>NC_091952.1:132193672-133393672 GCF_031021105.1 Erythrolamprus reginae
GAGCCCTTATGGGAAAATGCGACATTGAGTCGGCATTCCGGCTCCTCCCCATACACCCAGACGGATTCGGGCTTCTGGGCTTCCATTGCGAAGGTGGGTTTTTTGTGGACAGGGCACTGCCAATGGGCTGCTCTGTCCCATGCTCTCTTTTTGAGAGTTTTAGCACCTTCTTGGAGTGGTCGCTCAGGAAGGCGCAGCGGTCTGGGATCGGTCGTTCACTACCTCGATGGATTCTTGTTGGCGGGGCCTGCGCGTTCAGAGCATTGTTTTGCTCTAATGCTGGTCTTCGAAGCCCTTTGCGCTCTGTTGAGGGGGCCTTTAGCCTCTGAGGGGACCGAGGGGCCCCGCCACCAGGATTACCTGTCTCGGTATTGAATCGGGACTCGGAGGTGCAATCTTCCAGGTTGCCCCTAGAGAAGTTGCTTAGGATCAGAAGAAAGCTCGATGAGGTGCTGGGCTGCCGGAAGGTTACCCTACGGGCAGCTTCAGGAATTGGCAGGCATTCTTAATTTTGCCTGTCGGGTGGTTGTTCCTGGTAGGGTTTTTTCCAGGAGGTTGTAAGACACGATGGAGGGGCTCCGTCTGCCCCATCATCGTACCCGCCTTTGCGCTGGGGTCAGGGCTGACCTCGGCGTGTGGCGGGATTTCTTGGTTAGGTTTAATGGTTTGTCTTTCTGGAGGCACGAGCTTCTTTTGGAAGCTGAGTTGCAGCTCTGCTCTGATGCCGTGGGGACTTGTGGTTTCGGGGTAGTGTTAGGTGACCAGTGGTGCTGGTCGGCATGGCCTCCGAATGGAGTGCCTCTTCGTTGGTTAAGGACCTTACGTTCTTAGAGCTCTTCCCCTTAATAGTGGCCTTAGAGCTTTGGGGGGAGCAGTTTAGGGACGAGTCCGTGCACTTTTGGTGTGACAACCTGGCGGTGGTCCATGTGGTGAATGCCCTGTCCTCTATGAGTGACAGGGTCATGCGGCTTGTCCCGTCATTTTGTGCACAGGTCCTTGTCCCTAAACGCATTGTTTTTGGCTAGGCATGTCCCCGGGGTGGATAACGGGGTCCGCTGATGCCCTGTCCCGTGGTCAGTTGTCCAGGTTTCGGACCCTGACCCCGTGGGCCCGGGAGTCGCCAGTGGCGTTCCCCGGCCACCTTTGGAGTCTGGGGGGTCTCCCGGGCGTAGGAGAGTACAGGTCTGCTGGGCTATGGCCCTCTTTGTGGTGCCTGCACTCTGGGGGATTCACAGCAGACAGGTGCAGAGTTCGGGGGGTTCAGGCGGGATACAGGTTACCCCTATAGCTGGGCCTGCCCCAGTTGTGTACCTGGCCATATTTGTGTCCAGTTTAGGCAGGGTGGCCTTTTCAGGTAGGACTTTGAGGTCCAGGTGGCCGGCCTCGCCTTTTGTCTAAGGCGGGGGCTGGTTTGTGGATTTATGGTGAGTTCCGCATAGTGAAGATGCGGGACGGCTGGCCAGGGCCTTATCACTGGTTGCTAGGTCCTTTTGGCCTTCCATCTCAATCTCATTGCCTTAGTCGAGCGGGTTTTGGAGTACAGGGTTTGGCTAGGCCAAGCGTGGATCCCGCCGCTTGTGGGAACGCTCGTTCCGCAGTGGCGCCGCCTCTAGTACGGTGACGGCGTTCTCGATACTGAGGATTCGGGGATGCCGACCGCTGGCGGTCGACGGCCTGTTTTAGGCTACGAACGGCCAGTTGAGGGTCCGGGGTAAGATCTTAGGCCAGGGCTCCCTTTGGTCCCCTTCTATTCAACCCCGCCAGGATGGACCGACGGTGTTGCTTTGGGTCATGAGTGCTCCGGGACCACTCAGCAACACGGTGCCGTCGGGGGTGGGGACCCTGCCGTCGTGGCGGCTGGGTCCTTGTTGTCTGGCGGGGGAGACGGGGTGTGCGGTAGGACGGGCGTTTCTACCGCTATGCTGGGTGGGCGGCATCCCATTGCTGCGCCCAGATTGGTCCTGGGAGGGCGGCATCCCATTGCTGCGCCCAGGTGGTGCTGGGAGGGCGGCATCCCATTGCTGCGCCCAGTTGGTCCTGGGAGGGCGGCATCCCATTGCTGCGCCCAGTTGGTCCTGGGAGGGCGGCATCCCATTGCTGCGCCCAGGTGGTGCTGGGAGGGCGGCATCCCATTGCTGCGCCCAGTTGGTCCTGGGAGGGCGGCATCCCATTGCTGCGCCCAGGTGGTCCTGGGAGGGCGGCATCCCATTGCTGCGCCCAGGTGGTGCTGGGAGGGCGGCATCCCATTGCTGTGCCCAGTTGGTCCTGGGAGGGCGGCATCCCATTGCTGCGCCCAGGTGGTGCTGGGAGGGCGGCATCCCATTGCTGCGCCCAGTTGGTCCTGGGAGGGCGGCATCCCATTGCTGCGCCCAGTTGGTCCTGGGAGGGCGGCATCCCATTGCTGCGCCCAGGAGGTGCTGGGAGGGCGGCATCCCGTTGCTGCGCCCAGATTGGTCCTGGGTGGGCGGCATCCCATTGCTGCGCCCAGGTGGTGCTGGGAGGGCGGCATCCCTTTGCTGCGCCCAGTTAGTGCTGGGAGGGCGGCATCCCATTGCTGCGCCCAGTTGGTGCCGGGGCAGCATTCCATTGCTGCGCCTGGATGTGTGCTGGGAGGGCGGCATCCCATTGCTGCGCCCAGTTGGTGCCAGGGGCGGCATTTCATTGCTGCGCCTGGATGTGTGCTGGGAGGGCGGCATCCCATTGCTGCGCCCAGGCGGTGCTGGGCGGGTGGTCACATGGCTACGCCCAGTTGTTCGGGGAGGGCGGCATCCCATTGCTGCGCCCCGGTCGCTGGTCTTGCTCTTGGGGGCAAGGACCGGTACGGCTTGGGGGTCGGCTGGGGACCCGCCAGGCTTGCGGGAGCCTGCGGTGGCTTCACGCTGTGTGGCCCGCCATGTATGTGGTGCGGTCTTCGATCCCCTGGGGATCTTTGTGGGTCGCCTTTTCCCTTAGGGCCATTCACCGGGTCAGGTGTAGAGGCAATAAGGCCCTGGGAAGGGTAGTCAGGGAATTTAGGTGGGGTTGTAGTGGCCCATCCCCTCATCACCGTAGATCGGCCGTGGTTTTACCGGGCCGATGGCGTTCACCTGTCAGAGCAGGGGAACGCCATTTTCTTACAGGACCTGCAGCGGTCTCTGCGTGAGCTGGCGCAGATAGAGGGGGGAGTCGGGGGGCCAAGATAGAGATCTGACCCCCGCTCCGTGGCAGGTTAGGGGCGGAAATCTGGGTGTGGTTCAGCAACTGCGCGTTCTCCCTTGGGCATCTTTGGGGATGATTGACAGGTTCTCTCCAAGCCCATGGTGGGTGCTACCTGCGCACTTGGGGGGAACCTGTCTTTGGGTCCCGCTATTGAAGTCCCAGGGTAGGGGTGAGCCGGCGGGACCCCCCTCATGCGAGTGCATGGCAGGGTCTCAGGTGAGGGAGAGGTCCCTCACCTGGACCAGCATCGACTACGCCCTTAGTTGCCCAGGAATGTTGACCTTTTACGTCATTTCCGCCCCGGAAGTGTTTGTTTGACCCTGCAGGTCCACTGTTTCCGGGTCATAGTTGAATATGTTGATTTATGCAAATTTATGCTAATTCATGCTAATTTAATTAATAAATTATGCAAATTTATTATAATAAAAATGACCCAAGTTTAAATCCAGCTCTGGTGTCCGAGTCGTTACTCCGTCTCTTCTGCAATATCGCCGGCTGAGTTACCGGCCCCACGGCGCTTTTGCGGAAGGGCCGGGCAGACTCGGACCCTTCCATGGCGGCCGCCATCTTGTTTTCGGACGAAATCTCGCGAGGCGAGATTTCGGCCGGGAATGCCCTGCCCACGTGGCTGGGCATGACGTAGGGTCCGGGCGGGGCTTGCTGGCCCTATTTAAGGGCAGCAGGCCTCGAAGCAGGCCTTTTCGCCCCGGACCCAGCTCACGAGCAGACACCCACCCGCCCTTCCCTATTTTGCAGTGTGCCTGGTGGGTCGCCTTCGGGGGCCGAATGGGAATTTTTTGCAGCCTCGCCCATTAGGCGGGGCTGTTTTTTCGCCCATTCCACACTGGGGAGATGGATGTGCGGTTAGGGGGTGCTTGCATTTAATAGGTTGATTGGCTTACCTCTGGTCATTTGGGTAGGCAGGTTAGGGGCGGAAATCTGGGTGGTGGTTCAGCAACTGCGCGTTCTCCCTTGGGCATCTTTGGGGATGATTGACAGGTTCTCTCCAAGCCCATGGTGGGTGCTACCTGCGCACTTGGGGGGAACCTGTCTTTGGGTCCCGCTATTGAAGTCCCAGGGTAGGGGTGAGCCGGTGGGACCCCCCTCATGCGAGTGCATGGCAGGGTCTCAGGTGAGGGAGAGGTCCCTCACCTGGACCAGCATCGACTACGCCCTTAGTTGCCCAGGAATGTTGACCTTTTACGTCATTTCCGCCCTGGAAGTGTTTGTTTGACCCTGCAGGTCCACTGTTTCCGGGTCATAGTTGAATATGTTGATTTATGCAAATTTATGCTAATTCATGCTAATTTAATTAATAAATTATGCAAATTTATTATAATAAAAATGACCCAAGTTTAAATCCAGCTCTGGTGTCCGAGTCGTTACTCCGTCTCTTCTGCAATAGTATGTCTAAAATGCAGGACCCATGACTCCAAGGAAACAAAATTGGGGATGTTATGGTTGCTTCAGTGCTAGTTGCTTTATACTTGATACAATACTTTACTTTATTGTCATTGTACATATATACACAGTATACCCATACAACAAAATTCACATAATGCCCCAAAACCAGGCTCAATACATATAACAATCCCAAAAAACCATGCCCCCACCCACCACAAAATCCCCACTCTAAACCACCCAAACATCCACAAAACAGACCAAGTAATCCTGTCCAACAACCCACTGATGGTGACCCTTTAGTTCATTGCTAAGTGCACTTGCAGCTCTGGGATAAGAACTATTCAGAAAACATGTAGTCTGAGTTTTAATTGTTCTGTAACTTCTGCCATAAGGTAACAGACCAAAAAGATTGTAAGCAGGATGGGAACAGTCTCTGAGAACATTGTGCAACTTCCTCAAACAGTGAGATGCGAAGATATTGTGCAGGGTTGGTAGCTGGAGCCCAATGATATTCTGGGCAGTTTTAATGATTCTCTGAAGAGACTCTTTGTCTGCTGCTGAGCTGCTCCCATGCCATGGAAGAGTGCTATATGTTAGGACACTTTCAATGTTGCTGCAATACTGGAAATGGTAGATTTATCTTTCTGAGCATTCTCAAGAAATTGTTTCATCTCTGCCTTCTTCACAAGCATGTCAACGTTCATAGTCCACTAGAGGTCCTCCAATATAAATACAGTACCCAGAAATATAAAACTACTAACAGGCTGTTGCCGTGCTGTTGCTGTAGTCACTTGATCTTCATTTTCAATATTTCATTACAGTTTGTAACCATTCTCACAATCCCTGACTTTCTCCCTCACCCAGCAGCAACCATTTACCTGCCTGGTGGAAAGAGGAGGGAGGGACGGAGTGGGGGAGGAAGGAAGGAAAGAAGGAAGGAAGGAAGGAAAGACCAGTATATTTCGTGGAACAGTCCGGCTTTTTTCCCATTTGCCCCACATCCCACTGGTTTTTTTAAAAGTCCCGCTTTTACATAGCAGCCAGTGGATTGAACACCAGCTGGAGATGCGTTGGAGCTGCTTGCCATGCAATTGGGTGCCTTGGACAGCCAGCAAGCAGCTCAGGTTCCACCCTGGCTGGGAGGGGGGGACATCACGGAGGCCATGACAGCGATGCTACTGAAGAGGTGCCAACGCTGCTGCTTCTCAGCCTGCCTGAGCTGAGGTGACCAGATGCCGCTCACAGGGAGAGAGAGAGGATGGGCGGGGTGGCTGGTGAGTCCCAGGTGGGTGGCTTCCCATGGAAGCCGAAGCAGCGGATTCACCATCCCAGCCCTCTTCTTCGTCATGTGCTGCTTGAGGGTTGATTGGCGGCACGCCAAGTGCTCTGTTGATTGCTGGCTGCATGTAGGAGTGCGTCTACCTGGTCCAAGCATCGTGAAAGAGAGACTTGCTTCACCCTTCTGCCTCCTATACTGCCTTCGCCTCCACCCGGGCACCATTGGGTCAGGGAAACTGGGTGGCTCCTTCGCTGTAGCCATCCCACCTGCCAGCCTCTGAGCCAGAAGGAGGAGTGGAAGCCCTGCCCTCTTTCTCCATATGGGCCAGGTGAAGCTGCTCTTGGACCAGTGTGCCTACTGAGCCTCGGGGAAGGGGCTGGGTTTGGGAGGGGAGGAGGGAGGGGAAAAGAGGAAGGAAGGGGAGAAAGAAAGAGAGGGAAGGAGGGAGAGAGAGAGAGAGAAATAGAGAGGGGGAGAAAGAGAGAGAAAAAAGAGAGGGAGAGGGAGAAAGAAAGAAAAAGAAAGAAAGAAAGGAAGGAAGGAAGAGAAAAGGAGGAAGGAAGAGAGAGAAAGAGAAAGAAAAGAGAGAAAGGAAGAGAGAAACAGAAAGAAAGAAAGAGAGAGGGGGGGAAGAAGGAAGAGAGAGAGAAAGAGCAAAAAGAGAGGAAGGACGGAAGGAAGAGAGAGAGAAAGGAAGGAAGGAAGAGAGAGAAAGAGGGAGGGAGAGAGAAAAAGAGAGAATTTTTTTGCTAATTTTTTTATCTCCCCCCCCCCCCTCAATGGTGTCCCTCTTTCCCACAAATAGTTGTATTTTATATGCCGTTTTAAAGCTGAGAAAAGCAATTCATTGAATGATTATTTGAATCATTTATTTATCTGGGGAGTGTGTGATTTAAATTAGGTCACTGCAAAATTCTTTCATTTTTTATGATTAATAGTTAGAATAGTCTTATCCTCCATTAATTACTCTAATCCCTTATTAAAGCTATCCATCATTTTATCTATTGTTATATGATGTGATAAAAAGAAACTCATTCTTTAGTTATAGTATGTGTGAAAATACCCCTTTTATCTATCTTGAATATTCTACCATCCAAGTAATTGGATGACCCCAGGTTCTAGGACAGAAAGGTAGAAAATTTCCCTCACATACTTTTGTTATAGAATAAAGTAGCATCAGCTGTCAAGTCCACCACATTTTTCTTTTTCCTTAATAAAAGCTTAAATTGTAGCTTTCCCCCAACTGCTTCATTCTTTTTTTGTTGCTTTCTCAGCTCTGTAGGATCCTTTTCCTTCCAGTGACTAGAAAAATACTCTAAATCAGGGGTCCCCAACCTTTTGGAATTCGGGGGCTATTACAGTCGTAATTTTAAATCCTGCATACCACCGATACAAATCCAGCGCACCGCTTGCTGAAACTTCTGGACTCTCAGTGACAGGAATCCTGAATCCTTCAGGCATTCTCCCCCCCTTTCTCTCCCTCCCCCTCTCTCTTTCTCTTCCCTCCTCCTTTCTCTCTCTCTCTCCTTTTATCTGTCTGTCTCTCATCTCTTTCTCTCTTTCATCTTTCTCTACTGCTTTCACTTTCTCTCTCCTCTCTCTCTCTCTCCTCCATATCTCTCTCTCTCTCTCTCTCACCAGCAGTCTTTGGGTCTCATGGACACTCCTTCAGACTTTGTTGTTGCTGTACGTACCTCAGAAGCTTGGGGAGAAGGCCAACCTGCTCTCCCTCCTGACACTCACCCAACCCGGCTGTAGCTGATGCACTGCATCATAATGGGCTCCAGAAGGAGAAGGGGATGCATCTCCCCCATGGTGAAGTGAGCTGAATTTAAGTGCACTGCAAAAGCAGTGGCCAGACTATGGAGGTGCCAATAGGGGCAGTGGAGAGAAAAAGCCAGGCCAGGCCAGTATCTTGTGGCTGAGAGGAAGTTGCATGTCTCCCTGAAAGACCAAGGTGAGCAGAGATAAAGCTTCACTTCCACTCTGGAATTTGGAGCAAATCTCCATCCTCCTTCCCTTCTCAGGCCAGGAGAGAGTGACTAGGAGAGGAGGGTGAAGGGAGGGCCAGCCGCAGGTGGGTTCAGTCAACAGGAAGCTACAGCAGGGGGGAGATTGAGCCGTGAGTTGCCAACACCCATTGTTTGGGGTGTACTGCAAAGTTGCAAGTTTCATGTACCTTTCTCTATAGCAGAGATTTCCAACCCCACCATGAGCTGCCTGGCCAGTTCCATATTCCAGAGCTATGGACTGGCTATTAGTCACCTCGAGAAGGGCGGCATAGAGATTTTATAAATAAATAAAATAAATATTAGTCATCCCAGAGCAGCTCCTTCACCCAGGTGCCCAAAATTTTATCACAGACCATTAGTGGTCCACGAACACCAGTTGGTGACCTGTGCTCTAAATCAGTGTTTCCCAACCTTTTTTGAGCCGCGGCACATTATTCATATTTTCAAAATCCTGGGGAACATTGGGGGGGGGCCCTAAAAAAAAGTTTGGACAAAAAAAATATATCTCTTCCTCCCTTTCACTCTATTTCTCCCTCCCTGTTTCTCTCCCTTCCTTCCCTTTTTTCTCTCTCTCCATCCCTCTTTCTTTCTTCCTCTTTTTGCTCTCTTTCTCTCTCCCTCCTTCCCTCCCTCTATGTCTTTCTCTCCCTCCTTCCCCTTCTCTTGCTCTCTCTCTCTCTGTGTCTCTCTTGCTATCTCTCTTTCTCTGCCTCTTGCTATCTCTGTCTCTCTTACTATGTCTCTCTTTCTTTCTCTCTCTTGCTATCTTTTTCTTTCTCTCTCTCTCTGTCTCTCTTGCTATCTCTCTCTCTCTGCCTCTTTTGCTATGTCTCTCTTTCTGTCTCTCTCTGTCTCTCTTGCTATGTCTCTCTTTCTCTCTCTCTCTGTCTCTCTTGCTATCTCTTTCTCTCTCTGTCTCTCTTGCTATCTCTTTCTTTCTTTCTCTCTCTGCCTCTCTTGCTATGTCTCTCTTTCTTTCTTTCTTTCTTTCTTTCTTTCTTTCTCTGTCTCTCTTGCTATGTCTCTCTTTCTCTCTCTGTCTCTGTCTCTCTCTCTGTTTCTCTCTTGCTAAGTCTCTCTTTCTCTTTCTGTCTCTCTTGCTATCTTTCTCTCTCTCGCTGTCTCTCTTGCTATCTCTTTCTCTCTCTTTGCCTCTCTTGCTATGTCTCTCTCTCTTTCTCTCTCACTCTGGAGCTCCCTCTCACCGCTGCCATCTCTTCACGACTGCCTGAGGCCGCTGCAGCCGGCACCCTCCCACTCCCACCACCAGTGCCCTCCCGCCGGGCCCCAAAGGACACTGGTTGCCGCCGACGCCAGGGAAGCTCCAGCTGGGCGGGGCGCTGCCGGTGCCAGTGCCTCCGACCTGGAGCTCCCACTCGCAACTGTCCCCCAGCTACTGCCCGATGCCGCTGTTTCTGGCGCTCTCCTGCTGGGCTCCAAAGAAGGAAGGCGGGGGAAAGGAGGCGCGAAGACTGTCCCCCGCCTTCCTTCTTTGGAGCCCAGCAGGAGAGCGCCGGAAACAGCGGCATCGGGCAGTAGCCGGGGAGCAGCTGTGAGTGGGAGCTCCAGGTCGGAGGCACCGGCAGTGCCCCGCCCAGCTGGAGCTTCCCTAGGAGCTTCGCGGCACACCTGACCTTGTCTCGCGGCACACTAGTGTGCTGCGGCACACCAGTTGGGAAACGCTGCTCTAAATGATGTTATGCTTTAGTTTTGTATAATACCTTGAACATTTTACCATTGAAACAGCTAAAAGACCAGGTTATGGTGAAAACAGAAAATAGTTGCTAAGAACTGACAATAATGTTGTGATGCTTAACTGTCACAATTTTTACTATTTTTGCCGCTTCATCTAATATACTCTTCTATTTTCCAATGAAATGTATTCATTAATTAACAGAGAATCCACATTCATAGACAAATTCTGAATCAGTCCATTTTACTGTTCTAAGATCCCCTCCTGATCAATTATTGCCTCATTAATTATTTGTCAATATAGATATATAAATATACATTAAATAGTTGCCTTTTAAAAAACTGCAATGCATACTGTTTTTATATTTTATATGTAAAAATGCATCCCGTCCATTTTTCACTGTCTCAAAATTTCTTTTTAGAGCCATTCACTGTAATTTTTAATTCAACAACCTTAATTGTTTGATGCTTTTAATTATTTGGGAAATTATAAAAAGATTTTATCAAAATGAATGGTAGAGTTCCAAACACTATACATTAACTTAATTCTCATTTAGAATTTATTAAATAACTGAGCTTAAATCAGCTTTTTTAACAAACAAACAAAAAACCACCTCCAGAATATTGTTCATTATTTTTTGGAGAAGGCAAATGTATTTCTAAATTGAAGATAGAGGAGAGAGCTATTAAGGGTTTTGCATTGTTTTTTAAGGGTTCACAGGCAGGGCAAGGGCTCCATTTGTTACCTGTAAATTCAGATATTTATCTACATGCAATGCCCAGTCTTCTTTGTTGACTAGGCCATTGCTTCATTTCAAGGCTGGTTTAAATCTTTGGACATTTTAATTGTTCAAATACTGTACTGGTAGACTTGCATATGTCTCATTGAATTATAAAATATTTTGTCACTCTGTTTTACTCAACAGGAAAGAAATTAAGATGTCATCAGAAAAATTGAGCTTTGTTCCCTAGTGTATACTTTTATTTTATTTTTTTGTCATGTTGCTTCAGCAAAAAAAGTATTTCAACCAACTCTAATTGATTCACTTGCAATATTTTTGGTTTTTTAACAGTCCAATAACCTTTATGAACTTAAAGCAGCTTGGTTAAGGCAGGCACCCCACAGAGAGAGAAGCTTCAAACCCTGGGGAGCAGAGAGAGCTCTGCCAGAACAACAAAGCAAAATTTGCAAACACATTTCCATTATTCCCTTCTATAATAAACCATTCAAAGTGCAAGAAAGGAGACATGCCAATCCCAGTGTGTAACATGTCATTCTAATGCAAATACAATTTAGCAAACATGGTACACCTGCCAAGTTTTGCTTTTTGAATGGTAGATTATCACCATAAAAGCTGACTTGGAGTGTCAACAAGCATATAATGATATGTACAGGAACTATTATGTGAAGAAATGAGTGTACATCAGTACATGCAGGACCTGTCTCCACAACTCTTAGCATGGTTCCGTGAGTCCTTTTTGTCCACATCTTAGAGATTATTAAAGACCAAATATGATGGTTTTCAAGATTCATCTTTCATCTAAGGACTAAGTCATATTTCAAGCTGCCAGATTATTTGACACCTCAGAATTATTGTTTATATGACTATGGTTCAGTCATATACTGCAAGTTCCACTTGAGCAGACCCAAGGGCAAAATAATGAATCTCTCTAGCCATGGGCGACCATGGGGATGTCAAAATCTGCAAAACAGCAGATGCAGTGCTGTAACTCAGTGGTGTCAAATTGGCAGCCCACCGGCCAGATGTGTCATGTGCAGGCCACACCCACCCCAGCTCCGTGAGTAGGAAAAACATCATAAAACATTGTATGAGGGCAACGTGACTCCGTGGGTTTGACACATGTGTTGTAACTGGAGCCCTATCCACATATTAAAAGAGGTGGGGCATTGATAATAATATCACACCTATCATCTTGTAGTTTTGACCCATGCCCTAGAGATGCTTCTGGCCCTGGTCTTCTGCATCTAGGATGCTTTCAACCAAATTAGTTTATCTTTCCTTCTGGGTTGATGGGTACCTTTCCAAGCAAAGGCAAGCAGTATAACCATTCCCCATTTGTGTATGTCTGGAGAGGTCCGAAATGGTGATAATGTAGACCAGGGGTCTCCAACTTTGGCAACTTTAAGACTGGTGGACTTCAACTCCCTTTGCTGGCTGAGAAATTCTGGGACTGGAAGTCCACCAGTCTTAAAGTTGCCAAGGTTGGAGACCCCTGATGTACACTACAGTAGTTTGATTGACCTTGCTGCGACTACTTCAGCTTCAACCACAACAACACAAGAGCACACAACAGATTTAAACTTAATATTAACCGCTCCAAACTTGACTGTAAAAAATATGACTTCAGTAACCGAGTTGTCGAAGCGTGGAACTCATTACTGGACTCCATAGTGTCATCCCCAAACCCCCAACACTTTACCCTTAGATTATTCAGGGTTGACCTATCCAGATTCCTAAGAGGTCAGTAAGGGGCGAGTACAAGTGCACTAGAGTGCCTTCCATCCCCTGTCCTATTGCTCTCCTATATACCTTTCTTCTATTCCTATATCTCTTCTTCTATTCTTTTATTGATATGTTCTATTCCTATATCTTCTCTTCTATTCTTTCTTAGATATATTTTACTATGAGTATCTCCTCTATAACCTTCATCATGTTTTTTACTAAGTGTATACCCACTAAAATCCTCATTGTGTATTGGACAAAATCAATCAATCAATCAATCAACAAATCTCACTGCTGCTGCTGCTCATTATGATGATGATGATAGTAATAACAAGAGTATCTAGTGCAAAAAGCCTTGTTGGTATCAAAAATAGATGTTTAAGGCCCAATTATTGCCTGCAAGCATGTTTCTAAATAAGAAGAATACCAAAAAGGGAGAACACCTGGATTCCAACTGGACAGATGAAGAAAGGTGTTGATCAGAAGTGGGATTCACATTATTTCCCTGGTTTGTCGAGCACCAAAAATGTGAGTGTGTGCCTTCCTTGCATGCACTTTGCTCACATGCATGGCTTGCCCATATACACAGAGCTTGAAAATGTGGCTAAATAGGACAGCATAGTGGCCAGGGCAGTGGGGCAAAGGTGGGCCCACCGCAAGTTGCTACTACCAGTTTGCCTGAACCACTCTGAACCAGCTGAATATCACCTCTGGTTTTGATACAGATCTCTACAACTCAGTTCCATATCTAAGAGTCAATGATGCAGAAAGACATGAGGACTAGTATCCTTTTTATCATCTGCTGATAGCAGCAATAAATAACTCTAAAAAGGCTTAATTAGGAATGACTGTATGCATGTATGGTTTTTCTAGTTTTTTTATGTATTTTATATTATTGTTGTTTTATCGCTGTTGTATTTCTTATTGTTTTTAGTACAGTACTTAGGATTATTGTTAGCTGCCCTGAGTCCTTTTGGATTGGGTGGTGTATAAATATAAATAATAAATCAATAAATATTGTTAAAAAGCAATATATTGTAAACTAAAGTAAATTGATTTTTGCCTTACCAATTTTTGCCTTACCAATATGTGAATAATATAAATAAAAATATTTAGGAAGCCTGCAATCTCAAAGAGCAACTCAGAGTTTGAATGTAAATATTTTGGTTCCTCCTATTTTTCATCAACTCTATCAACTATATTGAGGTTGGATAATAAGTGAGCTTATTGTTTTTTCTCTACCAAGCAAAACTGCTCTTGGTTGATATATTTATTTTTATTGTTTTTAATTATATTATGGTACATGGTTTTAAATAAGTAGAACATAATAAAAATGGTCATACAAATTTTCATAAATCAATAGCTTCTGTGATAAATACCAACCCATCTCTCTATTCAAAATATGGGATACATTGCAGCTCTAAAAGATATTTTCTTTCCAATCCTAATATGATTTCTCTTTTACATCAGGCCTTATATGTTTGGCATACTGACATCAGAGCTAATTCTGTTGTACAAATTGTCTGGCTGTGTCATTCAACCAAAAATTCAATCAAAACCCCAGTAGAAAATATCAGGTTTTTGACTATAAAATAATACATTTTGGACATGACTGGAAACCATTCTATTATAAAATGTTTCCTTCGAATCAAGCTTATTTTTAGTGACTTCACAGTCACTAAAGATGTTTGTCACTGGTTTCTTATGGATGTCTATGCTTCTCAGTGCATCTGACATCCTACCTTAACTTTAACCCTAATGGTAATGCAAATCCTGTTGATGGGCTTCCATCCAAAGCCTAACCATGCTAAGTTTCTCAGACCATATGAGTCAGTTGACACCTGACATGATAAATGACCTCAAGTGGCTCAGCAAATGTATGGAATCATGATCTCTCCATTCCACTCCACTTCTCCTCTACCCGGTAACACTTCTAATGCGTGCCATTCAGTTCTTGCAAAGCTCATTTTACTACTCAAGATATTCTGCTTACTACTCAGCAATTCTGCTGAGCCTCCACAAAAGCTTTCATTAACCCTGCTATTCCATTTTTTCATGCACGCAGAATGAATCATCACAACCTCTGTGTTTTATTACTGGCCTCCAGCTCCCCCAGCCTGCCTTATTACAAGTTTCATAAGTACTTGGCTAAACACCTTTAACTTCACCTGAAGAATGCCAACTATTCCCACTGTAGTGATGAGCATGGCAAGAAGGAAGGATTAATAATAAATGTGGTGCTTGCAGTTTCAAAATGGGCCTCACAGTGCCATATCAGAAAACTACAGACAACCTGCTAGTCATAAGTTACCTTCTAGTGACCTCTTCCAAGGCATTTCTATGTGTTTGAGTTACTGGTTCCAAAAAATATTTTGTGGGAAATATCTCCATTCAACCTGAGCTCTAACGTACAACCCACCTCGAGCTGAAGAGTCAATGTAGGAAATAACACCTAGCAGTCAGGCTTCCTCAGCCAAATTACAGTGGTACCACTACCTAAGAATGCCTCTACTTACAAAACTTTCTAGATAAGAACAGGGTGTTCAAGATCTTTCTGCCTCTTCTCAAGAACCATTTTCCACTTACAAACCCAAGCCTCTGAAACTGTAATTGGAAAAGGCAGGGAGAAGCCTCTGTGGGGCCTCTCTAGGAATCTCCTGGAAGGAAACAGGGCCAGAAAAGGTGGGGAGAAGCCTCTGTAGGGTCTCTCTAGGAATCTCCTGGGAGGAAACAGGGCTGGAAAAGGTGGGGAGAAGCCTCAGTGGGGCCTCTCTAGGAATCTCCTGGGAGGAAAGAGGGCCAGAAAAGATGGGGAGAAGCCTCTGTGGGACCTCTCTAGGAATCTCCTGGGATGCTACCCACCCCAGATCAGGCGAAGCGGTAGTGGTGGCAGTGGGAGGCTCTGCCCACCTACCTGGACATCATCACAGACAATATGCACATGCGCAAAAATGCTGCATGTGAGCGAAGCAAGCGCATGTGTACATGCATTTACAGTTTCAAACTGGTAGCGAAGGTAAGTGAAACTCACTGCTGACCTAAATGTTTTTTTGGCAAAAGTTAAGAAATCAAGGGAAGCTCTGGTTTGTTAAAAAAAAGAACACCACAGCTGAAATAAACTACAATTAAAACTATGGAAAAAATAAATCACAGCTAGGTAATATGTGTGAGTAGGCAGCACAGCAAAGCCATTTTAATTGCTTCACAGGTGTAATTGTGCAGAGTTTGAATCTATACTAATTATTTAGTCAGAGTTAAGCTCTGATTCTGAAAAATATAGTATACAAGGACAAAGAAATAAGGGGGAAAGTAGATTATCTGCTAATGTCTGTTATGGTTTTTTGAGGTTAATATTGCTCCTGGGGATTATAAATATGAGCAGGGCAGCAAAAAGAAGAGATAGGCATATTTTCTATTTTCCCATGGAGACACTTGACCATTAAATACCCTTCCCAAGAGACACTTTTCTCAAGAAATATAACGTTATCCAAATAATGTAGAAAACTAGCTGGGGAAAGACTTTAATGTGGAAATGACTGCATGAAAGGATCAATTTTACAGCTATTCACCCTTTCAGTGAAACTTGGAGCTTACAAATCTTTTTTTCAGTGCCTCAAGTATCACCATGGTGTGTCACATGTCACATATTTAAACCCATTTTCTAGGAATTGTCAAGGCAGCGCATAAGAATGCATGTTCTAACATATAATTATGCTAAACCTACTAAAATTCCTATGACAGTTTAGATTTAAATTAGAATAAGGGTTCTTGATTGTCCAAGGGGATAGTCACCTTTTCCCCTGTACCAGGAGATTTCGTCAAGGGCCAAGCTCAGTTGGGTCCTGTCCCCACAAAATCAAAGGCAGTGATAAACTAGGGTTGATGAATTTGAAAGAGCCACTGACAGCTCTGCTCCTCTCCTCAGTCTGCTGTGTTTCTGGTTTCCTTGCATGTGCAAACAGGAAGCAGTTCTCACTTCCTCTGGGTTCTGGCGCATAGATCTCCCTTGGGGATGCTCAGGCAACCAACTGGAAAATGTGACAAACAGTTCAGCTATTATCTCTCCCCAAGGGCCCGGCACCATGAAGATGAGGGAAGAAAAAATGGAGAAGCTTACAAGTTGTGCAGATGTAGCAACTGAGCATGAAACTAGTCAAGTAGCCTCCAAAGCAAAATATATACATAACCAATAGTTTCTCCACATTTTAATGAATGATCAAAGTTTGTTGATATCACTACAATTTTGTTGCATACATATGTTGTATGCAACAAAATTTCATTTTAATGTATGCTCATTAGCATACATTCAAACTGACAATAAAATTATTTTAAGTTTAAGTCTCCAGCTTAAGATGCTACCAGCCCGGCTGGTAAGGGCCGCTTTCCAGAGTTACAGGAGAAGATGGTCAAGAGTTTTGAAGGCAGAAGAGGGTTCAACTACCCAACTGTAGATAAAGCGGCAAAACCATCTTCTAGGAGAAGGGAAACTCTGACTGCAAACCTCTGCTGCCTCGTGGCTATATCCATAATTGGAAAAGGCTTCAGGAATAAACCTTGAGACAAAATTTGGAGCCAGAGTCCTGGAAGCAATTCGTGACTGTGTACAGCCATGTTCTGATAACTCTTGTGACATAGCTGGAACCAATCATATTGGCCTTTGCCATTCCATTGGATTATTTCACAGACATGGAGAGGGAGGATCTGCTTGTCTATCCGTGCCCTGGAGAGGTTACTACAGCTTTGTATACGGCATTTTAGGAACTTTTTCCAAAGCATGATACCATAGTCTTTTGAGACTGAAGGGTGTCAATGAAGTTTAAGCCCCATCTACTGATGTTTTACCAAAATGATTTTGTTTCTGGGTATATGTAATTGCATGGCTTGTATGAATGGCAGGGAACTGAATTACTGTATTTTTCAGAGCATAAGACACACCTTTTTCCTCCCTAACAGAGGCTGATAATTTGGGTGCATCTTATTCTCTGAATATAGCTTCCCCCCCCCAGCCCTACGTAACTGGTAACCATCTTCCCAGCTCTTACATTGTAGGATCCTTCATTGCTTCTCTCTGCGAAAAATGTTTTCCAAGCCCTAAGTCTTTGCAGGGTTTTTTTCATTGCTCTAACTTGCTCTGAATAACTTTCTTTACAGCCCTAACCAGGTGCTAATGATGTTCCCAGCTGTTACCGGCTTGCAAGCTCTTTCATTGTTACTCTCTACTAAGAATGTTTTCCAAACCCTGTCTTTGTAGGGGGAGGGGGTTCATTATTTACTTGCTCCAAATGTTTTTTTTCAAGTGCTAATGATGTTCCCAGCTCTTATCAGCTTGAAAACTCTTTCATTGTTACTCTCTGCAAATAATGTTTTCCAAGCCCTAAGTCTTTGCAGGGGGTTTTCCATTGCTTTACTTGCTCCAAATGTTTCTTTCCAGGTGCTAATGATATTCCCAGCTGTTACTGGCTTGCAAGCTCTTTCATTGTTACTCTCTCTAAATAAAGGTTTTCAAAGCCCTAACCAGGGGATAAAATAATGTTAACCAGGTTAAGGACGCTAGTCAGATGAATAACTGGTAAGCAGATTCTTTTCCCTATTTTCCTCCCCAAAAACTAAGGTGCATCATATACTCTAAAAATATAGTATGTCACTGAAAATACTGATGTGCATCTAAACTGTGACCAAAATCACAACATGTCCTAAGGTGTAGAGTTCCAATGTTCTTCCATAAAATAAAAGATATCCAGGCATACAACCATTATATATCATACTTGACACCTAGCAACCACATGGATTTTCTTCATGAGGATTTATCCTTAACAAGTTCTTACAGGTTTCCCAATGCCACTGTAACTGAGTCCATGCTGATTGTCCCCTTCTTCTCTTCCCTTCCACCTTTCCCAGTATTAGAGCTTTTTCCAAAGAGTTGCATCTTTGCATAACATGTCCAAAATAGAAATACATATCTAATATAAATAAATAAATAAAATAGGATAATTTGAGCCTAGTCATTTGAGAATTCTGGATTAATTTATGAAAAGAGACATCTATACTCTTCCTATCCTGTTCATTTTCATTTCCTGGACCTAGAGCGGTGATGGCAAACCTTTTTTTGGTTCACGTGCCAAAAGGGGTGTGTGTGGGTGTGCTAGCATACATGTGCATGCCCACAACCCTTCCCTACCCCCCCCAAACATGTTCACCCCCACGCTGAACCCTGCGTCTGTGAAAAGATCTTTCTAAAGCCATTCTGAAGTCTGAAGTCTCCATATCGGAAGAAGCCCTCTGGCTCACCCTCATCGTAATGTCTTCATCCGAAGAACAGCTGAGAAGCTGCTTCTCAGGCAACAGCGGGGGGAAATCGGCAAAAAATGTATCAGTGAGTTCATACTGGTACGGCACACCAGTATGAACCCACCACTGCTGGTAGGTGAAATTGCACTTTCAGAGTAGTCTCATAGTGCAGATTATTTATATTTCTTTATTCAATTTTAAAACCCTGCTCATCTTTCAATCCAGTCTTACTTTATTATACACTGATCAAAAAGCTAAAGAGAACACTCAAAGAACACATCCTAGATCTGAATGAATGAAATATTCTTCAGGGAGGGAGATTATGATCCCGCTATATAGAGTGCTGGTGAGACCACATCTGGAATACTGTGTTCAGTTCTGGAGACCTCACCTACAAAAAGATATTGACAAAATTGAACGGGGCCAAAGACATGACACAAGAATGGTGGAAGGTCTTAAACATAAAACCTATCAGGAAAAACTCAATCTGTATAGTCTGTAGGACAGAAGGAAAAGGGGGGACATGATCGAAACATTTAAATATGTTAAAGTGCTAAATAAGGTTCAGGAGGGAAGTGTTTTTAATAGGAAAGTGAACACAAGAACAATGGGGCACAATCAGAGGTTAGTTGGGGGAAAGATCAGAAGCAAAGTGAGAAAATATTATTTTACTGAAAGAGTAGTAGATCCTTGGAACAAACTTCCAGTAGACATGGTTGGTAAATCCACAGTAACTGAATTTAAACATGCCTGGGATAAACATATATCCATCCTAAGATAAAATACAGGAAATAGTATAAGGGCAGACTAAGTGGACCATGAGGTCTTTTTCTGCCATCAATCTTCTATGTTTCTATTCTCATTGAATACTTTGTTCTGTACAAAGTTGAATGTGCTGACAACATGTGAAATTGATTGTCAATCAGTGTTGCTTCCTAAGTGGACAGTTTGATTTCACAGAAGTTTGATTTATTTGGAGTTATATTGTATTGTTTAAGTGTTCCCTTTATTTTTTTGAGCAGTGTATATTCTGCAAATAATATACATCAGAGGTGGGTTGCTTCCAGTTTGGTCTGGTCTAGCGAATCAGTAGCGGCGGTGGTGGGAGACTCCGCGCATACACTCAGAAACATTACGTACAAGCGCGCATGCAAACTGATAGCAACAGGATTTAGAACCAAATACTGTAGAGGTGGATTCTTCCCAGTTTGGACTGGTTTGCCCAGACTGGTAGTGACCCACTGGTGACATCACAATGACATCACTGAACTGATTTGGTCAGTGCCAGACCAATTTTTTAAATTTTTTAAATATTTTTTATCTTTTTTCTTTTGAGAATGCACAGAAGCCAAGTTTTCAGCATTTTGCATACGTGTTTTTCAGCTTTTAAAATTATTGTTATTTTTGGATTTTTCAGCACTGCACATGTTGCGCCCATGAGGTACAGCCATGCAGCACGAGATGAAGCAAAACGGCAGCAAGGTAAGTTAGAACCTACCCCTGCACTATTGTTATACATGGAATAAATAAAGGGAGAGTTTGTAGAATTGTTTCACTTCGCCTGGACCCACTCTGTTTTACCATGTTCTGTCTATACTATGGTTTCCTGACCTGAAGATAATGAGGTGTGCATTTTCCATAGCATGATATGATTGACACAATCAAAGGATTTTCAATTTTAAAAAAATATTAATTGATTTTAAAATATAAAACACACACACAACAAGTGCTCAGTGATTAGTGCCCGTCACCAGACAACATTCGTACCCCTCCACCAAAATGGGGGCATATTTTATATATACCATTTTAACTCAAGAGCAATATATCTATTTATATATTATAAAGTGATTCCAATTTATTCCTTGTAGCTTGGTCTCAAATTCTACTGATCATATAACCTCTTACCTTGCCCCATCGTCCCATCAGTTCCCGCAGATCAGTTTCATTGGCTGAGTTCATCCTCTTACCCATAATCTCAAATTGAATATGATCCACCATGTACTGATACCAATTTTGTATTGTCCATTTTGTCGCATCCTTCCAACCCAAGACTAATACCGCCTGAGCGCTTTCTATCACTGCTTCTTTTATTTCTCTAAATTCTCTCATCTCGTTCCTTTTAACTAATATTGTACTGCCATTTCCTTTGTAATTGTCCATCGTCTATGTTTTGGAAATGCCCGGTAGTGCAGAACTTTTGGGGGAAAAGTGCAAGAGGATATTAATAGGATGTCAAATAGATGAAACTCTTTTAGAAACCCAAACCCTTTTAGAAAAGTCCATATTGCAAAGTGACATTCAGCAGTGGATAAAAGGAAGAATTCTTACATGGTTCTATGTTTTTGAAGTTTTGGTGTTTGCAATATGGACTTTTGTTTCTAAAAGGATTTGGGTGATTCCCATTGTGGCTAAATGACTTTCATCCTGTGTCGGGTCTTGAGTATGGGGCTGCTTATTCTAATTCTAGTACAGCGGTACCTCTACTTACGAACGCCTCTACTTACGAACTTTTTTGAGTTACGAACCAGGTGTTTAAGATTTTTTTACTTCTTCTCACAAACCATTTTCTACTTACAAACCCGAGTTGGCACCGCTGGGATGCTCCGCCTCTGGACTTCAGTTGCTGGCCAAATCGCCTGTCATTCTGCTGAAGTGATCTCCCTTTGCTTCCCCCCGCTGGAAATGCAGCAGAATCCCTGCAGCAAAATGACAGGCACTTCGGCCAACAACGGAAGTCCAGAGGCAAAGCATCCCAGCAGCGCCGGCAAGCGAGGGGAAGCAAAGGGAGATCCCTGCAGCAGAATAAAGGAAGAAAGTAAAGAAATCTGTTTGGAAGAGATCGTTTTGGGGTGGGAGAAAAAGGAAGGCAAGCACACAATGAGCTCATAAAGTAAAGAAATCTGTTTGGAAGAGATCATTTTGGGCTATTCCCACAGAACTAGTAGAGGGGGGGGGAAATCACATTTCACCCCTGAGATGAAGATACTATCGAAGATTCATCCTTTAAATCTGAAGGTGATGACAAATCTGAATATTTTGTCTAGGAAGATCCTAAATATGAAACTGGATGTCCTTCCATTGGGGCTTTTCAACAAATTGTTCTGCTGTGCTGGAAAAGTTCAGAAGATCAATATCCTACCATAAATTCTACTTAGAAACTCCTCCTTTCTGATCCCTGAATCATGCTTTTGACCAGATGAAAAGTTTCAATGTAAAAATGCCACATTGGGTAGGGCTCAGATCTTGAAGTAAGGTGGGTGCCTGGAGTTAAAGGATGATGCCATACTGAGGTGTTTCATTCTTGTGATATGTCTACTGATGAGATATTGAAGGTAGCTTGAGGGCATATGGGATTTTCATATCAATTACTAAAGAGCCAAGATTATGCAGCACGTACAGTTTAAATACTATCTACTTGTTCAGGCTCTGAAGATTTACAACTATTGTGGCTTGAAACACCACAAATATTTTTGCTTTTTTCCTTCTCCTTCCCTCCCTCCCTCCCTCCCTCTCTCTCTCTCTCTCTCTCTCTCTCTGGTGAAACCTTGGCTGATCTCAAAAATGCTAATCAGATTATACAGGTAATAAAAGGATCTTTAAGAGAAAAGATTATGGGGTCAATAGTCTTTACCGGGAATTCCAAAATAATACTGGAAGACAATAAAAATTAGTTTCTTACTGTTGCCATAATTCCAAGGAATAAAGTTTTATTTAAGAAGAATTTGCCGTACCTTTTTTCTTCAATACCACTCCCTTTAATTTTCTGTTTTTCTTGCTTGGGGTTACTAAGCTCTCAATATGCATTTTACTGCTCTGCTCTTTTGCAAACAGCACAGGACATGGAAAAACATTTCCCCTTATAATTTCTTCTATAGATTTATTTGATTATTTTGCAAAGCAGTAGAGATCATGGATTTCAAAGAAATGGCCATGGGTACCGAAGTAAGCTCATCTTTTTTCCCCTCCACATTGCTGCATTTATATAGAGATGGAGATGGAGATGGAGATGGAGATTAGATATCTGATATAGATTACATATAGATATAGATATATAAATGGTGGTTTTATTTTTTATTTTTATCTATTTATTTTGTCCAATACACAATAATATACAATGAAGCTTATAGAGATATAGTAGAAAAACTACTTCAGCTTCAACCACAACAACACAAGAGCACACAACAGATTCAAGCTTAATATTAACCACTCCAAACTTGACTGTAAAAAATACGACTTTAGTAATTGAGTTGTTGAAGCATGGAAATCATTACCAGACTCCATAGTATCATCCCCTAACCCCCAACATTTTACCCTTAGACTATCCATGGTTGACCTCTCCAGATTTCTAAGAGGCCAGTAAGGGACACACATAAGCGCACTAGAGTGCCTTCCATCCCCTGTCCCATAGTCTTTCCTATATCTCCTATATCTTCTCTACTATATCTCTATAAGCTTCATGGTATATTATTGTTTATTGGACAAAATAAATAAGTAAATAAATAAAATTCTCCAAAGCACCAGAGGGCAGGACAAGAAGTAACAGATTGAAGCTTACCAAAAAGGTAGAACTTAGGAGAAATTTCCCAACAGTGAGAACAATCAGTTAGTGGAATGGCTAGCTTTCAAAAGTTGTGGTGCTCTAGCTTAGTTCCCCTGGAGCTAGGGGAGGGTAAAAACACCCTCCCCCATCCCCCAGGAGGGTCTGTGGAAGCCAAAAACGCCCACCCAGAGCCTCTGTGTGAGTCAAAAATTAGCTGCTGGCACACACATGCACGTTGAACTAAGCTAGGGCAACAGTTCTGTAGGAGGTGGATCTTCCGCCGATGTATGGGGTCTGTGTTGTCTGTGGTAATGTAGCTTATCTAGTCATTTGTCTCTGAGCTTTCACTGTAAGTAAGTCCCTGAGTGTTGGATTAAGTGTTTGGAGAGTTGATTTATTGCCAAGCCTGGGAGGAAGTACGGCAATTTTGTTTGCTTGTATTTCAGTCATAATGATAACATGTTTGCTAGTATGCTACCATAATATAAATTGCTTATCTTTGCACATTACAGTTTCCGTACAGATAGCTTCATTTAACAACCATTCATTAAAGGACCATTGGGATGGCACTGAGTGAATATATTTATGACCAGCTTCAAAATTACAGCGACTGCAGCCCCCACACAGTTATGTGTTCAAAATTCAGGCATTTGTCAGCCCATTCACACTTACAGCCACTGCATACATTTCAACCCACCCCGCCCTCATCCTCCCATCTCAGCCACCTTTCTGCCCTTTTGGCCACTTCATGCACCCCATGTTCCCCCCAAATGTTCTTCTTTCTCCTGCTGCTGTTGAAAAGGCAAATCCAGCTGAGGCAGTTATTGGGTCTTTACAAGACCAGGCATCTGTTGGCAGCTGGAGGAAGAAGACGATAAAGAGCAGGTGGGACAGCAGGGGGAGGCAGAGAAAGATGGAGTGCAGAGTAGCCCAAAGGGCAGCATTGCAAGCAATATAGGAGGGAGGGGGAGTTGAAACATAGGCAAGTCCAGCAGGGCAAAAGAATTGTGAGATCATTGGCTAATGATGGTGCAGTCCTCGTCTAAGAGCCATAACCATAACTGCTGAAGCTAAGCAATGCATTCATATGATAGTAAGATGAATTACAACCAGATTTTTCAGAGTATAAGACGCACTCCCCTCACCCTAAAAGGGGGTGGAAATGCTGGTGCGTCTAATACACTGAATGCAGCCATTTTTTCCTGCCCCCCCCCCCCCCCCCCGCAGAGAGCTCTTGGGTGCTGGGGAATGACAAAAGTATCCGTTTTTGTGAAAGTCAACCCATTTTAACTCAATTTTTTCACAAAAATTGGGTGGGGGAAGGGTCTGGTGAGCTGCAGAGTGTTCCTGGAGACTGAGGGAAGACAAAAATGTCTCAATTTTTGTAGAAAAATTAGCAAAAATGGGCAGTTTTTCACAAAAATGAGGGCATTTTTGCATCAACCAGCACCCAAGAGCTCCCCAGATCCTTTACCCATCTATTTTTAACACACACAAACACACAAAAAAAACCCAGGCAAAAAAATGGCCCATTTATTTTCCAAAAATGGGGCTGGTTTTGCCTTCTAATTACCTCATCTAGTATGATTGGAGAAGGAATTCTGGGAGTTGAAGTCAACTAGTCTTAAAGCTAGCATGTTTGAAGACCCCTGTGTTAGAGAGTAGGGGTGCAAGCAGGGGTGGGCTATTGCCTGTACTGGGAAAGGTGCAAAAAAGGGCAACAAGAATGACCAAGGAAATGGAGCTCCTCCCTTATGAAACCAGGCTGCAACGCCTTGGTCTCCTCAGCCTTGAAAGATGGTGTTTAAGAGGTGGCTTGATTGAAGTGTATGAAATCATGCATTGGATAGAAAAGGTGGATAGGGAATAATTATTTTCTCTATCACACAATACTAGGACAAGGGGGCACTCCCTAAAGCTCATAGATAAGAAAGCAAGGACAAATCAAGGGAAATATTTCTTCCCCCAGAGGGTCATTGGTTTATGGAATTCACTTCCAGAAGAGGTCGTGACAGCTGTCAGCCTGAATAGCTTCAAGGCAGGATTAGACAGATTCATGGATGCCAAGAGTATTGATGGTTATTGAAATGGATGTCCAAGTGCCGCCTCTATGTTGGTTGAGGCAGGCAGGACTCCCTTGAGTACCATTTGTTGGAGGTCAAGGGAAAGGGAGGGTTTTGCCTTCTCTTTCTGCTCAAGATCCCCATGGACAATTGGTGGGCCAACGTGTGACACAGAATGCCGGACTCGGGCTTTGGCCTGATTCACCATGGCTCTTCTTATGTTCTTAGATGAAATTTCTTTTCTGTTTGTGCTTTAAATGCACTGGAATACAATTTATCCCCAGCCTTGCTTGGGTGCCAGTTGGAGTGGTGTTTGGGAGACATACATCTCTCTCACCCATCTGGACTCTCATTAATGGGACCAAAGTCCTATGGCATAAAACTCAGATAGCTTCAGTTATTTGGTTTTGCTCCTTGCTCAACTGGCAGTTTTAAAGGACAGTGTCATGAAACCATTCTGAATTGGAAGCCATTCAGATTTCTTAGGACTACAACTCCTAGGAATTCCAAACACTGTGACTAACAACTGTGCTGATTATAAATTATAGGACTTTTAGTTACACCTTATCTGGAGATCACCTGTTTGCAGATGGATGGCACAGGCTGACTGCCATCTTTTACCAGCTTGCAAAAAAGAATTATTTGCAATTAAATTGCTGGGTTAATGGTTCTTTCTATTTCATATTATTTTAACTTACAAACAATGTATCACCCTCTTATATTTCAGCCTAGTTGGTTTTTTGCATCATTAACATTTATTATTTTAATTTTATCCCATTAGTCTCCATTGTACATTTCATATTGGCAGCAGCTTGTATTTATGAACATTCTCACCACAGCGCTACAGTCTTTCCACTTTTCTGACACAGTAACCATTTTTCTTACCTGCCCCTTTTATTCTAATATATATCCAACTGTCACACTAATTGTAATCAAGACTCAAGATCAGGAAGTTGGGCCTCCAGTCTATTTCATTTATACAGATGATTTACAACCCAGTGAGCAATTTGATAATCTGGTCATTGATTTTGGCAAGTTAATAGGAAGCTGAAAACCTGGCTGTAAGGAAGAAAAATTGGGCTTCTGTTCAAAAGACTGCTGGTGATCGCTATTTATAACTTGCTAAATGATTTGCTTAGACGCTGAAGCCCAGTAATATATACTTTAGGATATTTTTATGATTTAACATTTACACATTGCCAAGATCCCAGAAGGAGACTCGTGTCTACAGACTAGCAAAGGTTTCCACTGTCCACTCTACAGAATTATCATTTCCTTCCCTTGGGGAAGGACATTCAAAGTAATGCACACAGGAAATCACAGTTTCCAAAGAACTGTGATGAACAGCCAGCAAAATTATAGCTGTTCCCTTTTAAAACCACAAAAGAAATGGGCAACTAAAATCATTAGGGAAAAGCTGTTCTCTCTAGTTAGGAAACTTAATAATGTTTGACACTTCCTGGATTGGGAGGAAAGTAAGAACATAATGAAAATTGATAACATGGCGCTTGGAATGGGGGAAGGAAATGAACAGGATAAGATTAATCTTTCTGTCTTGCTCCAACTACTAGAAATCTTCCAGCAAGGCTGGATGGTTGGCTATTCAGGACAGATAATAGGGCAATCCTAGTGACTTCAAAAAGGAGTGAGACAATTGCATTGAAGATTGGGATTCTATAATGGGTACTAGTTACAGCACGTGTATGGAACATTCATGGAAGGTGGCATTCTGATCACAGTCTTCTGGGGCATTTCTATTTGCCTCTATGGGCACTGAATGCAAGGAAGTGCTAGTCTAACCCAATGCCTTGTTATCATACTTAGTTGCAAATGAATTATTTATTTATTTATTTATTTATTTATTTATTTATTTATTTATCAAGTAAGTAATATACATAAATATAACATTGTTTATATACACTGCTCAAAAAAATAAAGGGAACACTTAAACAACACAATATAACTCCAAGTAAATCAAACTTCTGTGAAATCAAACTGTCCACTTAGGAAGCAACACGGATTAACAATCAATTTCACAGGCTGTTGTGCACATTCAACTTTGTACAGAACAAAGTATTCGATGAGAATATTTCATTCATTCTGATCTAGGATGTGTTATTTGAGTGTTCCCTTTATATTTTTAATTTTAGCAGTATACATAAGATGGGTACTGATACATCTTTTGAAGCAAAGTACAATTTTAAAATAAAATTGTATGCACCTTTTTAAAAAATGACATGGGTAATGGGTTTTTTCCCTTTTAATCACTCAGGTGGAAATAAAATAAAAAGGGAAGGGAAGGGGGAAAGGGGCATCTGTCATGACCAAAACTCTTAATTCTACTGTTCTATAATAGTGGCAGTTCAGCTTAAGGCATAAGCTTCTGTGCTTCACGCAAAGGAAAAAAATAATGCACAGAGAGGAGAAATGCTTGATATTTATTATGTAGCACTGGCATTATAGAAACTATAATGTTGGGAATATATACTTTTCCAAGCTGAAAGGTATTTTGCAATACTGAATATAACCCTGAATATAAGGGGGGGGGGAATCATTGATGGGTGCAAGGAAGGAAGTTGTTTTAGAAAATAACATCAGTCAAGGGGAAATTATGGCACAGCCAATTTTGAGACCAGATGTAATGTTGCATGTGCTAAAAAAAACACCCAAATAACTTTTTTTCCTCACTTCAGGTTCCTCTAGTACCATTGTTTACTGTTTGCAGATGCTATATAGGCCATTCCTGTCACAGGTGGTTAGGTTTCATAATAAGAGGTGATGAGTGCTACATCTCAGAGGGATTGTCACAAATGTAAAGTAAATAATTTCAACATAGTAGAATCATTACAGCCCAAACTGGGCCAGATCCACAGCATTCTAATCATTCTTTAAAAAAAGCAAATACTGTATTATGGCACATCCTGAACAGTTGAATTTGATGTAGCATTTAATGATTGTAGTGAAATTGTTTTATTTATATACCGGTAACTGTTTTATTTATATATAGTTTGGTTCTGCAACCCAACAAGACTGACACAGACTTCAGAGGATAATCAGAACTGCAGAGAAAACAAATAATTCTCTCAACACTATCAAACTTTGTACTAAGTCTGCACTTCTATTTCTACTAGTTTTTTTCTCATCATTCCTATCATCCTTTTTCTCCCACTTAGGACTGTATGACTGTAATTTGTTGTTTGCATCCTAAGATTTTTTTAAATATTTATTGTTTCTTTATTGCTTATTTGACCTCTATGACAATCATTAAGTGTTGTACCTCATGATTCTTGACAAATGCAACTTTTTCTTTTATGCACACTGAGAGCATATGCACCAAGACAAATTCCTTGTGTGTCCAATCACACTTGGCCAATAAAGAATTCTATTCAATTAGACATGGAATTTACTTGGGTTTTCTCCTCACACACGCACCCTTTCAGTCAAAATATCACATTTCATGGCAAACTCTGTGCTTTCTTCTATTTTCTCTAACTGTATTTTAGTTAAGGGTCACTAGCATCTGTTGCCTGTATCACATCTGAATATGTTCTTCCTAGAAGCGTCTTGTTATGTTTAGATAGACTTGTTTATGCTGTAAAAGGACACAAAACAAGCCATTGTTTTTAACTCAAAAGCAACACAGGAAGGAGGCTGTTGCTTTGTGCATGTGATTTTATTTCTTTACAAATTAAACTGAATTGTGTTTCTTTCTTAATATTGAGCTTAATTTGTAAAGAAATAAATTTTTTTTTAAAAAAAACACCTCTGTATTTGAACCTGTTTCTCCTATTCTCTTTCCAATCAATTTTCCCGGAGATTGAAATCTTAGATAGTACGGCTATTGAGGACTAGAGCACAGGACAAATGTTTCAACTGCTCAAAAGATGTGATGTGCAGTAAATATATCACGATCCAATTTGCCACTAATTTCACCAGCCATGCTATTTCTCCTCCTCCCCCATATGTTACATATGCAGACTCTTTGAGAACAGCCAACTAGCACCTCACAGGTGCAATGTTGCTTTCAGAACTGCATGGCTGGTGCTAACTTTCATTTGGTAGCTCATTAACAGTGCACTTCAGCATTTTAGAGTGCTGAATGCAATTCTATGGCTGAGTGTTCTGGAGCTCTACCCTCTCTAGGGATAAAGGAAGATGGTTAACTCTTTGTTCATCAGCACTGAAGCAATTCCTTCCAAAATCCAAACGTGAAAGCAAGTACAGATCTATGACCACAACTCAGCCCAAAATTTCTGTGGCTAAGTGAGACATTGGTAAAGTGAGATCTGACCCATTTTATGACCTTTCTTGCCACAGTTGTTAAGTGAACCAATGCAGTTGTTAAATTAATAACAGAGTTGTTAAAGGAATCTGGCTTTCCATCGGCTTTGCTTGTCAGAAGGTGGCAAAAGGTGATCGCATGACCCTGGGACAGGGCAACCATCATAAATATGAACTGATTGCCAGGTGTTTGAATTCTGATCATGTGACTATGCCACAATCATCGTAGTTATGAAAAATGGTCATAACTCACTTTTTCAGTGCCGTTATAACATTGAATGTTCACTAAACGAACTGTTGTAAATCAAGGATTACCTGTAACATGTACAATTCATAAAATATTGTCATTAGATTATTTGGAGGAGTACAGGGACTATAGAAGACAGAAAAGAAGGGATTAATCATTTTTCCCTATGATAGACTTGATTAATTATTGTCTCCAACCTCTAAAACTTGCTATTAGGCCCAGTTCTATGGGGTGCAAGTATTAAATACAAAAAGGTGGAGTTCATTTCAGTCAGTCTAGTTGATAGGTTCTCACAAATTCCTGAAGAACACAAATAACAATATTTCTGAATATCATAAAATTCAGTCATAAAATTATGGAGTGGGCTTATATGAAACTGCTTTTGATTCAAATCCACTTCGCAAAAGTCTAGGAACACTTACAATGTTTTCTGTTTCTAAACACCATTCATGCAATTTCAGGATGATCTCTTACACACAGAGAGACATACACAATTTAACCAGTATGACAGCCCATGGCACTAGGATTATTATACTTCAAACACTGCTCCTTATCTTGCTGTTGCGAACTGAACCAAACGTAGAATGTTTCTTAAATTACACCATATGTTGTTATTAGATAGAGGAATCCAACAAGTGAACTCTTGAAGATTTTGAAATTACTTAGAAACATTAACATACCATAAAATGATATAAAATAATTCCAAGTAGTAAGGGAGATCTACTACTCATACAGGTAAGAGAATGAAAATAGTAAAATAATGATACAGTACTTGATACCTAATACTTATGCAATGCTTGAAAGCATTCAGAGCCCTTAATTATGTTGTCATTCCATACAACCACCCTGCAATGTAGGTTAATATCATGTTCATTTTGCAGGTAATATTTGAACTGGGGAAAATCATTTTATTAGGCACAGCTATCTAGTAACTGGCTTTGATTTATATTTCCACTTTTCAGCCATCAGAATATATCAGCTCAGGAACAAATGATTTATGCAGTACACTTCAGTCTATAGATTAGGCTTGTTGAAATTATTTTTGCTCTCAGAATTCCCTGAATATTTGGCTTAATCAGAAACCACCTATTAAGCTCTGAAATGTTTGCTTTCAGCCAAACTGAATGGTAAGTTTGATGCCTTCAGATCTTTTCTTCTTTGTAAACTGAAATGTAAACTTGCCATTGTACACTGTTTTATTGTTGTTGTGAGCCACCCCGAGTCTATGGAAAGGGGTGACATACAAATCTAATAAATAAATAAATAAATAAAATAAATAAATAAATAAATAAGATATAGAAAGATCTTGATAGACTTGAACATTAGGCATTAATCAATCAAACAAACAGGTAGTGAAGTAAGTAGAACCCACACCTGCTATAAACCATTGGCCCCTATAAACACTTGAGTATCTGTTTAGCTCTGAAAAGATATTACAAAGGTTCTGCTTACTTATTGGACATCTGGAATAACTTGCACTAGCTGCTCTACTTTTGAGAAATCCTGGACATTGACATCAGTATTTTCTGAATACTAAACATGACCAACACCTTTGATGCATAATTTGTTTGTTGCAGATATTGATCCTTGCAACAAAGCATTTTATAAATATTTTGTTGCAGTTTAGATATTAATGGCTGTGTATTGCATCATTTTGAGGGACAGCACATTTACACAGTTATTCAAGCTGTATACTCACTACCTTACATTGTAGCCAGTGTTGCCACATGAAAAGATAAACCTACATAATTACAAAATGTGAAGGGGTGTTGCAAAATGTATTTCAAAAATGTATTTGTTACATTTGGTAACCAAATGTAGTTACAAAATGTATTTCACTTCTGTGAAATAATGTATGCTACTGACCATATTTTTTCAGGATCCCTCATTGTGTGCAGCTTTGTTTGACAATTCATTTGTTTGTCAACAAATTTTATATAACCGCTCATCTCATACAAGTGACTCTGGGCAGCATACAATATTCAATAATATCAATAAATGTATAAAAACAAGCAAATAAAAATACACACACACACACACACATGTGGGGGTATGGCTAGCTTATTGGAGCTAAATCGCTTGAAATAGATCTATACGACTATACGCAACTGCCTGGATGGCCCCTGGAGGGGCTGAGAGGCAAAAAGGAAACAGTATGTTTCCTTCCATATTTGGATATACCAATTCTTCCCTGGTACAAGCTGATACAGGAAGAGACCCTGCAGCTTAGAGGTTAAGGCTGCCCAGGTTCAAATCCCAGTGGGGGTATGGCTAGTTGATGAAAGCTAAATAGATTGCAATAGATCTATATTGTGTCTCCCTTCATTTTCATTATCAAAAATATGTTAAAATTTTGCTGCCCCTCTCAGCCCCGAGTCTGCGGAGAGGGGCAGCATACAAATCCAATAAATAAATAAATAATAAATAAATATCTTTAGGGACTTCCAAAACATTAAATGGGATTGAACTGATCCAATGTTGGAAGGGAGAATCATGGCAAAGAAAATCCACTGCTTTGGATTGCCAAATGTAGATTCTTGACAGATGGTATCCCAGCATGTGCCTTCTGCCAGATCTATTGGGCTGTGCTGACATAATCAGGAACTGGACATGGCTAGAGAAGGACCAGGGGAGACATTGACAGCAGTGTTCCAATATTTGAGGGGCTGCCACAGAGAGGAGGGGGTCAAGCTATTATCCAAAGCACCTGAAGGCCAGAAAAGGAATAATGGATGGAAACTGTTCAAGGAGAGATTCAACCTAGAAATAAGGAGAAATGTTCTGACATTCAACCAATGGAACAGCTTGCCTTCAGAAGTTGTGGGTGCTTCATCACTGGAAGCTTTCAAGAACAAACTGGATTGCCCTCTGTCAGCAATGGTGCAGGGTCTTCTGCTTGAGCAGGGGGTTGGACTAGATGACCTACAAGGTCCCCTTCCAACTCTGTTCTGTTATTATTCTGTTATAATCAGGGAAATTTGGCCCCTCAAATAACTCTTTTTTGCACAGCTCAACTCTGATGCACCAGCAACATATCTTGCCATCCTTCTGCTCTCTGCTTAAATTTGCCTGTGAGGAAAGGAGAAGAGATGTCCAAGAATAAAGAGGTCATTTATATTTAAGTACGCAACCTTATGAAAAGAAGACTGCAGTACAGCAAGCTGTTTTGCTGCCACCCCCTTCTTCTTTATGTCTGTGAAGAATACGAAAGCCTCTCTGTCTTTTCTTTTCTGTGTTTATTCTAACAGAAGAACCACCGATCTCTGTCTGCAGTCCCACATCTCATGCTTTTAAGAAAATAATTCTTGGCATTTATCCAGGGCTTTAACCTGTTTGCTCTTTGTATGCACAATCATATTCCAATTCTTTTGGAAACTTCATGGTGTAGACAGTATTATTACCCTCTCATTACAGATAAGAAAACAAAATTGTGAGAAGAGTAGCTGGGCTAAGGCCATCCAATATATCCACGGAGATTCGAATCAGACATTTCCTGATTCATAACAAAGACCTGTAAATACACCACTGCACCAGCTCTCATACAGCTGCAGGTCAGACGCTGCAAGTTCCAATCTCCTTTTGTCTGTTGATATATTATTTCTTTTCTTTCCGGGGCTAATAGGAGGCAGCAGGGGTGGAGCAGCAGATATTAGAGGGCAGGAAAACCATTTGGTCTTTTTAATTCTGATGTTTAATACAGGATTGGTCCCTGTGGATTGCGTCTCCATGTTTTGTCTTCTCCAGATCCAAAGATTTAAGCTACAGGCCTCTAGCTGTTTCCCAAGAGAGCTAATTCCATGCTCTAGTGATTTGGACTGCTAGAAAATTATTCTTGATAGCCATTTTATGCATTTTCTTTCCTTAACTTTAGCCTATTAGGGCTGGAGGGTTTCAGTGTTCAATTTTTCACTCTCCAGCTTAGCTTCTTGGTACTGTAATTTAGTTTTCTTCTATTGAAATCAAAGAACATAATGGCAGTGTTTAGATTTGAGGCCTCTGCTCTCTCTTTATCTATGTTTAATCTCCCTGGGGTTTTGCTCTTTATAAATCTTATATTTCATGTGTGCCTAGGTACACTGCCTGACTTGCCACAGCAAGAAGCCCATCTGTTTTTTTCTAAATATAGATTTCAAATATTTCTGACATCCCATTCAATGCTGCCTAGTCACTTGAGAATACAGTGAGAAAATAAAGGTAACAAACACCAGCCCTTTTCCCTCCGGGATATGTCCATCTCTGGCACAGGAGGCTTGCAAAGCTAAACAGAATAAAAAAGAAGCTAGCTAAGTGAAATTAAGCAGATGGGTAGTAAACTGGCAAATTCCCAATAGCTAGAAGAGGATCTGTCAAGAGAAAGGAGAGGATTCAGGCAGGGTATGCTTCTGAAATAAGCACACAGAAGCGATAGAAGGAAGGCATAGAATTCAACTCTGCTTCCTTTTTTAAAAAAATCCTCCGTATCTCTGATGAAAAGAATCTCAAGGAGCTTTTGATTAGAATCTCAGGGTTCGGGTCTTCAAGGAAGATTTCTCTTGCACCGGCAAGGAACTATTTTCCTGTAATTAGCTGAAAACAAGGCTCAGCTTGCACTACTGCTTCCTATTGATTCTAATTGGCAAATTAGCAATGATGAGACTCTGATCTGTACTCTCAACAGCCTTTCTCAATCACTTCCCACCAATAGATGTTTTAGACCAGCTTTTGGAGTGATTCCATGCATGCCAAGGACCTATTTCTTTCCTCTTATACAACTTTGTGCTTATTTCCATAAGGGCTGCCTGTTGTTCAGCCAATATTCAAGGTACTTATCAAAGCCAAGCAAATAATATTTTATGGATAAGTTTGCTTTGAAGCTGGTATGGAAGTTGCAATTAGAATTTGGCTTTGAAAATTCTACCGATTAAGCAAGATGCAACTACATTTTATGTAACTTAATCACAATGGTCAGCATATTCATTTCAAAAGCTTATATGCTCTAAAAAGAAGAAGGCACATGAGTTAAATTAATTAGAGATGAAGAGGTTAAAACGTTCTGTGTACACGTGTCAAACTGACCAAAGCAGTGATTGGCAAAGCAGGTTAGAACTGATAGTCCTCAACTCACAACCATTTATTTAGTGACCATTCGAAGTTACAACAGCACTGGGGAGTGAGGGGGAAAGTTCTGGCTGTTTTAAAGACTTTGCAACCATTGCAGCATCCTCGTAGTCAACAGATTAAAATCTGGATGCTTGGCATGTTTTTTATGATGGTTGCAATGTCCTGGGGTGATGTGATCACCTTTTGTGACTTTCTCAGAAGCAAACTCAATGGGGAAGCCAGATACATTTAAGCAACCATATTACTAACTTAATAACTGCAATAATTCACTTAACAACTGCAGCAAGAAAGCTCATAAAATGGACAAAACTCGCTTAACAATTGTCTTGCTTGGCAACATAAATTGTGGTCATCATAAGTCAAGGACTATCAATAACTACAGTATAATATAAAGATTTATCGGCAGGAAATATATTGTATAGGCCCATGATGGTGAACCTATGGCACATGTGCTGGAAGTGGCACGCAGAGCCTTCTCTCCAGGCATGCGGAACCATTGACCATTGCTCTTCCATGTTGTTGTGCACTGGCCAACTGGTTTTCTTGTGCACCAACACTCCGGAAACCAGAAAAGCAGCTGCCTATTGTGCATGTATGCTCCAGGAAGACAATGGCTCCTGTTTACGGTGCACACATGCACATTGCCACTTGCTTGCCGGGTTTCTGGTGTGCATGCGTGCAAGAAGACTAGCAGTGGTAATGGTCAGCCAGACTGTTGTCTCTGGTGTTCCTCCTGTGCAGCCCCACAGCCCCAGATTACCAGCAGAAGTGGCAGCTGCAGAGGGAAGGGCAAGAGCAGCAGGGAAGTATTTGCTGGCTGGGTGGCCAGCTGTCCCACCTGCTGCTCCTTTCCCTAGCCACATTAGACTTCTACGAACTTTAGTGGAAGCTAAATGGAAACAAACAGGGTAAGCAAGTGTGGTTGGGGGCAAGCAAGATGCCAGAGGGAGAAAAAAGGTTGGGAATCCTTGTGTGCCCTGCAGCCACTTCTTCTTTACCATCCTCCTCCCTCTGCATAATTTGGCAGGAGTATGATGTGGTGTCAAGTGGTTCATTGGGGGGAGAAGGAAGTGAGGCTCCAGAAGAGCCAGTTTGGGCACATGGGGCAGCAGGGCAGGGAGGGAGGGAGGAGTGACCTTCTCCTCCTACCAGCTTTGCGTTCCAAGCAGCATCCAACATGGCAAATTTCAGGGACTTGCTCTGAACATCAAGGGCCACAGTTGCCAACTAGGGTGCATGATGTACTGGGGAGACTGGTGACATGCAACAACAACAACAACAACAACAACAACAGAGTTGGAAGGGATCTTGAAGGTCTTCTAGTCCAACACCCTGCTTAGGCAGGAAACACACCATTTCAGAGCAATGGTTATCCAACATCTTCTTAAAAACTTCCAGTGTTGGAGGATTCACAACTTCTGGAGGCAAGTTGTTCCACTGATCAATTGTTCTAACTGTCAGGAAATTTCTCCTTAGTTCTAAGTTACCTCTCTTCCTGTTTAGTTTTGTGTGTGTGTGTGTTTGGTGCAGTGGCTCAAAGATTGTGAAATGCCACACCATTACTTGGGAGGCTGCTTTTTTCATCGGCTCTGCTCAAGAAGAGGAAAGACTGCTGGGTGGCTTCAAGGGGCCTGGCAAGGCCCAGCTTCCTGCTGCTGTAGGAGATACAAAGGCAAGCTGGCCACCTTTCCAGCACTCCTGCCAGTACCAGTCTTGGCCAGCTCCTCTTTTTTCCTCTAATACAGGTGAGACTGCTCATTGCTGCTTGCGTGACAGGTGGCAGATTGTAGGTCTGCTGGTTGCTATTAGGCTGAAAATTGCAGACCCCTTTGGGCACCTCCAGGCTGCGCTTTCAACCTGGCTCCCAACCTCACCAACAGCCACTCTTACTTCATGCAGCAGTGGCAGTGCCTCCTCCTCCTGGCCTCAACTTGCAGACTAAAAGTGCGGTGCCCAGCGGTGTCCAAGCAGGGACTATGCACTTTCATCCCAGTGCAGCTCAGTGGAGTCACCGCTACGTAAGGTAAGAATGGCTGGTGCTGAGGTTGGGAGCCAAGCAAGTCAGCTTGCAGTCCCCGAGAGGTGCGGGTTGAACAGGCTAGGCTGTGCCTGCTCACGCCCAAAGCAAAGCATTGGTTCAAGGGTGCTGCACCAACAGCAGCAGGCTGGACAGCTCACTCCTCCATGGTCTGCTGGTTGGCTGGCTGGATGCTGACCTGGACCACAAGGCTGGCAGAAGGGGGAGCTGCCATTGGCCATTCGCACCAGACCATTTGCATCAGCAAAGGTTGATCCAAACCTTTGCGAGGCACATGTGCTGTGTGAGATGCATGCACACATGGGGGGGGGGGTGTTCACAGGTGTATTTGTGTGTGTGTGTGCACTCATGCATAGGGGGCCATGCATTGCATTACACACAACATGCAGGAGTGCTGGCATGCATGCATGTACTTCTGGCACACGGCAAGGAAAAGATTTGCCATCACTGCTATAAGATCATCCTACCAAAAAGATACTAAGTATACTGTTCATGCAAGCCTACTGAGGAAAGAAGTAACCTCAGATTGGTAATTTGATAGGCAAGAACGAGCAATGTAATAGACAAGAGGGGACAAAAAGTAAATATTTGATTCTCTAACACTACTGCCCTTTAGTGTTAAGTAAGTCAAGAGGAGCTCAATAAAACATATGGCCCAGATGCTTAGCAGCTTATGATCCCACTATTTGTAGGTGTGCCTCTTTCTATGTCAACCAATTAATGTATTCCAATCTTTGGATTATCCTTATTCAGGGGTCATCAGGTTATGTAGTAAATTTTGTTTACACATGGGAGGAGATAATTTCTTTAGGAATGTCCTTAGTTTAAAATATTCTTCCTAATAAAGCTTAATTGTCCCAAATAAGAATTTTTTCAACACAAAGCCAAGACATTCTCATTTGACCAAAATTATTTTTACTGCCTCTTGAATTGTATCGTTTTGTTGTTTCTCAATGTTATATTATGTGAAGAACCTTTGGCCTGAGACCTGTTAGAATAACAGCTAGAAGGGCAAACTTTAGAAATACTTAGATAAAATATTAAATTTGTTTTTCAAAAAAAGTGATCAAATTACTGATTTAAGAAAGGATTGACATAAAGGATTAGTTAATCCTTGTCCAACTTCAATTTATCCATTATAATAGGCCTCCAATTCTCCTTAGGTAGAGAGATAATGTTCCCAGAGTGGAGGCCAGAATGTGTTTTTAAAAAAACAAAAACAAAAAACACCTCTCTGTAATTTTACAAAATAAAGATTAATGGTTTTTGTTTTATTTAAATGCTATAGACAATAGCTAAAAGTATAAAAATTAATTTATGTGTCTTTATACCAGATTTTTGGTTCCTCTCATTTCATTTTTTTTAAATGTCTATATCAATCTCATATGTTCAGTTGCAGGCAAAATGCAGAAAATATAGCATTTTTGTTTTACTAAAACAATTTTCCCCCTGATTGGGCAAAAATTCAACCATTTACAGCTCCAATTAAGCAGTACAAGTATAATTGTTGCCTAAATTATACTCTGTGGTTTTATATACCAGATATACTTTAATAAGCAAACAAAATTATACATTATACTTTTTATAAAATAACAAAATATTTTTACATTTGTAAAGTATGCTTAAAATCAAATATTACCCATGTTTTTCTTTTCTTAAAATGCATTTTAAAAAGAAAAGCAACATCTATTTTTGTACAGTTTCAATTATCTGGGTGTTTCATTTTTCAGCTGGGGAGAATTAAAAAGAAGTAACAAGGAACAGCTTCTTCTTCTCCTTTCTCCTCCTCCTCCTCCTCCTTTATGGAAATTGGTTCTAGGTTTGTTATATGTCCCAGTTCTACAGGGATTTTTCCAGTTGTACACTCCGTTCTGGACTGGGACACATTGTGCAAAGATCTGGAGAAAGCTCAGAAAGCTGGAAGGACAGAGAACAGGATAACCAGCATCAAGGTGGGTGTACCTAGTTATACTGGCAATGGCAAACTGTTGGAAGGCCTGAAATACCAAATTAGGGATACAGAGAGAACGGTACTCACTGTCTCTCTCTATCCCTATCAAATCAAAAATGATACCACATCATCATCAGGGCTCGGATACATAACTTTATGGTTCCATAGAGAGGGAGTGTGGTCTAGTCATATCTCAAGTTGCTCAACTTTGGAAGGTGGGCAAAGGTGGAAATTTAAAGTCTGCATCTGTACTTTACTTTACCTGACATTTTTGGCCAAAGAACTTTATTCTACATTTTCTGATAGAAGCAAAGGAGATGTGCTGTCCCCAGAGACAGAGATAATTGGATTGTAGTTAGGTATGTCTCTTTAAGATATTGCATTAGGGGAAATGTAGTGAAATTGCACTCTGGGTAATGTAGTTCTACATGTGATCACATGTGTGTATTCCTATTGGCTCTGACTCGGGATGAGGGGTAATTGGAGAGAACATTCCAGAGGGTCTTTGTCTTCACTCTTTCTCTAAGCCAGCCAGCATATAGATGCTGGGTCAATTCAACCTTTTTTACCTGCACAATTGGAAAGATTATACTGCAGAAGAATCGTATCATAACTGTGAGTTATTGTGAGAATTCCTGCAATAAAATGATCTGGGATATCTTATTGTGCTGAGTTATCTGACTGGGAAAAGTTGATTTGTACCAGAACAGGAGATATTAATATATCAAAATCCTAAAACCCATACTTCTGAGCTTTGCTTTCTATCTGATCTGTACAGTGGCTAAATTGTTTAAAATGGAATTATGTGAAGAAAAATAAATTTGAAAAATGAACATTCCAGTTTCATCTGTAAGAAATATATGAACAATGAATGACCATGCCTCCAAGACACCTATTTCTTGCTGCTTTAAGGTCAGTAAGAACAAACAGAAGACTAGCAGAACACGAACACCAACTAGCGCTCAAGAAGGCATAACAAAAAAAAGTCTCTCACAACATGCATAAACTTAATCATGGTTACAATTGGGAAACCATGACCCTAAGTCAAGTCCAAAAATGCAAGAGAGTTCCTGGAACCCTGATATTGTCACAAATCAGTCATCAATAGATACATAGACATAAATAACATCTACATACTATGCAAAAGAAGCAATCATCAACAACAAAAAGGAATAAAACCAGGGGGGACGGACAATGGGGTAGTGAAAATGGAGCTCTACCCCAGAACACCCAATTTGCACTGAAAGATGTTGAAAGAAAATGCAGGACATCCTGCTTAAGCCACGCCCACAGTGTGGTAGTAAAAATGTTGGTAGCCCTTCACTGAATAAAACCCTTCCCCATCAGCAATGAACACCCAGATGAGAATGGATTAACACCAGGTCAACCATCAAGAAGTAAACCATACCCAAATCTAGGAACTATGAAACAAGCAAAGAAGACTAAGGTCTCTCCCATCAACACTGCCAGTCACTAGAATATAAGCAGATGGCTCTCATATCAATATGATCAGAGAACATACTTAATGTAGACCAATGTTTCTCAACCTTGGCAATTTTAAGATATGTGGACTTCAGCTCCCAGAATTTCCTAATCAGCATGCATCCATATCATTTAAATTGATCAAGGTTGAGCAACAGTGATATAGAACATAAAAAAGAAAGGACACCAGCTTCATTGGTACCCTTCAGCTGGGCAACATGCACCCACCAAGTTCCCGTGCTGAGCACACAAGAAAGGAGAAGGGTGGATATGCAAATGCGTGTTTTATGAGAAATTTTGTTTTAAAGAGAAACAACTCTGAGAGGTTAACTGCAATAGTCACCATTTGTTTGTTTGTTTGTTTTTTTGTTTGCTTGTTTAGTCAAACATGTACACGATAACAGGTGTAAGTATAAACATGGACATGAGCACATGAAAGGAGTACAAATAAATGGGGGACAGTAGGAAACAAACAGTAGGCATGTTGGTGCGCTTATGCACACCCCCTTACAGACCTCTTAGGAATGGGGTGAGGTCCACAGTAGACAGTTTAAGGATAAAGCTATGGTGGTTTGAGGATGTAATAACAGAGTCAGGTAGTGCATTCCTGAAAAATATTTATGCAGAAAGGTAGATGGTTTTTTTAAAAAGGCTGGAGATAGACAACAATCTTATTTATGACACTGAACGTGATGTAATGCAGCCCATAACCATATCCTTATCCTCTTTTGTAATGTTTATATTCTGTTACATTTTGGAAGCATTGCCTAAAGATGATGAGAAACATTATAAAAAAAGAATCTGAGCATATTTTCTCATGAGAAACAGTAACCCAAATGAGCAACAATAAATATCACCTGATTGACAAGACTTAGATGAAATATTTTGTCACTGCATTAAGTTGAATGAAATAATATGTCTCTGTCAATATGATGTAGTCCACATTGTCATGAAATTTATGTTCAGACTGTTCTTAATCTGCTAAGTGAAAAGATGAACACTACTACACTCATCCCGACCTAGTAAACTCAAGTTGTTTTGGATTAAACTCCCATCATTTGATTCAGAAATATCAAACAAAAGCATTTTTCATAACAACTGCAGTTATAATGGTTTAATGAAACATGTATGGGGAAGAAAACCTTGAAATCAGTAGAAGCAATTCCAAGGAAAGCTATTATGCTGTATTGATTATGAGTAATAATGTTATTGTGATTTTCTGTTTGAGACGAAATGGCGTATAAGTGTACATTGTTTTGGAAATATTTTAAGATATGAGTCATGGAACAAAACAAAAACCTATGTTGTACCCCACTGAGAAGGACAAGTGCTATTATTCTACTTCCATTTTTCTAAATAGAATATAGTTCCTATGAAGGGGTGGGCTGCTTGGAGTTCGCAGGGGGTCAGGAGAACCTCTAGCTAACAATCTGTGCAGTTCAGAGAAACCCCAAATCCCACTCCTCACTAGGCCTGCCCACTCCAGCAGTCCCCACACACCCCATTTTGGATGTAGATATGTGCAGGGCACCTGCAAAGGGTTAAGGAGGGTGAAAAACAGGCTTGTTTCTGGTCTCCAGAGGGCCTCTAGAGCCTGGAGAAGCTGTTTTTGCCCTCCCAGATGCTCAAGGAAAGCCTCTGGAGGGCAGGGAGGGCAAAAACCTGCCCATAGTGCAGAAAGTTAACTAGGCCACGCCCACCCAACAATCAGGCAGAGAACCTTTGCTAAAATTTTTGAAGCCCACTCCTGTTCCTATATATGATTTTTCTCCAGCCTAAAGGTATATGTATACAGTTATCAGGATATATGATCATGACATAAGAGCCTTTTAAACCCAATTTGACCATGGATTGCTCTGATCCTGATACACTGAACATTATATTGCACTTTGGATTTGAAGGCAACAAGTATTTTCAGAATGTGTGGGGAAGGGCATCTACATAATAAATTTCTTCAGCTCTTTAAAACAAATACAATTTAAACATCTATTTATGCCCATCTCAGTCCATGATTCACCAAATGATAAATAGCATAGCTACTAAGCAACAGCATTATCATCCCAATCAATGCAGCTAAGATATGGGCTCATCTGTACTGTCATGGCCCCCGATTAAATTGCAAAACCAGATCTTTAAGGCTTTGGGGGGGGGAGTCAGTAGAGTTGAGTGAATCACTCAGTCTTACTAAGATTGAACTGAAGCCTGGTTTTTGCTGCCTGACTACCATAGTCTCCAGTTATTGAGATAAGACCCCTGTACCATCATTCAGATGGTTTGAGGTAGATATATATACCTGAGTATCATCTGCATACTTATGACAACTCAACCCACAACAATGAGAATATATTGGTTTCATGTAAATATTAAACAAGAGATATTAAAGTACTGAGCCCTGCAGCATCCCATATAGTAGAGGTCATGGTCTGGATTTTTCCTTTCCTCTCCTATCAGTGGAACCAGTGGAGGAAGAAAACCAGCACAGCCTCACCAGCAACCCCCAAAGGCCGGACGGATATCATGATTGATGTCCCAAAGGTGCTTTTTCCAAAAGGCAATTGGCCTTTCTTTTGTTTTCTTGAAGATGTTAAGATGGATTCTTCAACTTCTTGGATGAGAAGCGAAACATCTTCAGGAAAACAAACAAACAAAGAAAGCCCAACTACCTTTTGAAAAAGCACTTTTGGGACAACAACTGACAGGTCAAGAAGTACACAGATGGATGTGCCACTTCCATCCCTCTCCCATCATAGAATGCAATCAAGAATGCAACCAATACAACAAGGATGCCCACTTTCACCTTTACTGTTTATTATGAAATTAGACGTATTGGCAAAAATAATAAGGAACAATGATCAAATAGATGGTTAAAAGTTAAGAAAGAAACTTTCTAAACTTCTATAAATAACTAAGTCAGATCTTGTACCATAGGACCTGCTATAAAATTATAGTTTTATAATTTACCTGCTATAAAATTATTCTAGCACAAGTCCAGTTCACTTTACTGATGCATTTTTCTCAGGTTAATCTTGCAGGTAAACCTATGAGCCACCTGTCCCAGGACAGCTCAAGTCTCTTGAAACAAAGCCATCAATCAACTATCCCAGAGGAAACTTGGGTGCAGAAATACTGGCATTCTGCTGTTTATACCACAACATAGGCACTTATGGCGGCTCACTCATGTTCAGTCAAATTCACACCTTGGCATTCTCCAGAAATGCTTTTCATTCATTTCATGCACTCATCTCCTTTCACTCTTTTGTTAACCAAGGAAAGTTCTGAGATCCTCAGGGGGGATAAGCCATTTGTGTATGATCTGATCTAGAGCACTCAGGACCCTCTCATTCCAGGTCACTATTGGGGCCAATCACACTGAACTGCAGACCACAGATCATATTTTACTGGGATCATGTGTGATGTGGATTTGCTCACATACTCCAAAATAGCTTGCCTTCAAATCTAAAGGACTGCTAGTTCTATTACCCATCTTTCTTAAACCATCAGAAAGCTATGCTGGCAGGAAATGGTGCTGCTCCTACTGCTGATCCCTATTCTTCCTTCTTCTTTTTTCCAATTTAAAGTGAACATCAAATATTGCTTCTGCTGTTATATGCATGCATATGGTTGATTCTTCCAGCTTTGCTGCCCCAATCTTCAACCAGTTAGGGAAAACATCTAACATAGCAACATTTACTTCTCATATTTTGGTATATGTGAGCAGGTGTGTATACCAGGGAACCATCTGTACACACCTACAGCAGTGTTGCTAACAGTTTAACATGACCAGTCTACAGGTGGGACTCAGGTGAGACCAATGGTATCTGCCATCCCAGCAGAACTAACAGGGAAAGTGAGCTCCAGATCCTCCTTTTTAAACAAGTGTCATCTTGTGAAACAGAGAGCAATGCTTTCTTTATCACAACACCTGCTCTATGGAACACTCATATACACATTTAAGATCCTGTTTTTCCCCCACAAGGCTTCGGCTGAGATAATAGATGAGACCAATATAGCTGTGGCTTTGTGTCAATTAGTTTTATGGTTCCTTGGTTATTGTACTATGATTAATTTTAATTTTGTTTTTATCTGGTTTATAAAAGTTTCATTACATTGTTCATGTTGACTATTATTAGCCATCCAAAGTTTGTATATCATATGGCAGGCCATATAAATTTTCTAAATAAATAAATGCAAAGGAAGTCTCCATAGTAAAAATAAAATAATTAAAAAATTACAGGCATGTTGTTATTTGGCATATCTGAAGGATGACCAGAACAATGCTGTTGTCCCTAGGGCACACCAGAATGGCAGCAGGTGAGTTTATGTAGTGTGAGATATACATGTGTAAACATAATTGTAGATTGGGCTTTCACCTTTTCCAAGGAGGCATTTATTATCCCCTGGAAAAAAGACAGTCAGTTTCTTTCCCCTTAATAATAAATCAAGAGGCGAAAGAATTGAACAGTACATATGAAGTAGGTTTTCTTTGTCTACATCATTAGAGCTCAACAAATGAAATGGCCAATTGGTCCAAATTATATAATATCCTGAACTGCCCAGAAAAGTCCCTTGGATGGCAAAATGATACAATGGTGATTAAAAGTAACTGCTTTTTGCCTACACCAGCAGCACAAAGTAGTCTTGATAATGAGTTTTAAATAGAGTTTAATCATATTTAATGCAAGTACCTAGCCACTGCCCAATTTATTTCCCTTGACTCGCTCCATAGAATACCAAACAGATAAGGCTCTGCTAGGCAGAAGCTATTTTGCAGTGACTTCTGAATGACCAGAGCAGCTGTTGGCTTGCCAGTCGTGCTAATAGACCTATATGATGATGGTGGTGGTGGTGGTGGTGGTGATGATGATGATTATGATAATAATGATGATAATAATAATAATAATAATAATAATAATAATAATTTATTAGATGTCCTACTTCCCAGTTTAAATCAAAGAGAAGTTGGGACAATGCTAGGGATAAAGTTATGAAATCCTGCTGATCCCTGGCCATATCTAAACAGTGTGGGATTCTCAGTACTGTTTCTGAGATTACCACTATGAGTTCCTGAAGAATTACTGCTGGGGCTTTAGGATGAGCAGAACAGCAAGGACTGCTGTTGAACTGGTATATGACTTCTCTATGTGTGGGAATCTTCTCAATCAAGAATTTTCTATAATAACCTGATTTAACCTTGCTGTAGCTGTCCTTCTGGATTATTTCTTAACCCTATCTTCTAGCTTTATCTTAAGTCCTGATTCTGATTAGTTGCCATATCTTCTGGTTCCTGGTTCACTTGAAATCATCACCCACCATTTAAGACAGTGTTTTTCAACCAGTGTGCCACAGCACACTAGTGTGCCGTGAGACATGGTCAGGTGTGCCGTGGGGAAATTAAACATGTGTCCCCAAACTACGGCCCACATGCCGGATACGGCCCGTGGAGGCCATTTATCCGGCCTGCCGCCAGCTGCCTACATCCAAACATAAACATTCCCCTCACAATCCCTCCAGCTATCAGCGACAGGAAGAGTGGAGGCACAGGGAACGCTCACTGACCAATCACATTCTAGGATTCATCCCAACCACTAGCAATGAACCAATAGCAGGCCGCCTCTCATCCACCCCCAGGAATCCTCAGCCTCAGCTGGTTATGTCTATGTTAGGTTATGGTTATGTTTCACACTAAGTGAGTGGAAGTGATGTGCCGGTGTCTGGAGGATGTTGGGGCCTGGATGAGTGTCAACAAACTTAGGCTCAACCCAGACAAGACGGAGTGGTTGTGGGTCTTACCTCCCAAGGACAATTCCATCTGTCCGTCCATTACCCTAGGGGGAGAATCACTGGCCCCCTCAGAGAAGGTTCGCAACTTGGGCGTCCTCCTCGACCCACAGCTCACATTAGAGAAACATCTTTCAGCTGTGGCGAGGAGGGCGTTTGCCCAGGCTCGCCTTGTGCACCAGTTGCGACCCTACTTGGACCGGGAGTCACTGCTCACAGTCACTCATGCCCTCATCACCTCGAAACTCGACTACTGTAATGCTCTCTACATGGGGCTACCTTTGAAAAATGTTCGGAAACTTCAGATCGTGCAGAATGCAGCTGCGAGAGCAATCATGGGCTTTCCCAAATATGCCCATGTTACACCAACACTCCGCAGTCTGCATTGGTTGCCGATCAGTTTCCGATCACAATTCAAAGTGTTGGTTATGACCTATAAAGCCCTTCATGGCACCGGACCAGATTATCTCAGGGACCGCCTTCTGCTGCACGAATCCCAGCGACCAGTTAGGTCACACAGAGTGGATCTTCTCCGAGTCCCGTCAACTAAAGAATGTCGCTTGGTGGGACCCAGGGGAAGAGCCTTCTCTGTGGCGGCCCCAGCCCTCTGGAACCAACTCCCCCCAAAGATTAGAATTGCCCCCACCCTCCTTGCCTTTCGTAAGCTGCTTAAAACCCACCTCTGCCGTCAGGCATGGGGGAATTGAGACCCTCTTCCCCCTAGGCCTTTACAATTCTATGCATGGTATGTATGTATGTATGTTTGGTTTTTTATATTAATGGGTTTTTAATTGTTTCTAACATCAGACTACTATTGTACACTGCTTTATTGTTGCTGTTAGCCACCCCGAGTCTCCGGAGAGGGGCGGCATACAAATCCAATAAATAAATAAATGAATGAATGAATGAATAAATGAATGAATAAATAAATAAATACATTTAGAAATTATATTATTAACTATATGTATAATATGTACTGTGTTAGAGTTTCATTTTGTGTCATTTTGGTTGGTGGTGTGCCCCAGGATTTTGTAAATGTAAAAAATGTGCTGCGGCTCAAAAGAGGTTGAAAATCACTGATCTAAGAGGAGAACTTTCATTCCTGTAAATTTGATCCAGTTTATATTCAGGGAAGAATGGACACAGAAGCAGCTGAACAATAAACAAATTGGGTTGTTGGCTTATTTATGGCTGAGTCCTTCCTGTTTCTTCATCTAAGTTTAAGCCACTGGGTTCTGCTCCTTCTCTTGTTTGATTGTTTCCTAGAGAATGTCACTTCCTCTCTTCCCTCAAGGTCATTTTCATATGCTATTGAATTATGTGGATCTAAATCATCAAGACTGTTGACTCTGTCTACTTTTCTTTTTACCAGGGAGATGCTGATCAAATCCTAGCTATAGATGGCTGTTGCTCAACATAAGACTGTGCACTGTCAGCCAAATAAATGAAATGAAGACTGCCTGGAATGAGAAAGAAAACAAAAAACAAAATTAGAGACTGATGATTAGCGATCAGACTTGAGAAGCAGGTTTCAACAGATATAATGGTATTTGGGAGTGACCCTGGGAAACCAGAAGAAGAGAGGATATGGTCAGATAAACAACAACACAGACATAACTGCCTAGTGGGCAGAGCAAGAGGCTCAGATGGGACCTTCTCTAAGTTATGAGCCTGAGAAGGTGAGGTTAGGAGAACTGTACTTTTAGATTTGCAAGATTCTCTCATCTTTGCAATAAAGTAGAAAAACTTTATTTTCCGTTGTGCTTCCTGCTTGGTCTATCTGATGTGGCTGAGCTTTCAATTCAATATCTCAGCACCAGAAATAAAAGGATTTCAATATGAGCTGCATCAGATTCAAAATTTTGAATCAACTCCCAAGAATACACACCTGCCTTATTTTTTATATAGTTTTATTTAAATGGATGGAAACCTCTGACAATAGATTAGCCTCAATAACCTTGGGATTCACTTAAAGCTGCCTTGGCAACTGTAACACAGGCCAACATCAAGGCACGTTGTTTGTTTCCATGGTTGTCTCTAGCAAGCAATATACTCTTAAATGACTCAAAATTAGATATTTTGGGGGGGGGGAGGGGGGCTTTAATTTACTTTGCCTGAATGATAATATAATATAGTAGCTGCAGGACTGTATACCATACACTTTGTCCTTTTCAAATAACACCAGATATTTTAGCTGCAGTAATTGTAAATGTGCAAACTTTTAGTCTCAATATATCTGGAATGCATCAATTCAGGAAAGGCTAATCAAGAAGTAGAAATGTTCCAATTCTAAGGTTAGGTAAGTAAACACCAGCGATTTGTGATTCAGCACTGCTTTCCTTGGGATTAACTGCAACAAACACAATTTATCAAAATAAGCAAAGGCTTGCAAGTTTACATTTCATAATATATTTGAGTTACAGGAGTTTCCCTTTCTTGGCAAAGGCTTTGCATTAATAAGTTTAAGAATTATCATTTTTATTTCTAAATGCTATATATAAATAACCTATGCAGAAAACCTGGCCTTTTGTAAAAAGAAACTAACTTACTGTAGCAAAGTAAAACTTTTGTAAATAGTTTTGCTTTGCTGAAGTAAGTTAGTTTCTTCAAAACTTATTTGGATACCTAAAATTAATTAGGCAGACTAGGAAAATATGCATTTTGTAATATTCTGGATCTGCGGTGATCAGGGCCGCCGATAGGGTGGTACTACTGGGAGTGGTGTACCGGGCCCGGCCATGAGGGGGGCCCGGTTTTGCCCGCCATCGCACATGCGCAGTACCGGCCCTCTCTTGCCGGCTGCCTGCCTCACCAACGAAAAAGGCGGGCCCTCTGGCCCTCGCGAGGCAGGACTTGAAGCCCCGACGGAGCCTTTCGCAGCGCGGTCCTCCAGTCCCAGAGTAAAGCGTGCGGCGAAGGTAGGAGGCCCTTCGGGGTGGCGGTTGCAACTTGCGCTTGTGTTAAATTTTGTTTCTTTCCTAAGCAGCCTTCTGTGTAAAAAAATCCATTTGGGAACGAGTCGTTCCCAAATGGATTTTTTTACACAGAAGGCTGCTTAGGAAAGAAACAAAATTTAACACAAGCGCAAGTTGTAGGCTTCGCACGCGTGCGCCAGCGTCCCCCAAAAGCCCCCCCGCGCACCCTTTTCCAAGGGTGCACACAAAGCCGCGGCCGCCCCCGTCTCTAGCCCCCTCGCGCCCCCATGGCTACTCGCCGCTGCCCTCGCCCGCCCGTCCGCTCCGCCTCTCTTCCCTGCAGGCATTCTCACAGCAGGGGCCACCGCGCTCTCTCCATCTCCCTGCTAGCCTGCCCGGAGCATTCAAAGTAAGAGCGAAGGTTTTTCTTACTTTGAATTTTCCGGGTTGGGCTGGCAGCAGGGGGGTGGAGAGAGTGCGCATCAGCCCACGTGCCCGACATTCCAGGTGCCGTCCCCTGACCCCGGTTTCTTGGATTCCTAGTGGCGGCAACCGAGCCCTGACCAGCAGGCTCCCGACCGAGCCCTGCCGCGGGAATGAAGCGAGTGGGGCGCTCCCCGCCCGGCTGTGGCTCTTGTAACTCGGCCCAGGATGGGTGTGACTCTACGGGCTGCCCTCGTCGGGGAAAGGGAGGGGAGGGGAAGAGAGGGCCGGGAGGACACAGAAGGGAAGGAAGGAAGGAAAAATAGGGAGGGAAAGAAGGGAAAGACGGAGGGGAAGGAAGGGGAAGAGGGAGGAGAAGGAAACAGGAAGAAGAGATAGGTTGGTTGGAATGAAGGAAGAAGGGAAAGAAGGAGAAAGGGGAAGGGAAGGAAGGGAAGGAAAAGAGGGAGGGGGGAAAGGAAGGAAGGAGAGATAGGTTGATTGTAATTGAAAATTACTTTCGCCAGCCTCCGGAGAATGAGAGAGAGTGAGAGCAATGACAGAACAAGATAGAGAGAAAGTGAGTGAGTGAGAGAGAGAAAGAGAGAAATAGGGGGAGAGAAAGAGATAGCAAGAGAATGAGAGAGAGAAAGAGTGTGAGAGAGAAAGCAAGAGAGAGAGAGAAAGAAAACAAGAGAGGGAAAGTGAGAAAAAGAGAGAGAGAAAGAGGGGGAGAGATAGAGAAAGAGAGAGAAAGAAAAGAGAGAGAGATGAGAGAGGAAGGAAGAGGGAGAGAGAGGGAGAAAGCAAGATAGAGAAAGAGAGAAAGAAAGTAAGAGATGAGAGAGGAAGGAAGAGAGAGAGGAAGAAAGCAAGATAGAGAAAGAGAGAGAGAGGAAGAGAGAGAGGAAGAAAGCAAGATAGAGAGAGAGAGAAATGAGAGAGGAAGGAAGAGAGTGAGAGAGAGGAAGAAAGCAAGATAGAGAAAGAAAGAAAGAGATGAGAGAGGAAGGAAGAGAGTGAGAGAAAGAGAAAGAAAGCAAGAGAGAGAAAGAGAAAGAAAGAAAGAGATGAGAGAGGAAGAAAGAGAGAGACAAGAGTGAAGGAAGAGAGAGAGAAATGATAGAAAAAAGGGGAGAAAAAAAGAGAAATGAGAAAATGATTGAGGCAGAGAATGACAGAAAAGAGAGAGAAACAGAGAGAGAAGTGATTCTTGATTTAAAGCATATGGTAAAAGCACTTAAATAATAACAGAGAAAAAAACCCAGCCCTCACCTGTTTTTATTAATAGTTTTGCTGGTTGTTTTAGTTTTAATAGTAATGGATTTTGGGGTTTTTTTTAATTATTATTGACAAAATTGAACAGGTCCAAAGACGGGCTACAAGAATGGTGGAAGGTCTTAAGCATAAAACGTATCAGGAAAGACTTCATGAACTCAATCTGTATAGTCTGGAGGATAGAAGGAAAAGGGGGGACATGATCGAAACATTTAAATATGTTAAAGGGTTAAATAAGGTCCAGGAGAGAAGTGTTTTTAATAGGAAAGTGAACACAAGGACAAGGGGACACAATCTGAAGTTAGTTGGGGGAAAGATCAAAAGCAACCTGAGAAAACATTATTTCACTGAAAGAGTAGTAGATGCTTGGAACAAACTTCCAGCAGACGTGGTTGGTAAATCCACAGTAACTGAATTTAAACATGCCTGGGATAAACATATATCCATCCTAAGATAAAATACAGGAAATAGTATAAGGGCAGACTAGATGGACCATGAGGTCTTTTTCTGCCATCAATCTTGTATGTTTCTATGTTTCTATTAATTTCTTTTAATAAAAAAGAAGGGATTTATTTATTTATTTATTTATTTATTTATTTATTTGTTTGTTTGTTTGTTTGTTTGTTTATTTCTATGCCGCCCAGTCCCAAGTTTTTCCTTATTTCCAGATTGCATTTCTTCTTGGTGAGGTTCCGCCCATTGCTTCTTGTACTACCTTCAGGTGGCATGGAGAATAAATAGATGCCATCTGCTCTGTGGCAGCCCTTTAAGGATTGGGAAACTACTATTATATTCCCCCTCAGTTTTCTATTTATTGAGCTAAACATACTCATTCTCTAAGCCCTTGTTCATAGGATTTAGCCTCTAGGCCAGGGGTGTCAAACTCAATTTCATTGAGGGCCACATCAGGGCTGTGTTTGACCTCAGAGGGCCGGGGGAGGGCTTGCCCAGGGTGTGTGGCCATGGTGGGCATGGCACGGGATTTGGGGGCAGTAGTTTTAAAATGGCCGGGGGGGGGGGCAGACACTTAGGCTGTATGGGGCCCCAAAATTCCTGATGGTGGCCCTGGCGGTGATAGCCAAATCTGGCCCTAAGTTCTACCTTGGTTTACCTTCCCAATAAGCAGTTGAGTCAGAAGATACTTTAAAAGCAGTTTATTAGGGTACCTTAATAAAGTGGGATCTCCCTATGAAAAAGGAGCTATCTTACATTCCTTTCTATAGTTACACAACAAAGAAAATGCAGGAGGAAAGACTAGGCAGGATAAAAATAACGCCCTCTTTGCATAGGAAATCAGTTACATGTAGTCAAACATGTTACATATTTGAATCCCATAATATCACACATGTTCATTAAAATGAGGTCTGATGTCAGAAGGGACATTATTTATTTGTCAAACAATAATAGGATGGTAATTTGTACAAATAAACATTAGATGGCTAATGGAGATAATCTCCAGATAATTTAGCTTTTCTGTTTGAGAATGTGAAAAACTATTCCTACATTCCAGGCTGTAACGAGCCCGAACATCATTTTTTTAAAAAGAGAAAATTAGTCAAATTAAAATACAAAGTAATTATACTAGTTAACAAGTTACAAAATCGATGCCATGTGTGTCCTTCAGCAAAGCATAGTAAAAGTGGAGCTCCATAGGTAGTCAACATGGAGGTTCAATTTGGGAAAGGCGTCTGAACTGTAATGCATCTTGCACTTAGGGGTAATGTTCCAGGATCTCCATGATGTTTACTGTTTCCTATCTATGTGGAAAGATATCTAAGAGCATCCAGAGTACAGATATTGGAAGTGCAGTTCACACACATCCCTCTTCCAAAATGAGCCCACATAAATTCCATCCTGAAAAGAGTTGGTTCACTTCCTCCTGCGCCACATGGACATGTGCAGTACCATTTTTTAAAAAAAATAGCCAAAAAACAAGATGGCAATGCATGTGCAGTGCTGGAAATTTGGTTTCTGGTCATGTGCAGAAGAAAAAAACCCTTGAAAATTCTCCAAAAAATTTCTTTAAAAAAAAAATTTAAAAAAATCCAAAAAAGCATGGCAGCATCCACAGATTGGCATCCACAGAACCAGTTCCATGATGTCATCATGATGTCACCAGAAGGTTGCTACCAATTTGGGTGAACTGGTCCAAACTGGGAGGAACTCACCTCTGGTATGAACCTAGAAAAACATTTTGGTTTAGAGAAGAAATCTCCAATGTTTCCAACTTTGCAGACCAGTGGGAGGTGAGGAGATGGTTTTGAACAATCAGCCAGCAAGTGCACACAGCTCCATTGTGTGAGTGGTATGCACACATATCTGCAACTCCAGCGGTAGGTTACTACCGATACAGTATGGTTCTACAAACCGTAGCAGCAGCAACAAGAGGCTCCACCTACCCACTCCCAGATTCTTCTGCACATGTGCAGAAGTGGCACACATATGAGCATGCCCATGAACCAGTAGCAATGGGATTTAGATCCTATCACTGTGCCACTCCCTTAAATGGAGCACACATGCATGTACTCACCTACATTTCCGCAGGCCAATTGCTAAACCCTCACAGCCCACTAGTTTGGGGTTGACTTGCTACATGCACATATTTTGGTCATGTTTCTTGAAAAGCAAACAAGATAGCAAAATATGGAAATGCTTCAGTGGAGGTTTTAAGTATCATATACCAATGCCAGATGCTGCAGTGACATTGATCTTTCAATATTTCATAATAATGGAAGATATCTAGTCCCAATGCTTCATCCTATATCTCCTCCGTTCAATTTGCAGAATAATAGATAGAAGGCTAAGTAAAGTTATCAAATTGCCATGCTTTAAAGTTATCTAAACCAGCATTTGTGCAGAACAAAAGTTTGCCACTCGTATAACTGTTGCCCTGCCAAAAGAGTTATTCTGCTATTTCCAAGAAATATAGCCCAACCATTTTTGGTATATCAAATGTAGGAATGACTTTAGATTAAGGACTAATAAGCACTGGATTGGGCGGGGGAAGCTTTGTGGGCACCAACACCATCCCTCCTTCTAAAAAGAGAAGCTACAGGGAAAAAATTGCTTACATTTCTTTAACTGTTCATATTATTTCAGACAGGATTTTAGATGTTTTTGCACTGTGGTTTAGCAATTCTCAATTGATTAAATTTGGCAAGTTTGCTCTAAAGCAGCAATGAACAAAATTATAGTTGCAAGGCTTCGTCTTGCAAAGCAGATATTAAATTATTTGTTCTAAAAATTCAAGTTTTCATATTAGTGGAAGGTAGCATCATCAGTCAATGTCGCCTAGGACACTATAAACCCTTGAATCTACACTCATCAGATGAGAGTAGAATTAACATAAAGCTAAGACCAGGTATGGTACCACCATTCTCCTGCTGAATTAGATCTGGTAGAGATGGATTGGCTGGCAACATGACCACCATAAGAGTGAAGAAAGTTAGCCAAGACAAATAGCAAAATCATCTTATCCTGCAACATAACAGTTTTGTTGGACAGATGTGACCTATTTATAGATTGGAAACTTGGCCATTCCAGATGTGGGTTGAAAAATGAAAGTCGAGAAGCAGGACCTTTCTTGTCTATTGCTCCATTGTGTCAATGCTCAAGAATGAAAACTGTTTGGTGAGCTGCTATTAATTCACCTTGAAGCAATAAAGTTAATGGCACATATTGTACTTCTTCTGTGGCTTTCCAGACCATTGCATATCCAACAAGGTGTTTGGCCCTTGGTTAAAGTGTTCTTAATTGACTGTAAAAGATGATGGAAGAAATGTATGTAGCTTGACAAAAAAAATCCATGCTAATCACTCTGACAATTAGCTAATGCTTTAATAGTGGGAAATCCAGGCAATGCCCTGATGCCGTGAATCTCCCAAGGGAAGTCGCTAGCTTCAAATATTCCTGATTTTTTTTCTAAACAAAATGTTGTAATTAGGTTAGTCAACCTTCCCTTTAGTGAAAATGTCATAGTGGTTTGTGGACCCACAAATTACCATACAAACAACATTATTGCGGAGAACATTACTTTGAAGACCCCTACTGGAATAAGGAAAGGTCAAACAATTTCTTTTTAAAAGTTAAAATAAATAACACGGTTCTCCGGCTATTGCTGAACTTCACCAGCTCTCACCAATAAGTCCAACGATACAGAATATTGGGAGCTATGCTCTGATAATAAATGGAGCCTTATATGTCACCCGCTTGGCCAAAGACATTTATTTGTTTGTTTGTTTGTTTGTTTTTTCAAGTACATATTGGTAATATACAAAGATATAACAATGCTTACATACATGATAGGCACACTGGTGCATCTATGTACGCCTCTTAGGAATCCGGAGAGGTCAACACTGGATAGTCTAAGGGTAAAGTTTTGTGACTTAGGTGATGATACTACAGAATCAGCTAATGAGTTCCAAGCATCAACTACTTGGTTACTAAAGTTGTATTTCCTGCAGTCCAGTTTGGAGTGGTTTACTTTAAGTTTGTATCTGTTGTGTACTCGTGTGTTGTTGTGGTAGAGGCTAAAGTAGTTGTTGACAGGAAGGGCATTGGAGCAGATGATTTTATGGGTTATGCTTAAGTCATGTTTAAGGCGACATAGTTCTAAGCTTTCTAAACCTAGTATTGTAAGTCTAGTTACGTAGGGTATTCTGTTGTGAGTGAAGGACTGGAGGGCTCTTCTAGTAAAGTATCTCTGAACATTTTCTAGAGTGTTTATGTCCAAAATGTGATGTGGGTTCCAGACAGATGAGCTGTATTCAAGGATTGGTCTGGCAAAGGTTTTGTATGCTCTGGTTAGTAGTATGAGATTACTGGAGCAGAAGATACATAGGATTAGGTTAACAACTCTTGAAGCCTTTTTTAGCAATGTTGTTGCAGTGGGCTTTGGCACTTAAGTCATTTGATATGAGTATTCCAAGGTCTTTTAAGGAGTGAGGGTTGTCTGTAAGGTCTTGTTTGTTCAGCTTGTATTTGGTGTTCAGATTCTTTTTGCCAATGTGTAGGACAGAGCATTTTTTGCTTGAGATTTGGAGGTGCAAGGTGTTTGACCATTCAGACACAAAATTAAAGTCTTTTTGGAGAGTAGCAGTGTTATCAGTAGTGTTGAAAAGTTTTACATCGTCGGCAAAGAGAATGCAGTTGCTTATAATGTGATCGCAAAAGTCATTTATATAGAGTATTAAAAGTGTCGGTCCAGGTACACTGCCTTGGGGTACGCCGTTGTTAACCAGAACAGGATTAGATTTGGAGCTCCTTATTTTTGACAACTTGTTGTCTGTTTGATAGGAATGCAGTTATCCAGCTATGGAGGGATCCTGAGATGCCTAGGATTTGAGTTTTGAAGTAGTTTGTCATGAACCCCTGAGTCAAAGGCTTTATAGAAGTCAATATAAATTGCATTCATTGATTTGCCCTGATCAAGATGTGTAGTCCATATGTTTTTGCAGTTGAAGGAGTTGCAGGTTGCAGGATAATTTTTTTCTGAAACCAAATTGTTTATTAGAGAGTAGGTTGTTAGTTTCTAGGTAGAGGGTAATTGATTGGTTTATGACTGATTCCATGACTTTGCATGTGGAGCAGCATAGAGAGATTGGTCTGTAGTTTTCAACTAGATTGGGATCTCCTTTTTTGAAGATGGGGATAACTGTTGCTTGCAACCATAGCTTTGGTAGTGAGCTGGTTCTGAATGATTTTTTTAAAGATTATGCTTAGTAGTTGGCTATAGCTGTTGAGAGCTTTCAGGCACAATTGACAGAGAAGATTTAAGATTGCATAGTGCTTTTTCAACATTGTCTTCTATTTGTGTTAAGTCATTGTGAGTGTTTGAGGTGTGATTAGAGGATTTCGGGGATGAGGCATTGCTGTTTACAAAGACTGAGCCAAAGAATGTGTTGAAGAGGTTAACTTTGGTTGATTCATTGTAGCATTCTTTGTTGTTCTTTGTTGTTGGGTCCTTTTAGTCATGGGTTGGGTCTTGAGTCCTTGAGTTTGTTATTAACAAAGTTGTGGAAATCACAATTGGATTTGATGCACGGGAGGTTTTCCTCTTGTTTGCTGTGATAGTTGAAGCATTCCAAACTATTTTCAATCTTTTGAAGAAAGTATTGAATTTGAATCTGTGGTATATGAGGGATCAGTTCAGATACTTTCAAACACAATTCCTAGGAAACTAAAACACATTGTTCATCTAGAACACTTTGGCAGCCTGAACAGAGTTGTTCATAATTTTCTTGGAACAGAAGCTTAATAAAGTTCCCCACCTGTAAACCAGTTCTAGTGATGATTTTAAAGTCCCAGTTACGAATGCCCAGTCTGCCAACACTGTTTATTAATATAACATTGAATCAGGTAGATGGAAGGAATAACATCAACACTTCTGATCTTTGCAGTATTTTACAGAACGTACAAGATGACAGAAAAACATTTCCCTGTTCCAAGGAGCTTTCATTAAGAACAAGCTTCAGCACACCAGGCCTCAGAACAAGAAACTCACCCCACCCTCCACTCTACCCCAAACAGAGAGACTGGAAAGTGTGTAAATAGCACTTTATTTCCCTATGAAAATTAATAATAATTTATTAGATTTGTATGCCGCCCCTCTCCGAAGACTCAGGGCAGCTCACAACAACAATAATAACAATGTTACAATGGAAATAAATCTAATATTAAAAAACAGTTTAAAAACCCATCATTTAAAAATACCATGCAACACACGCATAGCATACATAAAATGTAAAAGCCTGGGGGGAGGTGTCTCAGTTCCCCCATGCCTGGCAATACAAGTGGGTCTTTTAAGTAATTTGCAAAAGACAAGGAGGTTGGGGGCAGTTCTAATCTCTGGGGGGAGTTGATTCCAGAGAAGGCTCTTCCCCTGGGGCCCGCCAAATAGCATTTAGTCGATGAGACCCAGAGAAGGCCAACTCTGTGGGACCTTATCAGCCGTTGGGATTCGTGCGGTAGAAGGCGGTTCCGGAGATATTCTGGTCCGATGCCATGTAGGGCTTTAAAGGTCATTACCAACACTTTGAATTGTGACTGGAAACTGATTTGCAGCCAGTGCAGGCCACGGAGTGTTAGAGAAACATGGGCGAATCTGGGAAGCCACACGATAGCTCTTGCGGCCGCATTCTACACGATCTGAAGTTTCCGAACACTTTTCAAAGATAGCCCCATGTAGAGAGTGTTGCAGTAGTCGAACCTCAAGGTGATAAGGGCATGAGCGACTATGAGCAATGACTCCCTGTCATTATGAAAATTGACCAAGTTTCTTCTAATACAGAGAAAGTACCAGTTGAATAGAGAAAGGGCATTCTGCACATCTTATAAATCAACACTCTGTACATCTCTGTCCAGTTGTATCCATTTCCTCCCCCCAAATCAGTAGATGATGCTTCTCTTTCTCATTCCATCTGTTCCCAGCATTTTTCCTATATGAAAGAAAATTGGCCTGCAACATCAACTAATGACCCTCTTAACCACATGCAGTTAAACACTGCATGGATGAAATTTAGCATGCTCCTCTTCCTTGGATCCCAAATTAATTCTAAGATCTGTTGAGAATTCACCAATTCCTTTTTTCCTCATTGTCTTTGTATTTATTTTTGCTCTCTACAGTAGCTTATAATAGCCTTCTCTATCTCCCTAAATTGAATTGCTGGCTAAACCTTTTTATTGTTTGCCAAACACTTCATATATACAATATCGTCACCCCTTCTGAAAAACCATTAAAACCTGGCTCTGCCAGCGGGCCTGGGGTCATTGGGCAATATGATACCACCTAGATCCGCCCAAAAGTTATGATTGATTTTTATTTTTTCTATGGGTTTTTAAACTCTTTTTATACTGTTTTTAATGTTGTATGTGGCCCAGAGTCTGGAAGGAGTTGGGCGGCCTCTAAAACAAACAACAAACAAATAACCCAAGGAAGTGCTTTCAATCAGGGAACTGTTAATTAATTTAAGATTAGGAAATTTGGATTTAGGAATTACAAAACCTGGTCTTGTTCAGCTGGAGTCTCATTGGCCCAATAATTAAGGAATGCAGGCAATGACCTGACTGAGTTCTTTGGAGGATAACATGATCTCCCTATATTACCACCAGAGGTGGTATATTGGGGAACCAGTAGTGGAAATTTTAAGTAGTTTGGAGAAGCAGTAATTACCACCTCTGACTGGTCCTGCTCCCATCTATTCTCTGCCTCCCGAATCACAGATGACCTGCTACCGTATGCTCCAGTAGCGATTTTCAGAATGCACATGCAGCTGGGTGTGCCCGATGCACGCCCATGCGTCCCTATGAAAGATTTGGCTTCTGTGCATGCACAAGTAAAATCTTGTGTGAAGATGCATGCAAGAGCAAGATTTTGGCGATTCTCACCTATTTTTTTGCTTCCGCGCATGGGTGGAAACAAAAATATGAATGGAAATCACCAAAATCTTGCTCGCATACACATCCTCACATAAGATTTCAGTTGCTGTGCATGCACAGAAGTCAAATCTTGTGCCCATGGGCACATGCGCACCCACGACAGCTTTGGAGGCCACACCGGTAGTGCCGAAGATGGCAGTCCTTCGCTGCCTGTCACATATTAGAATGTAGAATGTATTAGTATCGTGGGAATTTGGGAGGGGCTGACAGAGAGCAGGAGCCAGCTCAGCAACCTTTGTAGCCATGTGGTTGCAAAGTTTGCCGGGCAGGCTTCCCTCTCCCTGTTAGCCAGCGCCTCCTGATTAAAGTTGCAGGCATGACAGGGAAGGTGGGGAGCAGTTCAGCAAGCTTTGCAGCCACATGGCTACAAAAGTTGCCAGGCTGGCTCCCTCTCTCCCTGCTGGCCAGCGCCTCCTGAAGCGTCTCCTAAGCCAGCGGAGGCACCGCAGGGCACATTTGGGAGCATGCTAACTTTGCCCTCCCCAAGTATCACCCGCTCACCTCCCATCAGCAGAGGTGCTCTCTGGGAAGGACAGGAGAGGCTGGCTGCTGGTCCACTCCCCCTCCCCCCATGGCAGAATGGCTCTGCATGGCCTGAGTGCTGGACTCTGCCATTGCCACCACCCCTGCCTAGATCGTCCCCAGTTGGCTCCCGAGCTAGGAGGCAGTGCCGGTTCCCCCTGCTCTATGGATCACCAGCATGAGCATGGCTCTCCAGGAGCTTGGCAACAACATGAGTAGCAATGGTGACCATGCACCCACCCATTTTATTGCCTCTTTATTCCCCCTCACTCCCAAGGAAATCCCTCTGGAATGACAGCGGCAGCATATGTGGCTGCAAGAGGAAGAGAGGCTGGGTGAGACCCAGATGCTTTCTGGATCCCCGCATCAAAAGCATCACTGCTCATACACTCTCGCTCTCTTTCCTAGCAGCCAGCCTGTTTTTCAAACAGGATCACCCAGGAGGGAGGAAAGAGAGACAGGGGTAGCCGCTAGCAGAGACAAGAGAGTGCTTCTGTGATGAGGGGAGCCAGAAAGCGTCCCGGGTCTCACCTGGCCTCAATTCCTCTTGCAGCCACGTATGCTGCCACAGCCATTTCAGAGGTTTTCTTTGGGAGTGAGAAGGAATAAAGAGGCCAGTCCTATCTCTCCTATCTCTACTCTTGCAAGTTTTGCTGTTTTGCCTCTTCCTATGGCCAGGCTGGCAGCAGTAAGGGAAAAGACTGTGTGGGAGACAGCGACATCAGAATCCTTTCTGGCTCTTCCCCAAAGTGCCTTGCAACAGCCGAATCCCCTGGCCCTGCATTAAAGGTGGTTTTCCTCCTCCCTGCTCAAGAAAAGCGCTTTGGCACAGCATTCTGAATAAAGCAGCATTGTAGATTTTAAGTGTTCTTAATTGGGTGGGGTAGAGGGGAGGGGAGCAGAGTAGGTGCTGGGTGGGCTGCGAGACAGGCGTCCTACCTAACACTTGTAACTCTGTCGCATTCCTTGGTGTTGTGTTCAGAGAAGCCCACTATAAAAGAAGGAAAGTAAAAGGAAAGAAAGAAAAAGATGGTAGGAAGGAAGGATTACAGAGAAAAAGAAAGAAAGAACAGGGAAAGGAGAAAAGGAAGAAAGAATGAAAGAAAGAAAAGCTTATGATCACAATTGAGCCTAACATTTTGGTTGCTAAGCAAGAGCATTGTTAAGTGAGTTTCACCACATTGTACAAGTTGGCCACGCCCACCCAGTCACCTGGCCACCAAGCCACACCCAATTGAGGGGGTTGGGGGCAGTGAGGATGAGTGGACTGAAAAACCACTGATCTAGTCATATCTATAGATCAATTCCATTGACATACTGATGAAATTTCACTAAAAGACTATTTTCTATCTTAATATTGGTAACCAGTTACTTTTACATCCAGTGTGTAATATCCATTCTACATCAAGCTCTCCCCCAATCTCTCTTTCTCTCCCCCACTCCCTTCAATCCTGCATTGAACATTGAGGCAAATATGGATTAATTATCAAATTTAACTGTACTGCTTCTCCAATGCCAAGCTTTCAGCTAGTCCTCTTCTGAGAACCTTGTGCAAAAACCCTGCTGGTGGCTGCAGCTGTCAAATACCATATATCTCTAATTTTCTCTTCCATTACAATTGATATATTGAGACTGGGATGCCACATTCACGTCAAGCCAGCCTGGCATATTGCCCTCCCCAATACTTTGAGCAATGAAAGAAACAATTCTATATCACCCTGTGTGGGTATATCATAGCTTTTGGAGTTCAGTTTGTTTCCCTGCCATACCTAGGGGGAAATTACTCATATTGCCCAAATTTATTTCAGTAATAACACATCTGGATCTTAATCAGGCAATCTGGCAGGTACAAGAAGGGCTATTGTCAAGGCAATGAAAACATTGTTCTCTCTAAGCACAGCTCTGTTTTCATTTAAATATATATATTTTTATTGATTTTATAATATAGAACATACACACAACATATAACAATGTGCTCAGTGATTAGTGCCCGCCACCAGACAACATTCATACCCCTCCACCAAAATGAGGGCATATTTTGTATATACCATTTTAACTCAAGAGCAATATATCTATTTACATATTATAAAGTGAATCCAATTTATTCCTTGTAGCTTGGTCTCGAATTCTACTGACCATGTATCCTCTTACCTTGCCCCATTGTCCCATCAGTTCCCGCAGATCAGTTTCATTGGCCGAATTCATCCTCTTATCCATAATCTCAAATTGAAAAAGCACAGCTCTTTTTGAAGAGCAAAATCCATGTAGGAATGATGGCTCCCTACAGAAAGATGATCTACAGGCTTAACACCACAATTAATTCACTCTTTAACCATAATGGCTGATGGCTGCTTTGGTCAAATCTACCAAGCTATGGTGATGGTGATGATACGATGAGTCCCCTGTTTATGTTTTTGGAGGGTCTGGGGAGGTGAGGACTGGAAGTATGCAGATGCTGGTCAATTTGTATGTTGCTACTCTGGCTAAACAGAGCTCATTTTTGCAGATCATTAATTTCTTCAGTATTTTTTTCCTCCGGCTTTCTTTTGCAGCTGACTAGGAACAAAAAGAAGAGAAATGCTATTGAGGAGGGTAAAGGAGAGGCCTCCTAAGAAGGTTCTGTTGTAAACAATGAGTGATTTAAATGGCCTTGATGTGCAGCTGAGCCTTGAACTAGAAGTTGGCTTCTGTAGTGAATCTGGAAAATGAAAAAGGGGCTAGAATGTAGCTGACGAGAAATTGAGTTATGAATGAAGACAGCTGTCCCAGTTTATGTGGCTCATCTTTGGCAACTCATATAACCTTCTCAGTCTCTTTAAACTAAAGAGTACAAAATTACCATCTAGGATTATCATAAAGATGGCAATCTGGTGTAATGTGGTGTATTAAAACATGGTAAAGTGCTATGCAAATCCTTATTATTGTTATTGTTATTATTAAATTGCTGTTTTTAGTGAGGGAAAAACCTGGCAGGAAACTATTCTTGGATACACTTAACAAGTTTCACAGGCTTCCCTTACGAAACTGGGCAGAAGATAAAAAGGGGGCAAATTAATAGCAAGCTGCACTTGGCCTAAAGATAAGAAATTATTAGAATAACCTCTCCACTGACTTCAGATTTCTGCCTTGCCCTGAAGTTCCATTTCTAGTAAGTCAAGACACAACAGGAGAACACAGACTGAGAGGAGAGACTGACCCCTGCTGGCTAACAAAAGCAATGTCAATTATATACAACAACTTGATCTTGTCTATGGATTTGTTCTGACTCCTTAAGCTTATTAAGAATGTTGGGATCATAACAAAAGGCTTGTGGCTTCAGGTGATGCAGAATATCCTTTTATTGTGCTCATAGGGTGCCTTTCTCATAAGCAAAAATCAGAAGAAATCTGATAGCATCTGTTCAGGCTGACCAATTTTATTAAAAGGTATTTTAATAAAGCTTTTGTGAATTACAGCTCACTTCGTGAAATACAGTAGAGTGGCCAGATTAATATAGGATTTAACTTGCATTTGAGCTAGTGGAAAAAAGAAAAGAAAGACAAGGTGGATTTGCAGGTATTATGTTAGCCAAATTAGAAGCATTTTAAATCAATGAATAGTGGTAATGTGGTAATGTGCTTTAGAGAACTTCAACCTAAAATCTTTTGATATATGTGAATTCAACAAGTTATCATTCAATTGTGCTGGGAAAGTTTCTTTTTTGCAAGATAGCTGCTTTAAGAGTGCCCTGGAAGAGAAAGATGCTTTGTCCTACCTAGAATCCAGGGGAGCATTACTGGCAGATGATGAATGATAGAGAGAAAGTAAATGAAGACATCTTTAATCTTGGGTGTGTGCTTACTGGGACATGTCATAGTTCAGGTGGTATAAATGTGGATCAAAATAACTGTCTGGTTTTGTTTCAAGCTCTTGTTCCCATGTTTGTATCATTGTTCTGTTGTTTCCTGTTGCTTGTGAGAATTTGTTTCAGGTTGGGGAGTTGTCCATATGGAAGTTTGGCCCTGCTTCCTGGGGCCTGAGAAAGTGCAGTGTCATTGTAGACTATAGCTTATTAATAATGAATTTGAATGGATTGAATTGTGAGCTGTAAGTGACAACCAGTATTGTGGTTCCTTCTCAGTGGTCTATCCTTTAATAAGCCCTCCTTGAAAATTGATCTGGGTCTATTGATTTGTCTATTGATCTCATTGGTTGTGTAGTTTAGTGTCCTGAATGCCTGGTTTAATTCCATCAGTTGAACAACTCTGTCACATTACTTAGAACAAATGTGGTTGTGGTATAAAGTTGGCTACAGATGAGAGATTTGGTAGTGTGTTCTGAATGGAATCTGTAAGCATGTATATAGACACAGGAATATGTACTTCTCCTGTATAATGATTTTTATATCTATTGTTTAGTTTCATAATTGGTGGTGAAATGGAAACTGTTGACAACATGATGGCATTTGTTGAGAGCTCTTTTCCATAGGTCCAGATGATTAAAATGTCATTAATTGATAATGGATCTAGTAAAAGAAGTGGTTAATGTGTAAAGGTTGAGCAAGCATTTTTCTAAGTCAGCCATGAAAAGGTTGGTGTGTTGTTGAGCCATGCATATTCCTATAGATGTGCCACCAATTTTCATCTTTGTTATTGCTGGTGTGGTTATGGATGAATATGAAGTATTACTGGCTGGTGGCAATGTGTGCTTTATGACCAAAGATTATATTCTTTATTACTTGAAATCCACATTTTTATGGATATTGGTGAATAGTGCCTCAACATCCACGATAGCTAAAATTATGTTGTTAGGAAAATTGCCAGTGGGTTTCAATCTTCTTAGGAAGATTGTGGATGAATCTTATGTGATCAGGAATACTGATGACACAAGATTTGAATACAGAATCATCCTTATTAATTCTCAAAACAGAACATAACTAACGCACAAAACATAACATGTAGCTGTAGCCAGGTTTCTGAATAGACACTGAATTTAAAATCTATTTAAAACTCGGCTATTTGTTTATTTATTATTTGGATATCTAGGCCAGTGTTTCCCAACCTTTTTTGAGCCGCGGCACATTATTCATATTTTCAAAATTCTGGGGAACACTGAGGGGGGGCGGGGCGGGGGGGGGGGGGGCTAAAGAAAAGTTTGGACAAAAAAAATCTCTTCCTCTATTTCACTCTATTTCTCCCTCCCTCTTTCTCTCCCTTCCTTCCCTTCTTTCTCTCTCTCCATCCCTCTTTCTTTCTTTCTTCCTTCCTCTCTTTTTTGCTCTCTTTCTCTCTCTCTCCCTCCTTCCCTCCCTCTATGTCTTTCCCTCTCCCTCCTTCCCCCCTCACTTTCTCTCTCTCTCTTGCTTTCTTTCTCTCTCATTCTCTCTCCCCTCCTTTTTCTCTCTCTCTCTTTCTCTCTCGTTCACCACACCGGCAACAGAGAGAAAAAGAAAGTGAGAGAGCCGGAGAGAGTGGAGGGAGAGAGCCGGCAGCTGTTGTCTTCGCCTCCGCCCGCCGGCTCTGCAGCTAAGAGGCAGCAGCCATCAGCCCCCTCGCCCTCCCAGACGTCCCCAGCGCCCAGCCACGCGCCGCCTCTCGTTAGCCCAGCTGACGTTTCCCTGCTGCCGTTTTCTCTTCATGGCGCAAAGCCACAGTCCCGGACTCCCGGATCGCTCGCTTCTCCAGCCAGCAAGCCAGCTGCTGGAAAAGCATCGCAAGTTTTCAATGTGCGGCGCTTTCCTGGGCAGATGGCTTTGCTGACCGGAGAAGCGAGCGATCCGGGAGTCCGGGACTGTGTGGCTTTGCACCATGAAGAGAAAACGGCTCGGGCAGCAGGGAAAAGTCAGCCGTTTTCTCTTCATGGTGCAAAGCCACACAGTCCCGGACTCCCGGATTGCTCGCCCCAAGGCAGGAAGCGGCGGCGGAGGAGAGGGGGCAGATCGTGCCCCAAGACAGGAGGCGGCGGCGGAGGAGGAGAGGGGGCAGCTTACGGGGAACGGTGCTCGCATCTGTCCCCCGGCTACTGCCAGATGCCGCTGTTTCCAGCGCTTTCCTGCTGGGCCCCAAAGAAGGAAGGTGGGAAAAAGGAGGCGCGAATAATGAAGTTCTCCTTTTTCCCGCCTTCCTTCTTTGGGGCCCAGCAGGAGAGCGCCGGAAACAGCTGCATCGGGCAGTAGCCGGGGGACAGCTGCGAGTGGGAGCTCCAGGTCAGAGGCACCAGTGGTCCGGCACCGGCAGCGCCCCGCCCAGCTGGAGCTTCCCTAGGCTTCGCGGCACACCTGGCTGTGTCTCACGGCACACTAGTGTGCCGCGGCACACCGGTTGGGAAACGCTGATCTAGGCCACCCTTCTCCATAGACTCAGGTCGGCTTACAAAATAAGATATGTTGTGCTGAAATGAAGCATCTTTGTAACTGTACAAAAAATATTTCCCAGAATTCTATAAACCGAAGGAATTGGAGAAGGCAGTGTGATGCAATGAACAGAAAGTGGCAATAGACAATAGCATAAAAAACTCAAGCATTCATGAGGTTTATCACATGGTCCTGGGCAAGTCCTGTAATAAACTCTTAGGCTTGCAAGTCAGATGAGTTCTATGAGTCCTTCCGCTCTGCAGAAGGTCAGCAGGCAAACAGCCCAATCTGTGTTTTAATGCCTATTTCCATCCATCTACTCTTGCAATTCTACTGCAATAGAGGAACAATCAAAGCTCCCTTGCCCTTTGGGAAAAAAAATCCCTCTCTTCTCCATTGTTGACCCTTGGCCATGGAGGGATGTCCTCAAACATCATTCCATTTTTCTAGTGAATCTTAAGTAGTGACGCTCAAATAAACTGGCATTCTCTAATAACAGCTTTCAAAAAATCTCCATGCCTTCAAAATAAGATGTTTACAATTCATTGCCAGGGGACAAAATAAGCTGTCTTCCTGCGTCATCTAATCTCCTTCTAATACTCACATAGGAAGTACCATGTATTCACAGGGGACCCAACCATCCCCTTGTGAAGGCCCAGGAGTTTGAGAGCTGTAGCACACAAACAAGAAATCAACACGGGTGTGTATATATGGTATATGAAGCTCAGGGCCTCACCTGACCTCTCACCAGGCAGCCTTTACATTAAAGTAGCTCACTGTAATTTTTCAGGAGCAGGTAATAGTTCTCCCCTATGCAGATTGCAACCTAGCCTAGTCATGTTTATCCAGATTCCAGACCTGCATGAAATATTAGATGGATACGAACTCTGCAGTTAAACTCTTTATATTTTTCCCACTTTACCTTGAAGAACTGCATAATGGAGTGGAGCCAGAGGGAAGCATTCAGCCTAATCAAATCCCACAGAAAACAACCTGGATAGTTTTCATATTATAAGAATGAGCTAATTGTCCAGCAATGTTTTCTAACTGATTAGGGAGGGAATCGTCTGATTTATTGTTCTGAGTTTAGTACAACAAAGCTTGATATGCACAAATGAGCTAGTGATTTTATTTTTTAACGCACAGAACTAATTATTTTCATTTGCTAAACACTTGCAGACAAGCCATTGTGAAAAATACAGTTTTAGGTATACGGTTGTACACAAAAAAGCACATATTTACGATTTTGTATACATTTCTTATATATATCATTGGGAGATTCCTCCACTATTAAAAGAAAAAATAATAGAAGGGACAGAAAAGCATTGTAGTGTTTAAAAAAGAGGAACCTCTTTGATTGGCTTTAAATATATAAAAGTACAGTATATAATATAATGTATATAATGGTTAGCTTTGAATGGCAGTTAAGACCTTTCTCCCTGATCTGGTGGAAAGTAGTAAAATATCCCACAAAAAGACAGGTTCCATATTCTCTATATCACTGTTCCAGAATGCCGATTGGACAACAGTACTCCATCTTTTTGGTCAGGGGTCCCCAACAGTGGGAACTTTAAAACTTGTGGACTTCAACTCCCAGAATTCTCCAGCCAGCATAGCTGGAAAATTCTGGAAGTTGAAGTCCACAAGTCTTAAACTTGCCAAGTTTGAAGAAATTAAAAGTTTTTATGACATTTGGGTAAAAATATGTGCTAGAAGTTCATTATCAAAGAAAAAGGTGCAGCTTCTCATAACTTATCTGTCATCATTGTTATTATCTTTTATTTACTAGCATCAGCTAGTAAGCAAGCAAGAAGGTAAATCCCTGCCCAAATGAGTTTACAATTTAACATGGATCTCTGTGAGGGGAGGAAGGTATAGGGATACAGAGGGACAAATATAAGCAAATGGCATTTCATAGTACAAGGTATGTTCTGCAGAATTGGAAGGATGATACAACCTTGCCTACTCTGAACTGATCATTGCCAGAAGAATAACAGGAATGTTGCTGGTTTTGCATGGGTTTATATGCTGTATTAAACCAAGCCTCTTTAGAACATTCATAGTTACCAGTTGTCACTATTCATTGCATTTGTGATTGACCCAGAAAGATGTATGTATGTACTGTAGGATCCACATCTTTTTTTACATCCTTACTACAGCCTTACAGGGCAGGTTGAGCTGAGAGATGACGTGGACTCCAGTAATGAGTAGATTTAAGGCAAAGCTTTAGTCTAGGCCCAACACCCTATTTGCTTCTGTTGTAAGAGCTTCCTCTGATTCAGAGATTAATACCATTCAGAGGAGACCAAAGAAATCACACAGGGATTCAGTGGAGGTGTGTTCACATCACAACTCCAGTTAACTGAAATACTGTTAACTCAGTTGCCTTGGTTTATCCAGCAGCCTGAACCATAAATTAGCAACTTATTTTAACCTGGTACTCTATGTGGATCCACCTTATAATTTATCAGAAACATTGATTCTTTGAGTCAACTCAGTATATATTATTATGAACAATGAAATAAATCTAGGGGCAAAGTACATTTACCATGGTGACAAAAGAGAATGTAAATTGGGATATGGCAGTGATGTGTATGGAACATGAATGTTGTTTAACCAATAAAAGAAACATTTTTAATGTGCCTTCTGTAATAGAATTATGGTTCAAATATAAAGGCCAAATCAAAATTGAATCCCCAGTAATTAAATTCATTTTTAAAATTAAAGTCTTTAGCTTTAATAGCAACAAATAAAAATATACACAAAGCATGTGTTTATATGTATATGTGTGTGTGTGTGTGTGTGTGTGTGTGTGTGTGTGTAGAGACACACACATACCTCCAAATGTCTTGGTTGTAGCCCACATGTGACCTCCCAATCTTGTTCCCAAGTAAGCATTGTTAATCTGACAGATGGAAAAGTGTTAAATACATGACTTTTAATTATATTCCACTCAATTAAATTTCTGCAGCAGTCAAATTAAATATAGGTTCTGTTCTGGCCATAACCACAATTTCTTAAAGAGTGTTGTGTTGTCTCCTTACAAATGTGCAAAAAAAATTCTTATTTGGTTTTGATTGCTCTTCACTTTTAAGATATAAATTGCACAGTGTCACCTGTGCTCAGGTAGTGTCTAAATTTAAATAATTGATCAAGTTTAGGTTCTGGCATGCATCTTAAAACACAGCAGAGGAGGTGTCATTAAAACATCTCTGTTCTAAGGGCTCTAATTTTCAATCACATTTATTGCTCCTTTCCCACAATACTTTTGCTATAAAATTGTTAGAGAAGAGATTCAAAACAAATATAATGAAAATGACTTCAAATAAAATTTACAAATGAATTTACTTTTACTATTTTATCTCATCGTTATGGAACAAAAGATCCAAATTCATGTTGTGCATAATTGATATTGAGGGAAGTTGGAATAGAATAACAATAGCAAGGTGTACCAGCCAATGTTTCAATTATCTTCTTTGTCCCCATCCATTTTTCTGGGACTTATATATTGAGAGAACAAAGTCTGCCAGAAGGATTTCCTGCATAAGTTCCAGGGTCATTAATGAGTGTTTTCTTGCACTGCTTCAATTCAAGGGATGAACATTATACTGGGCTGCGTCCCAAATCTATCATCCAAAGAGACTGGTAGAAGAAGTTCAACTACTCATAAACATCATATCCATCACTACCTTGGACTGTCATTATCGGTTTGATTTTGAACTTTAAACATCCTTGTGCAATCATTATGAAGATTACCCTTTTCATAGTTGAAGACCGCTGACTAATATTGACACTGGCAATAGATTCTACTTTAAAAAAAGATTTATACGTATGTTGCATTTTAGAGTGCTCATTATTACTGTAAGCTACTGGATGCCTTAGAAGTTTTAGACTACAATTCCAACTTCCTTTTCTATTGACTGAAGCTGATGGAAACCAATATCCCATCTGGACAGCCATGGTTGCCTATAATGAAGCTCATCCTACACCTGAGCTATAGATATACAGTACATCCCATTGCAATGTTTGCCCATCTCTGGTATAGGAAACCTCTCCCCCAACATACAATACTTCAGGTGATGAACATGTCCACTTCTGCTCTACTTACTTCTGCCTCTATCTTCTGGGTCCACTAAGCTAGAAATATCTCCTACAAAGATTCCATGTGGTATTCTTTTCAGCAACCAAGTAAGCAGATACTGTAACAAATAATTGTTGCCCTTCATGACATCGGACCAGAATATCTCCGAGACCGCCTTCTGCTGCACGAATCCCAGTGACCAGTTAGGTCCCACAGAGTTGGCCTTCTCCGGATCCCGTCGACTAAACAATGTTGTCTGGCGGGACCCAGGGGAAGAGCCTTCTCTGTGGCAGCCCCATCCCTCTGGAATCAACTCCCCCCAGAGATTAGGATTGCCACCACCCTCCTTGTCTTTCACAAACTCCTTAAAACCCACCTCTGCCATCAGGCATGGGGGAATTGAGACATCTCCCCCAGGCCTATATAGTTTTATGCATGGTATGCTTGTGTTGTATGTTCTTTTAAATAATCAGTTTTAGATATTTTTAAATATTAGATTTGTTCTCTGTACATTGTTTTATTATTGTTGTGAGCCGCCCCAAGTCTGCGGAGAGGGGCGGCATACAAATCTAATTAATTATTATTATTATTATTATTATTATTATTATTATTATTATTATTATTATAATGTATTCAACGTTTTATAGAGATAGAGAGAAAGTGAGAAAGAGAGAGAAGGAGGGAGAGAGAGTGATACATATACGCAGCTTTCTACTGTGATTCCTCACTACTTGAAAGCCAAACCACCAGCCATTTAGTGTTTGATACAAGAAGTATCCATTCAGAAAGACTTCATCTATAATCTTCAGAGCAAGTTTCATTTATAGTGGTTCAATTGTTGGATTAATATGCCCAAAGCCCGTGTTTTAGTTTATCCAGTCATGAAAAAGCACTAGGTAAATTTGAACTAGTCACTCTCTCATATTATAACCCACTGCACAGAGTTATTGTTGTGAGCAAAAATGGGGGGAGGAAATGTTATGTATGCAGCCCTGGGCTCTTGAAGTAAGGACAATATATACATCTAACAAATAAATAAGTAAAATCTGTCAGCAAAGCTTGCTTTGATGGACATATTCATAGGCCTCAATCTGTCAGAAGGGAGTGGGTGCACTGCTTCCTAAATCTTGAATAATTTTCCTTTGAGTTTAAATTAAAATTACACTTTAGTGTCTGAAAATAGTCCTACATTTAATTTAAGGGAAACAAACCCAGAATCCTTATTTCAAACAGGTTGGCTTAACAGGCATTTACAATCTCTTATGATTGAAGCATCTGAAACAGATTCATTGTAAAAATATATTAGATTTGCTATAAATGAATAGATGGATGGGAGGAAGGAAGGAAGGAAGGAAGGAAGGAAGGAAGGAAGGAAGGAAGGAAATCCAGACCAGTGAACTAAATAAAGCTGCCCAGAGAAAGGCACATTATACTTATTTGACATGGCACCCTGAGGCTCAAAGTGAGGGACTACAATATGTTTTGACACATATTTGTGGGCTCCTATATTGAGGGGCCAGAAGCAAAAGAAGAGCAGGGGGCCTGTAAAAGTAAGCATCTTCACAAAGGCCATTTGTCCTCAGGAAGACAAAGGAGCCTCTCTTTCTACAACACTTCAAGTTGCTGGTGTACTAATCTTTTTCGCACCCATTTCTCCGCCAGCCATGACTAGTGGGATGAACAATATATTAAACAAAAGGCACAGTGGTAACATTTTACTCCAAGTATTCCAAGAGCTTCATTTTAACAAAGGTGTGCCAAACACATGCCCTTTTAGTACTCTCCCATATTGCTTCTGGGGCTAAATCAGTTGGCATTTATCAAGGCAAGGGTGGGAGAAGAAATAAAAAGGAGACCAACTTGGAGGAAAAGCCAAAGGAAGAGCATCAAATTGTCTGAACTGGATAAATGAATGAGTGAAATGTGCCTATGAAAAAGGAGTGCATAACTTCAAAAGCTGCACACAAAATTACACTGTGTAATCCTATGTAGTTTAGGGAAAGATAGCTGTTATTTTTAAATAAACTCAACTAATGTGCATAAGCACAATAAGCCCAAGAAGACTACATTTAATTCATATACAATACAATCTACGTCAGAAAGACTCCAGTTTTGTACATTGCACTACTACACTATCCTCAGAACTCCTGTGGAAATACAGATCTCTCTTTGTCTTTCTTGAAAGCAGTCCCATTTTGCTTTCATGTACACAATTATCAGTGACATACTACTAATACTCAAACGACTCGGGTCGTTCATCTATAAAACAATCCTGTGAAGTAACCAGCTAAGGGATTCATCTAATCCTCTTGCAAATGGAGAAAAGAGGAACAGGATGCTCAAAGCCTACTCAAAGACACCCAATTAATTTCTCTCAAGGGTAATTTCTGTAATTTCTTCTTTCATTTCACAAGAAACAGGGTTGCTATTTTGAATATTTTTCTAGGATTCAGGTTAACAGTTATTTTACCGTGCTAAAGATGCAGGCCTAATATGATCTTTCTCCCTGCACATCCTAACCTAATGTAGACAGTCACATAATAGATTTCTCTCTTGCCTCCTTCCATATCAAGACTTCATATCAGCAGTAAAATCTACTTAACATCCCTACTGGTTCAGAAGCGCACACTTCACCCTCTGCCCATGCGCAGAAGGTTAAAAAAAGAAAATGGCAACATCTGGGTGAGTGGGCGGAGCCTCGCACTGCCACCACTACCGGTTCTACCGGATATTGCCGCTACCAGCTCTCCAAACCACTGGTGGCCAGTGCTACTGGTATGCCTGTACTGGGCCAAACAGGTAGCATTTCACCTCTGCTTTATATGCTTTTAACAGCTGCATAGTGCATCCATTCAGCAGATAAACTTTCTCCTATTACTGCATTTTCATGTTGAGAAAACAATGCCTGTTGAATTTCTGCCAGTCATGAAGCTTTTAAATTGTCAAGATCCCTGCCAAAAATAAATCCTGGCTTATATGATTTCAAACTTGCCTTCTACTTTCTGCAACATGGAAGATTTTTTTTTGTAACTCACTACTTCTTGTTTTATAAAGTACTTATTTAACAGCATGCTTGAATTGAAGGGAAGGAAAATAACCATTCAATACCACTATAAGCATTCATGCTTGACAATGACCTAATGAATTAATTGAAGACATTCTTTACAGATGGATAACTGCATATCATTATGTATATTATTCTCCTTTCAAATCCACCTCAGTAGAATAAGGAAGGTGCAACCTACAATTCAATTGTCAGGAGCAGAGGTCTAGTTATTAACAGGTCCAGGTTGCACTTGACATTCTGCCTTCTTGGAATCGCTTCACACATGACATTTTTTTTAGATTTGCAACTAATATCTTATTAGTGTGCATCTAAAAGGATGATTACATTAAAGACGTGGATACATTATACGCTATGCCTCCATTATGTGACACCTTAGTAACTAATATAAATGGATATAACATATAAACTATTACTATCCTTGATCTGTAGCCAGAAAAAAAAATTGATTACATGGAGAATTCTCCTCAAACCAAGAGTTTTGCAAATGTTGTTAATTGTGTGTGAGAGAGGGGGAAGGAGGGAGAGAAAGGGAGAGAGAGAAAGAGAAAGAGAGAGAGAGAATATATGCTTCCAACAGCATAGAGAAAACTAAAAAGGAACAAAAGATAATTATTCTATCTCAAATCCGAATAAATTCTGGTTGTTTCTGGATAGAAAGCATAGGAGCCCGGGAGAGGTTTCATTTGGAAAAGGTAATTGGTCCTCACTGCTGGGTCCAGAGAAGGGGGTTTCAACCTTCAAACTAAGAAATCGGGTGAGGTCCACGGTTGACCCCATCCAATTCCCAAGAAGTCAGTAAGCGCACCAGCGTGCCTACCGTCCCTGTGCTATTAGTACCCATCTTAGGTATATAAACAATATTATATCTATGTATATTACCAATACTTACTTGAGTAAATAAATTAAATAAATAAAATAAAATTTGGAACTCTTGGGTTGCACTTCTCCGTCTGCTACAGGTCTAACAACTTCTCCCCATATCCCTACGAACAAACGGAATTTCCATTCGCTCTATCCTAGCCATGATTTGCTAAATTCGGGGGGGGGGGGGGGGGGCTTTTCTCGTAGTAGTCACGGGCCGAATGAAGCCCACGCGGAGGTAAGCCGGTTGTTGGTATGGCACACTCGTTCGTTCGTGGGAACTCTTTTGGATCGCACCCGGATCTGCTTCTGGGGGGCGCTTCCCCACCCTGAGAAGCGCAGCCGAGCGGAGGGTTGGAGTTCTGTGGAAGACCCCTCTCACTCCCTCACACGCGCTCTCTCTCGCCGCCCACGGGAAGGGGCTGCGATCCCCCCCCCCAGAAACCGGCTCGAGGGGGATGCCAGAGAACCGCTTGTTCTCATTCAAGGCGGCCCCGACGGTCACACATGGCCCACTTCCCACCAGGGAAAGAAGGGGAACGCCACGGATCTTCGGCGATCGCTCGACAGCCCTGCCTCCCTCGAGGCTCCTAGCCGAGCCAGCCCCTTGCCGGCGTTTTGCAGCTCATTTACCCGCGCGCCCAACCGGCTCTCCCGGGGCAGCAACAGGCGGACGGGCGGGTCTCAGCAGACAGCCTCGCCCGCCGCTTCGCCTGGCAAGGGGCACATCCCGAGAGCAGCTGCGCCCGAGAGGGGAACTTGTGAGACTTACCCTCCCAACGGCAGAGAACTGGGGAAGACGGCAGCGAGGGACGGGGGGACGGACAACTGGAAGCAACTCGGCTTTAGCCAGCCGGAGGGGCAGGTAGTCAGCGCTCAGCGGGAAGCGGGATGCCAAGCGAGCCCCCCTCTCTGGGCTCTCCTCAGGGCCTCCCCGGATAAGTTCCCCGCGAGGGCCGGCGGCATAAATGATCTTCCTGGAACGACGCCAGCTGGAAGCCTCGCCCGCTCAGGTTCCAGCGTGCCATCTGCTGCGCCGCCGGACGGACGCTGTCCATCACCATCTTTTACCGGCCCGCTTCCCACGGAGCTCTTACAGAAGCATGGGGTGGGGACTCGCGTCGTCTCCGGCGGAGGGAGGAGGGGTGGGGTGGGGCGGCAATCAGAGGGGGGAAAGGAACAGCAGTTCCCTCTCCAGCCCTACCTGCAGCTTCCTCCTCAGCGCAGCCCTAGAAGTGCCGGGCAGGGTCCGCCCTGCTTGGGGAACGAGCCAAGCGGTCGAGAAAGCGCCCGGCCCCGAGGACATGGTCTCCTCCTCCACGCCGTTGGAGGTAGCCAAGCGCCTGGCTCTCTTCCTAGTGGGGACGCCCGGTGCCCGCCGAGGAAGGAGCGCAAATCCCATCGCCGCCGCGGTCTTCCCGGGCCATGCTGGAGAGAGGTTGCTGGGGCCACGCTTCTTTGGCCAGGGACCCTCGCGGGCGCTCTACCTCCGGAGAGTTGTCACCTGCCGGCTCCCTCTGTGAAAGTGCCTCCAAGATACCCACCGCTGCTCGATCGGCTCCTGTGCCATCCTCCTCGGTTTGATGCATGCAGATCGCTTAGCCAATGAGAGCGCTTCCCTTACTCTTTGCCAGACTGCCATTGGCTCAGAAGCTTGGCACCGGCGTGGCCCCGGGAGGGGAAGGGTCGGCTCTGGGTCCTCTTTAAGCCGGGTGGACAAGCGGAGGCGGGAGGCTGCCCCTTCTTGCCCCCGAAGCCGCGCAGAGAAAGAACTTCTCCGGACGCGCTTCCTTTTCGGAGTAGCCGGAATAGAGCTCGGGATCCAAAGGAGGGTGCCCGGATAGCATGGTTGCAAGGGCAGATAGAGTTAAATCTGGGACGGGTGGGGTGGGGTGGGACGTGTCAGGCACCACCGCAATGGAATCCGAAAGCGGGGTGAGATTGGGGAGGAAGGAGAGGGGGGGAATGCGAGGAAGGGCGCCTGCAGTTGATTCCTGTATTGCAACAACCCCTTGCTACTGAAATATTTAAGCGGATCTTGCTTTTGGAAATAAGCCCAGAGTCAAAAGCAGGGAGGGGAATAAATGATACAGCAATCGGGAGACAGATCTTTGCAGATAGGCAAGGGGGGAAAAAAGAGGCTGTGAAGGGGGAGGGTGAAAATGGGAGAGGGAGCAGGGAGGAAAGTACTGAAGCTTCTGGCTTTCTATAGAGGGGAGCTTCTGTGTGTTAAGGAATATTGTGGGTTGGACTTTGCAGAGATACATATTCTTCCTTTTCTGTATCCTCTTTCTGGTCTATCTTCCACGCCCTCCTCCCCAGTTAAGTTCAGATGAAGAACTTGGAACTGCAAGAGAAATACAAATACAAAATATAAACTTGGAGGAAATGAACTTGTAGATGACCCTCACTCTGTCAAAGATCTTGGACTACTCATATCCAACCACTTAAGTGCTAGAGCCCACTGTAACAACATTGCCAAAAAGGCACTAAGAGTTGTTAATCTAATCCAGTGCTTCTCAAATAGTGGGGTAGGCCCCCGGGGGGGGGGGGGGAAGGGGGTTGGAGAGATGCAGGAGGGTAACCCTGGGGAACATGTCAACAATAGCACACAGCACAGAGCAGGAGATATGAAGTACAGATAACAAACCCTTAAGAGACACCATGGAAAAATATTTAACAGGGACGAAAAGAAAGGAGGAGAGACAAATATGTCTCCCGAAAGCAAAGATGAGGAAATATGACAAAGCGTATGTAGCGCTTGGCTTCACTGTGACTACGGTGGGAGAAGAGGAAAGACCAGTATGTTTACTGTGTCTAAAAATGTTGGCAGTGGACAGCATGAAGCGAAATAAGTTAAGGCATCACCTAAACACATTACACTTGTGTTTGTGAAATAACTTGAGATTTTTTCAGCAAAAACATGCCAAATATTGCAACAATCATCCCAGCAGAGAGTTGGGGGTGCATGAAATGTTTACTTCTTTGGGGGGGGGACAGAAAATAATTGAGAAGCACTGATCTAATCTTATATAACTTCTTCTCTGGCAATATTACACTGCTAACCAGAGCTTACAAAATATTTGTTAGACCAATTCTGGAATACAGCTCACCTGTCGGGAGCCTGCACTGCATATACAGTCGAAAGAGTCCAGAAATATTTCACAAAAAGAGTCCTTCATTCCTCCATTCGCAACAAAATACCTTATTCCACCAGACTTGAAATACAGGGATTAGACAATTTACAATTACATCACCTCCAATCTGATCTAGATGTAGTTCATAAAATCATATACCAAAATGTCCTTCCTGTTTATGACTACTTCACTTTCAACCACAGCAATACACGAGCAATAATAGATTCAAACATAATGTAAACAGTTCCAAACTGCACTGCAGAAAATATGATCTCAGAAATAGAGTGATCAATGCCTGGAATGCACTGTGGTTTCTTCCCCAAACCCCAAAAACTTTAACCTTGGACTGTCTACTGTCGACCTCTCCCTGTTTCTAAGAGGTCTATAAGCACACCACTATACCTACAGTACCATCCCTGTCCTACTGTCCTATTGTCCTCTTTTATCATTACTTTTTACTTATGTTTATACAAACTACTATCTTATACATGTCTAACAAACAAACAAACAAACAAACAAACAAATAAATTATAAACCTACACTTAAATTTCATGCCAAATTTAAAGGGTTGTGCTCCTAATTAACTGGGTTTCCTCCTTTGTAAATCTTTCAATTCTTTTCATTTATTTTAATTTCATTTATTAAATTTATAAGCCGCCCAACTCCTGATGGACTGATCACATGTGCCCAGGACACTGTGATCATCCTAAAGATGAGTCAGTTGCCAAGCATCTGAATTTTGATCACATGGCCATGAGAGGGCTGCAAAATTGTGCAAAACGGTCATAAGTCACTTTTTTACCAATATTATTGTAACTTCAAACAAACTGTTGTAAGTCAAGGACTACCCCTTGTTGTGGTTGGCTCTGGGCCAGCTCCTGCTCCAAGGACTCTGGGGGTTGATGTGGGAGAATCCTCCCATTGTCAGAGGCCAGTTTTACTGCCAACTGCTTCCAACAGCGAAGGGTCTGTAGCAGATAGTGAAAGTGAAGTGGGATCCTCAGAGGGGGTAATGGCAGACAGCCCATTAGATAGTCGCCCTTGAGTGATTCATCATCATTTCATCATTGGATTCGGAAGGGGAGACATTCATAGATGTGCGCAGACGCAGGGCAATGTCAAGGAAAGAGCAACTGCGTAAATACTATAGGAAATAAGGGAGATCACCTGTGGCTGGGGGTAATTAGGCTAATGGGGCTGCTGTTAAATTGCCAGCGTTCTTGCATCTGGGCGTGGAAGTTTATCCGTTTGGTGAAAGAGAGAAGTGTGCTTTGCATCAGGATTCTACAAGGACTCTTTGAACAGTTTCCAGGACTTTTGAACTAAATCATAGTTAAGTTTGTGACTTGAGAATTCTTGAAGGGGGTGGCTGTGATGTCTTTTCAGCTGCCTTTTATCTGCTTTGTGTTTGCTTATTGTTCTTCACAGCATTCAAGGCTGTTGCTTTGAAGGAGAGCACTTTGACTGACTAAAAGTGTGTTTGGCTCGTATTTTCCTTTTGATAAAGCAGTGTTATTGACTCTACAACTGTGTGTGTCTGAATTTCTATGTTTTAACTTAATTGGGGGCTCTGTCGAGAAGCCCGGCAGAACACCCCTACTTACCTATATAGAGCAACAGAATGAGCATGGGTTGGTAAAGAAGCAATGGGAGGAGGAATGAATCTTGCCAGCTTTCCACTGACTTGGCTTGTGGGAAGCCTACAGAGCTTGCCAACCCATGGGAAAGAATACCCTTTTTGGCAGGCTGATAAGGAAGGCTATAGGTTACCTGGCTGAATCTCTCCCTACATAATCCCCCAGTCCCTCTGTGCTTGTGGTAACCATTCACACACCCTTGTGTGCTTCCCGACCTGTGCAACATCCAAATGTGCCCTTTTCAATTCACACCAAAGCCTTGCACATCCTTCTCAACTTGCACCCACCCTGAACTTTACCCCATCTCTCAGGCATCTCTTTGCACCCTCACACATCCTCCCTGGTCCACAATACCAGCTATTACCTGAGGAGACGTCCTAATCCCTCCAGAGGTTACTGAGAATAACTTGGGCTTTTAGACCCTGCTCTGACTTCATTATTTACTTGCATTGAAGCCTATGGCCAAGTTCCCAAGGGTTGGAGGCTTTGCAAGCAATCTTTATACAATTCTCCTATAACAGAAATTTCAGAAACAAGCAAAGATACTTGCAGAAGAGCAAGTAGGGAAGGATAATACATCAGGGAAGAATGTAGGTTTAGGGAAGGATAATACAACATTGATTAGTGCTTAGTGGTCTCATTGAAAATTACTTCTCCTGCAACACTATCTCTTTTATTGTGCCTTCATAGACTTCAAAACAATTTTAGATTCCATGTCATGAACTAAACTATGGGGGAAATTGGAAGCCACTTCAATTGACTGCTGTTTAGTCCATCTAATATTTTATTTTATTTTATTTTGTCCAATACACAATAATACACAATGAAGGTTATAGAGGATATAGTAGAGAAGAAATACAAGATATAGGAGAGACTAAAGGACAGGGGACAGAAGGCACTCTAGTGTGCTTATGTACGCCCCTTATTGACCTCTTAGAAATCTGGAGAGGTCAACCATGGATAGTCTAAGGGTAAAATGTTGGGGGTTAGGGGATGATACTACAGAGTCCGGTAATGAGTTCCACGCTTCAACAACCCGATTACTACAGTCATATTTTTTACAGTCAAGTTTGGAGTGGTTAATATTAAGCTTGAATCTGTTGTGTGCTCTTGTGTTTTGTGGTTGAAGCTGAAGTAGTCTTTGACAGGCAGGACATTGCAGCATATGATCTTGTGGGCAATACTTAGATCTTGTTTGAGCCATCGTAGTTCTAAGCTTTCAAGACCCAGGATTGTAAGTCTAGTTTCGTAGGGTATTCTGTTCCAAGTGGAGGAATGAAGGGCTCTTCTTGTGAAGTATATTTGAACATTTTCAAGGGTGTTAATGTCTGAGATGCAATATGGGTTCCAAACAGATGAGCTGTATTCTAGGATGGGTCTGGCGAAAGTTTTGTATGCTCTGGTAAGTAGTGTGAGATTTCCAGAGCAGAAGCTACATAGGATTAGAGTGGAGTGAAAGAGTGGGTGACTATATTCAACTACTAGTTCACACTATTCTTTTTCCACCTTGGCCTTGCCCCTATGAGGGATGATTTGCAGTTCACATGGAAACAGGCATTGGCAATTAAAATCTCATCCTTGGGCTTCTCTAGGTTTTCTACTCAGTATGGAGTATGATTAGGCCAAAGCAGTCATTAAACAGCAGTAGCAGACACAGAACACCAACTGGATCAGCCAGGTGCCTGACTTTTATTACCAATGAATCCAACAGATATTCTGCCTCCCCTACGGAAACTCAAAGTTCCAAATCACTGGGGAGCTTTTACCCTGACACGTCCTCATCTGAGCTTTCCTCGAAGGAAAGATTCCCTACCTGGAAAAGCAATTCCCCATAATTCTGCACACAGAAACAATCAAGCATGTGTTCTCCAGTGCCTCTATTACAGAGACATTTGTATTAGCCCCATCTCGCCATTATAATATAACTATCCAGGGTGCACAGGACAATTTTACACCTCCCTGCTGCTTTTAGATGCCATCCCTGCTACAACATATAATGTTGTCAGGTTCTGCACAGCAGCACTTAAAATCCATCAGATGATGACCTGTGCCATGCACTATTCTTAATGAGCATCTAGTTTGTCATACTAAAGTGCTCTGTCCTTTGATAGCTTTAGCTTGCAACATTCTTTATGCTCTCCTATACCTTTCTAATGTTCCTACCCATCCTTTCAGATTTCTTTCAGAGTTTTGTTCTTATATATACATTCCCTGTTTTTTAAAGAAAATATAATCATTATTGAAGATAAATAGGGGAGGGGATACATAAAGCAAAAGGACTATGCGAATATTGGTACAAATGTATATGAATTTAGAGTATACAGCTATAAATCAAAATACACGGTTACATATATAAAAGGAAATAAAACTGAAAAGAGAAAAAGAGAAGGAAGAAAAAAGGAAAGGAAAGAGAAGAGGAAAAATTAAGAATAAAAGAAAGAAGAAAGGAAAAAGATAAATTCATATCTATAAATTTATCAGATGTCGTAAATAGTGTCAACTTATCTGTTGAACCGATTACTCGATAGTAAGTACAGTTCTTATATATACATTCCCTGTTTTATATATTTTTGCTTTTATAATAATTTTTTATGCTTTGATGTATTTTCTATGCTTTCTAATTGACTGTAACCAACTGTCTTTATTTATATTTATTTTATTTATTTATTCAATTTTTATGCCGCCCTTCTCCTTAGACTCAGGGGAGCTTACAACATGTTAGCAATAGCACGTTTTTTAACAAAGCCAGTGTATTGCCCCCACAATCTGGGTCCTCATTTTACCCATCTCAGAAGGATGGAAGGCTGACCTACAGATCTAGTCAGCTCCAGTGGCCTGCAGTACAGCACTCTACCTGCTGCGCCACCCCGGCTCTCTCTCTTAGTGGTGATCTTTGACCATAACAAACATTTAGACTTGATAGGATGATGTGCACCTTTCATGCACCCCTCTTGATCCCTTCCCCACCTGGAAGTAGCCCCTGATCTTCCTGCTGACTTTGGACTTGCAACCTCCTGCCGGGTTCCCCACTGGCTTTGCTTGTGGAAGCTAGCAGGGAGCCTCAGCAATCATGATCGATTGCTTCCCCATTTGATGTATTGAAAGCTGTCAGGGAGTGTTGGGATTGATGATCATGTGACCATGGCTGACCGTGGCAGTGTGGTAGTGTGGCACCATGATGGCATTGAAGCAGCCACAACTTTTACAATTTTCAATTTCACAGGAATAATCAGTCCTAAATTTTGGATACATTCTCTAAGTTAGACCATTTGAGGTATCTCGGTTCAAAAATTGTTGCCTTATATGATAGACTGTTTCACCCAAATTTTGATTTCGGACAAAGAGAGTTTTAGTAATATATCGATATGCTGGACTGTTATGCCCTTTAGTCTCCAAGAAGGTAGGTGAGTGTGCTGCTCTGAGTTGTGCGGTCCCATTGTAGCAATGAAGATTCATTTTTTTTGTACTGTTGGCTTTTCTATTTTATGTGAAGGAAGTACTCACCTAAAATGTCTCAAGTCATTCTTCTCACAAGATGCTCTTAGAGAAACCCCTCTGTCAGGTGCAGTTTTCCCTCTTCCTAAGTACAGGGTTGTAATAAAAACAGTAACAAAACTCCATACATATATACAGTCTGAGCGCTTTAAACATGCTGTGCTAAGGGTTGTTATTGGCTTGTCTTTCCCTTGCAATACTCTTTCCAATCTACTATTCAGACCAACATACTGTATTTGAACTTATAAAATATATGTTATATACACTGCTCAAAAAAAAATAAAGGGAACACTTAACACGATATAACTCCAAGTAAATCAAAATTCTGTGGAATCAAACTATCCACATGGGAAGCAACACTGATTGACAATCAATTTCACATGCTGTGGTGCACATTCAACTTTGTACAGAACAAATTGTTCAATGACAATATTTCATTCATTCAGATCTATGATGTGTTATTTGAGTGTTCCCTTTATTTTTTTGAGCAGTATATAAGGAGAATGCATCAAATTTGCAAATGACATCGAACTGGGATGGTAAGGGAAGAATAGCTAACACTTTAGAAGATAGGCTCAAGATCCAGAAGGTTCTTGATACACTTGAACACTGGACCCTATCCAAGAAAATGCAGTTCAGTGTTGAGAAAAGTAAGGTATTAAACTTAGGCCAGAAAAAACAAATGCACAGGTATACAATAGATCTATGATGGCAAACCTATGGCACACATGCCACAGGTGGCACACGGAGCCATATCTGAGAGCACATGAGGCATTGCACTATGTCAGCTCTAACAGGGATGTGCGCATTGGCCAGCTGATTTTTGGCCTTCCAGAGGGCAGGGAGGAAGGCCATTTTCACCCTTCCCAGGCTTCAGGAAAGCCTTCTGAAGCCCGGGGAGAGCGAAAAATGGCCCAACGAGCCTAATGGAAGTTTGTTAGGGCCCATTTTTGCCATCTCCAGGCTTCAGGGGGCTTTCCTGAAGCTTGTGAATGGCAAAAAATGGCCCAAACAGACCTACCAGCAGTCCAAGGCTTTAATGAGGCTTGCGTGTATGCACAGGGGGCAGCTTGGTGTTTGTGTGCATGCATCCACAGGGGGGAGTGCATTGCATTATGGATATGGGCTCGAACACACACACTATCATGTGTATGTGCGAGTATCAGGTTCCTACTGGTGCAGATGAGGACGCCGCACCATTAGTAAATTTTCAGGCCTTCTGGGCCCACTGGGAGTCAGGAAATAGGTTGTTTCCAGCCTCCGGAGGGAGTGGGGGAGGCCCTTTTTGCCTTCCCTAGGCTCCTAGAAAGGCTCTGGAGCTTGGGGAGACCAAAAAACCCCAGACCTTTAGGTTCAACCAGAAGTTGGCAAATGGACCATTTTCTGCCTTCGGGGGCAGTGATGCCATTTTTGCTCTCCCCAGGCTCCTAGAAAGGTTCTGGAGCCTGGGGACAGTGAAAAACAGGCATGCCATTGTGTGCCAGGAATGGGTCACACCTGCATGTGTGGGGGGATGAATGGAATTATGGGTGTGGGCATGCACACACACGACCCCCTGACTCTCTCTCCCCCTTTGGCACATGAATCACAAAAGGTTCAACATCATTGGCACAGGGTTTCCTGTGTGAGCAGGGGGACTAGAAGACCTCCAAGGTCCTTTCCTTTATTTTCCTTTAAAATAGTACTGACTTCAGGAGGGTCAGGATCAAGGTTTTAGTGTCAAAGATGTTCTGCAGCTATTCTTTTTTATAGTTTAAGAAAGATGCATTAAATAAATACCTACCTTTATTATAAACTCTAATTTGGGATTCCGTTGCCTGTCATCTAGTATACAGGAAAATGAGTAGCCTATTTAATCATGCAAAGTAGCCTTGGCCAAGCTTAAGTCCCTGTAAGGCACATTCAATGAATGGCCAAGGACAAAATTATACTGTTATACTCTGCCTTCTTGTATGTGTTCTTTAAACATTTAATGAAGAAACGTAGGTTGAGGATAATGTCTTGGCTTTCCCTATGTTGTCTACTGTCTACTTGTATTATATTACTGAAAGACTATTCACTTGAGTAGAAAGGCAAGATATCAATCAAAGTATTGAATATCAGTGCTTCTACATTCATATCTTTCTACCATGCACTTGCCTCTCTCACAAACCTACTTCAGAAGAGAAAACCAGGAAGAGTATTATCTTTTACAGTTCCCTGCTTTGCTTCTCTTTTTATTTTAAGTCTTTGGGTACTGCTGATTCTCAGTGTCCTAAAAATACATGTTTTTTAGCAAAGTACTTTAAATAGGAAGGTGTTTGACTAAGATAAACTCTGTAGGTGGTGAATTGACACAGCAGAGTGAGAGGGGTGTGTGTGGATAAATATGAATGGTGTACAAAACTGGAATTTGTTTCTCTGTGTAGATGAAAAATTCAAATTTGACAGGCCAGAAGGGAAAGGGGAGGGTAGTCCCCACAGCTCTTTAACAGAGGCAAGTCATAAGCCCTTTTCATGGTGAGGAAGATAATTTTTTCCTACAGAGAAAAATAGTTGGCTTTTTTCCAAATTGTTTTTCCTATATTAATCCCATCCTTTAAGTTCTGAAGAGGGTTTTCAAAGCAATGGTTGCCTACAGTTCTAAATGGGAAAAATATACGGGGAAAATGAAAACAGACAGGGAGCAGCCTGGGGATAGAAATTGATATATTATATGCTGAGTTATGCAAATCAGGAATATCCAGGATTGGTTCAGAAGCTGTTTATTCAGACTTCATCTATTATTACACACACATTTTATGCTTCCTTCAGGAAAAGTCCAGGCCGCATACAGTATAAGAAATCAAATTTCCCTCTTTCATATTTTTCTTCAGGATAGTAAATGGCCTATGATTACAGATAGCTTTCATGAGCCACTGAAGTTCTTAATCTGTATTTTCCTAAATCAAAGCCAGTAACAATCCAGAATACCACCATAACACTTGTGTGATTAATAATATGACTTATACAACCAAGGAGAAATTTTATATGAGACATGATTGGGCCAGACTTTAAACATAATTTGCCCAAGATTTTGATTTATTTCATTGTCTTGAAAACTGTTTCATGCTGTTCTTGACAAGACCACAGGTAAAAGAATTAGAGGTGTACTTTCTAAAAATAAAAACTGGACATTCAGAAAAGGGCCTTTCAAAAGAATACTCACTTCTTTGAGAAAATGTGGCCTCTCTAATGTGAATATAGTGAATATATTCATAGTTAATATAGCTTTATAGCCCCCCAGATTCATTTGCTTGGGATGGATGACTAGAGAAATTGAATTAATTAAATTAGTATTACAGTCATGTCCAATTCTAAGAGACTGCCTGGACAGGTCCCTCCAATTTTTTTGGCAAGATTTCTCATAAGTGGTTTGCTATTGTCTATGGAGATTCTCAGTCATCCAGGTCATGCTGGGGACATAGTGCTTTCTCAAAAGGCAACTGAGCTGCCCTTCCTTTTTGAAGGCGTTTTACTTTCTTATCCAAGAAGCATCCTCGGTTCTGACTGAATGCTGGGGAATGGAAGGAGTTACAGGGTGCATTCCAAAAGTAATGCAATTATTTTTTTAAAAGTAATTTATTGAACAGTTTTGCATAAACACTTAGAATTCTTCAAAGTACTGTCCTACACATTTTTTTCAGAGACTCTGCCATGACTGGTACGTGCCCTGGAAGGCATCTTTGGATCTCTTCTATGGACAAACAATGGGTTCCTTTCAGGGCTGGGAACAAAAAGAAGTCTGCTGGGGCGACATGAGGATTATGGGCACCTGGTATTTGGCCAGGAACTCGCAGACTCGAAGCGCGTTGTGGCAAGGTGCTTTTTTGTCCATAGAAGAGATGCAATCAGCTGTGATGAAGACCTTGTGAGAGGTCCCTGAAGATACCTTCCAGGGCGCTTACCGGTCATGGCAGAGTCGCTGGAAAAAATGTGTAGAGGACCAACTTTGAAGAATTTTAAGTGTTTGTGCAAATCTGTTCAATAAATTAACTTTCAAAAAAATAATTGCTTTACTTTTGGAACAGTCATCTGGTTGTTAGCACTTTGAAGGGGGAAGTAATTAATTTGCCATTGCCTCCTTCCTAGGTCTGGGAGACTAGCCCAAGGTCATTCAGCTGACTTTGCACCTAGAATTCAAGGTCTCCCAGGTTCTCCAATGGGACAGATTCCTCTTATCTGCTGCTAGTGGTGCACTGAACATGCAGCATGAGGATTCTTGCATCATGAAGATTCAGTGCACCCACCATGCGCATGTCCCCAGCATGATTTTGCTTCAGTGTATGAGCAGGAAGCAAAAATGCGCTGAAAGCTTGAGAGATTTCATGTGCAGAAGTGAAAAAATTGCTGAAATCTCATACATGCGAGTGTCCCCTCATGAGATTTTGCTTCTGCGTATGCCCAGGAAGCAAAAAAGAACAAAAATTGAGAGAAAAAGATGTCAGTGCCCAAAGGCACAATCTGGCAGCCACTACTGGAACTGACCGGTAGCAGTCGCCTATCGCACCGGTAGCAACCCACAACTGTTCTTGACAGATTCTTTAACCACTACACCAAACTGAGTTTCAGTTCCCCTTTATTAGAATGAAATAAGCAGAAGAGCTTAAATATTAGTCTGTCACATTTATTTTAGCCCAACTAATTTTAATTTCAAACCAGCTGCTTAATTGTGCAAATGAAGAAAGAGTATTAAAAGCTGGTTACTATTTTAGTACAGCATCTAAAGGCCCCTAAACCAAATCTAGCTGCCTAGGAAGAGACATATCCTGACTCATTCATAAAGTTAGAAGCAGAAAAATCACATCTATCATAATTTCCAGCACTGATTTACCATCCTTCAGAATAACCCAGTACTAGGGATGGATGAAAATGAAGTTTAACAAATTTTTTGGCAGTGATTTGTCATCATTCACAAACATTTTCATAAGTGGAATGGCATGGATTTGAGATTAAAATAATCAAATATGAAACAACAAATCTGGCAAATTCATTTATTCAGACCAAGTTCTGATTGGATAACTGTTATATGATTTGCTTTGAATCTCTGAGCACTTTTCCACGTTGGCAGGGTTCAACTAGGGTTGTCACCTGTACTTTTCTGATGAGTTTCTTCCTTGTTTAGTGACTTTCAAACAAGCATAACATGGTCCTCTCCATGCTGGATATAGCCAAATAGTTGTATCAAATTTGGCCATTGCAGGCTAATGAAAAGGTTTATTTATTTTTAACTAAATTTGTTTATAAGTAGAAGGAAAAACAATGTTGACTTTTCAACTTTTCTTACTACTGACCTCAAGAACAACACAGCTTAGCAGAAAATGTTCTTGCTCCCTTTTCTCACAGAAGTCAAGAAAGCAGCCTAAGAAGAAAAGAAAAACAGTGGAGATGAAGGTTGTCTGGAGAACAGAATGAATTCAGAGATTTAGGAAACATCAAAGAATTAATCATTTGGATTAGTGAAATGCTGCATGGAAACTGAATGTCAGGAAGATGAGAAAAAGTTTTGGCTATTTCTTCTGTTTTTATTTTCATTCCACTAACAATTCTTTCCAGTCATCCTCTGATGTTGACCTTGACTCCTTAAAAAGGAAAAATGCCAATCTTAGCAAATGAAAAGCAATAAATTGCCCAGAATGGGACTCTATATTTTAGTCTATATCCTTTGAATACTTTTCTCACTTTAAGAGTATATGGAACAAACACATTTTTCTCCATGCATAGTAGATAGATGCTTCAAATTTCAGCTAGATTCTGATTATTTTATTTGACTGCTTGTTTTTGCTTCAGCACAGAAGGAACACGCAGCACAGGTTTATAAGATTAACAAGGGAAGGTGCGGTTGGAAAAAGGACAGAAACAATGTTCTTGCTGTTTATTGCTGTTTATTGCGTGATTGACGTTCCTTTCAGGTTTTGAATGCCAAATAGAACATTTTGGGTGGCAAAATTCTAGGAAGAGAAAATAAGCTTTATCCCTAGAGGAATCTCTGCTGCCCAATCAACTGGACTGTTCCAATAAAGCTGCTCTTAGTGATATAACTGACTTGCCTTTATGGTCTAGAGTAGCTCTTCCATAATCAGAGACAGAATAACTCTTAATTAATACTCAATTAATTACCAGGGGAGTAATAACAAAGGGAACCTCCATCTCAGAAATTTAAATTTCAAGCTACCTAGCTACCCAACTTCTGTTCATTACCTCACCAATTCCAGAATATTGGGGGGGGGGGGGGGTTGGGGGGGTAGGAAATCAATATTAGTTATATTATTGATGGAACATTTATCAATTGAAACATAACAGCAAGCATTATAGGACTTCAATAATTCATACAAAAATGCATTGATAATATAAATATTCTAAAGGATAAAAGAAGAGCAGAAGAGGAAAATGTCAGGAAATATTTGTTTTCTTTATGATTGCAGTTGGGTGGACATTCTTCATGCACTTGTCCCTTCAGGGTTTCTCCTTGTTTAGAGAAAAATTAATGTATGTAGCTAAGTTGATGCTCCTGGATATCTGATATCTCCAGGCTAAGAGAAGGGGATGACCAATGGTTAAAGAGGGAGTGCTTTCTGTTTATCGGGCCAGAGTTGTTTGTTGACCTTGGAACAGGCAATATTCTGTCTGAAAAGTTTAATTGTAGTCTTGGATTTTAAAGATACCTGAAGGATGACCCAATTTTTGCAAACTCTTTCTTATACATTAAATAAGGTTTAACCCTTTTAATATCTTCATTGCTTACCCTTGCACTGTTCTTAAGAAATGTATAATTTCAACAGCCAAATTATTCCAATTACCAATCTACTATGTCTGTATAGTTACCTACTGTTACAGCCCCTAACATTGTCCTAAAATTTACATTGTACAACATATACTCTCAGTTGCAATCTGAATAAAAGTCTGATCTTATTATACTTATTTTAAAAGACAAGTTATTAATTGTGAGTTTTAAAGAAACTCCGTAGTTCCCAGAAGTATACATTGGATGACTATTTATATGCCACCAATTATTTCAGTGTTCTAGACTATTTTGACACAATTGTCCAGCAGATTCATGCAGTTTTTCCCACAAAGACACTCCTTTACAAAAAGTGAAAGTGGATTAATACCTCCTGCAGAACTTTTTAAGTTAGGAGGCTGTGGAATTAATGTTAAATTTTAGAACAACACCAGCTTATGAACTCAGTCAGGTATTCAACTTTGGAACCATTGCTAAGTACCTTGTATCAAGGTACCTTTGAAATGATATTCAGAGCTTCCAACATTATTTGTCAAGATTGTGTAAACTGAAAAGGCACATCATCAAATCCACCTGATATACCAGCATTTGCACAAACCAGCTTAAATTATGAAGGTCTCTCTGAATAACAATGAGGCAGCAGGACAATAATGTATAAACAGCATGATTTCCAAGGAAGAAAGGGAGAAATGATACAGTTGGAAAAGTGTTCTCTCTCTTTCTTTCTCTCTCTCTCTCTCACACACACATGCACACACACATACACACACACTTTAAATTGTGTTCAACAGCAGAGTGTAGCAATTGAAACTGTTTTAACCAAAAGGCACACACTCTCTGTAATTAGATGTACTCTATAGTCTAGTCCAAAAGTTTCAAACTCAAGGTACGTGGGCTGCATTTAGTAAATAATGCATCTAGCATGCATTATTTTAAATATCAGAAAAAACCTACAATCCTGTTAATCATTGCAAAGTTAAAGGAAGATTATCAATCAGCAGTGCATGTTGTCAATGGCATTGCAAAGGTTTTGGTTAAATCTTAATCCATCTGAGGAGAATGTCTGAAGCTGGGATTTGATTGACAATTATTTCATATAAACAGACAGAACTCCAAGCAGAGCTTAGGTTGGAAAGACCTGGTATAAAAGCCTGGAACCTAGATGGAGATGCTCCTCTATCAGTAGAGGAGTCTTTTGATTCTGATAATGAGAAGACTCTCTTACTGAGCATCTCAGAAAGCAGCCATCAAAGCAACAACATGTCAAAAAGAACTCTCCATAGGTAAAAATATAAAAACTCAAAGAAGATTATTTCACCTGTGATTCTTTCTCAGAAATTCACCCAGGCCTTGGGATTTGCTCTATTATGAGAGTCTACAGTAAATGACCAAAGAAAAGTCAGCTAGCCAAGTCTGAGAGCCAATAAATCCATTGAGACATTAGAGCCAGTGAGTTAGTTACTCAAGCATATCCATGGGTTCAAAGCCAATTACTACTGCATCAGTTACAAAAAGAGTCAGGCTGGAAAAGTGGATATGATCCAATAATGGACCATAAGCTTGGGAAATTCTATAACCAATCCGGAAATGAAGTTAAAGAACTTAGGCAGGGGGAGTTGCTATGCAGTAGGGAGGCTGGATTGTAGCAGCGATCATAACTTATGGAGCAGCATCTCTGAAAGCCTTTGACAGTCACCACTCCTCAGTGATGAGCTCCTATGGGTATGGTTACTGCAGGACCGGTATAAAAATTTTGGTCAGGTACACAGAACCGGTAGAAACATTTTGAAACTGTTTTTTTCTTTTTTCCCCTTCTCTGCTCTGGGTCAGTTTTTCCTATCGCAGTAAATGAGGTTGAATGTGTATAATTTTAGGAGAGCTGCAGTCAAAAGCCCAGTCCTCTGCAGCGTGGGGTAGAATCTATGGGGCTCTGGAATAAGGTCACATTCTCCAAGAGTGGGTTGCCCCATATCTCTCACCATATCTCCCAGTAATCTGTCACTACAGAGATGTTCATTTCTGCTCATAACATGCCAAGAAATTCTTTCTTCCCTGCCCCCAGTGTTACATTGATAGGCTGCAGTCTTGTCTTTTCTATAGGAGTTCAAAGTGGCATGAAAAGAACATTGTTTCTGGTCACCATCTTAGCCTCAGATGATGCTACCTCATAGCTTCTAACAATCATCTTCACCAAATTCAGTGATGCTTGTGTATCTGATTCTCAAGAAAGCTATTTCTCCCACATAATCTGATATTACAGTCTTGCACTTTTCTACTGTTCAGCCCTTTCTTCCTCCATTCAATAGTGGCAGTGCTGTTCAGAAAGAGTGAATCAGAGATTGGAGATGTAGAGTGCAGAGATATCATAGGACGTGGCTCCCTGGTCTTCACTCCCTGTGGGTCACAGCATGTAATCATGGATCCTTGTTCTCCTCTCCTGCTTTATTTTCCTCCTAAGAAACCCAGAGCAATCACAGCAGGATTCCTCTTTCAACACAATGCAAGTTTGAGAAGCAACAGGAGACACCTTATTTGACTTAAAAACATGACTCAAAAAGAGATTGTTGTTACCTTTGCTTGGGAAGAGAAGCTTCCAAGCTACTGAACTGAAATACTGTATTTGCCTGCTGTTTTGACTTTGTTACTTAAAGCTTACCTTTTACTCCCCAGCATATTGCTCCAATTGTATATCTCACTCCCACTGCAAGTTCCCCTCTGTTGCCTGGTGCTGATTCTGCAGAATGTAGATTAAAAAAAAGTAAAGATACCCTCCAGCTGAAAATCATTTGTAGTGACTGTATCCATGCTGTTTTCTTGACAGCTTTAAGGAAGCAATTGCCACTGATATTTTCTCATACTGTATTTGTCTTTCTTTTAGACCTTGAGTCTAGCCAAGAACTCTGAAGTGGCCAAACAACCTTACATCCAAGAATTTAGTTTACTTGGTAGGTGCTACAATAGGTGCTGCTAAGTGCTGTCCTCGACTGAAGATAGGATCTCGTGCAGGGGTGTCAAACTCACATTGCACAGCGGTGTCACGTGAAGTATTGGTACTTCTCCCCTTTCGCTAAACCAGGCATGGGCGTTGCCAGCATGTGACGCATCCACCCTGTGGATTGGGAGTTTGACAGCTCTGACTTAGCAGCACATATACTTCCTTGATTGACTCTACTGCTCCTAGATTGTGATTGTTATCCAAACTAGGTGTAGGTGGCTTTACAAAATTCTGATTTTAGATAAAGAGCCTAAAAAAACAAGAAGCCTAGAAATGTTTAATTGATATCTATTTTCAGAGGCTAATTGTGTAAAGAATGTTGTCATATGTCAGTCTGGAGTTTGCCATGGCATGAAGGACTATGACTAGTTCTTAAAACCAGAGTTTGCAACTAGATATGCACTACAATCATACTCAATTCTTTATGTACTGAAATTGTATTATTTTCAGTAAAGTTTTAATTACTTTCTTCTAACAGATCAGAGTAAGTCACCATAAAGCATACACAAAATGAAACATTACATGACTTGATGTTGGGAAAATAAGAATTGTTTAAGATGAAATGCAAAAATCGATTCCAAATGTTTTCAAATCTGAAGCCCTCCCTCTCAAACAGTGGAGAGGATCCCACTTGTCATTGATATCTTATTTTAAAAATGTATTGATATAATTTGTACACAAATTAAACTCAAGGTCAGGATTCCAAATAGCATCCAAAATTAAATCAGCATCCAAGTCCAAGTATTCCTCAAAGTCCCAATTTATTAATAGAGTCATGTTGGTACATCTAGGTCAGTGTTTCCCAACCTTTTTGGAGCCGCGGCACATTTTTCATATTTTCAAAATCCTGGGGAACATTGGGGGGGGGGGGGGGCGCTAAAAGAAGTTTGGATAAAAAAAATATCTCTTCCTCCCTTTCGCTCTATTTCTCTCTCCCTCCCTCTTTCTCTCTCTTCCTTCCTTTCTCTCTCCATCCCTCTTTCTTTCTCTCTTCCTTCCTTCTTCTCTTTCTGTCTCCTCCTTCCTCTCTCATCTCTCTTTCCTTCCTCTCCCTCCCTTTCTCTCTTTCCTTTCTCTCCCTTTCTGTCTATCCTTTCTATCTCTCACCCCTTCTCCCTCTTTCATTCCCTTTCTCTCCCTCCCTTTCTCTCTCATTCCTTTCTCTCCCTCTTTCCTTTCTATCTCTCTTTCTTTTTCTCCCTCCTTCATATCTTCTTTCTCTCCCCCCTTCCTCCCTCTTTCCTTTCTCCCCTCCCTTTCTCTTCCTTTTTCTCTATCCTTTCTACTTCTTACTCTTTCTTTCTCTCCCTCCTTCATTCAATTTTCTCTCCCTCCCTTTCTCTCTCTTTCCTTTCTCTCCATTGTTCTCCCCTGGGGCTGCCTGTGCCTGCCCTGCACCACCCAACACGGACGGACAGCCCCCGGTCGTCGGTTCATCCCCCCCCCCACACGGACGGAGATCAGCCACTGGAGGGAAATCGGGCTGGCGGGGGCGGCGAATCCACCTCCCCACTCGGGTGGAGGGAGATCGGGCTGGCGAGGGCGGTGGATCCACGTCCCCAGCTGCGCGGAGGGAAATCGGGCAGGCGGGCGGGTGGCCGTGACTCCCTGCGCGCCCCTGGAAAAGGGTGCACGGGGGGCATTTTGGGATGCGTTGACGTGCGCAGCCTACAGGGAACGGTGCCCGGGGCCGCTGCAGCCTGCAGCCTGTTTCCGCTGCCAGTGCCCTCCCGCCGGGCCCCAAAGGACACTTGCCGCCGACGCCATTGAAGGCGGGAAAAAGGGCACACCGTTTGGGAAACGCTGATCTAGGTGAAACCCAAATCTGAAGTCCTCCAGGATTCACCACCAGTTGAAAGTTCAAGTCCTTGTCCCCTACTCACAATCCATCATGGTTTGTGAGAAGATTGTTGTTCAATCTTAATTTGCCATACTGGCAGAGTCCACCCATCTCCTTCCATTCAGGTGCAGAGGTGCAGAGACAAAGGATGACCTTGGCTTTCTAGAAGGAATGTATTATGGCTACATACTAACCACCTCATACAATCCCTCCTCCCATTTTCCCACAGTAGAAAATGCATAGTGGAATAGTATAAAGTGTGGCAGTCCAAAGATCCCAAATAAAAATGGCTTCGGCTTGGCACAAGCCTTGTTTCCAATGAAAATAGTGGCAGAAAGCATTGGCTTCATGTTGCTTTATTGTAATGCCATCCATCTGACTTCAATACTGGAGAGGGAGAAGAACAGATGCCTGCAGCATTAGTATAATATATTCCTGGCATCTTAGCCTTGTCAGAAGATGAGCTACCACATTCTCCACCATCTCAAGCTTCCAGAGGGTTGTACTGCAAATGGCAACTCTACCTAATACAAAAGGCATCTTGCTTCAAGATTATGAAAGCATTAATTACGACCTGTGTGCCTCTATCTGATAAACAAGCTTTGCAGTCTTGTTACCTTGTGGCATTGGCACAAGCTAAGGATATCCATTGTGACTCTTGCCAAGCCACCTTGTGCTGGCTTTGTTATCTCTTCCCTTCCCTCCCGCCTCCCCCGCCCCCTTCTGGCTTTTCTTCTGAGAGTTCTGTGAAGTTTATATGTGATTCCTAGGCAATTCTCCATAGCAGTTTCCACGGCCTCATTCAACAGCATCATATGCTGTATTTTTAAAGGCAATTTTCTGAAATGAGGCAATTTTGTCTATATAAAACCTTACCCATTGTGGTACCTCTTAATGGATTTTTGTTGATTAAGACTGAACGTTGTAATTTTTTACCATTTGTTTATTGATCAGTGATGAGATATAGGAAGATCTTTTTTTAATCAAAATATTGTAGAATGTGTTGAGTTGCTGAGGTTTATACTGGTACTTGTTTTCTCTCTTTTTTTGCACCATTTTCTTTTTTTGTATTTTTTTTTAGTTTGTATCATCTTTTATCAGGTGTACATTTCTCTTTCCAGAGCAGTATAATCATTATTTTAGAGAAGCCAATTTCTTCCAGATCTTCTTTGTATTTTGGGAGAGTCCTAATACTGGAGATATGAACAATGGTTGGAAGCTGACCAAGGAGAGATTCAACCTGGAAATAAGGAAGAACTTCCTGACGGTCAGAGCGATCAACCAATGGAACTGCCTGCCAGGGGAGGTGGTGAACTCCCCAACTTTGGACACCTTCAAGAGGAGATTGGACTTCCATTTGGCTGGGGTGCTGTAGGGTTTCCTGCTCAGGCAGGGGGTTGGACTCGATGACCTAACGGTCCCTTTCAACTCTATTAATTAATTAATTAATAAATAAATAAATAAATAAATAAATATGTATAACTAAAAGGAGAAGAATGACATCTTTAACATATAGTGATTGATCCAGGGTCATATTAACATTCCTTTTAATGTGAATCTAAAAAATAACAATCATGGTACATAAATTAAACCTCATTCTAGCAGCTCCATGAGATTCCAATAGAAGGTTGTTACTTAATTTTATTGAACTTTTTCCGAAGATCCAGTGTGCAGAGAGCATTGTTGTTGTTGCCTTGTTTTTAAAAAGAAAGCTAATTTTACATTGTTTAATGCAGTTCCCAATTAAATACCAAGCAAGAACAAACAAACTCATTATTCAGGTTCTTGTATATAGTTTCCATTTAATAGCTTCTTTCAGCTTCCTACAACAAGAGTTACTGGCACAGAAGTCAAAGATAATCTCCCTATCCAAACTTCTAACAATAAAATAAACACAAATTATTTGTTTAAGAAACACTACTTCTTGATCACTGACTTCTCTGGAATGCTCCCCCCCCCCCCAGATTTAATCAGTTCTGACTTTATTTGAATTTGAAAAAGCAATTTTAAAAAGAGGTTACTTTAAGAGGCCTTTAAAAAAGAAACAAATTGGCCTCATATCCATCCTAATATATTCCTGTAATTAATTACTGTTTTTAGCATTGTTACTCAGTTTTGATTAGGTTTTATTTTTCATGAAAGTGTTATTGTTTTTTAAACAAGGTTTCTTATCTGTATGTTTTAGTGTTAGGATTTTTTTCCTTATATGTATTTATTTATTTAATTTATTTGTTTGTTTTGTCCAATACACAATAATACACAATGAGGGTTATAGAGGATATAATCAGGTAGAATGTATTAAAGGGAGAATAGAGGAGATAATAAAGGAGTAAAATATAACTATAAGAGAATAGCAGGAAAAGATATAGGTATAGAAGAGAAGATATAGGTGGTATAGGAGAGAGAATAGGACAGGGCACAGTAGGCACTCTGGTGCACTTATGTACGCCCCTTACTGACCTCTTAGGAACTTGGTGAGGACAACTGTGGATAGTCTAAGGGTAAAGTGTTGTGGGTTAGGGGATGATACTACAGAGTCCGGTAGTGAATTCCACGCTTCGACAACTCGATTACTAAAGTCGTATTTTTTACAATCAAGTTTGGAGTGGTTAATATTAAGCTTGTATCTGTTGTGTGCTCTTGTGTTGTTGTGGTTGAAGCTGAAGTAGTCTTTGATATGATCTTGTGGGCAATACTTAGATCATGTTTAAGGCATCTTAATTCTAAGCTTTCTAGACCCAGTATTGTAAGTCTAGTTTTGTAGGGTGTTCTGTTACAGGTAGAGGAGTGAAGAGCTCTTCTGGTGAAGTATCTCTGGACATTTTTGAGGGTATTAATGTCAGAAATGTGCTATGGGTTCCAAACAGATGAGCTATATTCTAGGACGGGTCTGGCAAAAGTTGTATAAGCTCTGGTAAGTAGTGTGAGATTGCCAGAGCAGAAGCTACGTAGGATTAGATTAATAACTCTTAAACCAACATCTACTACATGATGGATGATAGAGACTAATATTCATGGAATATGAAAATATGGAACTTGGTATGATGAAGAGCAAACAATAAATACAATGAAGGAAATGAAAGGTAGAGATATATGTTGTGTGTCTCTGAACTAAAAAGAAAGGTGTTACTGACTCTGCTGGATATGTCCCCTGATGAAGAGGATGGAGAGGAAGTGGAGTCATGGGTTTCTAGGGAGTCTTGGCATGTGTGATTCTAGTAGCAGTGCAGCCAATGACTCCATTCTGGGTAAAGCAGTTCCAGCAAGCTTCCAGGACACTTTACATACGCTCACTGACAGCCTAATAGCCCAGCCATGCAGTCCTAAATAGAGGCATGCAATAAAGAATCAACAACAGCAAGCAAACTCTGTAGAGACCTGCCAACAAATAAGGCCATAGAAGAACCAATGCTGAGAAGTAAGCTGCTGCATTTTTGTAGACTATAATGGACTGTACCAAACTGCAGCAGATACCCAGCTTGCTAGCTTGTTGGCTGGCATCAGCAGTGTCAAAACCAAAAAGAAAAGGAAAACTATATGAATGAAGATGGACTGATCTTAAATAATGCCATTGATGAATGCATGCAAGAAGATGGAAGTACTGTATAGGCTTAATTATGAATAAAAGGGCTTGCAAAGAAAAGAAAAACAGGAGGCTATAATGCATGTGAATGAAGATGGACTGATCTTAAATAATGCCATTGATGAATGCATGCAAGAAGATGGAAGCATAGGCTTAATTATGAATAAAAGGGCTTGGTGTATGAAATTGGGTTATGTGGTTTCCATATGAGCACATACAAAACTAGGAATCCATAGTGTGAAAACTGCAAATCATGCTTCAATAGTTGGTAAATATGCAAGAAGCAGGATGAATTTATGGAGAAATTGTGTTAACATGCTCAGTGACTGCAATTGGGGGTGGGGTGACAAAATCTGTTAGGAATAGTGGATGACTGGTATCAGACAAGAGAAGACAAAATGCAACCATTTCGATGGGTAAATAAAGAATGAATAAAGATGGTGAATGTTTGATGAACATCTGCTTAGAAAAAAGGACTGTTAGGAAAAAATATTATTATTTCATGAGTTACAAACTAACTTTAAAAAGTCACTATGCATAAATATAGAAAATGAAACACACAATATCAATTTATTATTCCATTACAAAATATTATGTTAAGGCTGAAAGATTTAGAGAGCTTGTGATGGAGCACTTATGAATGTGAGACAGACTAGGTTTTGGTAGTATCAGCTGTAGATCTTAGGGGGTGAAATGGACATGGAAGACAATGAAAGAAATGAAAGAAACTGGAATGAAAAGAAAAATGCAAGAAAAGATAGCATTAGAACTGCATTAAAAAGTATTAGAAGATAGATTAGTGTCCCAATAAACAGATGGAAAACAGATGTTAGGAAAAATGATATGGAAGCTGCTTGGGATGAAATTGAAATGAAATACAGAGTGTAACTAATGGAGCGAATGGACAGAACAGAAAAGGATGTGGGTGGAATATTGATGAGAAAGAGGCTGTTGACAAGGAAAATGCATAGAAGATAATCATTGCTGCAAAAAAAATGATGAGGAAAAATATACAAGATCATAAAAATTATTTTGTAATATACATGAGGAGTGTGTGTGTGTGTGTGTGTGCAGTATATCCATGTATGTATATCTTCAAAAATATAGTTAACAAAGAATGGCTAAGATTAAATGAGGTAGAGAAAATGCAGAGGAATTTTGATGAAAATAAATGTTTTACAAGTGAGCTAAACAAGGAAGCAGAAGCAGAGCTAATAGAATCAAAAAATAAAAGTGATGAAATCATCTGAATTATTACTGAAGTTAAGGGAATGCTAGAAGAAATACATCAAGGATTTACAGAGGAATGGTAATGATAAATCAGAACAGTACAGAAATGAATGATATAAAATATTAGTGTCAAAATAAATTTTGATTTTAAAAAGTCATGCATGTTGTGGGCATATTGAAAAAAATGTAGCCTGGAAGTAGATGGTTGAACTGCAGAAATATCAGAAATAGATGTTGTTTGGTTATGAAATAGTTGTGTGACTTTTTTGACATGTGTCTGTTACAAGAAAACAATATAACAATATAATCCATGTCTTAACAATTGGAAGAGTGCAGTAACTGTTCTCCTGTAGTAGGGAAATGCAATAAAAATGAATGCAAAAATTATGGAGGATTAGATTAACTGTGCCTATATGCTGATTGAAAGGTGGACACTAAACCGAGAATTTCAATTATATATTGCTGAGGTGAGTATTCTGCATTACAGTTACTAATTTTCCTCCTTTATTAAACACATTAATCTGAATTATTTCTCTCTTATTAAGAGAAAACTAGTAGAATTTTCTGATTCTGCAATTACCATATCTTCCAATGTAGGTTCAGGTATAGGCTGTCCTAACACTTTATTATGTAAATTTAGGAGGTGATTTTTCCTACTTTGGATTCTGCATACAGAATTGACTCCAATAAAAGTATTGAGTATGCTTGTGTATGTCTACTGACAGTTCTAATTTTACTAAAAAGCCTCCAGGGCAATCTGAGGAATATGACAACAAGATGGTGGATGAAATTACCCAAATGGCAGTAAAGGGAGATATTGTGGTTATGGGTGATTTCAACATGCCTAATGTTGACTGGAATATCCCCAGTGCCCTTACATGCAAAAGTAAGAATATAGTAGAGGCCTTTACAGGAGCAGCTCTGGCACAGCTGGTTAAGACACCGACTAGAGGGGAGAATATTCTAGGTTTAGTTTTTACAAATGGGAATTGGGTTTCAGAGGTTAAGGTGGGAGAAAATTTAGATTGCAGTGACCATCTATGTTTATGGTTTGATGTAAAAACTGATTGTGAGCAATCCTATACTGAAACCAAAGTATTGGATTTCAGAAAAACAAATTTTAATGCAATGGGGGAATATTTAAATAATGAATTAAAGGGGAGGGATAAAATGGCAGGAGCAAGCACCCAGTGGACTGTATTAAAAAAGGCCATCTTAAAAGCCACTGAACTGTATGTAAGGCAAATAACTAAAGGTAGAAGGAAGAAGAAACTGCTATGGTTTAGCAATGATGTAAGGGCTATAATAATAATAATAATAATAATAATAATAATAATAATAATAATAATAATGGCTGCCCATAGGAGGTCTAAAGAGTCTGGAAGTATAGATGATAGAGAGGTGTATAAAATGAGACAGAAGGAGGCAAAACAGATAATATATGCTGCTAAATCCTCAAAAGAGGAAGAAATTGCCAAATCTGTAAAAAAAGGGGGATAAAACCTTCTTCAGATATATTAGTGATAGGAAGAAGAAAAACTGCAGTATCATGAAGCTTAGTGCCAGGAATAACACATACATTGATGGGAATAAGGAGGTCACTGACCATTTCAATAGCTGCTTCTGTTCAATTTTCTCAAGACACCTTACAATATAATACTAAAGATGGATATAGCATTGCTTCCAGCTGTATGGATACAGCTCCAGTGATCTTAGAGGCTGATGTCTTAGAAGAACTTGAACGATTAAAGATAAATAAGGCAATGGGTCCAGATGGCATCCACCCCAGAGTTCTTAAAGAACTCAGATTTGTCATAGCTACACCACCACCACCCGACTGATTTGTTTAACCAATCCATGTTAACAGGAGATGTTCTTGAGGATTGGAGAATGGCCACTGTTGTGCCTGTCCACAAGAAGTGCAATAGAGAAGAAGCTGGTAACTACAGGCCAGTTAGCTTGACATCAGTTGTAGTTAAAATGATGGAGACTCTACTCAAAAAGAGGATAAATCAGCATGGCTTTACTGAAGGTAAATCAGGTCAGACTAAATTCATTGATTTCTTTGACTATGTCACAAAGGTGTTGGATCAAGGTGGTGCCGTGGATATTGCCTATCTGGACTTCAGCAAAGCCTTTGATATGGTTCCACATAAAGAGCTGATAGATAAGTTAGTGAAGATTGGACTTAATCCCTGGATAGTTCCGTGGATTTGCAGCTGGATGAAGTGTAGACATCAGAGAGTTGTTGTTAATGGCGAGTATTCTGAGCAGAGACTGGTTACAAGAGGTGTGCCACAAGGGTCTGTTCTGGGTCCTATTCTTTTTAATATGTTTGTGAGTGACATAGGGGAAGGTTTGGTATGGAAGTTTTGCCTATTTGCTGATGACTCTAAAGTATGCAATAGGGTTGATATTCCTGGAGGTTTCTCTAATATGGTAAATGATTTAGCTTAACTAGATAAATGGTCAAAGCAATGGAAACTGCAGTTTAATGTTTCCAAATGTAAAATAATGCACTTGGGGAAAAGGAATCCTCAATCTGAGTATTGTATTGGCAATTCTGTGTTAGCAAAGACTTCAGAAGAGAAGGATTTAGGGGTAGTGATTTCTGTCAGTCTCAAAATGGGTGAACAGTGTGGTCGGGCGGTAGGAAAAGCAAGTTGGTAAATCCACAGTCACTGAATTTAAACATGCCTGGGATAAACATACAGTATATCCATCCTAAGATAAAATACAGGAAATAGTATAAGGGCAGATTAGATGGATCATGAGGTCTTTTTCTGCCATCAATCTTCTATGTTTCTATGTTACTTGATTTCCTAGCCACACTATCTTGGTTGGGAATTAGAAAGCAGTCATCTCAACAGACCTGGATAGCATGAGTTGAGGAAGGCCAAGTTCTATAGCAATAGCACTTAGACTTATATACCACCCAATAGTGCTTCACAACACTCTCTGGGTAGTTTACAATGTTAGCATGTTGCCCCCAACAATCTGGGTCCTCATTTTACTTGAGCCCTGTCAGGTTTGAACTCCAGTCTATGGACAGTTTTCTGCAGTACAATACTGCATTCTAACTACTGCACTGTCAGGGCTTTTGTTTTCACTTTTAAATATAAATATACATTTAATATGTTTAAATATCTTGTATAAACATTTAAATATAGGTTCAAGTGTAAGATCATAGTCTGTAAACTCAATTTTGTGTAAGTAAAAGTTTGAGTCAGTAAAAGAAACAACCGAAAACTTTTTTTTAAAAAAGCACATTAAGCATATAAATCAGTAATTGACTAGCGCTCCCAGGGAAAAATATAGCACTTAAAATGACTTTTAACTCAAGACTCAACATTGATTAGATTTGGGATGGCTGTCCCTTTAATATAGAGTTGTATATTTAAAAACAACAACACTAGACTTGTAAAAGGGCATAAATAATGCATTCAAATAAATAAGTCTGGGAGCAGTGTAATTACCAGCTTTCCTCCTAACCTCACCTATAAAACTCCCAAAGGCAATTGCCAGAAATTTTGTACATTGCCATAGGAATTAATCATCTAAATGAAACCAAGTGTATCAATTTTGTTGCACAAAGTTTTTTTTTTAAAGAAAATCACTGGCTTTTGTTTTTTTCATTATAGAAGAATACTAATAGCAACTACAAGATTATTCTGACTAAGAGACCAAAAAACCCATGGTGAGGAAAAATTATGCAACTATTTTAAATCCATGGGTCTTAGTTTTAGTTCCAAGACAGGAAATGTTCTAGTCTGAAATACAAGTGAGACGCCACCAGTCGGAGTAAATAATATTGAACTATATAGACCTCTGCTCTGACCTGAAATATAACAACTCTCTACATTATCCAAAATGGATGACATTGCTTAAATGTTTAACCTAGATAATCACTTTTTTTACATGTTACATATGTTTTTCTTCTACATAAATTACTTCCTTGGATGCATTAATTTTATTTTCTTCTTGCACGGAAGAAATAAAATTGAGAAGATTGAGATGGAGCTTAACAGATACCTCCCTAAGCTATTGGAGAGCTATTTGGTTTGGCTGAACTAGGTGTATCTCTTGAAGTAGAGCTGGCTTCCAGAAGTTGGTTCAACCCCATGTTCCACCCACGTGTGCGCTGCAATTCTCAGAATTCCCAGTCTATAATAATTCCAGGAATTAAAAGTCTACACTTCTGAAGCATGACAGGTTGAGAAAGGATAAAATAAAACAACATTTTCCCTAGTGGTGATTGAATGAAAGACCCTGAAAGAATGGGAAGTTATAAATAGTTATAGTTATAGTTTATTAGATTTGTATGCCTCCCCTCTCCGAAGACTAGGGTCGGCTCACAACATAACAGTAATACAATACATTACAAATCCAATAGTAGAAAAATTAAATCAATTTAAAAAACATTAATAACATTGTAAAATCCCTAACTATACAATCATAAACATTCAACTTAATCCATCATACAGTAAGGCTGAAAACATAGTAAAAAAGGGGGAAGAAAGTGATAATTATCCCCACGCCTGGTGCCAAAGGTGGGCCTTCAGCATTTTACAGCAGGCGAGGAGGGTGGGGGCTGTTTGAATCTCTGGAGGTAGTTGATTCCAGAGGGCCGGGGCCGCCACAGAGAAGGCTCTTCCCCTGTGTCCAGCCAGCCGACCCGGAGAAGGCCAACTCTGTGGGATCTAATTGGCCACTGGGATTCGTGTGGTAGAAGGTGGTCTCAGAAATATTCTGGTCCGATGCCATGTAGGGCTTTATAGGTCATAACCAACACAATATCTGGTGCTTACAATCACAATTGGGACCAGAATTCTATTGCTAAGCAAAGTACTTGTTAACTGTGCCCAATTTTATGACATTTTTGCCTTGGATGTTAAGCAAATCACTGGTTGTTAGGTGAATCATGCAGTCATTAAGCAACTCTGACTTCCCCCACTGACTTTGCTTCTCAAAAGCTGACTAGAAGGTTGTAAATGGCAATCCCAAGACCCCGGGGCACTGTGTCTATCACAAATGCCAGTTGCTAAGCATCTGGATTAGGAACTGCAGTGGCATAGTGGTTAGAGTGCAGTACTGCAGGTTACGTCTGCTGACTGCCAGCTGATTGCAGTTTGGCAGTTCAAATCTCATCAGGTTCAAAGTTGATTCAGCCTTCCACCCTTCCGAGGTCGGTAAAATGAGGACACAGATTGTTTGGGGCAATATGCTGCCTCTGTAAACCACTTAGAGAGAACTATAAAGCACTGTAAAGTGGCATATAAGTCTAAGTGCTATGTGCTGTTTTGATCATGTGACTGTGAGGATGTTATGGGGTTGTAATTGTGAAGACCATTTTTTTCAGTGCCATCATAACTTTAAACTGTTGCTTAGTGAATAGTTGTAGCTCAAGGACTATGTGTATCTGAGAAGGCAATATGGGTCAAAAAGTTGAACACAGACCATTTTCTTATCTCCATAGGAGTCAAATTAGAACACAGATATGGAAGTCATGTATCTTCATGAAAGAGTGTTTTGTGCTCACTGAGTCCCTATCATTATTCACAGTACATTATTTCTACCACACAGAAACACAAGCTGTCAAGCATGTTGCCAGTTAGCATTTTAGGAGCTGCAAAGGGACACAAAATTAGCCCACAATGTCTAGGTTTTAGTATCCCAGAGCCCCTTTCTTCTCCATCTGATATCCTGAGCAAAAGTCAGAAAGGTATAATTTAATATTGCATGCTCCATTGTGATTTCATACATGGTTATACAATTGGAAATAGTGTGAAGGCAATGAAATTTTCCCTTGTTCATACTGGAATGAAAGGTGAGCTGGTCAATTTAATTGGGGAAAAAGTATACTCCCCATTCAGAACAAATTATATGGAGGAACAGTAGATTAAGCAATCTTCACCATTTAGACCAGTGGTTCTCAACCTGGGGACAGGGGTGGGCTACTGCCCGGATGGGGGAGGATGCAGTGGGGTAGTGAAAATGGAGCTCCACCGCAGAGCACCCAATTTGCACTGAAAGATGTTGAAAGAAAATGCAGGGCGTCCTGCATAAGCCACACCCACAAAGTGGTAGTAACATTTTTGGTAGCCCTTCATTCCCTGGGGATCAGGACCCATTTGGGAGTTGAATGACCATTTCACAGAGGTTGCCTAAGACCATGGGAAAATACAAATTTTCCATGGTTTTAGGAACTAAATATTTTATTCTGGCTCCTTGGAACATATTTTTACAATCCAACCAATCAAGTCTTTACAGTGGGGTGTCCCTCTGACCTTAATGCCAATCAGCTTAAGCTCTCTTGGGAGAATTGGTGCTAGACTTATGGTTGGGGGTCACCACAACATGAGGAACTATATTAAGGGGTCGTGGCATTAGAAAGCTTTAAACCTTGAAAAAGCAAAGCAATTTTCATACTGTGTTCTTCTATACATATGACATTAGTATGTGCAGAATCAGATGATTAATCTGTTTAGGTTGGCACTTAATTCTAACCAATTGTCCAAGGAAAGGGCTGGCAACCTTAAACACACAAAATGCCCTTTGGATCCGTTTTCCACAAAAAAGAAAACACCGAGAGCCCCAAAACCCCTTTGACATCTAGAACATAAGAACATCAGAAGAGCCATGCTGAATCAGGCCAAAGCCCATCGAGTCCAGCATTCTGTGTCACACAGTGACCCACCAATTGTCCATAGGGATCTTGTGCAGAAAGAGAAGGCAAGACCCTCCCTTTCCCCTGACCCCCAACAAATGGTACTCAAGGGAATCCTGCCTGCCTCAACCAACATAGAGGTGGCACATGGACATCTGTTTCAATAACCACTGATACAATTGGCATCCATGAAATTGTCTAATCCTGCCTTAAAGCTATCAAGGCTGACAGCTGTCATGACCTCTTCTGGAAGTGAATTCCATAAACCAATGACCCTCTGGATGAAGAAATATTTCCCTTGATTTGTCCTCACTTTCTTACCTATGAGCTTTAGGGAGTGCCCCCTTGTCGTAGTGTTGTATGATAGAGAAAATATTTTTTCTCTATCCACTTTTCTATCCCATGCATTATTTTATATACATCGATCAAGTCACCCTTTAAACACCGTCTTTCAAGGCTGAAGAGACCAAGGCATTGCAATGTGGTTTCATAAGGGAGATGCTCCATTCCCTTCATCATTCTTGTTGCCCTTTTTTGCACCTTTTCCTTCCTTCCATCTAAAATGAAGATAACACTGCATATATTGTTTTGAGCATTTATGAAATCAATGAATTGCTACAGGAAAAACAAATTTTTATTTCTGCATGCACGAAAACATTTTGAACTCCAGAAGAAACAACAACCAGGTTTTGAAAAGTTCAACAAATGTGCCAGCAGGTGTCACACATTGGCAGTTGTGATGTATATTTTGAGTGACAGGGAGCAGCAGCAAAGGGATTAAAGTACCACATGCGGTTCCAAAACCGCAGGTTGCAGACCCCCAATTCAAGGACTTGAGAAAGAATCTTTTTGAATCTTGTTGTCTATGGAGTATATGCTTTATTTCTGAGGTTTGCTTTCTTTCAGAATTATGACAGAATTGTTATTTCAAGATGAATTCTATGAATCCTCCCAACCAGGATCTCCAATCTTTGTGGATAGTATATTAAAACTACAAGGAAATGATGCAACAACTTAGTTGCTACGGTAAGTATGACCAGCCTCAGAATATCCATTTCGCAAAAAAGAAAATGGGAGATGATGAAATACATTGAAGTTGCCTAAAAATCTAAATCCAGGTCAAGGACAAGGGGGCATCTGGGTTTTTAAAAAACCCTCTTTCTTCTAGATTTGTCATTTCTTCCTCTGAGGATTGTTCTCAACCTTGCTCAGCCCTGTTAAGTTATCCCACTTTCTCCTTTTAATGAAATATTTCCCTTTCCACTTTTGGTGCTTCCATTCATTTTGTGGAGGAATAGCATCAGGAAAAAAAATCAGTAACTTCTAACTGCTTACCATCTCTACTTTCTAAGGTTGCCTCTGATTCCAGGATGTCTACTCTTTTGGTGCCAGCAAGATAGCAAGCTGGATGCCTCCCAGTGATAAACAAACTCAAGCAGAACTTTTAGAAGCAAATGGTTCTTTTTATCTAGAGCCAAAGAAGGCAGTTATAATGTAGTCAAGGCCTGGCATGAGTCAAGACCTGGAAACTGATAAACAAAACAATGGATCTAAGAGGAAAGACAAGAGACTCGCTGGGATAGAACCCAGAGTTCAAAGTACAGCCCGACATAAGACACATGATGAGCTGAGGCTGGGAAAATTATTTCAAACAAACAAACAAACAAGCAAACAAGCAAACAAAAAGAATGAATAAATCCACCCCAATGAAAGCCACCCCTTGGTCTTATGATCCATGAAATTTCCTAATTGCTGCTACTTTGGCTTACCTTGATTTGTTCAAGAGGAATTACTCTGATGCTATAAGAATTGTAGTTTAATTAATACACTTTTATTAACTATAAATATTCTGGGATCCACCTACACATACATCCTCTTCTGTATCACCTTGACTCAAAAATGTGAAAAGTACTTGGAGGTAACTGGTGTTTGTCTTTGAAATATTTTCCATTTGGGGGAGCGGGGATATTAAATAACCTTGGCAGATAAAGTGTTCTCTAGTTACAATGGAAATGAAATATCACACTAGTTAAACTCACACTAATTGTGACCTACCTGCAAGTATATAATGATACATTTACAGTTACTACAATTACTGTTTTTCTTTGGGGCTCCATAGCTGTTCCTGTAAACTACTGATTTGCTAATAATAGTTTTTAATTCTAAAATGTAAGTTGTCTTGAATTTCTTTGGGAATTGAAGCTAGTTACTTACAAAGTAGTAAAAGTGAGATAAAAATCCAGTAAATAAATAACGGAATATATAGATCTGCACATATTATTCCTAATCTGAACTTAATATTGTACAATTTATATTAATATTGTTTTCTGATTGCTTATTTGTACTTTATGACAATCAAGTGTTCTACCTCATGATTCTTGACAAATGTATCCTTTCTTTTATGTACACTGAGAGCATATGTACCAAAGACAAATTCCTTGTGTATTCTTTATTCTAAATTCTTTATTGGCCAATGACACTTGGCCAATAAAGAATTCCATTCCATTCCATTCTATTCTGAGTACCAAATATTTCATGATCTCATTCCCAAAGATTCAGTGCAAATTTTTTCCCTTAAAGTTTCTTTTGCTTAGTGAGAAGAATAAGAGCTGGTCTTTCATAACCCTTCCTACATTTTTTTTTAAAAAACCCACAGGGTTTTTACTTTTCTTTTTCTAAGGGAAAAGCTTTGCATAGAATAAGCCGTATTGTGACATTCATGTGTTGACAGCTGTCAATTTCGTTATGGCTCTTCACACTGCAATTGGGGAAAAGGAAGCTTTTAAAATTATTATTATTGTAATGGGAACATTTGGTTAATAAAAGGCATTAATTGGCAGGAGTCTCTTCTGGCACATGTGCTCAAATTGCTAACTGATTTATGTACAATATGTTAAAAATGATCAGGTTCCCAAAGGCATTCCCCTTTAAAACCAACATTTTTCACTGAAACAAACAAATAAATAATTAGCACTATCAAACAGTTATATTTATTTTTTTGTTTCCTTTCCATTAACTCTTCTTTGAATGAAAATATTTCAAGAAATGTAACCATTGGTGCATGAGAAAATGCAAAAACTTAAATAGTTAAATAGTTACTCCTTATTTTAAAAGTCATCTGAAAATGAAATAGGACAATCATAGTTTCAAATTGTGTTGATTCTGTTCATTAATAGAAAAGAAATATAGCACTGGTACATAAGAACATTATTATAAAAAGTATGACCACTTACAAAGAATTATAAATGAGATATAATTGTGATCAAAGAAGCATTCCAACCGATTTTTTCACAAGTAGCACACATTTCTGAAAATAACATATTATTTCTACTTTATATCACATATTAGCGCTATATGATCTGATGGGTGTGAAACACTAGGTAACGCCTGGTGGGTAGTTACTTCTAGTTACTTCTTCATGGCTCGGTAGTGTTTCCAAATGTAAAATAATGCACTTGGGGAAAAGGAATCCTCAATCTGAGTATTGTATTGGCAGTTCTGTGTTAGCAAATACTTCAAAAGAAAAGGATTTAGGGGTAATGATTTCTGACAGTCTCAAAATGGGTGAACAGTGCAGTCAGGCGGTAGGGAAAGCAAGTAGGATGTTTGGCTGCATAGCTAGAGGTATAACAAGCAGGAAGAGGGAGATTATGATCCAGCTATATAGAATGCTGGTGAGACCACATTTGGAATACTCTGTTCAGTTCTGGAGACTTCACCTACAAAAAGATATTGACAAAATTGAACGGGTCCAAAGACGGGCTACAAGAATGGTGGAAGGTCTTAAGCATAAAACGTATCAGGAAAGACTTAATGAACTCAATCTGTATAGTCTGGAGGACAGAAGGAAAAGGGGGGACATGATCGAAACATTTAAATATATTAAAGGGTTAAATAAGGTTCAGGAGGGAAGTGTTTTTAATAGGAAAGTGAACACAAGAACAAGGGGACACAATCTGAAGTTAGTTGGGGGAAAGATCAAAAGCAACATGAGAAAATATTATTTTACTGAAAGAGTAGTAGATCCTTGGAACAAACTTCCAGCAGACGTGGTAGATAAATCCACAGTAACTGAATTTAAACATGCCTGGGATAAACATATATCCATCCTAAGATAAAATACAGAAAATAGTATAAGGGCAGACTAGATGGACCATGAGGTCTTTTTCTGCCGTCAGACTTCTATGTTTCTATGTTTCTAAGTACTGTACTGTATACTCTTTGTGAGCCTACTTGCATAAAGAAAAAAAAAGTCTCTGAATGTTGTTGATGAAAGGATCAGTTTTTCTGCTGATTTGAAATTATACATCTTGCCAATAGAGGCAGGAGCAACTTCATTGATTGGAACTGCCTATTAGAGTTACCTTATCTCTTAATTCCTGTCTCATTTTCTACTAGATTAAAAAATAAACATTTTTCAAATAATACCTTAAATGATGAGTACTCTCTTTTTTTTCTTTAAAAAAAATATTTTTATTGTTTTCAAAATAATAAGACATAACAAGACAGACAAACATAAAATAGACAAAGCATAACACATAACATAGAAAGGAGCTATAATTGCTCCGCTCAGTATTGAAGACATCTTAATACAGAAAGGAAAAGTTAATTATAATTTAAATCAATTCAGAAAAGTAAACATTTCTATAAAATTTCTTTATATAATCTATTCTATATCTAATAAATTTAACTATTAAACTCTATACTTCAACATCATTAATAATAATAATAATAATAATAATAATAATAATAATAATAATAATTTATTGGATTTGTATGCCGCCCCTCTCCGTAGACTCGGGGCGGCTAACAACAATGATAAAAACAGCATGTGACAATCCAATAATAAAACAACTAAAAACCCTTATTATAAAACGAAACATACACACAGACATACCATGCATAACTTGTAATGGCCTAGGGGGAAGGAATATCTCAACTCCCCCATGCCTGATGGTATAAATGAGTCTTGAGTAGTTTACGAAAGACAGGGAGGGTTCTAATCTCCGGGGGGAGTGGGTTCCAGAGGGCTGGGACCGCCACAGAGAAGGCTCTTCCCCTGGGGCCCGCCAAAATACATTGTTTAGTTGACGGGACCTGGAGAAGGCCAACTCTGTGGGACCTTATCAGTTGCTGGGATTCGTGCAGTATTCCACCAACAATAAACCTTTTGCCAAGTTTTATAAAATTCTGTTTCCACTTGATTATTCAACCGCCTCGTCATCATATCTAATTCTGCACATTCCATAATCTTACTAAAAACCTCATCGTCCTTGGGGATTTTCATATCTTTCCATTTTTGTGCAAAAACAATCCTTGCAGCTACTAGAATATGAATTATTAAATAGTATATTTCTTTTTTATATTTATCATTTGTAATACCTAATAAAAAACATTCTGGAGTCTTCTTAATTTCTTGTTCTGTTATTTCTCTTAGCCATCTTTCCACATTGTTCCAATAATTCTTTGTTTTCGGACACGTCCACTATAAGTGGAAATATGTACCAATTTCTTTTTTGCATTTCCAACAATTAGGGGATGCATTTGGGAACATCTTTGAAATTCTATTTGGTGGCAAATGCCATCTATAGAACATCTTTATTTGATTTTCTTTAAAAGAGACTGATTTGGTTATTTTCCAGTTGTATGTCCAGACCTTTTCCCATGTATCTAGATCTATTTCTTTTCCTAAATTTTTACACCAACTCATATTATCTTTTAAAATCCAACCTATCGTCCTATAGTTAATCAAGTATTTATATACCTTCCTGATCAATTTTCCTTGATTTTTGATTAATATTTTTCCTAGTATATAACTGTCTTTCTTAATTATATATGTTCTTACATCTTTTTGGAATCTGGATTTGATCTGCGCATACTGCCACGAATCGGTTACTACCCCAGCCTGTTGTAACTCTTGTCTCATTTTTAGTTTCAGTTGGTTATCTAATACATCCCTATACTTCCAAATTTTACCTTCTTGTAATAAATTTGGGGGGCATATAGCTTCTATTGGAGAAATCCATTCTGGCATTACTAAGAAATGATTTTTCCTTATTGCATTCCATTCATTTAATAAGGCCTTTCTGATTGTATGTTTTTTTAAAAATAGGAATGTTGTTTATACTTATCATACCAAATAAAGGCATGCCATCCTAACATTAAATCGTGTCCTTCAAGATTTAATAGCCTTCTATTTTCCAGAGTTAACAATTCTTTTATCCAAGATAAGGCTGCTGCTTGGTAATATAACTTCCAGTTTGGAAGGGCGAGCCCACCCCTCACCTTCAAATCTTCTAATGCGCTTTGTTTTATTCTTGGTTTTTTCCCTTGCCATATAATTTTTTTTGTAATCTTAATTCTTTAAAAGAAATTTCTCCTGGGTTAATTGGAATTACCTGAAATAGAAACAGTACTTTGGGAAGAATATTCATTTTTATTGTAGAAATTCTTCCAAGTAATGTTAATTGTAAATTATTCCATATTTCTAAATCTTTTTTAATTTGACCTAACAGTTTCTCATGGTTATCATTCTTTAATGATATAGTTTTAGCTGTAATCCAAATACCCAAATATTTTACTTTCTTTGTTATTTTCATACTTGTAAACTTTTCTAATTGGTTTGTATGTAAATCTGTCATATTTTTTATTAGTAATTGCGTCTTTTTCTTATTAATTTTCAGACCTGCCAGTTTTCCATAATCTTCTATTAATTCTATTAATTTTAATGTTTATGTCAAGGGGTCTTCTATTATAAAAACTACATCGTCGGCAAATGCCTGAGCTTTATAAGATTCTTTTTAAATCTCTAGTCCTTTAATGTCACTGTTAGCTCTTATTTTTGGTATTGTTTCTTTTTTTCTTTATTTTTTTTTTTGCTGTAAAAGAAATTATCAATCCCTGAATATATGCCTTTGTTGTGTCCCACAAATTTTGTGGCGTTGTCTCCTTGTTCTTATTTATACTAAAAAATATTTCTAGTTCTTTTTGGATCCATTCTATATACTGAGAATCTGGCAAAATATTTATATTCATTCGCCAAATGTTTAGTTTTTTCTTTCCTTTCCAGTAAATTGCTAATGGGTTATGATCTGCCCAGTTATTTGTTTCTATTTGAATATCAGTGATAAATTCGGACGTAAAGGCTGGGGCCCAAGCCATATCTATCCTGGTCCATATTTTATGGGGATTCGAATAAAAGGTATATTGTTTGTTTCATGGGTGGCATTCATGCCAAATATCTTTTAGCAATAATTCTGAGCTCATTTCCCAGAAAGTTTTTGGCAAAATTGTTTTCTTTTTCTTTTCTTTCTTTATACCTGAATAATCCATTTGACTATTTGAAATTGCATTGAAATCACCCACAATTATCATATTTTCAATTGATAGTTCAATTATTTTATCAAGAAATTCCTTGTAAAATTGTTTTTGATTGTCATTTGGTGCATATATAGATATAATAACAAGAGGTTTTGGTTCTAATTTTAATTGTACAATTAAAATTCTACCTTCTTGATCACTATATAGTTGTTTTGTCTTTATTATATCTTCAACGTACATTGCAATTCCTCTTTTCTTTTGATCTGCTAAGCTTGTGTACATATTTCCTAATTTTGGATTACATAATTTTCTATTTGATTTTTTAATATGCACTTCTTGTAAAATATTTATTTGCGCTCTTTGTTTTTTAAGTTTTGCAAATATTTGGTTTCTTTTTCTTGGGTTATTTAAGCCATTTACATTTACCGAAAATATTTTTATGTCTGATGATATCTCTATTTATAGTATTTCTTGGTTTCTTTAGGTTCTCGCAGTTTGCTGCTTAATACCAGTTCTTGTTGTATTTGTTTTCTTCTGGCACCTTGTATTTCCTTCCTTTCTTTGCCATTTGCCCCCTGCTCCTCTTCTTTATCCTTGGTTTCTTTATGTAGTTGTTCAGACCTGTTCAGACCGCTTTCTTTATAGAACACCCTAGCTTCATCGACGTTCTCCAACTTTATTCTAGCACCTTGCCAGTATAAGGAGATACCTTCGGGGATAAGCCAACAGAAAGTTATGTTTTATTTGATTAATATTCTAGTAAGGAAATAATATTCCCTCCGCCTTTCCCTCACTCTTTTTGGGACTTCTTTTAATATTATAATATCTTTTCCTTTATAGTTCAGGCTTTCATTTCTTGTCCATTTTAAAATATCATCTCTGATTATCTTCCTGATAAACTTAACATGTACCTCCTGTGATAAGTTATGCTTTCTGGCATAGCTAGTTTGAACTTTGTAAATTTCATCAATTTCTTTTATCAGGTCTTGAGGGTCCATTTGTAAAATCTCTCATATTATGTCTGCCATTTTTGAGCTTAAATCTTCATCTTTTTCTTCAATTATATTTTGAAATTTTAGTCCGTGTGAGGCGCGTTGTAGTTATTGCTTCATCAAATCCTCTGTTGATTATACTACTGTGTTCTTCAAAATCATCAATTTTCTGTTCTGCTTTCTCCATCTTTTCTTCCACTGTTTTCATCCGTTGTTTGTTGTCTTTTAAAACTTGTTGTATAACTTCCATTTGTCCATCCATTACTTTCATGCTTTCTTTTATATCTCCCACTTCAACTTTTAAGTCTCCCATTTCTACTTTCAGGTCTCCCATTTCTGTTTTTATATCTTCATACTCTCTTTTTCTTAAGGATTTGTTTTTTAGTCATTTTAAATTGTCTTCTCCCGAATTGTAATCCTGCATTATTTAAATGATGAATATCTGCCATGGCTGAAGCAAGCAATAGCTGGGTTCCCACACTTGTGCTATGGCATGATTTGCTGCAACTTGTAGCTTAACATATTTTTATTTATTTATTTTTATTCCACCTTTATTATTTTTATAAATAACTCAAAGTGGCTAATGTACCTAATATTCCTTCTACTTTCAATTTTCTCCCAATAAAAAAATATGTCATTTGGGCTAAAAGATACTGATCCAAAATCACCCAACCAGTTTTCATGCTTAATATGGAGCTAGAACATTCTGTCTCCTAGTTTCTGTTCTGATGTCCAGCTAAGGCCACTGGTAATTGGAATAAAGGATTGCTAAATGCATATATTTGTAAAACACCACATCATCTTTATTTTTTTCCCTTTGTTCCACATTGAATGTTTCCTTTGTTCCACACTGATCTCGGCACTAATCACTTATCTTAGACTTCAGTATGCAAGGAAACATCAAAATCATTAAAACATTCCACAAGTCAAACTAAGATTTATGGCTAGTCAGAGTTAGCCCAGAGTCATAAAAACTGCAATTAAAAGCACACAAGGCTTAGCTGACATTCGGAGCTGTTTGGAAGACCTCTATATTTCTTAACGCAAATTGACAACTCAATTCTTCTCTTCCACTGACACCCAGATGTGATGAATTAATTATTTAATTAATTAACCCGTTCCTCTCCTTAATATTTCTTCCCTGACACTTGCTCTCTTCACCTCTGCAAGCATCTGAAATAAGGATTTATCCATCTAGCATGTGCTTCTCCTTCACTTGAGTCTGAACCCATAGAAATGTCCAGTGGTTGGTCTCCTACTTCTTCTGCCTCTAAATCAGGTCCTACCACTAATTCATAACCACTTTCTGAATCAGAATCTGAAAAATCCCCAAACTGAACAAGAGTATACACAACAGTTTCTAGACTAGCACTTTAAGCAGTAGACCAAACTGGCTCATGTTGTTTGTATCCAGCCACTGAAGTTTATAAATCATATGTTATGTCATATCATTTTGTGTGAATGCTCCAGTGTTTCAAAAAAAAAAAAGGAGAGCCTCATCTTTGTAGCATAGCAAACCAGCCAATATTTAATGCTATATCTATGAAATGGAAATGGATGTAGAGAAAATTGATCAAGGTGATGTTTACTTGATATATAATTTCCTGCATGCTAATCTTCAGAATTAACTTGGCAGTGTGCAAATATAATGAAATATGTCTTTGCCTACTAGCAGAGAGGGGGGAAACATAATTAAAACAATTTTGACCTACATCAAAGTATGCATAAATTTCAATCACAGAAAATTTATTTCATATTTGGTGGCAAATTTATACACATCCAAGATGCTTTACCTAGAAAAAGTAAGCTATACATAATGGAATACTTTCTTTAAAAACTGGAAGCATTACATTCACTTATGTTCTATACAGTAACTAGTATAGGCCCTGGAGAAATATTATAGAAAGAAAAGGCTTATGACAAAATATTATAGCACAAAATTATTGGGGGGGGGGATATTATTGGTCCCCCCCCCAAAAGGACTAAGATTCTGCAAACATCAGTGTGTATGTGTGTGTGTTTTCTGTCGAATTCTCTGCCTTACAAGGCAGAGGCTACAGGTTCAAATCCCAGTGAGGATATGGCTAGCTGATGAGAGGAAACCACTTCGAAATAGATCTATACTAATCTTCCTTCATTTTCAATTCAGCAAAAATATGTTATATATATATATATATATATGTGGGTGTGTGTATGTATATATATGTGTGTCCTCGAAACCCCACCTCCAGACCTCTGTGTTTTTGCGATGTTGCAATTTCACTGAGGCTCCCCTCTCTGGGAAACCCCATCTCTGGACTTCTGTTGCCAGTGAAGCGCCCGTTTTTGCACTGCTGGATTTCCCTGCTGGGATTCCCCTGCAGTATCACAAAAACACAGAAGTGCTTTGCTGGCAATGGAAGTCCAGAGGCGGGGCATCCCAGCGGCGGCGGTGGGTTTGTAAGGTGAAAATAGTTTGTAAGAAGAGGCAAAAAAATATTAAACCCTGGGTTTGTATCTCGAAAAGTTTGTATGGCGAGGCATTTGTAAGACGAGGTATCACTGTATAATAATATATAATGTGTGTGTGTAACATATTTTTCTGAATTTGAAAATGAAGGGAGACTAGTATAGATCTATTTCAGCCTTATTATCACCTCATCAGCTAGCCATACCCTCACTGGGATTTGAACCTGCAGCCTTTTAACCTCTATGCGACAGGATCTCATCCTTTCAGCTTTGTACCAGGGAAGTGTTATATGTTTTTTCTGTCAAATATACATACGCCACATTTTATTCTTTGGATATCTTGGGGTGGTATTCCAAACCAAATCCTCCTCCTACATTTTATATGGCTCACAGGTATTTGCACACAGTACCTCAAAATCCAATCTAGATTTCAAAGAATGCTATTGCATGAAACTTTTTGCATTTTAAATACAGCAACTGTTTAGAAAGTAGGATGAGCCCCCGGAGATTTAAGAACTGCATATGCCAGCTCTACTTCTGGCTCAAGATTCATTTTTCTAGTGATTCCTTGGCCACCAGGATCCTTCTAGAGCTTTTGTTTCTTTCTGGAAAACTAAAATTAGACGGATTCATGCTTCTTGTGCCAAGGTACAAAAGGGTGTTCCAGGCAATTACTACTGACAGGATATAGAAGTCCTTTTATGCCAACAAATTACCCCTTCAGTACTACTCAAGGTTATTTCTTTATCCCATTTTATGCCCATACTCTCTATGATACAGGAGAGAAGGTATAACAATACCCTTTTTGCAGAGTGAATCTGCTTATAACATGAACAAAAGCGAGACTGCAGACTATGTGTTTCTATGTTCTTTCTACCATAATTTTTACCCTAGCTTTGCTTGACATAGAAGTCCAACCTGAGAATGATTTCAAATGGTGCTTTTTTTTCTTTTAACTGTCAGACTGAGATCTTGACATCTCTAGTGAAGTCCCAAAATTTATTTCAGCTGCCAGTGCTTTATAAACTATTTTTCTCCTTTTAGGACTATATGGATATATCAAGTGTCCTTACACTTCTTATCCAGTTTTATGAACTGAATCTACATCTTCACTGTTATGTTTCATAATTTGGCAGTATTAATATTTCAGTATTTTATTTAGAAACCTATTTTATCATTCAAATCATTTAAAATATTTTAGCATTCTACTTTTAGACACCTATTTACTGTGTATTTTAGTTACATCCATTTTATTTACATTAATTATTTAGTAAATGTTTATGTATCTTAATTTGAGCTCAATAACCCTTTCACATGATTGTATAAAATGTTGGTTAGTGACTGCAATAAAAATACTACCATTACGATAAATGATTGAATCCATATGTTATTGGTCAATTTAATTATATTAGGAAAGCATGACAAATGAGCAAAAGATGATTGCAAATTACATTTTAAAGCCTTAATAAAAACAGATATATGGCTACTATCAAAGCAATTGCTGGACATACACATTTCTGGGCACACCATGCTCCTACAATGATGTGATTTTAATAAGACTGAAACTGGCGAATAAAAGTGATACTTAAGTACTTATTTTCTCATAATCTGAGCATTTGCCAAAATGGCACATTTTGTTGACACAGCTCATTGTAACTGTTATTTCTGGAAATGCTTAAATATTTTCTTTATAAATCTTTATACCAAGAAGGATCATTTTCCTAGAAATATATAGCGCTGTGGGCGCTACTGGTACCCTCCCAGCGGTATGCGCATGCCCGTGTGGGCGTGCATCCCCGGTGCAAGATTTGGCTTCTGCACGTGTGCAGAAGTGAAATCTCGCACAAAGATTCTCAAATGCATGAGATTCTTGCAATTTCCATTGATTTATTTGCTTCTGCACTTGTGCAGAAGTAAAAAAAGCCCCAAAATTGCCAAAATCTCATGTGTGCAAGCATCCTTGCACGAGATTTCACTTATTTATTTATTTATTTATTTATTTATTTCGATTTTTATGCCGCCCTTCTCCTTAGACTCAGGGCGGCTTACAACATGTTAGCAATAGCACTTTTTTAACAGAGCTATTGCCCCCACAATCCGGGTCCTCAGCATGCACAGCAGCTGAATCTTGTAGGGTGGCACCAGTGAAGGGCTACCAAAATGTTTACTACCACACTGTGGGCGTGGCTTATGCATTTTCTTTCAACATCCTTCAGTGCAAATTGGGTGCTCTAGGGTGGAGCTCCATTTTTACTACCCCACTGCATTCCCCCTGTCCGGCCAGTAGCGCATGCCTGGGTGGCACGCAAGGGCGCTTCAGGGGCAAGTAGCTGCCATGATCCCAGTTGTACTGTCTGGAGCCCATACTGAATATACTCTACATATGTATGTGTGTGTGTGTGTGTGTGTGTGTGTGTGTATGTATGTATGTGTATATGAGTGAAATTTCTTAGTTTCATTTTGCTTCTATAAAATTGATAGCATTCAGAATTAAATACTCCAACAGTGAGAAAGAGAGAGAAGCAGATGCTTGAACCAGTGTTAACACTGTTGAAGTCAGCTACATTTGATTCAGTGATTTGCCATTGGAATTCTTAGTATGAACCTGTTGAAATCAATTTTAAAAATAAACAAATCTTTTATGAAATTTTAAGAACATTAAAACCAATCATGTTTTTTTAAATAATTAAATTCTCAGGCGAACAATTAAAAAAGCTCAGAATGTTAGAATGCAGTATAATTATTAGAATTGATTTAGAATGTCAGAAAAATGTCCCAGATGTGATTTTTTTCAGCTTAGGCTAAAAACCTTAATATGCTATATGAAGAGAATAATTTTCATTAATTGTATATATTAAGTATCCCTTCCCTAAAAATATTCATTTTATAGCAATCTGTTTATAAAGGTACAGTATTTTCCAGTTTCTTGAGAAAATCACAGGTCAGTCTTGATTTGAAATGGGGAATTGGCTTCCGAATGGTTTCTGAACATAATTTAAAGTGTTAGTTATTATCTATAAAACCTTGCATGCCTCAGGATCAGATTAGTTACGGGACTGTCTTCTGCCTCACATGTCCCAGAGACTGATTAGATCCCACTATGGTGGCTCCGGTCCTCTGGAATCAACTCCCCCCAGAGATTGCCCCCCCCCCCCCCCCGGCCTTTCGAAAAGCTTTAAAAACACAGCTTTTCCAGCAGGCCTGGGACCGTTGAATGATAACACACTTCTCTAGCCAGTTGTGTGCTAGTAGTAATGGATGAGTGATGGATGAATGTCTATTTAATTTTTTAAAAGAATTAATTTGGGGGTCTGTAAGGGGCGTGCATAAGTGCCTAATGTCCCTGTCCTACTGTCTTATTATCCTTTCTATTACTATGTTCTACTTACGTTATGTTATGTTAATGTGTACTATAATACGATACTTGTTTGACAAATAAATAAATAAATAAATTAAAATATTGTTTATTCATACAATCATGAAATAAAAGGCTATGGGAATTTCTATCTAAGTTTTCCTGAATTCCATCAATTCAAATATTCCAATGTATACAGTAAACTCCAATGAAAAATGCAATACAAGTGAGCACTGCTTTATTTAAACAGTTTTATAATTGGGGAAGTTGCTGGAAATTCACAATAAGGTTGCTAAGTGGGTTATGGACAAGAAAATACTAAAAAACAAAGCCAGCTAATACTCACTGCATTGTTCACTAGAATGATCTCAAGCAGATCAGGTGGAGATTTTTGCTAATTTATCAGGAGGTCCATATGGAGGGACCCATTTATTATTTATTTATTTATTTATTTATTATTTGGATTTGTATGCCGCCCCTCTCCGAAGACTCGGGGCGGCTCACAGCCATGGCAACAAGTCATTTGATTCACAAAATACAACTTTCTGTAATCCTTTAAATGTTAAGTCTTTTTATTCCAGAGAAAAGGAAATGCAGTACTATTCCCTAAGATCAGTAAAGCAAAATTAAATAAACGCTGTGAAAATGAGAGCCATATAAGCACAATCATGTGCAATCTTCCTGGTAGCAATACAGGAGTGATTGTCACTGTAATTGTCCTTAATCTCAGGATGATTAAAATTTTAGTTCAGCCTATCATCCTAGTTTTCTTGGTTGATTTCCCATTTTCTCCACCCTGCTCAGTTCTGGAGGGAACATTTAAGGAAAGCCACATGTTGCCAGTCTGTTGACTTACAAAAGATAAATAAAAACCAACAGCTTCATTCAGTTAATTAAAGAAAAAAAATAAAAATAAAAGTTTCTTTCAAATTCAGTTCCCTTCCTGGTGATTTCATGGACAGTCTCTTTTTTTGGTGCAGAATGGAACTGGTTTTGGTTCCTTTGGCATTGATGTGAAAAGTGATGGATAGGCCCAGCTATTCACCACAATAGCTAAACTGAAGGGTAGGGTATTCTATCAAGTGTTGGCATGTGATTTGGGTTTACATTTGACTTGTATACTTCTCAGAAACACCTAGTTTGCCAGTGAGGAAAGGGGATTGAACTAAATGGAAGTTGGGTCTGGCATGGTGCCTGCCAAGCACATCTCTCCATTGCCAGGGCCCCGGGAAAGGCTTCAAAACCATTTTGCATGGCAAAAGAGAGCCGCGGCTCCCCCTCCCCACCCAACGTTGTATAATCCAGGTGGTGACTAGCCGCCTGTGTGCGTGAGTGAGCTGGGGAGAAGATGCAAAGGAGGAGGAAGGCAGCCAACTCGGAGACAAAACCCGCTCGCCTCATCTTCTTCTCCTCCGCCTGCCTTCGCTCCGTTGCAGCGCCTTGGAGACAAAGAGCCTCCCACAATCCGCCCCTTTCCTGATTGCATTGCAACCGCAAGCCCCTTTCTGGACCAGGGATCTTCCCCGCCCCCTCGGCCGGCTCCTCTGTGCCTGCAAGGCGAGGCGGATCAGGCGCAAGATGGCTTTAGCTGGCGTTTGCATCTGGCTTTCTTGCTGCTGCAGCCTCACAGCCGCCGCCGCCGCCAATGCCGCCGCCGCTGCCGCCGCCGCCGCCGCTGCCGGGCCCGCGGCTGCCGGGCCGGCTGAAGCAGGCGGGGACCCTTCCAAGGAGATGGAGTGCAAACTGAAGAGCATCACCGTGTCAGCGTTGCCCTTCTTGAGGGAGAACGACCTAAGCATCATGCACAGTCCTTCGGCCTCTGAGCCCAAGCTGCTGTTCTCGGTGCGCAATGATTTCCCCGGCGAGCTGGTGGTGGTCGATGACTTGGAGAACACCGAACTACCCTACTTCGTGCTGGGTGAGTCCCCCTCCTTTCCCCCTCCCTCCGGCCTAGTTACCCCTTCTCTTAATCACAGGCCCCAGTCCTCCAACTCTTCCGTTTCTTCGTTGGATTCCGAGGCTCCGACATCCCAAGCTATGACCACTCCAAGTTGGCGACCAGGTTGATTATTTTGCCCCCAAAGGCCTTTCGTGCCAAGGGGGGCATGCCGTCTCCTGGCTGAGAGGCCCCTCCGTGGCTCGCCCTTCCCAACCCAAGGAAACGGGGAAAGAAAGGGAAGTATTGCTGGCTGCATTTGCTAGGAACTGGCTCCGTGGCTTGCTCACCTCGGCAGACTGCGCGTTCCTTGCCCTTTCTCGAGTTGCGTGGCGGCAGAATGAAAAAAAGGTGCCGGTAGGTGGGCACAGCGCACGCAGGTGGGTGGTTTGAAGGCTCGAGCGGGTGGTCTGGACTCCAGAACACCCGCTGCCCTTGCCTCGGTTTTCCTGGAGTGGAGAACATTTGGGAGAGGCCAAGCTAGGCCCAGCCTTCCTGCGCGTTGCCTAGAGAAAGAAAGGCTGAGCCAAGTGGAAAGATGCTGCTCCTGCTCCTGGCGTTCACTTTTTATTATTCGCTTATTGAACCGAGTGATAGGAAGCTGTGAGGGAGATTGCCCTGAGCAAGCCCCTTGCCTCTGTGCGCACAGCAGGTGGAGCTGTGCTGGTGGTGTTGCTGCTTGCTTCCTCAGAAGGGGCTCGGAAGAGGATGACAAGGAGTCATCAGTGGCTGCTTGCATGCTCCACTCAAACATAAACTACTTGGCCTTGTTCTATTTTATGTCAAGTGAGATGACATTCTGGATCACTGTGTCATGTAAAACCCAGAAATGGCTTATGTATAGGTAGCCACCTTATATAAACACAGCCACTATCTCCATTTTCTCACTAAGTTGGCAGATAGAATCAAGTTTATCCAAACAGTCTGAATACTGCTGTGTGAAATGAATGGGAATAATCAAGGATGAGAAATGAATTGGATTAATCTAAATTTCAGTATATTTCCATATTTGGGATCTTTGCTGTTATTATACACTTGCTATATCAATTTAACTTTTTGTTTATTATTGGAACGTTGTGTTGATGTCTTCTTGGGAGGAGATGCTGTTGGATAATAACAATCCAATGACATGCTGTTCCTGCATTTTGTTTTAAAGTATAGACACTTCCCTTCAGAAATTACCAATGATTGATCAGAGTTGGTATACTGAGATAAAATCTATCCCCTAAGTTCAGGATCAGGAGTCAAAGAAGCATCTTTACAAATTATGGCTTTATGCTATATTAAACATGAACAATTGCTTATATTCTAAAAGAGAAGAAATTGGAATAAGACTGTTTTAAACAAGAATTGGGGCTGAGATAAGGCCATCAATTGACATTTTTTGGGTCGCTAGGAAATTCTGATTAAGGAATATGATCTTACTCAACAGGTCAAGTAGTGGTCAGTAATGGACCCATGTGGAATTGGGCCTATTTGGGTAATTAAATCCAGTCTAGGTTTCAGTGGAGAGATAACAAATCAAAGGATCCCTCAGTGTTCCTAGCTGAATTGCTTTGAATATTAACCTCAGTGAAAGAGGTAGGATAAATGAGTATGAATGGCTCCACAATTGAAACTATACTAGTTTGTTTTTTGACAAAAGTGCAGGCAGGAAAAGCATACATTATTATTAGAATGATGATTATAGCAGCCAAGCATAGAGGCAGAACATTCTCTATCAACCAGAGGCTTAGTTGTGGCTCATTTTCTTCAATAGCAGCTGGCATAAAGCTAGGGCTGACGAATGATCCTGAGCTAACCTTTGATACTCAATTATTATTATATTATGTATTGATTTAATGAAGCATTTAGTATTCACACTCATTGTTCATTCCAAGAGTGGCTCACTTTCAGTACAGAATCTTAAAACCAGATAATTAAAATGTGATGATGAAATGCTAACAGTCAAGTTAAACACAGAGTTTTAAAATAAAAAGGCTTTTATTTATGCAAATGAAATATTTTTGGTCCCAAGTAAATATATTTTGGTAAAAAGAGTTCCAGAGTCAAGATTCCATCCCAGAAAAATAGCCAGGTAGGTGTCCCTTAAGTTTTATTTTCTTTGTGTTGCAGCAACATGTATGTGTCCTGATTCTAAATTACATCTTTTTGGAAATAATTTCTTTCTTGCAGTAGATATGAATCCTAGTGAGCAAATTCATCAGATGTGAACAAATTTATTAAGCTTCAGAGATTAGGGTTGGGGGTGGGTGGGTTGTTTCTGTTTTTCTTTTTTTTTTTGCCTTTTGGGTGTTTGGCTTCCCTAGAAATTTAGAGAAGGGTTCTTGAGATTTAATAGAAAAGAAAGGCTCCACATCCACTATATCTTCCAATTTCTTCCAAGTTTGGGTATGAACTATGTTGATTTTACTGCTGGAAATTTTATTGAGGAATTGTGGGGTCTGAAAGGTTTTTACCCTTCCTGTTCAGTGGCATTACATTTTCACCCCAGTTCTACAGGCTCTATCCATTTTCTACTTGTCAACACCCCCCCCCCCCCCATACACACCTTTCTTTACCCTCCGGTCAAAAAGGTAGAAGGTGGAATTACACAGGAAATGTAAAAGAAGGGAAGACTTGACATTGTTGTCCTTTGTTATATAGTTGTCCCAAAGGAACAGTGTCTCTTCCATCCCACTTGTTTAAAATTACCCTTGGAAGAGAAATCTCTTTAAATGCTGATAGATTGAAAGAAGCCTCCTGTATTCAGAAGATTTTGTGCAGTTGTGTGGCACCCATGGGTATGTTTGTCCCTTTTATTGGTTCACTCATTTGGGTGTAGGATCAAATAATGTCCTTTGCCACACTTTATAACATAAAAGAGATGGTAAATCAAAACCAAACGGGGGTGGGGGTATCTCAGGTATTCTGACAGTAAGAGGGCAACAATTTTCTTTCTACTTTTCTTACAAAATAATAGATTCAAAGATGAACAAAACAAATATACTGCATATCATGTGTATTTTACCTTTGTAATCTATGTTGAGTGTCTTCTTACATCCTGTCAACAATGAGCCAGTGTAATGAAACTTGATACATAAAATTTGTGATGTGTATCCTTAATTATTACCTGGCATCCTATACATCTGCAAAACATTTCCATAGAAATTCTCCTGGGCAACCTTTCTTTCATTTAATACCTGGTTACCTGGCCTATCATGTAGATGACATATGTTTTACACAGGAATGGTTCTTTGAAAATGTAGAATTGAAAACCATCGATTTTTGCAGCGCATACAAAATAAATTGCTCCAAATTTCTTTCCCATCATTTTTCTGTGTGACTCACTGTTAGGGTATCATAAAGAACGTATATTGTATTATTGATGTTGTATTTGTTACATTTTGAAACTAGATTGTAAATGTTATTTCACATGACACATAATGGTGAAGCAAGGTACCAATCTTCATGACAAATCTGGAATTGAAGCTATTTGCAACCTTCTTGCAAATGCTGTTTTTTTCAAGTAGCAAAAAGTCAATTTTTGTAAAAAAATATTTTTGTAAAAAAAATCTTCTCACTCTGCTAGAGAGAATTGTTTATAGCAGTAGGCCCCTAACCTTTTGGGCACCAGGAACCAGTTCCACGGGGAAAGATTTTTCAGTGGACTGGAGAAGACATGGTTTTGTGTGTTGCCTATACCGTGGAAGGGGCTTCACTTGTTTGCATGTCCTGCTTACTGGCATACTGTGACCTGGTGCTGGTCAATGGATCAAGGTTGGGGACCCCTAATCTATAAGTAGTAGAACAATATCCAAACAAACAATAATATTATGTGTGTGTCCTTTGCAACCTAGTAAAAACTGAGTAAACTATGCCACTCTATTAATTTACAGAACTGATTAGTTCCCTTTTTAAAGGAAAAAGTTGTCATTCAGTTATGTACGTACCCATTCAATATCTTACAATCAAACTATCTATGGTGCTGAGTTGTGTGCATTCTAAAAATAAAAAGGAGCAGCAGAGGCAATAATAATAATAATAATAATAATAATAATAATAATAATAATAATAATAACAGCAGCAGCAACAACAACAACAACAACAATCCAAACTGCTGACTTGGAATGAGAAAGTTGAAACTGTTTCACAGTTAATTTGGGAGTTCAGCAAAATCGCACAAACTGATTACAAAATTAGACATGATTGAATTGCTGGTCATTATGAAAAAATATGACATACCTATATTCAAAAAGTCTTGGGAGCACAAAGTGGAAAAAAATATTGAAAATGAGACGGTGAAGATCTTGTGGCACTTTTGAATACAGACAGATCATCATTTGAAACACAACATACCAGATATCATGGTTGATGAGGGCCGAAGAGTACAGTTTATTGATATCAGTGTACGAGGAGATGCCAGAGTTGAAGAAGAACTGGGAAAAAATTATGAAATATCGTGACCTGGCCATTGAAACTACATGTAACAGTGATATGCATTGTCATTGGGGCACTTGGTACCATATCCAAGAATTTCACAAAACACAACAAGAAATTGCATCTTTCTGCAATAACACCAGCGGAACTGTAAAAAATTGTGCTACTCGAAACATCATATATTTTAAGAAGATAAAAAATGGTCTATGACGCTGGCAGCAACCTGTATTAACAATTAGCACCAGTGAATGGTATTTTTGACACATTTTTAAATGTTCAGTTGACTGTGTTTTATGTTTAATGAAGAAAAGATAATAATAAAACAACAACAATAATGGAATAATAATTACCTGGTGACAAGATACTATTCTATTAACATATCCCGTGTTTCCTTCGAGGAGGACAGAGTAGCCTTTCAACCTTACATCAACTTTGAGGCTGTAAATAAGAGAAAGGACCCTTTTCCTCAAAGTCACAATGGATATGAGCTTAGAATTCCCATATAAAAAGCTAGCCCTGCATCAGTGCTAGATTGACTCATTGAGTGGCATCAAAATGTAATGCCCCATAGAGTAACTGCATAAGTGTGTATTTTATTATCAAAATATATTGTGTGTCTAAATAAATAATTGCATTTTGTAGAGTTTGAAAAGTTTATTAAATTCCACTGGTTTTTAACATTATCTTTTAATGGTATCCATGGATTCTTCCCACTCAGATGGTCAATAATTTAATTCTCCCATTCTGCAAATAATTACTAGCAATAGAATAGAATAGGATAGAATTCTTTATTGGCCAAGTGTGATTGCACACACAAGGAATTTGTCTTTGGTGCATATGCTCTCAGTGTACATTAAAGAAAAAGATACATTTGTCAAGAATCATGAGGTACAATACTTAATGATTGTCAACAAGTTACAGTTACACAGTCATACGTTGGAGGAAATTGGTGGTAGCAATTCAGTAATTGACATGCAGCTCATCTTCATCTTTGAGACTCAGCTGTCCATCAAAATTTCAGTACTGCCTGCATGAGTTTTGCCTTTTGCGTAAAATTATATAAAGATCTGTAGGATAGAATTTTATTTTCAATGAGTGCAAACATGTACATTCCCTCCCCACTTTTTAGTTCTTCTATTCAAATGCTATCAATTTGGATACTACTTTAAATTTACCTGACATACTTATGTTCATTTAATATTTTTCTGTTACCTATTTATCCATGCCAGGTTCTTACTGAAATAGTCTCTAGCACTGCAGGTTGTATGACTGAGTGATTTTTCACATGAAATAATTCTCTGAATAAAGAAAATTACCAAGCCATGAAAAAGTGCTCTACCTATTTGACAGGCATCTCCTTCATTTAAAGGCTTAATATGTCAATTTTTTTTAAGGAAGGAGTTTTAAATCATATGAGCCACAACTTTTTATCCTCTCAGTGTAGGGTACTTAAGTGAACAAATAAAGCAGTGTTTTTGAAAAGAGGTGGAAAAAATAACCACTGAGTATGGATAGTAAATAAATTAACAATGGCTCTTTAACTTGATATCCAATCTACAGATGCTTCTCAACCAGAAGAAAAAAAAACCTGTCTGTCTATCGCAGGCATGTTTACAAAAAAAACCCAAGGATTCCAGAGCAGTAATTTACATAGCTGGAAAAGGATGATATTAAAATGTTCTTCCAGCCATTATTTTTTGATATCTCATCCTTAAAAATAATAGATTTGTATTTTTTCATGATTTTTGAAACTCTTCTTAATGTGCTTATAGCTAAAGTCTAACTGACATTATTAGTATTTTTGCCTTCTCCTCTTGGTTTCTGGAAGAGAAATCAAGATTTGTGCCAAATGCATCATGAGTCTAGTGCACATTAGTATAAATGATTGGACACAAAATACCAAGTTCTCACTGCATCATCCATTATTTCTTATTCATATAGGAATGTGGCTGGCTTGGTATTAAATATTCTTGTTTTCCATCTTTTTAAAAGGTATCATGGGTAGCTTACCTCTACAAAGAAGTTGGTTATTTACAGTAGTTTATGATTCAAGATGGAAATGAAATGGAAATAGAAATGAAACTGGGCTTCTATCAATGATAATTATATAGTGCTGAAAGGAGCTATAAATCATTAGTAAGACATTAGTTGCAAGAAGAAAAGGTTCTCTCTATCTGGGTTGCCCTTTTCATCGGTTTTGTATATCTTTTTGTGCAGCGTCTGAAACTGACACTTCTTTTAATTCAGAATTGCAGTAAATACTGTACAGTTTATATCTTTCTGTTTCAAAAATGTGTAAATTTATTTATTTATTTATTTATTTATTTATTTATTTATTTATTTATTTATTTATTTATTTATTTATTTATTTATTTATTTATTTATTTATTTATTACTTAGATTTGTATGCCGCCCCTCTCCGAAGACTCGGGGCGGCTCACAACACGTGGAACAAATCATAAATAATCTGACCAATTTAAAATATTTAAAGATTTAAAAAAGACCCCATATACTAACAGACATACACACAAGCATACCATATATAAATTAAACATGCCCAGGGGGAGATGTTTCATTTCCCCCATGCCTGACGGCAAAGGTGGGTTTTAAGGAGTTTACGGAAGGCAGGAAGAGTAGGGGCAGTTCTAATCTCCGGGGGGAGTTGGTTCCAGAGGGCCGGTGCCGGCTCTTCCCCTGGGGCCCGCCAACCGACATTGTTTAGTTGACGGGACCCGGAGAAGGCCCACTCTGTGGGACCTAATCGGTCGCTGGGATTCGTGCGGCAGGAGGCGGTCTCGGAGATATTCTGGTCCAATGCCATGAAGGGCTTTAAAGGTCATAACCAACACTTTGAATTGTGACCGGAAACTGATCGGCAGCCAATGCAGACTGCGGAGTGATGGTGAAACATGGGCATACCTAGGTAAGCCCATGACTGCTCTCGCAGCTGCATTCTGCACGATCTGAAGTTTCCGAACACTTTTCAAAGGTAGCCCCATGTAGAGAGCATTACAGTAGTCGAACCTCGAGGTGATGAGGGCATGAGTGACTGTGAGTAATGAGTCCCGGTCCAGATAGGGCCGCAACCTGGGCAAACGCCCCCCTCGCCACAGCTGAGAGATGTTTTTCTAATGTGAGCTGTGGATCGAGGAGGACGCCCAAGTTGCGGACCCTCTCTGAGGGGGTCAATAATTCCCCCCCCAGGGTGATGGACGGACAGATGGGATTGTCCTTGGGAGGCAAAACCCACAGCCACTCCATCTTATCCGGGTTGAGCTTGAGTCTGTTGACACCCATCCAGGCCCCAACAGCCTCCAGGCACCGGCACATCACTTCCGCCGCTTCGTTGACTGGGCATGGCGTGGAGATGTAAAGCTGGGTATCATCCGCATATTGATGATACCTCACCCCATGTCCTTGGATGATCTCGCCCAGCGGTTTCATGTAGATGTTGAATAGCAGGGGGGAGAGGACCGACCCCTGAGGCACCCCACAAGGGAGAAACCTGGGAGTCGACCTCTGACCCCCCACTAACACCGACTGCGACCGGCCAGAGAGGTAGGAGGAGAACCACTGGAGAACAGTGCCTCCCACCCCCAACCCCTCCAGCCGGTGCAGAAGGATACCATGGTCGATGGTATCGAAAGCCGCTGAGAGGTCAAGGAGCACCAGGACAGAGGATAAACCCCTGTCCCGGGCCCGCCAGAGATCATCCATCAACGCGACCAAAGCGGTTTCCGTGCTGTAACCGGGCCTGAAACCCGACTGCTGGGGACCTAGATAATCGGCTTCTTCCAAGGACCGCTGGAGCTGGAGTGCCACCACCTTCTCAACAACCTTCCCCATGAAGGGAAGGTTGGAGACTGGACGATAGTTATTAAGCACAGCTGGGTCCAGGGAGGGCTTCTTGAGGAGGGGGCGCACGAGCGCTTCTTTATAGAGTGATGGAAAAACTCCCCTCCCCAAGGAAGCGTTGGTAATCTCCTGTGCCCAGCTCCGTGTCACCTCTCTGCTGGCCGAAACCAACCAGGAGGGACACGGATCCAGTAAACAGGTGGCTGAACTCACAGCTCCAATCGCCTTGTCCACTTCATCAGGTGTCACCAGATCAAACTCTTCCCAGACAGGTGGACAAGTACGTGCCCCAGTCACCTCGACTGACTCGTTGTCAGTCGACTCTGTTTTACAATTGGAGTCGAGGTCGGCCCGGATCTGAGCGACATTATCAGCGAAAAACGTGTTAAAATCCTCGGCACTACTCTGCAAGGGCTCCCCAACTCCCCCCTGGTTAAGAAGGGAGCGGGTCACCCTAAACAGAGCGGCCGGGCGGGATTCCGCTGATGCAATCAAGGCGGCATGGTACGTGCATCTTGCCGCCTTGAGCGCCACTTTGTAAGTCTTAATAAAAGCTCTTACAAGTGTTCGATCGGATTCAGACCTACTCTTCCTCCATCGCTTCTCTAGACGTCTCTTTTGGTGTTTCAACTCCCGGAGCTCCTCGTTGAACCATGGGGCTCTACGGGGTCTAACGCCACGGAGAGGTCGCTAAGGCACAATCCGGTCAAGAGCCTCCGCCGCAGCCCTGTTCCAGGCCTCCGCGAGAGATTCCGCCGAACTGTGGACGAGTGCCTCTGGAATAACCCCAAGCACCGTCTGAAAGCCCTCTGGGTCCATCAGGCTTCTGGGGCAGAACATCTTCATTGGTTCCGCCTCCCTGCGGGGGAGGATTGGAGCCAGGAAGTCAAGCCGTAGCAGAAAATGGTCTGACCATGACAAAGGCAACACTTCTAAGCCCCTTAGTCTCAGACCATTACTCAATTGCTCGGAAAGGAATACCATGTCAGTTGCGTGCCCTCCCTCGTGAGTCGGACCCTGTACTACTTGAGTCAGGTCCACGGCTGTCATGGTGGCCATGAACTCCTGTGCCAACCCAGAGGTTTCGCCGAGTGACGGCAGGTTGAAGTCCCCCAGGACAATGAGTCCGGGGAACTCCACCGCCAACCCGGCTACCTCCTCGAGTAGCAGAGGCAGGGATTTTGACACGCAGCTGGGAGGCAGGTACGTGAGAAATAAGCCTGTCTCCCGAGCGTCAGGTGGGCCAAACCTATCATTCACACTACTATCAATAAACTCATCCATACCATAACCCCCCCACCCCCACCCCAATCATACCAGTCATTCCATTCATAACCACAAGTATAATTATCCCAGTCATCCATTACTTTAGAACCCCAATTACGTTAAAAATCAATTAAATTAATAATAGTATAAAATGGCAGTTAATAACAATTTAAAAACACTAAAACATTAAAATATAAATATATAAAATATACGCTAAAATTATAAGTTAATATAAATTGATTTCGTTGATGGTATAAAACAGATCTTAAAATATTCTTCAATCATCAGTAATCAGTCAGTCCAGGCATGATGTTCTTCTGGTCTTCAAAGGTCTTAGGTCTTAGTCTAATTTAAAAAGTCTTGATCTTAATTTTCTCACTTTCTAGGTGTCTTTTTAAATCAGTCCACAAGGGGGCAGAGTTCTTCAATTCATCCACAGTCCGCAAGGGGCATAGTCTTTCAGCAATGATACACATAGCTCACAGAATTAAGGTTAAGAGGGGAAGGAGGGGAAGGGGGGGAAGGGAGTTGATAGAATAATCCTCAGTTTTTTGACTCCCCTTGGCCCCCAGTAGCTCTCACCCACTGGTGCCATACGGGAGGGGGCTAAATTAATTGCCCCTAAATGTCCTCGTTCATCTGTTGGCGTTACGGCTGACTTCCGCCACTGGACTCCATTTCTTCCCCGCTGTCTCTCTCCCCCATGTTGTCTCTGCCATTCCCAATCATCACCATCTCGACACCGGACCTCTCACCTCCGGAGTCGGGTTGGGGATCCATCTCGACGGGGACTCGACTCCCTTTGCTCCCCACAACTCCTCTCATCACCTCTCCGCCGGCGCCGCAAGCCTCCGACCTCTGTCCGTTCCCGCCGCCATTCTCCGCGCCGGCCAGATGTTCCTCCGGTGCCGTTCTCCCTCGGCACCCTCGACACCCCCTCAGCAGTGACTCGGCGTTCCTTCGTCCTCTCCTCTCTCCAGCAAGGCTGCATCTCACAGAGGCTGTATCCTCTGCGAGGCTCCGCCAAACGCCGAACGCTCCACCATCTCCGTCTCTCAGCTGGCCACCTTTCCGCCATCTTTCTCGGCGGCCCCCCAACAGGCGGGAGCATTCCCGACCCTCAGGATCACAAAAGTAGGGGGACAAGGTGGCCAGTGGACTCTGACCCATCTCCAACCGTCTTGAGCCCGGATTGACCCATTTTTCTGATGATTCCCGTCGTTTCAGAGGAGCAGCGGACCCACCATACTCCTCACTGCTCACCCGGAACCGGAAATTTATGAAATAAAATAAAATATGCATACTGAAAGGCCAGCTGCTTAAGGTGGGCTGACATTTACGGTGGGGCCAGAAGCACTTGACCACTGCTGCCAGAGGCATTGAAAGGGGCGATCGTGTGATAGCACATGCGATCACCCAGGAGGCCTTGCGCTTGGCAGTAGACAAGTTGGGGCAGGGGGCAGGGCAGAGAGCCCCTGTATAAAGGTGGTGGGCTCTCTTCTCTCCCCCTTCCCAAGTTTTGACTTGTCGGCCCCTGTTGCAGGCACCCGCCCACCCTTGCCGTGGTTTCAGTGTGACTGCTGGTCACCTTTGGGGACTAAGTAGGAATTTTTGGTGGCCGTACCATAGTTTAGGTTATGGCTGGTTTTTTGCCTACTCCACACTGGGTCAGGGGATAGCAGAGGTTAGGGGTTGCTTAGCAGTAGTTGCTCATCAGGATTGGTTAATTGGCTCAAATTCCCTTGATCACTGGGATGGCGGTATGGGGAGGGAGAAGAGGCTAGTAGCAACTGCGTGATCTCCTTTAGACACCTTTTGGAAGGTGATGGGCTGCCCCTCACCAGAAGCTCCAGGAAGAATCCGCCTAATTGTTGGGGAGGAGGTGCCCTTGGGGCTGACTCGCCACTAGCCCACAAACGGGGGTGAGCCTTCCTACATGCCTTGGGTGTGGCAGAGGGCAAGGGAAGGTCAAAGCCATAGTTGCCCAAGGATGTTTGGAATGGAAGTTCTGCCCCATTGGCTTCCTCTGCAGATCCAGATTTAAATAAATAAAGTGACCCATAAAACCCAGCTCTGAGGTTTCATTTCCTTTGGGAAAATGTATTTCACTGTATCGAGGCATTCCCTAAACTATATTTCTTTACTTGCTGTTCATATATGCAGATTTATTTAAAGGTAATAAATGATCTGAAATGAACTGATAGACATTGCCTTCAGAGTTAAGTTAATCAGTTGTCCAAATGTATTTATTTGACACCCCTCCTCCCATATTTAGTATGCATTTGTTACTAATTATTTTGAGGTCTTTGAAATATTGGGAAGGAAGAGGGATGAAAGCTCTGAAACGAGCATGGTAAACATTCACAGAGCAGATGGTGCCAGCAGTGGCCTGTGCAGAATGGGTATGATGCAAAGCTCCAGCAAACTCAGTCCTTTGCTTGATCCCACTGTTTCATTTCTACATGTAAGTAGGTCTCTAGGCTGCCACAGAGAAGCTTATGTCCATGGCACAGTTGCAGCCATAGGAAGGTTGCAAAATCAGGCGTTTGGTGCACTTAAAACAGCCTGTGTTCAGCAAGCCTGGCACCGTTGCCATGGTAACTCATAGCAGGGGCCTATGCCACCCAGTCAAGCAAAGACGTATGAGGGATAAACAAGCAACTGTTTCTTCTTTGATTTCCAAACTCTTTATATGCTTCCTGCCTCCTAAACATTCAGAGAAATAAAACTGGGGTGCTGGAAAACCTACACCTGGTATTATGAATGGTTTATTTATTTGTTTGTTTGTGGTAGGGATATATTTTTGTAATGCATAGCTGCATAATGTTATAACAAGATATATTCACTTAAAGAGTTGAGGAACCTACTTGGCACATACTGTATATGTAATTGTTACTTTCCACTCTGGAAGAAGGAAGGGATAAAGAATAAATGCATAATGTATCCTTCTATTATTTCCCAGATTGTTTTATAATAATGTGAAAAAGTATTGAAATATATGTTTTTGTCAGGCTATTTTTATTGCAGATCATACATGTTGCCAATCTGTAACATTGAAACATTATGTGGACTTCAACAGAGGGCAGGCATTCACCGTCACACTCCCCTTCTGTATACTTTTGTGAATGAAAGAGGCAATATCATCCCTACATAGACTTCTTTCCATAATGGGATTCAACAAGTAGCCTCCTCCTTAGGTGATTAATGAAGTTCATAATAGATTCCCATTCTCCCTCCCTCCCTCCCTCTCTCTCTCCCCTCTGTATGTGTAATGACGGCACTGCATTTGAAGATCATGCCAGAAAGTAGCATCCTGTGTGTTGTCAGGCAGTTGGCAGTACACCCATCTGAGACTAATTCTGTAGGTCTTGCCAGTAGGTTTCTGCATGTAATTCAAAGTACTTGTTTTAATTTATAAAACCCAATTTGGCTTAGCACTTCTGTATTTTCAGGGCTCCTTCAAATAGATTCAGGCCCTTTCACACAGCTGGGAGAAGAAATTCGGTTCTGGAATGCGTGCTTCAGGGGTGGGCTTCAAAGGTTTTAGCAAGGGGTTCTCTGCCCAGTTGCTGGGTGGGTGTGGCCATGGTGGATGTGGCCTAGTCAGGCTCCTGCACCATGGTGGGGTAGTCATGCGTTTTTGCCTTCTTTGGGCTCCGGAGGCTTTTCTCAAGCACCCAAGAGGGTGAAAATGACCTTCCTAGCCTCTGGAAACCCTCTGGAGCCTGGAAAAGGGGCCGTTTCTGGCCTTCAAAAACTTTCTTTATGTCTGTTTTTCCTGTTTTTGAGCCTCTGCTGTTGTGTTTGCTAACGAGGTGATTAATGAGAGAGGCGAGACTCCGGAACAATTCAACTCTTTTTTATTGAAGTTACACCCCAGGCTAACAATGACTCTCATCAGAGAGAGAGAACAAGCACCCCAGCCAATCCCTGGCCGGCAATCTCCTGCTCTTGTAGGAGCCAGGAGTTCAGCCAATTAGCAGATGCTTCCAACATCATGTAGCTGCATCGGATACTCCTTCCTCCCTGGATAGCACATGCATACTCATCGAAATAGGCTGGGCATCACCGGATTCTCATAGATCTATGCAGCTCAACAGGTTCTCTCATGGTGTGCTGGTTCACTGCTGGAGCCATCTGGACTCCTTCCGGCCATGAATTCTGTCCGTAAATTCTGTCAGTGTTGAATTTGCTGTCATTAATTGTATGGACATCCATCACAGCAAGGCCCAATGGATCAAACCAGTCCAGTTCTAATAAGGAAGGAAAGGAGCTGCCGACAACAATTAGCTTATGGCAGCCAGTAAACCCCTTTTAAATTTCCTGCAACCTTCTATTGAGATTGGATTACATCACTTGCAGCCAAACATTTCTTCGACATCAATGGAACCAGTCTTTCCAGTGTGCTCCAAGAGATAATGGATAGGGCTGAACTGATATAAATTTCCATCTTACATGGTTTTCCCTCTAGCTCTAGTGTGAGGTAGATTTTTTTCTTAACTTCTATGTCAGTGTGGGCTATCACAGTTTCTTTACAGCCGCAATCCCAATCTCTGCTTTTCCACTGGGCTCCTTGTCTTGGACAGTCTTCTTAATAGTATCATGCTGGGTTAGGAAGGTTGCATGGCTTGGCAAACCTGAGCCAAATGTCCCTTCCTTCCACAACACCTGAAGGTTGCATTCTTAAACCAGCAAAAGGACCGTTGGTGATTTCCTCCACAACTTTTGCAGTTCACTTGGTGTTTTTTTCCATCACGCTCTTGGCTCCTTCCTGGGATTTGCTTGGAGACAGTTCACATTGTCTTCTTCCTCTGCCAGGGGATCCAATTCAGCCTCCTCATGATGCACAGCTGTCCCTTCCTTGACGGACGAGGGGCTGATTGATTTTTGAATTTCAGTTGCTGACTGAGTGGACAGTTCAGAGGCTCTAGCTTCATCTAACGTTATTTGGAGTCTGACATCCTTCTTAGCTAAAAGCCTATGCTGCAGCTGCAAATCCCTTGCACACTAATTGGTCCAGGAGGAAGGCCTCTAAATCCTAACTTCACAGCACAGGGCAACTGACCTTAATGCTGCCATATATTGATTGATAGTTCCCCCTTCTGCTTGATACCAATGATAGAAGGCATGGTGTCTGGCAATTTTTGAAGGCAATGCAGTACAATGCCCCTGCAAGGAGAACCTCCCATGACATACCCTGGACCTTCTGGGGTGCTATTAAGGCTTTAGCTGTCTCAAACATGTCATGGCCACATATGCTCAGAAATACTGCCAGTTTTCGATTCTCTGGTAGTCCCTTGTAATCATCTATGGATAAGAAACAGTCAATCAATCAAAAAACAAATCCTAGGAATTGGTAGCTTGGTTAAATGGAACAAATGTCAAAAAGATGGCCATACTGATGACTGTGACTGCTGAGGCAATTGCTGCAGTAAGTTAGCTGTTGCGACATCTCGTCACTTAAGTTGGGGGTTTTCCCCTCAGCGCTTCAGCGCTTCAACAGTGACTCAATTCCCGAACTGCCTAAATCCCACCTTCATCACCAGTGTTGTATTTGCTAATGAGGCAATTAATGAGAGAGGTGAGACTCGGGAACAATTCAACTGGTTTCACCTGCATCCAAAATAGGTGTGGGAACTTCTGGGAGGGGCAGGGTGGGGTGGGCAGGGAAAGTCAGGGGTAGGGTTTTTTGGTTCTCTGAACTGCATAGAATCTTAGCTAGAGGTTCTCCTGAACTCCTGTGAACCCCCCAGCAGCCCCCCCCCGAAGAGCAAGAGTGGGTGTGGGTGTGAAGCCCAGATACAAATAGTCCCAATTTAGCTTCTGTCTTCTTTAGGATTGTTTGCTGCTTGACGCTGATGGTAAAGTAACTTTTGTTGTTAAATTTATGACCATCACAGAAAGGGAAACTGAAACAAGATAACAAGCACAGTCATGATTTCATTTACTCACTGCCTAGCTCAATAACCAAATTGCTGTTCCAACTGTGGTTGCTAAATGAGAACTACTTATGCATTGTTTCTCTGTGTTGGACTCAAGCAAGATAGACTTCATTGCCGATAGCTTTCCAGAGTTTAGTAGAAGTATTCTAAGTTATTCCAGAGGATTTTGGGGTGAATTGCAACACTGTCAGGATTGTTTTATTGTACTAACTTAAAATTAACTATGGACATATATTATTGTTTTGATATGATAATATATAAATAAGATAAAAATGTTGCATTTATAATACAACTAGAATTGAAAAGCAACAATGCTTCAGGGCAGTAATCAATGAAGATTCCATATATTAGGCTATTTCCTGGAAGAACAGAAAAGAACAGAACAGAACAGAATAGAAGAATAGAATGGAATGGAATGGAATGGAACGGAACAGAACAGAACAGAACAGAATTCTTTATTGGCCAAGTATGATTGGACACAAAAGGAATTTGTCTTTGGTGAATATGCTCTCAGTATAAGAAAAGAAACATTTGTCAAGAATCATGAGGTACATCACTTATTGATTTTCATAAGATACAAATATGCAATAAAATCCAATTACAAATCCAATTATTCTCTCCAAGGAAACAAAAAGGAAGTAAATGCCTCTAGTTTTGACAGCAACTAGAGCATCCTTCCCAGCTCCATATCTCCATCTTCTTCTCTCTTTTCGTGTATATACTCCCATCTGGTTGCTGTTTGTGATTTCTCCTTCCATGTGCTTGCTTGCCTCCCCCCCCCATTTCCTCCCACAGTTCATGTTTTTTCCCCTTTCCATTTACCTTAATCCTGCTCTTTTTTCTATGTCCACTATTAGACTCTTTTCAGTTCCCCTTATTATTTGCAATTATTCCTATCTTAAGTATCCTGAATCCTTCTCTCATTCCTGGCACACAGGGATTCTAGATAATATCTACTGCTTTATCTTCTGTATGAGATTTAGGATTAAGTCATGTGGTCCACTCACTGTCTTTTTTTTCTGCCTAGTGCAGAAAACATAACTTTTACTTTGCACTGCTTCCCTATAATAAAGTTGGACATTACTCATAATGTCATATACAAGTACTATAGTTCTTGACTTACAACTGGTTGCTTAGTGATCATTTAGAGTTCTTTTTTTTTCATTTTTTATTGTTCTTTACATACAGATACAAATTTAACAAATTTAACATGTACTGTATATCAGTGATTTTCAACCTTTTTTGAGCCGCGGCACATTTTTTACATTTACAAAACCCTGGGGCACATTGAACCGGGGGGGGGGGGGGGGGGCTAAAAAAAGTTTGGACAAAAAAATTCTCTCTCTCTTCCTCCCTTTGGCTCTATTCCTTTCTCCCTCCCTCTTTTTCTCCCTTCCTTCCTCTTTCTTTCTCTCTCCCTCTCTCCCTCTTTCTTTCTCTTCCTTCCTTCCTCTCTTTTTTGCTCTCTTTCTCTCTCCCTCCCTACGTCCCTCTATGTCTTTCTCTCTCTCTCCTTCCCTCTCTCTCTTGCTTTCTTTCTCTCTCTTTCTCCCTCTCTTGCTTTCTTTCTCTTCTTCTCTTTCTCTCTTTCTTTCTTTCTTTCTCTCTTTCTTTCTCTCTTTCTTTCTCTCTCTCTTGCTTTCTTTCTCTCTGAGCTTCGCGGCACACCTGACCATGTCTCGCGGCACACTAGTGTGCCACGGCACACTGGTTGAAAAACACTGCTGTATATACCTTCCAATATTACATGCATGTATTTCCAAATATTTATCCATTGTTTCATAAGCCAATATCTTATATAATTAATTTTCCTCCTCCTTAACAAACACCAGTCTGTCCCTTTAATTATTCTCCCCCTCCTTCTTCTCTTTCCTCCTCCTACCTACTTTCCCTTCATTCCTCCTTGACCTCTCTCTCCTTCCCTTTCTCCCTTTCTTCTTCATTCCTCAACCTCTCTTTCCTTCTCTTCCTCCCTTTCTATTCCCCTTCCACCTTCTAATGCCTTTCTTAAAGTGTCTTCAAACAAAAAAAAACAGTTAAAATAATAAGCATCTACCTTAACAGACTGGTACTGTCCATTCAACTTTAAAATCTGAAGCCTCACAGATTTTCATCTTTACTCATAATTCCAAAAACAATATAACTGTTGCAGGTATATCGCCTAACCTCCTCCAATAAAAAAATCTCATTTTGTCATCCGGATTCTTCATCTAGTTTATATCCAGTTTTAACCCAAACTATTTAATAACTATCATTTCACTTTCCATAAAATGTGTAACATCTCATTCTTACTAATTTCAAGGCCTATTGCTCCCTCCCCTTTCTTTGTCTCTTTCCCCCCTATTTGTTTTCTTTTCTTCCCTCTTGTATCGTAACTAAATGCCTCCACAATATTTTTATATGGTTAAAACATGCTCTCTTATGTTGATAATCATTATTTCTAGTTAATCTTCAAAAACTCCATATGATTCTTAATCCCTACTTTAGTTCAAACTTTATATATAGTAATATCAAGCTTTTTCAATTAAACAATTTCTGCTTAAGGAGAAACACTTCCATTTCTACAAGTGCTAACTCACAAATTAAATCCTTACTGAACAGTATCTTCCATACATAAAATAATAACAGGATTCTTAACATTATATCATAATAATCATATAAATCTTATCATATATTTCAAATTTCAACATTCCTTCTAGTACTACATTATTTATGTTCATTATCCTATTTTGAATCATTTAATCATTTGTATTTCTCCATAATAAATATTATATTTAACCTTTCAAAAAGTACATATATTTATGTATTCAATTACTCGAGTGATGTATTAGAATGAGAAAAAACACAAGTACATTGTGATCCATGAATTGAAACTCATTATATTTAAGATGAAAAGTGAAGTAAAAAGAGTAATAGCAATACAGTAGAACCCCGACTTACGAGACTAATTGGTTCCGGAAGGAGGCTCGTAAGTCAGAACGCTCGTATGACGAAACATTGTTTCCCATAGGAAACAATGTAAAGTCAATTAATCCGTGCAACAACAAAAAAAACCGCGGAAGTTAGCGTTCAGAGACAGCTGCGAAGCGGCGCGCGTGTTTTAAAACGTCAGAGCCGGCCTGGGGGGGTCGGGGGCTTCCCCCCGAGCCCCCCAGGCCGGCTCTGACGTTTTAAAACACGCGCGCCACTTTGCAGCTGTCTTCTGAAACCGAACGCGGAAGTTAGCGTTCCGGCTTCAGAAGACAGCTGCGAAGTGGCGCGCGTGTTTTAAAAGGTTGCAGCCAGCCTGGGGGGCTTGCCAGCACCCCCCCCAGCACCCCAGGCCGGCTGCAACCTTTTAAAACACGCGGGATACGAGCGCCAAGGAGCTGTCTCCTGAAGCCGAGACAGCTCCTTGGCGCTCGTATCCCGAATGTGAGCTCGGGAGGCGAACAAAAATGTCGCTCCCCTCCCAGCTCTTATCTTGAGTAGCTCGTAAGTAGAGCTGCTCGTATGTCGAGGTTCCACTGTACTCCATAGTATATTAACCCCCTTCATCTATTTTCTTTCAGTTTTTCAACCTCCTCCTCCTCCTTCTTCCTATTATTATTATTATTATTATTATTATTATTATTATTATTATTATATAGATTTGTATGCCGCCCCTCTCCGTAGACTCCATATCCTTTTTGTATTTCAATTTTATGCATTCCCATAACCTTAACTTCTTATCTTCTTTCTTTTCCCTTTTCTTTTCATTTTTCTTGTCTATTTTTCTTCTATTTTGTCTTTCTGACTGCTCTTTCCCTCTATTCCTGTTCCCTTTCTTGCTAAACCTATTTGGTCCTTATTGGCAGTTATCAATCCCTTCTTTTTTAATAACTACTTTTCCCCCTGCATTCCTATTTTCCCTGCATTCAATGTGTTCATCACTGTTATCAATATTCTCATACCTTTAAAAATCATAATCATCATAATATTCATAATCATATTTAAAAAGTTCATTACAATAGTCCATAGTCTTTATTTCATTTCCCACAGTCTTTCCTCTTCTTTCTCATATATCTCAAAAGTTCCTTCCATCAATTCCTCTTCTATGATCTCCTCTTTTCTGTTTAGCTCCTTTAGAATTTCATTTACAAGTTGTGCTTGAGTTTCACTTCTAGTTAGGACTTTTGTTTCTATTCCCCATCTTCTTTTTGAGTCATTTAATAAATCAATAAACATTTCTATTATTTCCACCTGATTGATTTATTCTATACTTATCAAATCTCAATAACCTGTCTTACAGTTTCAATATATTTTTAACACAGTCCAATTATAAGTCTTCGGAGAAGGGCGGCATACAAGTTTAATTAATAATAATAATAATAATAATAATAATAATAATAATAATAATAATAATAGTAATAGTAATAATAATCTGCATCCAGTCTATCACCAAATTTTTATATATGCCATGAGAATTTATAAATCCACCATTTCAAAATCATCCAGCTGCTATACAGAAAGCTCCACAACCTCGATTTCTCGATCTTACAATAATTCCTCCATTTTCGTCTCTCCTGCACAGTACTTAAATCTTCTCTCTCCAGATAATGACCCGCAGGAAACAATCAATACTTTCGATGTGCAACCACCATGGTTAAAATGGCTGGAACGGCTTGTTCCCAATCTGACTTTCACTTCTGCTAGTCGAGGGCTCTGAGTCAGGTTCCTGCAGGATATGCTGACCCCAAATCCCAATGATGTCCCTCTTCTTCCCTGCCCCTTCAGGGCAGTTTTGTGGTTGGTTCCATAAGAACCGGACCCCCTCCCAGACGGCGGGAATTTGGGGTTCTCATGGAACCTGGAGAACTCCCATCCTGCCGCAGCATCTGGCCATACCCCTTTCCATGATCTTTTAAAATTTTGATGTACCTCACCCCCTTCATCACATGAATGCATTTTGGATGATCAGTAACTAGTCCACATTTACAGCTGTTTGCAGCACTCTGTAGTCACATGACTTATGATTTACAAAGTGTTTCCTTCCAGTTTCTAGCAAAAACCTTTGAGTTTGCTTAACAACTGCACTGTTAATGACTGCCATGAACAAAGCTGTAAAATTGGCTGCGGTCACAATCTGTTTTACTACTGTCATAACTTAAGACCATAATTGTCAGACTCAATTACAGTCTTAGCTCAAGGATTACCTGTATAACAACCATCATATTCAGAACTGTGAGTTTGAGTCATAAAATGAAGAAGCTTTATAATACTTTAACAGAATAATGGAGTTGGAATAAGACCTTGGATGTTCTTTTAGTCAAACTCCCTGCTCAAGCAGGAGTCCCCATAACATTTCAGACAAATGGTTGTCCAATTTCTTAAAAACCTTCCACTGATTAGTTGTTCTAAATGTCAGGTCATTTCTCCTTATTTCTAGGTTGGTTCTCTCCTTCATTAATTTCCATCTATTGCTTCTTCAGATGCTCTGGAAAATAGGTTGATCCTCTTTTCTTTATGGCAGCCCCTTAGATATTGGAACACTCCAATCATGTCACTCTTAGTCCCTCTTATATCTAGACTAGCCATACACAATTCCTGCAACTGTTCTTCATATAGTTTAGATTTCAGTCCTCTAATCATCTTTGTTGATCTTCTCTGAATTTTTTTCTAGAATCTCAACAACTTTTTTATATTGTGGCGACCAATAACTGGATGCAATATTCCAAGTATGATTTTTACCAAATACCACATTATAAAGTGGTATTAATACTTCACATGATATTGATTTGTGTTAATGCAGCCTAGTACTGCATTAGCTTTTCTGGTAGCTGCAGCATGCTGTTGGTTGATATTTTAAGTTATTGTCCACTAGAACGTCCAAGATCCCTCTCATAGTTAATTCTGTTGAGTCAGCTCCACCTATTTCAGTGATGGCAAACCTTTTTTTGGCTCAGGTACCAAAAGGATGTGCATGCATGCGCTAGTACGTACCTACATGCCTATTCCCATTCCCCCCCATGCAGACAACCCCTCACGCTGCCCTCTCTTGTGCAGGCACACAGGCCTCTGGATTACTGACTCCTGGGGATTATGAAAAATGGCCAAATGTTTTTATTCAGAAACGAACTTCCAGTTGGGCCATTTTTCACCATCCCCAAGCTTCAAGAGGCCTCCCTGAAGTCTCTGGAGCGCAAAAAACTGCCCCACAGGCAAACCAGAAGTTCAGAAAAATAGACTTTTGTTTGCCAGCTGTGCCATTTTCTGCCTTCAGGCGGCTTCCCTAAAGCCTCTGGAGTGCGAAAAACAGCCCAATGTGCAAACTGGAATTCCATTTTTCTGAATTTCTGGTTTCCACATTGTTCTGCCGGCGTGTCTCAACCGCCCATAATTACAGGGTAATTAGTCCAGGAAGACACACACCACATGATAAAAGGAAAACCCAAAAGTTTTTATAAACAGAAAAACAGAAACAGCTCCCTTTTTAAATGTCAAAGGGATTTTCTGGTAGACACAAGGCACAGGTTAAATGCAATCCAATTGCTCACCCAATAACTGGAAAATTGAGTCCAATTCTAAAGTCCAGAGAGTCCACACACACAATCCTGAACAGCAAAAACCACGATCTTGATGAAACAATGAATCAGATAAACTGCCATGAGGCTAAAACACCAGGCTGCACTTTTATCTGTAGCACTAATTACAGCAGCCCCACCCAACCACAGGTGGCCTCATTTTCTCTTGTAATAATCCTTCAGTTGTTGTCTCCTATGCATCATTCTACGCATGCGTGGATGTGTCATTAATTCTTGTTCAGAATCCAGGGATGATACAGATGACTGATCTCCTCCTGGGCTGTCTGCCAAACCCCCCTCTTCCCTGTCACTCACGCTTCCTTGGTCAGAGGAGACTTCGTCGGCAGATTCTACTGGGAGCAAAACAGGCCTGCGGCATGTGGATGTTTCCCCCACACCCACCTCCACATTCCTTGGGGCAGAAGCTGGGCCAGAGCTAATCACAACACACGTGGGGCAGTTTTTCACCATCTGAAGGCTTTAGGGAAGCCTCCTGTAGCCTCCAGAGGGCAAAAACAGCCTTCCCCAAAGCCAAAAATCAGCTGAGCTGACCTAGGGCAATGCCTCACTTGCTCTCTGATATGGCTTCATGTGCATTTGTTTTTTTGCCAAAGTATAGAATCTTACTTTTTTCACCATTGAATTTCATTTTGTTAGATATAATCTAGTGTTCAAGTCTGTTAAATTTTAAGCCCATTTTGTGGAAGTTGCCTATTCTCACCTGCTTGGTGGTGTATGCAAATTTGATGAGTTCATTTTCTATCCACTCATCTAAATCATGTATAAAGATATCAAAGAGTACTGGGCCTAAGATAGAGCCTTGAGGTTCCCCCCTGCATATTTCCTCAATTTAAGTGCAGTTCCATTAAGGAACTTTGACTGTAGTTGGTCAGCTATCTGTTGGTGATGCTTTCTATAATCCACATTTTGCTATTTTACCAAGTATTTATTTATTTATTTATTTATTTATTTATTTATTTATTTATTTATTTATTTATTTATTTATTATTTAGATTTGTATGCCGCCCCTCTCCGCAGACTCGGGGCGGCTCACAACAAAGTGAAAAACAATTTACAACAAATCTAAATTACTGTTTAAAAATATTTAAAAGACCCCATTTTCTAAACACACATACATACAAGCATACCATTCATAAATTGTATATGCCCGGGGGAGATGTCTCAGTTCCCCCATGCCTGACGACAAAGGTGGGTCTTAAGGAGCTTACGAAAGGCAAGGAGGGTAGGGGCAGTTCTAATCTCTGGGGGGAGTTGGTTCCAGAGGGCCGAGGCCACCACAGAGAAGGCTCTTCCCCTGGGGCCCGCCAACCAACATTGTTTAGTTGACGGGACCCGGAGAAGGCCCACTCTGTGGGACCTAATCGGTCGCTGGGATTCGTGCGGCAGCAGGCGGTCTCGGAGATATTCTGGTCCAGTGCCATGAAGGGCTTTAAAGGTCATAACCAACACTTTGAATTGTGACCGGAAGTTGATCGGCAACCAATGCAGACTGCGGAGTGTTGGTGAAACATGGGCATACCTAGGTAAGCCCATGACTGCTCTCGCAGCTGCATTCTGCATGATCTGAAGTTTCCGAACACTTTTCAAAGGTAGCCCCATGTAGAGAGCATTACAGTAGTCGAACCTCGAGGTGATGAGGGCATGAGTGACTGTGAGCAGTGAGTCCTGGTCCAGATAGGGCCGCAACTGGTGCACCAGGAGAACCTGGGCAAACGCCCCCCTCGCCACAGCTGAAAGATGGTTCTCTAAGTAGTTGATTAAGGTCTACTTTATCAAATGCCTTACTGAAGTCCAAGTAGACTTTATGGAACTTGGTCTCTATCCTCTTACCTGAATTGCATTAGGTGATTAGGGAAGATGTTTAATTCCTTTTACTACACCATTTTCCAAAACTAATACTCTGGCTTATTGGTCCTGCCGAAAAAAAGGAAGAGACTCATGGCCTTCTTTTATCTAATCCAATGTTTGTTATAGTTTATTATATTGTGTAGAGAAATGGATCCCAACCTTTTGGGCACCAGGTTCCATGGAGAGGGAGCAATTTCTGGCATGCCATGGTCTGGTGCTAGTCCTTGGACCAAAGATCAGAGACCCCTGATGTAGAGGGAATCGGGAATGTCCTTAACGGACAGGAGAAAGACCAAAGCAGTGATCAGATGAAAGGGACTTGAACCTTAGTCAAGAAATTAGTTTGAGTAAATGTCTCAGACAAGCTATTTCCTAATTCACAAGATCTTAAAGTGATGGGAAAGGAAACACATTCAGACTTAGAAGATTCTCTTACTGGAACTCTTCCAATAACAGTAGACCTAATCTGCTGAAATTGATAAATTCTATATACATAATTCTAACAGCAATTTTTCACATTCTGAAAAAAGCATGCTAGATAATCTGGATAGATTATCTAGCATGTTTTTTTTTCAGAATGTGACTGAAAATGGCTTATGCTCCTTAAAAATGTCTGGATTTGACAAGCAATTGGTGCACAGCAGCAGATGGAGAGATTTAAAAAATAGAAAAAAAGAATTTCCATATTACATAGCCAATATGGGATGCAATTTTCACTCTGTTTGAAAAGATTTGTGCATACACAAATATAAAACCAGAAATCATTGAAAAAAACAATAATGTTTCTAATTATGCCAGAAATTCAATTTCCTAATAAAGCATAACTTTATATTATGATTACTTCTCATTATGGTCCATATAGGCAGTTCCTTTGCACATGTTGAATTCAAAGAACTTATGTCTGAAAAATCTTAGCTATTTTTAACAGAGTTGTTAAGTCAGATGATTGGAGAAACAGATTAGAAACAAAGCAGGTATTGTATGCCAGAGGCTCATGTTCATGAAAATTAAGTTTTATTTGATTGATACCCTGCTTTTTTACCTAGAGGAGTTCAAGTCATGTTCTCTTAACCCACATAGTCCTTCTGCCATTCTCTTCTTTTTCTGACCTGACTTTTAAATATGTAATCTGATATAGTTTTTAAACTTCTTATTCAAAACTTTTTCTTTTTCTGTGCATCTGATCACAGTATCTGCCTTGTAGGTCAGGAGTAAACAACCTCTTGAGACTAGGAATATACTCCTGTTTGAAATTCTGGGAGTATGCAATCTATGCACCAACAAAGGACGGGAAACAGAGCCTAATGGGCCGCAAATAATCTGTTCAGAAATATATACTTTGCTTCTATCTACCCGATGTATGCTAGATGTATTCCATTGTCATAGTATTACAACTCGAATATCAAACTATGTAGAGATATTTCCAGTAGGTGTGCAATGATGTCGAAAGTGGAAGTACAACTGAAGCTTGACAATGTACCAAGAGCCTAAATGTAGTGAGATGTCAGCTGAAGGTAAACCTGACTAAGAAACCAATGCCGTATACAGGTAGTCCTGGACTTACAATCGTTTATTTAGTGACCACTCAAAGTTTCAATGACATTGAAAAAAGTGACTTATGACCATTTTTCATACGACTGTTGTAGAATTCCCATGGTCACATGATAAAAATTTGGACACTTGGAAACTGGCTCACATTTATGACAGTTGCCTTGAGTTTGACACCCCTGCTTTACACAATTAGTTTGACATCTTTCCACAGTGTTGTCTTCATAGTTAATTCTTTGATGGTGATAATGGTACAAAATGGCCAGTCCATTGAGCAATAACTGCAGCTGTCACTCAATATTTTTAAATCATTTGGTTGATTAAGAAAGTAAAAGATTAGAAGGATAAGGTTGGGAAAGTGAGCAAAATCAGGTTAGGTCTAATTCACAAGAATATCATATGAAGCTTTTTTTAGAATGAAATTATATTTCGGCTTTAATTACTCCCAAGCCAGCTGATGAACGCTGGTTGGTCCCTCTTAGTCACGACAATATTTTGTCTTTTAATGCCGTATTGAGATAATCAGCTTCATGGATATGGAGGTTGTAGACATTAATCCTTTTGATGATTGGTTACAGAAGGATGACAAGACCCTCTAAACTAAACAGTTGGCCAGGGACATCACCTTCTACCATATCTGCTGCTTTTATCCTGCTATGTCTGGTTGTATGCTCCTAATTAATGTATGCAATTAAACATTTAATAGTATGCAACTGGAATGCTGCCAGAAGGTAAATTGGTAACTCAGTTTAAACTAGAAAATGTTTCCAACCTAATGAATTCATGCTGAAAATTTAAAGAAGATTGGATTTTATTTCTCCCTTATTTAAAGCCTTATTTTTATTTTTTAAAAGTACCTAAAACATTACACAACCCAGAGTCTCTGAAAGTCAGGCAGTGTATAAATTTATACACTGCCTGACTTTCAGAGACTCTGAGTGAGACTCTCTATGTTAGCAACATAGTCAGCCAGGTGTTTAGACTGGACTTGACATTTTTATCCATCTATCAGTTTTGTCCAAGAGCCTGGGATAAGTAGAAGTTGTTGTTTGATGGTGTTTAAAGGTACCATTGCAGCATGTAAACCAGGGGCGGGTTCCACTTACCATCCAAACAGAGAAAAAAAATGCCGAAAATTTTGCAAAATAGAGGGTAGCACGCCCGAACCAGAACAGGCAGTTAAGGAGTAAGCTGAGGAGTGAGCTGAGCTACTCCTAAGTTACATAGGATGCACAGAGGAAAACATGGAGGTAGAAGATATCCAACTAATATCCCAGAACTATGAACATACTTCAAATAACCAAACCACATACATTAAATAGTATTTACATTAGGCAAACATTGTAGTCAGTAACAGCCCTAGTCATCCACAAATACAGCAATCAATATTCTCAATACATGTACAATGCAAGCCTTACTCAATATATATACAAACTAATATTAGAACACATAGTTCTTACTACACACAGTAGTCCTTACTATGAAGAGAGTCTCTAGGCTCTGAGAGAGAGTCGCTGCTGGCTCCCTCTTATAGCTGACTGCATCATCAGCTCTTAAAGTAGTAGTGTGCTAATTCCTTTAACCATACATTGCTAGCTTAAGTTATATATTGTAAAACCCAACTAACTATGCACACAACACCAACATAGACTCAAACAGATCTGTGATGCCATCTTCATGTCACCAGTGGGTCGCTAACATTTTGGGTGATCTGGTCCAAAGCGCAAGGAACCGACCCCTGAAGAAAACTCTTTCAAGTAAAGATGCCTTTTGCAATTGACTGACGGTGTTTTTTCAATGCTGACGGTGTTCAAGTTGTGCTTCAGATTGCGTGCAAAGTGCCTATTAGTATTAGGGAAAATGTTAAAATATAAAATTGGCTTTGTGAGAAACAACTACATTTCATTTTAATTTCAATATATTTGGGGATGATGGCTTGTAAGAAAGCTGCTTTTAAAAAACAACCAACAGCAGCAGCAGCAACAACAAACATTCCACCTCATAATAGAACAATTAATCAGCGGAACTGCTGGCCTTCAGAAGTTGTGGGATGCTCCATTACTGGAGGGTTTTTAAAAGAAACTGGACAGTCATTTTCTGAAGTGGCACAGGGCAGTGATGGCAAACCTTTTTTCCCTTCGGTGCTGAGAGTGCAGGCCCATGCACTATTGCACGCGCATGCATGCCCACACCCATAATTCAATGTCCCCACTCCTCACGCATGCCTGCATGACCTTTCCATACTGCCCTGCCTATTGCACATGACAATCCCTGTTCCCCTGTTTCCTGACTTCCAGTGGACCCAGTAGGCCTGTTTTTCATCCTCCTCAGGTGCAAGAGGTTGAAAACGGCCTCTCCCAGCACCCTGGAGGTCCCCCCAGAGCCTCAGCGCAAGGCAAAAATCAGCTGGAACTGAACTAGGGCAACAGCTCACATGCCAACAGATATGTCTCCCTGTGCCACCTGTGACATGTGTGCCATAGGTTCACCATCATGGGGATAGGATCTTCTGCTTGAGCAGGGGTTTGAACTAGAAGAACCCCAATGCCGCTTCCAATTCTGGTAGGTGGGAATTACTGACCCCCTCAGAGAGGGTCCGCAACTTGGGCGTAATCCTCAATCCACAGCTAGAGAACCATCTTTCAGCTGTGGCAAGGAGGGGCGTTTGCCCAGGTTCGCCTGGTACACCAGTTGCGTCCCTATCTGGACCGGGAGTCACTGCTCACAGTCACTCATGCCCTCATCACCTCGAGGCTCGACTATTGTAATGCTCTCTACATGGGGCTACCTTTGAAGAGTGTTCGGAAACTTCAGATCGTGCAGAATGCAGCTGCGAAAGCAATCATGGGCTTCCCTAGGTATGGCCATGCTTCACCAACACTCCGCAGTCTGCATTGGTTGCTGATCAGTTTCCGGTCACAATTCAAAGTGTTGGTTATGACCTATAAAGCCCTTCATGGCATCGGACCAGAATATCTCCGGGACTGCCTTCTGCCACACGAATCCCAGCGACCGGTTAGGTCCCACAGAGTTGGCCTTCTCAGGGTCTCGTCGATGCAACAATGTCTTCTGGCGGGACCCAGGGGAAGAGCCTTCTCTGTGGCAGCCCCGACCCTCTGGAATCAACTCCCCTCAGAGATTAGGATTGCCCCCACCCTCCTTGCCTTTCGCAAACTCCTTAAAACCCACTTCTACTGTCAGGCATGGGGAAATTGATTCCCCCGAGCCGTTTCCGTTTTATGCAAGGTTTGTCTGAGATGTATGATTGTTTTTATACTAAGGGTTTTAAATTGCTTTTTATTGTTGGATTTGTAGCCCGTTTTGTGTTGTAAACCGCTCTGAGTCTCCGGAGAGGAGAGGCAAACAAATCTAATTAATAATAATAATAATAATAATAATAATAATAATAATAATAATAATAAATATTCTATTAAAACCTCTCCCTCAATTTCATGGAAATAGATTGGATAATAGCTATAATCTTTAGACCTTCAACCAGAAATTTTAAAAATATACCCTTGACCACAAAAACATTGCTTACTGTTACTCTAAACATAGTAATGATATAATAATTTATAAATAGTAAGTTTTTTATATCCACTTTTATTAAAACCTCATGCTGGCAAACATACCTAATACACCCCTTCCTTCTATTTTCCCAACAACCGCCGCCATCCTGTGAACTTGGTTGAGCTGAGGGAAAGTGACTGGTGCAAAGATTGGCTTGGTTTCTAAGCCTAATGTGGGACTAGAACTGAAGGTCTCCTGGTTTCTAGCCTGGGACCTTAATGTTTTTGAGAAAATTTGCACAGCATATTTATAAATAACCTTCTTTCTACCCCTCCCCCAAATTAGTTTTTTTTAGTGTCATTTTCCTTTGCTGATATATAAAAGAGCAAACGGGAAATTTTAAAAAAGGGTTTTAAAGGTGAAGGGAAAGGTATTAAAGGCAGGGGATGTAAATTGACCTCTAGTAAGCCAAAAATAGGGTGGGAAAAAGAAATAAATTAAAAATATAATTTTCTGAGTGGGGCCTATCATATTTTAAAGATAGGTGCAGTTTTATGAGTTTTTCTAAGCATGAGATTCTAAAATGAACCTTTGTCAAGATTCAGGGACAGGACATTGGTTTAGAAATTCCTAATTCCAAGGAGGAGGAAGTTGGTTGAAAAGCAGTGCTTAATTCAGTCCCCGTGGCTAGCACATTTGCTCTTAGCCAATTTGAGTTTTCTACATTGTCCCTGGTATAACTCTTGGCATTTTGTTCTGATAATGCCCCTACTAATTATTCAGTTGGATGAGGAACAGCATTCTTTCTGCTAGACTTTCTTCTAAAACGACCAGGAAGGCCACTAAAGTCTGTTTAATAGCAACTGCGGTAAGAAGAGGTGGGTTTTTTGCTGTTGTATGATGCAATTCCTAGATTTATATTGCTGTTAGAATAGCTATTGTGATAGACTTTATTAATACTTCAGTCTTTTAATGGTTATTTATGTTTATTTCTAGGATGTAATGGTTTTGTTTTTTAACCATAAATAAATACATTGCAGCAATTGGCATTTCTTTTTCTATATGTCTCTGAAGTAAGTAGTTCTATCATAAATATATATTTAATGGGAACAGATCAGTGGTGGGATTCAAAAATTATTATTACTACTGCCTGGCTTGGCAGGCATGGTGTGGCTTGGTGGGTGTGGCAGGGGAAGGATACAGTACTGCAAAATCCCCATTTCCTCCCTATCAGCTGGGACTCGGGAGGCAGAGAATAAATGGGGGCGGGGCCAGTCAGAGGTGGTACTTACTGGTTCTCTGAACTATTCAAAAATTCCACTACCGGTTCTCCAGAACTTGTCAGAACCTGCTGAATCCCACTTCTGGAACGGATCAAATGTAGCATTACAGATAACAAACATGGCTCTCCGATATCCAGCATTTTCCTGAAGGAGAAAAAGGGGGGTTCCACCTTTTTCCATTTCTGCTGCATCTCCAGTTTCTTTGGTATTCACTGGCTGCTTTGAATTACCAGAGCCTGCTTATGCCATTGCTTGGTGTTGTTCTTCCTCAGGAGGTTTGGTTTCCCAAAACCTTTCCGCTAAAGAACCACCGGCAAGGGAGCATGACAATGAGCTGAGTGAACTTGACAAGGGTGACAAGGCCTGTCTGCACTTCTCTGATGGCAATGCAAGAAGGTGACACGAAGAATTAACCTGTTCTCAGAACATCCAGAGAAGTGACAGCGACAGAGGGAAAAGGGAAAGGGTGCATGCATATGTTCAGAGGAAGTTATTTGGTATGACCTTGTAAAGCTAACAAGTGATATTTCAGATCTTGTTTGTCGTTACAGATTGCATTTTAAAAATGCTTTCGGGCTGTTCGGTTAATAGCAGGTAATGTTTAAACATTAAGAAGAAGGAGGACTTTCTTAAAATCAAGCTAGATGAGGAGGAAATGCTTAATTTGTGATCCAGGCTTCTATTAAGACACCTAGGAATTAAGCTTACCTTTTAAATTTGCTATGCCCAGAGAGTTCAGAATTGGTGATGGCTACTGCATATAGCATTTCAGGGCACAAGTGAAGTCATCTCTTTCTGTGTGGCAGGGTCACCTTAACACTTGTAAGAAGTAGAGGTGGGGGAAGTATGGAATATGGTAGTAATGCTGTTTCAAAGTTGATATTACATGCTCTAAAATGCTATTGATCTTTCATTGAATTATTGACCTAGAGACCTATTGACACGAAGTTGTCATCTTTCCATTCAGTGACCACCACCAACATTCTGCTATTTGTTTGTTTTGTCAAGTACGTATTAGTGGTATACAAAGATATAACAGATACTAGTAAGAGAGAAACATTAGGACGGGGCGGTAGGCACACTGGTGCACTTATGCACGCCAATATAGTGCAATCACAGAAATTCAAGCAAACATGGATATGTCCTTTATTAGGTAGCTGTTCAAAATTGATGGTTGCTGATACTTCCTCACAAGCTCTCATCTTTATATGGCAAAAGGGTGGGTAGTAAGTGCTGATGCATACTGCCTGCTTGATTTCTCATTATTTTTCTTCCCCCCCCCCCCCCTTTGGGCAGAAGGACTTCTTTTGTTCTGCAACAGAGCCTGTGGTACCTTATCATTTCCTATCCATGTAATTTGTTTTTCTAAGGGAGTGAAGTCAGCACATAAGCAATCAGCAACCCTTATTACAGTCTGCAGCTATGTAGCCCAGGGGGTCACAGATCAGAATCTGTGTTGGAGTTTGGCATGCAACTCCAGGGTAAATACCTATTTGGTTGTAGTCAGTTTTGTAATTGTGATGAAGCTCACTATTGTGTAATTGTGATGCGCTAGTATTTTTGCTTATCTCTCTGGGAAAGCATACATTCAAGCAAATAGCAATAATAGAACTTATTTTGTAATACGTCCATAAAATATACTCAATGAGGGAAAAACAATCCCAAGTATCTCTCAGATTGCGTAAGGGAAAAAAAAATACTCCAAAATTTTCTGGGTCAGAAAATCGAAAAAGACTTAAAATATGCACCCCCCCCCCAAAAAAAGCCCCCCACTACACCTTTACTTGTAAGATGCCTGAAGGGACAGTTTCTTGTATAACTTCTGCTTGTAAACTTTGCACAGCATGTGGCTAGTATTATTGGAGTCAGAGACTCTTAGGTAGGTGAAGAAAATCACACCTTAGACTCAGTTATATCAATGTGACACATTTCAGCTGAAATACCATTGAACTGTGTAGTAGGGAAATACAACTACAGTATTGTTTCCTGAATCAGAGTTAGAGCAGTGGAAGCAGTGGATTTATGATATAACTGAGCAAGCTAAATGTTGTATTTTAAAGTGGATTAGGGAAAGTGAGTTAATTCCAGAATATGATGACTGTTGGGTTTGTTTTATATCTGTTCCTAGAGAAAGGAGAGACTGAGTACGATAATACATTGAATTACTTGTAAGCATACTAAAATTATAGGCAATAGCAGCAATAGAAGCCACTGTTGCCATGATGCATCCTCTGTATAACATCAGAGAAAAGGAAGGGGAAAAAAATAAGGAGTAACATTAGTTTGAATAACCTGCACTCCTCCTTGCCCCCTTTTCCTGGTAAGGCAAATTTATTCCATCTCTTCTGTCTACATTAAAATAGAAGGTGTGCTCTAGAGGTGATGCTGATTCCCTCTGGCAGCAGGCAGAGGGTGCCACAGGCTTCTGTGACACTTGATGGTCTCCTGAGGCAAGCCTAAAGCTATGGCTTGGTGGGTTTTTTTTCTCCCCTTTGCAGAGGACAATGTGGGAGGTGGGGAGTCTGGATAATAACAATTCAGTTTCCATGTAGCTACCATCATAGTTAACAAAATAGGCAGCATTGACACTGTGGGAGCTAAGCATTCAACTGCTACCCAGGGAACACAGAACATTCCTATAGATGCTGTTAGTGAGGGACACATTGTGATTTATAGTCTGTAATTGCAGTAATAAAAGCAAGCACACATTAATGTCCCATTACAGGGAGAATACATTTTGCAGAAAGATGTACTCGAAACACAGGCTTACTGCTAAGTGCTGTTTAGTTTGTGCTAATATTTCTTTAGCTACTATAGGGAAGGAGCGTAGCTACTATATGGAAGGTTTCCCCGCAAGTGGAAATAAAACAGATAAAAGGGGTGTGGAGGGGAGAGAATGAGCTTAAATTGCCTTTTTAAAGCATAGCTTAGACTAGAGTTTTAAAACTAACTCAACAAATGCTTTATTGCCCCATTTACTGAATTTTGTAATTCTGTGCTGGGTGCAACTAGCGTAGATGAATCTGGGTTATACTTCTTTCAAATGTTAAGTTCATTCATTGTGCTGCCACATTCATTTGCAAATAGTTTAGTTAAGTCTGCGTGAAAATTCATGTATGAAGATAAACTATGTATTCTTTCCAATGCACTTTGCAAGCAATATATACTCTGATTGGAGAATTTTATAAAATTCAGTTCAATGCTGGGGATAGTTTAGTTTCTCTCTATATATTTAAGTAAGTGGGAACTGAAATAATTTCTCTCTGTTTTTTTAAGGCAAAGTTTCTTTTTTCTTTTTCTTTTTATAACTGGCCCTTGCCTCCAAGAATATAATTCTCTACCGTTCTTTTCTCCTCTTTACCTTTCCCATTTTGCAGGCAACATGGTGTGAATTATTTTTTTTAACTGACTGATTTATTTACAAATTGTATTCTGTTCTTTTTATTGTTACTATTGTTGCTCCTTCTCTTTGTTCACCTACCTCTGTTAGTTCAAACTGCAAAGGCAGCAGGGCTAAATGCCAACATATAAAAGCCTCAAGAGTTTAGAATGGATTTCACCACAACAAAGAATATTTTAAAAATAAATATAAGTACCATGGGAGCCCTAATTTTAGACCAGAGTTATATATTTCTTGTTTCCCTTGCTGTAATAGCGTATATTTTTTTGCTATAGGTACTCCTCGAATTGTAACCATTAGCAACTGCTTGAAGTTATAATGGCCCTGAAATAAGTGAGTTATGACTCACGCTTAACTCCTGCAGCCTCCCTGTGGTCACATGGCATGGGTTTATGACGGTTGCGTATCCTGGAATCAAGTGATCAAACATCTGCAATTTTTCCAGCCAGCTTCTGACAAACAATGTCAATGGGGGAAGCCTGATTCACGTAATGCCTATGTGCTTCACTTAAAGACTATAGTGATTTAATTCATGACCATAGCAAAAGCTATAAAATTGGATACAAACCATTTAAGGAACAATCTATCTTAACAACAGAGGTTCTACTCCCAATTTCTGGTCGTAAGTCAAAGGTAAATCTTTCCAGAGTGACTGACCAACTAGGCAAATTTACATCAAAAGTGTAGGTTGCAAGTAAGAAAGTAAACATTGCTTCTTTTGTTTTATTGTTGATAATGAGATCCATTTGGTGAGTTTCCTTAAAATCTCAGCGTCTTGTCTGCCGTATTATGCAGTACAGTGTTATCAAAATTAGAAATATGGTCTAAGCTTAAAACTGGGATTTCCTTTGATGTAGTCTTCGTAAAAGTTTGGTTGAGATAATGTTTTCCTGTACTCTACATGGATTGATTTAACAGGACAGCATTTTTTTCTGCATAATTCAGCCCTAAATTGGTTATTTTTTCCTCCAACAAAACATTGAAGGCACACGCATTCAGTGGTGTATATTTTGGGGCAATTTGGATTTGGATTGGACTTTGTGCCTTTAATTGTTTATTTAAATAAATAAACAATTTATGGGAGGAAATAATTACTATATTTTTCAGAGTATAAGACACACAATTTTACCCCCCTTTATTTTTTAAAGACTACTTTATTATAGTTCTAGACAACTTAACAAAATGAAGAAGGTTTTAAAAATAAATGCTTGATCTGAAGAGACCCTGTGCTATTATATCTTCTTTTAAATAATAGAGAATAATGTATACCTCCAGAAAGCCATATCAATTTTAACAGAATCGGTACAAATATAGTCTGAAATGTAACAGTGTCCTGTTTAGTATTAAGATAAAGCAGCTGAGTTAAATTCTGACTTAGTCGTTTTTGGAGTAGATCTATTTAAATAATTGGGAGAGTTAGTGTGATTACATTAAGAAAACTTTCTGGCATTAATATATTACCATAATGTATATTTCTCAAATTCTTTGCTATTTCTGTGGGTCAGGCACATATGCACAGGAAAAAACAACAGACGGTGCATATAATCTTTGCTGTTTGTTGTTTGCTGTTTGGCAAATTGCTGGGAGGTAGAGATCTTTTTTCCTTGTTTTCCTCCCCCAAAACTAAGGTGCGTCTTATATTCCAGTGTGTCTTATACTCTGAAATATATGGTAAATCCTGTGGTCTAAAATAGGAAGGCATGGAGGCAAATCTGTATAAAAATAAAAGTAAAGTAAAATAAAAAATCATTTTAGTTATAGTCTTGCATTGTTTTGCCTCAAGGAAACTCAACCATGGATTATCTTAGTGAATCATAGCAATTGTTCTGGTGTCTGTTCAAGAAAACTGTCCATTGATTATGACTTTAGAATGAAGGGAAGTACCATTCCCAATATTTTCGAAAATGGTTTCTCTTTTATGGACGGCTTGTAGTGACACACATGGGAATCCATATCTCTTCAGGCAAGCCTTGTCCTTTCTTTTCCTTTTGTTGGCATGCTCAAAATAGCTAACCAGCAATTCTCTCAGTACAGAATGATGAAAATAAGAGACTTTTGATCAGAGATTTACAGTGTTAATTTGTTTTCCATTGAATTTTGGCAAGAGAGGAAAGAAATGACCACAAACAACCTTTGAATTGACTTTCTTTGGGGAGAAGCTGGTAATGTTTCACTGGTTTTTTGTTTTCCAAAAGTCCATTAACAATTCACCAGAAGACCAAAATAGTGAACAGGCAACTTGGTCTGTTTCATGGGTTCTCAGCCTGTGGGCTATAGCCCACTACTGGGCTGTGTCCTATTTGCAATTGGGCCACCTGAGTGGCAGACCAACACATTATTATTATTATTATTATTATTATTATTATTATTATTATTAATTAGATTTGTATGCCGCCCCTCTCCGCAGACTCGGGGCGGCTCACAACAGCAATAAAACAGTGTACAATGAACAAATCTAATATTTAAAAAATATCTAAACACCTATATAGCCTGGGGGAGATGTCTGACGGCAGAGGTGGGTTTTAAGGAGTTTGTGAAAGGCAAGGAGGGTGGGGGAAATCCTAATCTCCCGGGGGGGGGGAACTGGTTCCAGAGGGTTGGGGCCGCCACAGAGAAGGCTCTTCCCCTGGGTCCCGGCAGACGACATTGCTTAGTCGACGGGACCCTGAGAAGGCCAACTCTGTGGGACCTAACCGGTCGCTGGGATTCATGCACCAGCAGGCGGTCTCGGAGATATTCTGGTCCGATGCCATGAAGGGCTTTATAGGTCATAACCAACAGTTTGAATTGTGACCGGAAACTGATCAGCAACCAATGCAGACTGCGGACTGTTGGTGTGACATGGGCATACCTAGGGAAGCCCATGATTGTTCTCGCAGCTGCATTTTGCATGATCTGAAGTTTCCGAACACTCTTCAAAGGTAGCCCCATGTAGAGAGCGTTACAGTCGTTGAGCCTCGAGGTGATGAGGGCATGAGTGACTGTGAGCAGTGACTCCCGGTACAGGCAAACCTGGGCAAACACCCCCCTCGCCACAGCTGAAAGATGGTTCTCTAATGTGAGCTGTGGATCGAGGAGGATGCCCAAGTTGCGGACCCTCTCTGAGGGGGTCAATATTGCCCCCCCCTGGGTGATGGACGGACAGATGGAATTGTCCTTGGGAGGCAAAACCCACAGCCACTCTGTCTTATCATGGTTGAGTTTGAGTCTGTTGACATCCAGCCAGACCCCAACAGCCTCCAGGCACTGGCACATCACTTCCACTGCTTCGTTGACTGGACATGGGGTGGAGATGTACAGCATGTTGTGTGCATAGCCCAATTCATGTGAGCAGTGGGTGCTGGTGCTTCATGTGAATGATGGGTGTGCATACCTGCTGCTCACACAAATGAAGCTGCATGTTTGTGCATGTGTGCGCCTGCCCCTCACACAAAACCATATCCTCTTTCTCTCCCCACTCTTCATTCCACATCAGGCTGGGCCACCAACCCAGAAAGGTCAAGGAATGCTGGCCTATTTTACCCCGCTTTTGATAATGTCATATTAGTCTAGCAAGTAGTATAGCAGAAAATTAAAGTCTCCTTTCTTTGGCCTATTGCTAGAATTCATCATCACTGAATTGACACAATGAGGATGACAAATAGGAAGCTTTTGACCATCCCTTTGTTATAGTACTGCTTCCTTGTCCACTTGTCTGTGAAACTTAGGGGTTTTTTGGTAAAGAGAAAACCATTCTGTTGTAATTTTTCAGCATTTCCCTTTCTTATGGTTTACTTTACTTAGCCCCCAAACTGATTGCAAGTATTGCTTCGGGCAAAATATTGTGGAAATCCTTTTTGTAAGGTAAAACAAAATTGCTTGGCTGTTGAACAAGCAGCTGCTGATTTGTCAACTTCATGTTTTGATTCTGCTAAGATAAGAAGATAATATATTCTCACTTGAATTCCCTTTTCAAACTTCTGGATAACTGTAGCCAGTGAGAGTGACAAAAATTACAGTTGGAAGATGCTGGGCAACTTCAATATGAGGATATTATCATAGAATGGAGACACATTTAAGATCATACTGTTTGTTTGTTTGTTTGTTTGTTTGTTTGTTTGTTTGTTTGGTTGGTTGGTTGGTTGGTTGGTTGGTTGGTTGGTTGGTTTGCTGGTTGATTGATTGGTTTCGTAGCAATGAAAATATTAAATACAAAACTGATTTCTGCTCAAGTGGATTTGTGAATAGGAAGCCTGCCAGAGAAAGATATTATCAGTAATTTGAAAGAGCAGGTCCCTACTAGAGCAGGGAAGGAATAAGTCATTTTGATGGGCTAAAATCACCCTCATATCTTAAATCAGCATAATCACAAGTCAAGAACAGCACATGGGGTGAAATTCAGCAGGTTCTGGAGAACTGGTAGTGGAAATTTTGAATCGTGTACTGTAGAGAACTGGCAAATACCACCTCTGGCTGGCTCTGAGTAGGGTGGGAATGGAGATTTTGCAGTATCCTTTGGCTGCCACGCCCACCAAGTCACGCAATGTCACGCCCACCAAGCCATGCCATGCCACAGAACCGGTAAGTAAAAAAAATGGATTTCACCATCACCACACCAGTAACTTTAGTGAGAGACACAGTAAAATAGGCAACATATCTTATTCTGTAGGGACAGATTGGAGGCACTCCTCAACTTTCAACCACTTGCTTAATGACTAACATCATTCTTGAAAGAAGTGACTTACTACCGATCCTTGCACATATGACCATTTCAGCATCCCTATGGTCACATGATCAGAATTCAGGCACTTGGCAACTGGCATGTATTTATGACAGTTGTGGAATCACAGGATCGTGTGGTCACCTTTTGTGACCTTCCCAGTTGGTTTCTGGCAAGCAAAGTCAACAGGAGAAGCTGAAATTGTTTAATAATTTCATTATTTACTTACCAATTGTAGTGGTTTATTTAACAACTGGGGAAAAAAGTTGTAAAATCAGGCACAAGTCACTTAACTGCTTTGCTTACCCACAGAAATTCCAAATTGTGGTCATAAATTGAAGATTGTTTTATGGCCAGTTCATGATTCCTGAAGTGTTCATATAAAGAATAGTGGAAAGAAAAACAACTTCATAAAATGATGGAGACAGGGGTAATTACCTTGCTTTATTTATTTATATTTACTCTTGGGTACTTATTTTTGTGATTAGAACAAATAAATTCCCAGAGCGTTTGTAAAAATGCTTGTAGAATAGAATATTATCTGTCCTATAGTTTCACATCCTTGCATTTATTAAACCTGTAATACGTAGGTTTCATCATTACCATTAAATGCCATGATGGATATTATTAGTTTTAAAGAAAAGATAAAGTAAATTCGTAGAAAAATTAATACCTACATGCTATAATAGTTCCAATTGCATGGATAAATGATACAAAAGACCTGCTGCCTTCAATGGTCCCACGATGTTGAAGTAGATCAGGGGTGTCAAACTCTGAGGGCCACATCAGGGTTGTGTTTAACCCTGGGGGCTTGATGGGCATGGCAGGATAGGTGAGCTTGACTTCACTCATGTCTGGGTGGCCCAAGTGCTCTGCCAGTGAAAATGGAGCTTGGGTGACTGCAATGGCCTCCTGCAACACTCTGTCAGCGAAAACAGAGCTCAGGAGGGCCACATGTGAGCTCCGTTTTCACTGGCAGAGGCACCGTGGGTGGGTCCTTCACTGTTTCCAGGATAGCCCTGCAGGCCAGTTCTAAGCATCCCACTGGCTGGATCCAGCCCCTGGGCCTTAGAGTTTGACATCTCTGAACCAGATGGACTTTTAGGTCTGATCTGGCAAAAGCTGCTGCTGTTTCTTTATATATAATATATAGTTCATACTTTGTCAGGGTAGGATTTTTACTTTCTATAAATGGTGCTTTAGGGGAACTGCAAACCTCCTTTGAGAATTTGTATAGAAACTGGTAATTACACAAAGTGAAAGATATTTGCTTGAGGAAAGTTGGTTTCGGAAAAGACATGAGGAATGACAGCAATGGCCCCCTGATCTATTGGATTGGCTAAACTGTCGCTGCTTAAAAATTCCAGCTTTGCTTGTTACTGCTAATCATTCTGACAGGCAGCAAAGACATTTACTTGCAGGATCTTTGGAGCTGCATAGAGCTTTGCTCCTTTGGGAGGCAGTAAGCATGCTATTCATAGGCTCCGGTCCATATCATGTCTCCTGGTTACCTCCCGCAATGTTCCCTGTTAATTTTTAGTGAGTTTGGAACTACTAGGGTAGCTTTTTTTTCTTCACCTTTATTCTTTCTCTTTCAGAATAAAGTGTGGTTTTATTTCTTTGTTAATTTTTTTATAAGAGAAATAACTCTTTTTATTCTTTTTGTTGTTCTTTTTAAAACTGCCTCCCCATTTCTTTTCTTCTACCCAAGTCATTAAAGCAATATATTATTATTATTATTTTTAAATTATTAAGCAGTTCTAAAAACAGAAAACAAAAAACCACAGAAAATAATATAAAAAGAGAATGAAAGAAAGAGAGAGAGAGAGAGAGAGAGAGAGAGACCTACAGAATATACATATATACACATTCCAAACACAAAAAACAATACAACTACATTCACAATTCAACATTACAAACATAACACCACATATAACATTATAACTTTATCCTTTTCACAGTCTGGCATATGATTTTATCCTTTATCCTTCTATCTGTCATTGTTCATTTAATTAGTCTAATTTATCTGTAAAGCAAATATATTATTATGGGTTTTGGATTTATTTATTTTTGGTAATTGTTTCATGTAATCAACTACTATGCATTTTAAAATAAACTTCGCTGCAAATCACACTTATCTTACTTTATTTTGGGTCCTATTTGTATGTTTTGCTTATTCAGATTCCCTGTTACTCTTTTTACATTGTTTGGGCCATGCAAAGAAAACCTAGTGATGTTTCTGCATTTTCCATCAGCAGGAGAGGAAAATGAGTGAGAACAGGAAACAGTGCTGTTGGCATCTTGAGGATGAAAAACAAATAGTTCTTTCCTCCAAACAGATTATATTCCTCCAAACGGATCAATGCCCATCACAATGGGCGCATATATGAAAGCTGGAACAGAATGGCAAACATTTTGTATGATCATTGTTTTATTGTTTTTATTGTTTTATGATTATTTTATTATTGTTGTGAGTCCCCCAGAGTTGCTTAAGATGGGCAGCCATATAAATCTTTTAAAGACATAAATAAATAATTAAATCAATTGCTTATTGTCAGCTGCAAAGTTGTATATAGTGTGGTGTTAAAAAAAGATTAGCTGGAGGTGCTTGCCTGCCAGTCATTTCCACAACTATAATATTTTTCTTTTACTAACTTAAACTTTTCACTATGGTCATATCGATAATAATGGCTGAGATATATAACACTGGCATATATAGCATTAACTAGGGGTAAAGAGAGAATGCCATATAGAAAAGGGCGAGGCCTTCTCACTCCCAATGTACACTAACTGTACTGACCCTATCAAAAAGAAGTAAACTACTCAATCTGCTGCCCACTCCCAAACCATTGAACCCATCCAGGAAGATGCCATCATAGGATCCAATTGCACGATGCATATGGGCAACTAGACAGGAGGAATATGTATCTAAGGAGCAGGTGGTTGACCTCAAAATGACCTTGTTCATTTTTTCATGCACAATAAGAACAATTTATTCCCAGATAATGGGGCAAGAATGGGGCATGTACATGAACCGGTTTCAAAGCTAGTGTCTAGCTTGGAATAAATTCACAATTTTGTCTGACAGATGCTCTGCAATTTTCTCCTCATAGCTGTTGTGAGTGCTCCTTGTCCAAATCTGGTAATGATAGATTCTGAGGAGGATGAGCCAGGCCTATCTTGGTACCCTGGGCTAGTGGTGTTGCCCAGCTGATGCAGAGAATGAGAGTGAGGGAGAAGTAGACCTGGATGAACCTGAAGGACCACCAGAGGTGGCAGATATGCCAATGACACTAGAGTCATTGTAGGTATACCTCTCTTTTCTCAATTTATGAGCAAGTACCTATTATAATGTTAGTAACTTTTAGCCTGGTCTTCATTTACAACAAATTGTCTTTTCTTCCCATCATTATTTTCCATAGTGAAGAATACAGTTATGATTATTTTGAATTTGATTTCAAATCCATATCACTTGTAGAAGTTTTTTAAAAAAGGAAATCTATTGATTGTAGAAGCATAACTATATCAAAAATTTATATATTTGGTATGCAGAGTATACCAAATATATAAATATATATGTTATGCATAAAATCATTAAAGTGTTTCAGAAGATTCGGGAAAAAGTATATTAAAAACCTATTAATTTCAATAACATGTAATCTGGTGCATCCTAAATCAATGTTAAATTATTAATCACATACTCTGCAAAACATGTGTAAATTTCAATTAGAGATCTGTGAAGTAAATTTTTTGTGGATTAAGTTCTTAAAAGTAGTCTTTAGCTAGATGATAAATGTATATACATCCATTTAATATACATTTGCATACACATTTATAAATTGTTATTAACTTCATTTGGGGTAGAATGGGATAATATTTATAGTATCATCACCCTACCATTTTCAAATGAACTGCAAGTTTCAAGTGGTAAAATAAAATTCATTATTTCCTTATTATGCATTGGGCTAAGTCTATGAAAACACTGTGTATTGTGTAGAGGTGATTTAAACAAGAAACATGACAAGTCACCAAAGGAGAAATGCAAGCATTTTGCCACCAAATTCCTTTATGTATAAATGTAAATGTTCTGCAATATTTGTTTGAGACAGAGTTATATATCAGAAGATAGTATTTGTTAACAAAGCACTCCCACAGTTATTGTATTTGGAGAGTCTCTGATGGACTATTAAAAAGTAGACTTGTCAGCCTCTTGGTTTAAAATTTTATTCTTTCTCCAGCCTAGTATTGTACAAAAAAGGAAAGCTGAATTCTGCAGCATTTTTATCTAGACACAGTATAACCTTTTTGCAACACTGGTTAACTAAATAGCACAAAAATCTTCCTAAAATCCCCCACTTTGCTTGAGTATCTACCGTACTTGTCATAGGAATCCAAACTGGCCATGATAGTCCTACTGGATGCCATGCCAAAAAATCTTAGAAAATCTGCACATTGAGAAATATTTTTACCCTAATTCATTACAACATCCTAGATTCTTGGAAAGAACATGATGTGAAAACATAACACCAAATAAAGAATTGGCTGGTATGGTTTCACACTGTTGTGTATATAATAATAATAATAATAATAATAATAATAATAATAATAATAATAATAATAATAATAATGTATATGTTCACTAACTCCCAGCAATTCAGGGTAGTTAACTCAGTTGTTTCAAGATATATATATATTCTTCCAATGTTTTAATTTTGATTTATACTTTAAATGTTGGGTTATTTGAGCCTGAATTAAGAGGAAATGCAGAACAGATTTATTCTGAGTTATTTTATTTCTTATTTACTTGTTGTCGACCTCACTACTTTTCCTGTTCTGAATATTACTGAGACTTAATCTCTGGGTTAATAGGTTGTGGGTTAAACATTTAAACTGGGGAATTCTGAGTTTATTGGTGCTTACAATAGTCCTTTTCATTATTTTTCAACTGTCTGGGATTACAGCAACATGTGTAATGCATTCATACTAGTTTGATGGCCTCACTGGCAAAATTGCAGCAGGCTTCTTAGAGCAGGGAACTAAATTGTCAGTGGAATATTATTAATAGTTATTTGTAATTGCTATGCATGTTCAGTATATGTATTGTGAAGAAGCCTTTGATAAGCCAGACATTTTTTCTTGAATTGTTCCTTTTTTTGTTTAGGAAACTCTCATCCATGGATGCCTGGGCTTCTGTTGTGAAACATGGGGAGGAACTTGGCCAATTGAGAAAAGTTAGTGCTGAAATCCAACGTTCAGGACCATGGAGAGCTGAGAAGACAGAGAATTAAGAAAGCATTACATAATATCAGGCTTCAGGTATTTGTGTTGATAGATGATAGGTAGGTAGGTAGGTAGGTAGGTAGGTAGTAGGCAGGCAGGCAGGCAAGTAGGCAGGCAGATTGATAGAGACTGAGATATGATAGATAGATACTGTAGATCGATGGATGGATGGATGGATGGGTGGATGATAGATGATAGTCAGTTTTTCTTTTATACCTTTAAATGTTGTGTTGGTAGGCTAATCAGGATTGGGATACTAAGAAAAAGACAGAAAATTCATCCTGTTCTCCCTTCTCCAAAGTCCTGGATTTTATCAGAGCATCCATGATTAAACCATATGATATACAATATTTTTGATCCATGCTAAAGTTTATGAGGCTCACTAGTGTCAGGATGTGTACAAAGGTGACCACAGTTAGCTTTGCATTTATATTTTGGCCACTAATAAATGAATTATGATATTGTAAGCTGAGATCATTTTAATATATGGGCCTATTCATTTGTTAGATATTCAAGATAGTGTACATAGTTCCCCATCTCTTTATTCTTTCACCCCATTGCAACAGTTTTGTCAGCTAGACATTGATTGGTGCAAATGAATCTCTATGCCTGATTGGAACCTGCCTCCTCCTGGTCCTAGTCTGACACTACAACTTTGTTCTTCCCTTCTCTTGATAGCAAGAATCAATGAAACTGCTGCAGCATTTTGGTTCAAATTGTGGAAATTGGCTGAATCCCAGTCAGTGTTCATTGGATGCTTGTTAAACAATCTTTAATTTGCAATAAAATCAGGAACAACAATTCTGCATTATATGTTTCTGTTCCCACTGCCCCCATCCCCAAGTGATTTGTGTGAGTCCTTTCTGAGCCTCCAAACAGTTGTCATTGCTCAATAAGTAGCATAATAACAGAAACTTGATGGGAATCTTCAGGAACCTAGAGACTAATAGAGACTAAATTATGTCAGTGGAAGTTGATGGGGTTTTTTTGACTGATTGAATTACTAAATGGGCACAACTAATAGAAAGCAACAGCTGTGTTTGGACTTCGGCAAACTCTCTGAAATAATGGCTTGCAAAATCTTATTAAAGAAATTAATTGAATTTGGCTCGAATCAAAGTCTGTCTCTTGAATTGAAAACTGGCTAAGCAATTCTAGCAGAACAGCCTTTGTTCTTGAATTATGGGGTTGTGTGAATAGGGAAGAAAATTATACCCACAATTTCCACCTCCAATCTTTCCATTTAATCGTGTTGTGAGCTCCTTCTGTTTTCTTTGAAACAATAGCTAAGGTAGCTATCACAATCAATAAAGGAGCTGGATCCCCTCTGGCCCTTCTTTCAGTTTTTGTAGTAAACTGGACTGTACTACACCAGTTATTGTTCCTCAGCCTATGTATCTCCCTCACAGGGTTCTTGTGAGAATTAAGTCACAGAATGAGACTACACTAAATGTTATAAATATCCAGAGACAAATTGTGCATTTCTGACTTACCTGACCAAAAATGTCTTTGTGTGTGTATTAAAAAAAACCCCGACTTTCTTAAAGTAACTGAAACAAATAGATCTCTGACTGGGAAGGAGAAGGGGTGTTTCTAAGACACTTTTTGAAAAGCAAGACTCTCACGATGTTAGAATCAACTTCTAAATCTATCAATGACAAATCACTGACTATTGCCCATGGCCCTTAAATGGGAGGAGGCTATTTATTTGGACCATGGGCTGTGCAATTAATGCTTTGGTGGATGATATAGACTAGATATACCGGTTGCAATAGATAGGATGAGAATTCAAAGTGAACAAGGACAAGATTTTCTGGATTATTTTCCCTTTCTGTTTTCAGGAGTAGTATGAGTGCTTGGTTTCTAATATTGCATTCTGATAAGAAGATTTTAGATATGTTACCCAAACTCAACCCTGACAAGACAAAGTGGCTGTGGGTTTTGCCTCCGAAGGACAATTCCATCTGTCTGCCCATTAACCTGGGGGGGGGGGGAATTACTGACCCACTTGGAGAGGGTCTGCAACTTGGGCGTCTTCCTCAATCCACAGCTAACATTAGAGAACCATCTTTCAGCTGTGGCGAGTAGGGCCCAGGTTCGTCACTGCTCACAGTCACTCACGCCCTCATCACCTCGAGGTTTGACTACTGTAACACTCTCCACATGGGGCTACCTTTGAAGAGTGTTTGGAAACTTCAGATTGTGCAGAATGCAGCTGCGAGAGCAATCATGGGCTTTCCCAGATATGCCCATATCACCCATATGCCCAACACTCCGCAGTCTGCATTGGTTGCCGATCAGTTTCCGGTCTCCATTCAAAGTGTTGGTTATGACCTATAAAGCCCTTTATGGCATCCGACCAGAATACCTTCGGGACCGCCTTCTGCTGCACGAATCCCAGCAACTGATTAGGTCCCACAGAGTTGGCCTTCTCCGGGTCCCGTCGACGAAACAATGTCGTCTGGCGGGACCCAGGGGAAGAGCCTTCTCTGTGGCGGCCCTGACCCTCTGGAATCAACTCCCCCTGGAGATCAGGACTGCCCCCACCCTCCTTGCCTTTCGCAAACTCCTAAAAACCCACCTCTGCCGTCAGACATGGGGAAATTGATTCCCCACAGCCATCCTGTTTTATGCATGGTTTGTTGGGTTGTATGATTGTTTTTATATTAAGGGGTTTAACTGTTATTTTTTTAATCATTGGATTTGTATTGTGTATTGTTGTGAGCTGTTCCGAGTCTTTGGAGAGGGGTGGCATACAAATCTAAATAATAATAATAATAATAATAATAATAATAATAATAATAATAATAATAATAATAATAATAATAATTTTACATATAATGATTTGTGAATGTTTTGTGAATGTTGGGGGAAAGATCGTAAGCAACATGAGAAAATATTATTTTACTGAAAGAGTAGTAAATGCTTGGAACAAACTTCCAGTAGACGTGGTTGGTAAATCCACAGTAACTGAATTTAAACATGCCTGGGATAAACATATATCCATCCTAAGATAAAATACAGGAAATACGATAAGGGCAAACTAGATGGACCATGAGCTCTTTTTCTGCCGTCAATCTTCTATGTTTCTATATGATCCACAAAGTCCCTGGATTTGTTGAAGAGTCCTGTTTCTACTAAGCAGCTTAAAAAAGAATTGTTTTTAAAATGGGGTTTTGAGTAGTTTAAAAGTTTAGCATTTTAGAACAATCCTTTTGTAATGCTGATAGTTCATTGCAAGCTCATTCTTGGCTTTCACTATTATTATTATTCTTGTTGTTGTTGTTGTTGTTATTATTATTATTATTATTATTATTATTTATTAGATTTGTATGCCCCCCCTCTCCATAGACTCGGGGCGGCTCACAACAATAACAACAACAATGTAAGAACAAATCTAATAATTTAAAACACACTAAAAACCCCATTATTAAAAGCAAACATACACACAAACATACCATGTATAAACTGTATAGGCCCGGGGGAGATGTCTCAGTTCTCCCATGCCTGATGGCAGAGATGGGTCTTAAGAACTTTACGAAAGGCAAGGAGGGTGGGGGCAGTTCTAATCTCCGGGGGGAGCTGGTTCCAGAGGGTCAGGGCAGCCACAGAGAAGGCTCTTCTCCTGGGTCCCGCCAAATGACATTGTTTAGTCGCCGGGACCCGGAGAAGGCCAACTCTGTGGGACCTAACTGGTCGCTGGGATTCGTGCGGCAGAAGGCAGAAAACAAATATTATGTTAGAAGAAGTGGACAAACGTTTTAAAACAAACGTTTCATGAATTGTTTTTGGTAAAGTTTAAATAATTTATTTTACTCATACATTATGAAGATTTCTGTAGTTCCAATGATGTATTGCATAGCATGCAGAGACAAAAAATCTAAAACATTGAACACAACTCATTTTTCACACACAAATTAAAAAAGCTTATCACCCAATATGAAAGTAATGTTAGCACCATTTTCTACAATTGTATGGCAGCCAGCCACAAGTAATTATGAATCAGATCAATTTCTAAAAAGTTTGTAGAAATACATATGTAGAAAAATAATAAAATAGATGATTTATAGTCTAATCCTATGCATACTTATCCAGAAATAGATATTAATGCATTATGATAAAGGATCTGTCTTTATAGAAGATCGCAGAAGAGTAGGAATTTAGAATATATTTTTTTCCTAATATTTTTTTATCTGCAATTTTTATTAATTTTTAAAAATAAATCATGTGCACTATTCTGGGATGTCTAAATGAAGGATTTACCATGCTAATGATATAGCAGTGTGGTTTTTCTAGAATCCTGGGGCAAAATATCCAAGTCCTATGCTTGACTCCTATGAATTATATATTATGGGTAACACCTCTACTATTCTAGATGCAAACATTTCGGAGTGGAAGTTAAGAACTTGGTTACAATTTATAACCTTTTATGGCCCAAGCAGGCCTAATTAATTAAGGACTTCCTCACCCATTGATTTTGCCCATCCCATGTGACCTGACTGGTAAGTTGAAATCTATCCATCCAGGTTATGTAATGTGACTTTACCATGATGTAGCCTTGTTCCATGTTATGTTCATTTCCCTTTTTGTTTTGAATCTGTTATGGTAATAATTCTAAGTTGTATGTTGTTGTGTGACATTGTTAAATTGGGTAGATTTAGAAACAACAACAACAACAGGCCATGCCCACCCCAGCTCCACAAAGGGGGAAATGTCACCATATGTCACGATACGTCATGTGACGTGATTGAGTTTGACACCTGTGCTATATACAAACACCTATTCATGCAGCTCAAAGGCAGCACTACTATGACTAGATCTCGTATCTCTCATTCAAACTTCACTCTCTTACATAAAGTTAATAATAATAATAACAGAGTTGGAAGAGACCTTGGAGGTCTTCTAGCCCATAAGGGTTCAGCTCCCTCCACAGGTTTGCAGTTCCCTCTACTGGTGGAATTCCTCAGCTATCTCCAGAGGCAACTCGTTCCAGACTCCACACAGAACAGTGGTAGCCATGGATGCCAGCTTGACAGGATGGGGTCCCCACGTCCAGGGAGCAATGGCACAAGATCAGTGCTCCTCTCACGAAGCCTCCCACTCAATCAACTAGTTGGAGTTGAGCTCTAAAACAATTTTGACACCTGCAATGTCCTAGTCCTGAGGGACAGTACATCAACATCACATCAATCAACCAACAGGGGGGCATGCGATCCAGTTCCTTACATATATAAGCCAGGAAACTAGGCCTGTGGATGGAGATACATCTTCTATCGCTGACCTTGGACCACTTATTGGGAGACTGCAAACTGGCTAAGCCACGCATGGGTGGACCAAGCAGAGTGGCATGTTCTTCCAATGCTATTCCACCAGATCTCCCAGGGTTTTGGACAGTCCCTAGTAGACGTCTTTGTGACACACATCAATACACAACTTTCCAGGTTCTCTTCTCGCTTCCCTTCTCAGGGTGCGGAACAGACAAATTTATTTATTTATTTATTATTTGGATTTGTATGCCGCCCCTCTCCGAAGACTGCTTTATGGAGCCTGTGGCCCCAGGGTCTCTTGTATGCATTTCCACCATTCCAGTGATTCCAGATGGAACAAGTGGAGTTGATCCTGGTGGCTCCGTTCTGGTGTCGGCAAGCATAGTTTGCCCACCTTCAAGCTCTCTTGATTGCTCAGCCATGGCGGTTTCCTCCTTCAGAGGACATTCTCTCAGAGGGGGCTTTGCTTCATCCAAATCCAGCCTGCTTGCAACTGACCACATGGGAGGGATGACCTAATACAATAGGGATATGACCATGGCCTGCCACATAGAAAGGATGATTTGAAGTCGGCTTACCTAATTGTAGTACTTTGGAGATATTATGATGAAGTAACTAGATGAGATTCATCTCTTTAAACAAAGGTGAGCCTTAAACTGAGGTGGTATTTTTATATAGTTTCATTCTCATATGTTTTCTGAGCTTTTTGTTTTTGTATATTACTATTTTTGCTACTATTTGTTTGTTTATTTTTACCTGACCTTTATTATTTTTATAAACAACTGAAAGTGGTGAACATACCTAATTTTCCTCTTCCTATTTTTCTCACAACTCAGCTGAGATAGGGCGACTGGCCCAAATTGACCCAGCTGATTTTTATGCCTAAGGTGGAACTAGACCTCACAGTCTCCTGGTTTCTAGCCTGGTGCCTTAATCATTAGACCAAGAAATGGTTTTAAGTCATTCTGTAATCTGCCCAGAAATCATTTGTATTTGAGTGGGGTAGATAAATATGACCAAAATAAGAATTTTCCCATCTTAGAAATGAGAAAATCATATTCTTTCAGAATATTCATATAAATATTGGTACTTCCTGATGATTTAATATATCATTGGAAATGTCAGCACAAACCCGGCTTGTAATCCATTCAGATATTTTATAAAAGCAATTTCTGCTGTCATCTTATATGGTAACTTCCTGTACTGTATGACTTGCAGAGAAATTGAATTTTTACCATAAGAGTTTTTATTATAAGCAAAAGCAAAACAAAACAATCCACAAAATCATACCGGTACATCTCTCATATGCTAAAGGAAACCAGGCTTTCATAAGTATTTATGTCAAGTTCTATAAATAAATTAACCTTTAAGTCATTTCAACAGTAGAAATATGGGAAATTAAGCATATAAATTATTGTAGACAGTCCAAATTGCTAAACAGTCCATCAGTAAAGTATTGTTTTCAGATATAGAAAGACAACAGTTCAATAGATTAATGGATATTATTTGTTCTGTCGAGCTCTCTGGTAGAATCCTCCCGAAAATGCACAGATACAATTTCAGACACACAAACGTTTGAAAATTCAAAACAATGTTCTTTATACCGAAAATGCAAATAAATGAAGCACTCTTTTTGTTTAACAAAGAGCACTCATCTCCAAACAAACTGGTAATTTGTACAAGTCTCTTATCAGTTCTGTGATACTTAGCTTGCAGCTGTGAGGCAATTCACAGTCCTTCTTTCACAAAGTGAAACACACTTTGCTCTGGTTTAGTTTCAACGCGGGGAAAAATCAGCACACAAAGGTCAAAGTCAGCAAAGCAGGCACGAAACACCAGGATCAGATAATCCTCCACAATGGCCAAACCCACAGGTTGCTATTTATAGCAGCCTCACTAATTACCACAGCCCCACTCAACCACAGGTGGCCTCATTTTCTTTGATAATAATCTCTCAGTTGTTGCCTATGCATCGCTGTCCGCATGCGTGGCTGTATCATTAACTCTTGTTCCGAATCCAAGGAGGAGCTAGATAATTGATCTCCTTCTGAGCTGTCTGCCACACTCTCCTCCTCCCTATCACTCATGTCTTCTTGGTCAGAGGAGCCTTCACCAGCAGATTCCACCGGGAGCAAAACAGCTGCAGTATGTGGATGTCTCCCCCACATCCACAGTCTTTGGGGCAGGAGCTGGGCCGGAGCTAACCACAACATTATTCTAGCTTTATTTTTAATCATTAATCAACCACTTTATACCATAGCAATTGGTATAGAGTTCAAAAGTGTGTAAGGTCTCTTGAATTGAGTCTTCCAAAAGAATATTAACATATAAAATTGTTGTTTCATTTTGAGCATGACCTATACAACAATTAGTTGGACCTCTCAGTTTCTTCATGAAAACAGTTGTTTGGCTAATTTTAAATTTAAATGTACACAAATATGATATTTAGGTCTTAAAATTAGCTTCTACTTATGTTAATTTTTGAAATACATTCTGCACCTTTATTCCATGCTTGTACTTTTGAGCATATAATTTAATATATTCTCATTTTTAAAGAATATATAAAACACTAATCCTAAAGGATGTTCTGAAGCATCTTTAGGAACTAGATTCAAGTTTTTCTACACTAGATATTTTCACAAACCAGACTCTGGAAACTTCTGGAATTCTCTATGCCTATTTTGGAAAAGAAAAGATAAATCATTTAGTCAGGTGCACTGAAGAGGACTGGAAAGGTGCAGATTTCTATTTAGCAGCTGTTATTTGTTCTGCTGAAACACCATATTTTTTGGAATATAAAACGCACCCTAGTTTTAGGGGAGAAAAACAAGGGGAAAATATTCTGCCTCCTAGCAATTTGCCTCTCAGCAAATAGATGATATACACTGTTTGCTATGTATTTTTGTGCATGTGTGCCTGACCCATAGAAATAGCAAAGAAGTGGGGAAATGTACATTATGGCAGTATATTCATGCGAGAAGATTTTCTTAAATGCAGTCACACTAAATCGTCCCAATTATGTAAATAGATCTACTACTTCAAACATGACTAAGTCAGGGTTTAACTCAGCTGCCTTATCTTAATACTAAAACAGAACACTGTTACATTTCAGATTACAGTGATCCCTCGATCTTCGCGATCTCGATCTTCGCGAAACACTATATCGCGATTTTTCAAAAAATAATAAATTAAAAATACTCCCCGGGTTTTTTTTGCTATACTGTACCATGGTTTTTCTCACCCGATGACGTCTTTTTTCCTATCATTTCTCTCTCTCTTCCTTCCACTCTTCTCTCTCTCTTTCTTCCTCTCTCACACTCTCTTCCTCCCTCTCTCATCTCTTTCGGGGGGGGGGCGGCAGGCGGGTGCCTACAGGGGATGGTGGCCGCCAGCGCTGCTGCAGGAGGACTTGGCGGTGAGAGGGGCGGGTAGCGTCGAGCGGGCGGGCGGGCGAGTGGCGGGCGGGCGGGTGCTTACGGGGAACGGTGGCCGCCAGCGCTGCTGCAGGAGGACTCGGCGGTGAGAGGGGCGGTAGCGGCGGGCGGGCGGCAGACAAGCGGCGGGCGGGCGGGCAGGCGGGCGGCGGACAATCGGCGGGCGGACAAGCAGCGGGCGGGCAGGCGGCGGACAAGCGGCGGACAAGCGGCGGGCGGGCGGGCGGTGAGCTGTATGTAGCAGAAGTAAAAACACCATGGAAAAGTGGCGCGCATGCGCAGATGGTGTTTTTACTTCCGCACCACTACATCGCGAAAAATCGAGTATCGCGAGGGGTCTTGGAACGTAACCCTCACGATACTCGAGGGATCACTGTATACTTGTACAGATGCTGTTAAAATTGATGTGGCTTTCTAGAAGTATACATTATTTTCTGCTATTTAAAAGAAGATACAATAGCACTGGGCCTCTTCAGATCAAACATTAAAAAGCTTCTTCATTTTGTGAATAATGAAGCAGTCTTTATAAATATATTAATTTGAACATTCTATAGATATTTATATTATATTATATTATTTATATATATATATATATATATATATATATATATATATATATATATATATATATATATATATATATATATAGACTTACCCCCTTGCATCCAGTTTCAGCAGTCTGATTAGCATGCCTCTCTCCTAGCAATTTGCCTCCTTGTAGCTAGTTTCACTTTCAGTTTTGGCACACGGCCTGCCTGTGGCCTCAATCAGCTGAGGGTCGGAAGGCTGATAATCAATTGCTTGTTCTAATCAGGCTCTTTGTGGTTTGCTGCAAGGAGGTAAATTGCTGGGAGGCAGAGGCCAAAGAATAGAGGTGTCTGTGTGGCACTAAATTCAGTGTAGAAGATGCACCCAAGTTTCACTCTCTTTTGGGGGGGTAAAAAGTGCATCATACTCCAAAAAATGCAGTATTTCATTTTTTTTAAAGTTTCATTAATTGTCTTCATAAAGGCCAAAAACAACTGCAATGTTTTTTTTCATAAACTTTGTGCAGGTCTGATTATCAATTCAAAACCATCCTTCGGGAGTTGGGCAGTATAGAAATAAATACACACACACACGTACGTACGTACGTACATACATACATACATACATACATACATAGATGCATGCATATATGCATACATAAAAGAATGAATGAATGTTTTAATAAATGATTGACACAATCCAATCAGTAATCTTGGACATTGTCCCCTGAACAGAAGGTATGTGCAAAAGAAAAAAAAATGAATGAAAGAATATTGACTTATTATTAAATTATACTTAAAGGAGACTGTTATAAACATTATCAGTCTGAAAACTATCAGTTTTCCTTTAAGAAAAAAATTGGGAAAAGTCCCAAAATAAAACATTTTCATGCAGGCCTTAGTGTTCAGCTTGTCACAAAATAGGTTCCGTATTAGATTTATTAGATTTCAGATAATGTGGCTAGGAAGAGGTGGACCCATGAGGGTCAATAGCTTCCAGATCAATGGCGGTCAATAGCTTTCTATAGGAGGACTGTAGAAAGACACCTTCATGATGGTGATGACATTGTCATAACTTGACAATAAAATGAGCTTTCAATTACATTTAACAGTGGCCATGCAGGGAATGCATTACAATGAATAATCCTAGAAGATAAGGAAATAGCTAGTAATGATCTGGCATTTCTCTCCCCTCCACCCTTTTTTTAAGCTATGAAGTAAAAAGTGATTTCTAGAAACAATGGCAATGCCAGTCCAGAGCATACGCCCAGGTTTTTAATCTTCTGAGATGTAGATAGTGTGTAACTATCAATCACAGGAGATCAACTCCAGAATCATGATTGATCATCCTCAGCATCAGGGGGACATAGAGATGTCACTGACCTATCTTGATGGGAATCTGAACCTCAGAAATTCATCATATTTTCTTCTCATCTGAAGTAAACATTTCAACATGACCCAAACAACCCATTTTCTTGGAATTCTTCACCACATTGAAGAGTGCACTTCACATTTTAGAGACAGAATTTATATGAAATGTTTAGTGTGAGGTTCTGTTTTTTTAACATTCATTCATTCATTCATTCATTCATTCATTCATTCATTCATTCATTCATTCATTCATTCATTGTTAAAGTTGAAAGGGACCATGCAGGTCATCAAGTCCAACCCCTTGCCTGAGCAAGAAACCCTATAGCACCCCACCCAAATGGCAGTCGAATCTCCTCTTAAAAATGTCCAGAGTATTGGAGTTCACAATGTCCGCTGGAAGGTTGTTCCACTGGTTGATCGCTCTGACCGTTAGGAAGTTCTTCCTTATTTCCAGGTTGAATCTCTCCTAGGTCAGCTTCCAGCCGTTGTTCCTCGTCCGGCCCTCTGGTGCCCTGGAGAATAAAGTGACCCCCTCCTCTCTGTGGCAACCCCTCATATACCTGTAGACTGCTATCATGTCCCCTCTGGCCCTCCTTTTCTCTAGGCTATCCATGCCCAATTCCCACAGTCTCTCTTCGTAAGTCTTGGTTTCAAGTCCCCTAATCATTTTGGTTGCTCTTTTCTGCACCTTCTCCAGAGTTCCAATGTCTTTTTTGAAGTGTGGTGACCAGAACTGAATACAGTATTCCATATGTGATCTGACTAGGGCATAGTAGAGTGGTATTAAGATTTCCCTGGTCTTGGAGTGTATTCACCTGTTGATGCAGTTTAGGATTGTATTGGCTTTTTTGGCTGCTGCTGCACATTGTTGGCTCATGTTTAGTTGATTATCCACCAAGACTCCGAGACCTCTTTCGCAGTCGCTACTGCTAAGAGGGGTTTCTCTTAAAACTTTAATTAAAACTTTAAATAAATGTGACATTTTGCTCCTTTGGAGTATGTTTGTGTTTTCTATGGTACATGTGTGAGAATGTGAAGTCACAAAGACTTCTTGTGAGCATTTCAGAAAGTATTTGAGAAAGTCATCAGTCTGGTTTGAATGCACCAGAGTACCTTTATTTTCAATGCTAAGATAATGTTTTACATTGTTGTATTTAGTTAAAAAAATTCTAAAAACATTGCCATATGCTTTCAGGTTTCTCAAATAATCTCCATTGCCAGATGAAAAGAAATGGAAGCACATATCATTTTTCAAAGGTTTTATTTTTGAAGCCACAACCAACCTCACAATGTGAATTATTAAATTTTAACCATGAATCAAGCCAAATGCCCCTTCATCTGAGATTTTGGTCCTGGTTAATATAACAGCATTATGAATAGGAATGGTCAAGAAGAGAAGTTAACTGCAGCAACAAATTAAATTACAAGAAGCAAAAAATAAAGTCGTTAAGCAACAGACCCCTTGAAAAACTTATTTACATTATTGAAATAACTTATTGACACAAAGACAATGCTTATTTTTCAAGTGCATATATGGAAGGTACAATAGAAGCTTTTTTCAAATTAACTTTGAGGTTATAATATAAACAGCACAATCCAATGTGGTCCAATCGAACGCATTTCAGTGACTAGTATCATTAGGAATAAATTATTGATGATTTCACACTGCATGGTAATTTTCTTTGTCCTATTGGGAGAGAAAAGAAAATGAAAGCGAACATCTTATGGCTCTTTCTAATAATGAACATGAAGTTACATCAGTTTCATTTCTTCGACTTGTGTCTTCAGTGACTATCCAGTATGCATGTGGGAAGGGGAGAAAATGGCATTAATTGTGCAAAGAAAATGTGTATCGATTTATCCTGGTAACACAAATAGGCTCTTATTTTCAGTAACTCAATTTCTCCCCAGGAGATTTATAAAGAAGACACCTTAGCCTAATGTTTAAAATATTTTTAAACATTTGATTATTACCCACAGTACTCTTCCCCAGTAGGATTGAATGTTCTGATTTCATGCACGGTAAAATCATGCAGGAGGCAGACAGAACGGTTTCAAAGCATTTCTTTCAGTGCGATTTGTCAATATAGCTTGTAGGAGCTTGAAACTGTGGCCTGATTCCCATAGCTAAAAATAAACACAGTATATGATGAAGTCATTGTGTTTTCTAGTTGGCCATAGGGTTGATTGCCCCATTGTAGAGCCAGAAATTGCTTTATTATGTGGAAATAAGCAATTGTGTGTATTTTTCTTTCAAGGGAGCTACTTAGAGGATTGTTGTTCCATGCAGACAGCACTAATTTAAAGGCACTGCTTGGAGTAGGCATTTGAAAATATGAATCAGTCTTGCATCTCTGCTAAGGCAGCATTTAAGTTATATCCTTGAACCTCTTAGAATGGTGATGTAAAGGGAGCTTTTTACTGGAATTCAACAAGAGTATCCTACAAAATTATCGTGCTCTTGAATTAGAAATGTTATTTTCTCTTTTTCTCCAAGAACAGATGGAACCCCATGGAGCTAAACATGCTTTTCATTGCTAAAAACGACATGTAGCACTTCAGATCAGCATTTGCAGTCAAGTCAGTGTGAGTATAAATCTGGTTGTAATATAGGTTAGACATATGATAGAAAGTGATTTTTCCGGTACACACACACACACACAAAATGAGAAGTTGATTTGCAAAATAAAGTTTAGGAAAGGAGAACTAGTTTTGATTGGATTTGAAGGCCATAAAAATCAGTTTTTGGCATTAAATCTGTTCCTTTATTCCGGGAGCATATTTCTCCAGTTACTAAATGTAAAACATGCATAGTTGTTCATAATATATAATAAAGCAACTAAATTGCAGTGCTGGATCAAATCCAAGTTTGTCATACCAATATTATGTTCAAAAAGGGTTCATTAGTAGAAAAAGAGTGTTGGTAGGACATAACTCTATTCCATATTGGTTCATTTCTAACAGCTGGTATTTAGAGATACAGTATAGTTATTATGAATGCAATAGCAATTGCTAAATTTAGTTTCTATGAATTTATCTAATGGTTTTTAAAAATTACAAGATACCTCCTGGTTTTCTTCTTTTCCCTTTTCATTTTGTTCCCACAATATTTCTGTGTATTAGATTAATCTCAGAGGATAACTAGCCCAAGAAACTTCGTGAATGAATGGGAATTTCTCTCAGATTAAATAACTGTCAAGCTGAAACATGGATACCACCATGCCTTTATCAGTACTGCATGTTGCTTCCAGTAAATTCTTACACCGATAGAAACTGGCCATTTTTTGAAACAATTAGTATTGCAACATTTCCAGTGTCCAGGAACCCTATTTTTAAGTCATACAATGAGGAATTTCCACATGAGAATGAGACAAATTGAATAGACTATTGAAGGAGGAAGCAAAGTAGACTGAAATTTGCAAGGACAGATTCATCAGTTTTTGTAAAAGGAGTCTTGCTATATTTCCTATGGAGTTACAGGGCATGTGGTTTCCTATTGCTGAGAATTATGTCCTTATTCTCTCTTGCTTTAGAAGGGGTCATCTTTGTTCCTTTCCCGCCTCCTGCCAATAAGGCTGGTTTGTGTTATTTTCTGTCAGCATCCATCTCTGGATCTCAGTACTTATAATACAGTGATCCCCCGATTATCGCGAGGGTTCCGTTCCAAGGCCCCTCGCAATAATCGATTTTTCGGGATGTAGTGGTGCGGAAGTAAAAACACCATCTGCGCATGCGCGCCCCTTTTTCCATGGCTGCACATGCGCAGATGGTGGAGTTTGCGTGTGGGCGGCGGGGAAGACCCGGGGAAGACCCAGGGAAGGTTCCTTCGGCCGCCCAATAGCTGATTTGCTCCGCAGCGCGGCAGCAGCGAGGAGCCGAAGATGGGGTTTCCCCGTTGCCCAGGCAACGGGGAAACCCCATCTTCGGCTCCTTGCTGCTGCCGCGCTGCGGAGCAGATCAGCTGTTGGGCGGCCGAAGGAACCTTCCCTGGGTCTTCCCGCCGCCCAGGCAAAGGGGAAACCCCAAGATCGCTTGCCGCTTGCCCGTTCGCCCGCCCGGCTGGCTGCTTGCTTGCCGCTCGCTTGCAGCGCGGCAGCAGCGAGGAGCTGAAGATGGGGTTTCCCCGTTGCCCAGGCAACGGGGAAACCCCATCTTCGGCTCCTCGCTGCTGCCGCGCTGCCGAGCAGATCAGCTGGTGGGCGGCCGAAGGAACCTTCCCTGGGTGCCGCCCGCCGCTCGAGAGCAAGAGGGGGAGAGATAGAGAAAGAGAGAGAAGGAAAGAAAGAGATGAGAGAGGGAGGAAGAGAGTGTGAGAGAGGAAGAAGCAAGATAGAGAAAGAGAGAGAGAAAGAAAGATGAGAAAGGAAGGGAGTGACATCATCGGGTGGAAAAATCGCGATATAGCGTTTCGCAATGATCGAGATCGCGAAACTCGGGGGATCACTGTAATGGACAATTTTGCTTTCACACAAAACAAGTTTTTTGAGAGGCATAAATGCAATAGATATGTCTAGTTAGAATCAAGATCTGAGATTTTATATAGAGCTGTCATCTCAATAAATCTGCTGTAAAGTCATATAAGAAAACTAATCAAAGTTGTCTAAGAAAACGTTATGTTAGCTCACAGTTGTTTTCACAGTTGGTCTGGTGTATTTTGGGTTATTTTGTTACTTAGATGTCAGGATGGCTAAGAGATACAATGTGAGGAGATAAAGATTATTGTGGATAAGGAGAACAAAAATGTTAAAGTGCATCCCTCAATCTTTCATCTAGGGCAGTGATAATGAATTTTTTTTTATTCACATGTGAAAAGGGTGCATGTGTGCTCTACTCACTTCTTTCCCCAACACATGCACACACCCTGTGGTGCCCCCTGCGCATGTGACACACACCCTGCCCCCGCGTATGCGCACAAGCCTCATTAAAGCCCAGGAAGGTGAAAAAGTGGGCCAACAGGAAAACTGGAACCTTGGAAAAATTAACTTCTGGTTTTCCCTTTGTGCTATTTTTTGCACTTTGGAGGCTTCAGTGAATCTTCCTGAAGCCCCGGAGTGCAAAAAACAGCCATTTTTTTTTGGTATGTTTTCACACTCAGGGCTTCAGGGAGCTTCCCTGAAGGCTCCAGAAGGTGAAATAGCCTTCCCCAAGGCTGAAAATCAGCTGGCCAGTGCACCTCGCATGCCCGTGTGCCATAGGTTCATCATCCCAGCTCTAGGGACTCTTTCCACTGAGTTAGGTAGGAGCCAGCAAATAGATAGGAACTGTTCTGCCGGGCTCTCTGATAGGAGCCTCCCGAAAATTCAAGGGTACAAATTTCAGACACACACACATTTGAAAATTCAAAACAATGTTCTTTATCACAAAATTCAAAATAAACAAAGCACTCTTTTTGTATTGAAAAGAGCACTCTTCCCCAAACAACTGTGTAGTCTGTACAATTTCCCTTAAGCAGTCATTAAGTACTTAGCTAGCAGCTGTGAAGAAACTTCACACCCCTTCTTCTTCCAACAAAGTGAGACACACACACATGTTGCTCTGCTTTGGTTTCAAAGGTGTGAAAAAGCAACAAAGTCCAGCAAAACAAGTTTCCTGATGAACTCCAATCAGATATTCTTCCACAACGGCCAAACCCACATGCTACTATTTATAGCAGCAGCCCTAATTACTGGAGCCCCACCCAAACACAGGTGGCCTCCCTTATTTCCTGTAATATGTTCTTACTTGGTCTCTTCTACACATAATTCTGTGCTTGCGTGGGTCCAAAATGTCAACATCTGAATCAACGGAAGATAAGGGAGAGTGACTGCCTGGGCTGTGTGCCAAGCCCTCCTCTGCCGAGTCACTCCCACCTTCTTCTTCGTCCGAGGAAACTAAACTCTGAACTGATTCTGTTGGCAATAACACAGGCCTGTGACATGTTGAATTTTTCCCTGCATCCACCTCCCCATTCCCTGGGGCAGGAGCTGGGCCAGAGCCAACCACAACAGGAACCAGCATATTTATCTTTAAAACCTAGCACATTGGTAAAAGTTATATAGATTAAGCTTAGTTCATAGATAATTGGACACATCTCTTGATGTTTTCAGATAATCAGCATGGACAATGGTTACTATGGTTTTTTTAAATACTTTTATTGAAGTTTTCAAAAAACAGTAAAAACTTATGCAAACTCAAAGGAAGAAAGTGCAGAAAGTGCAGAAAAAAGAAAAAGAAAAATTGAAAAAGAAACAGTCAATGAAAGAAATAATGAAGAACAATTGCCCTCAGCAAGGGGTAGGATTAGAAGACCTCTAAAGTCTCTTCAAGCCCTATATTTCTTAATTGTTCCCAACTTTCATCAGACATATAGATCAAACTAATATAAATTTGTACCCTTGAATTTTCTTGGTCTCTTTTAAAGTTACATTTTTTTAAAAAAACAGCCCTCTTCTTCAGAGGTGGGTTCTTCCGGTTTCAGATTGGTTCGCCCAAACCGGTAGCAAACTGCTGGTGATGGCATGATGATGTTCTGGAACCGATTCAGCCGGTGCCAGTCTGTGGGTATCATCTTTTTTTAAAATTATTTTTTTGGGTGGTGGTGGTGAATTTTTTTCCTGTGTTTTTTCCTTGTGCGCATGCACAGAAGCTGAGTTTCTAGCACTGCAAATGCATCACCATCTTATTTTGGGCTTTGGAGATGGGGTGGGTAATTTTCAGATTTTTTTGGCACTGTGCATGTGTGTGCATGCAAAGTACACGCGTGCCAAGAGGAAGCAAACCAGCAGCATAGTAACTTACAACCCACCCCTGCTCTTCTTCCTGTAGCCTAACTTTATGCACAATCAAAGATCATTATATTCTCAGTCCTGGTTCAACAAAAAGTCCATTAGGAGTTATCAGAAATATTGGAAAAAATAGTTTATGCCTGATCAAATAATCCCACTTTATATTTCTTTGTTTTTGCATTTCACAATTTTCATTTTTAAATCATTCCAATGGCATGGGGCAAGATTTGATCTTTCATCAGCCTTTCGCATTCGAGAGGAGCCTGCAAAGATTTTATCAGCTTACTTTGTAAACCCCATTTAGAGGCTTCATTTAAGATTTCTTGTGACAGATATTCCATGTCCAGATCCTTTTTTTAATTTGTCTTTTGTATCCCCATTTTGGTAATCTCAATTTGTTGATAATCATGTTGTCTTCCATGCCTTCAAACTCTACAGTGTAAGTTTCTCTTAATTTTAAAAAAACATTCTCATCTTCTAAATTCTTTTGAAATATTAGATATTAATAATCTCAGTCCATTTTTTTAAAAAAAACTTAAAAGTTAAAAAAAAAGTTAACACTGGCTTAGTCATTTAGTCATAAAAGACTGGCTCTTTAGTTCCCTCTACTATCCATTTGCAATTTTCATCAAGCTTCAGTTCCTAAAATGGGTATCCTACCCTTTCAGTTGTTTTCCATGAGTATATTATTTAATTATATACCTATTTTTCACTTTTATAACAAACGTAACCAATATGTTCAATCTCTCTAAATCCATTTATAACTTTCTTAAATCAATTTGTTGTTGTTTTTGTCACTTATATATTACTTTAAATTCTTATGTCTCTGTTTAAAATTACTTAAATCCAAAGAAAGATGTAAAAGCCAAGGTGGTATAGTGGTTAGAGTGCAATACTGCAGGCTACTTCTGCTAATCACTGGCTGCCAGCAGTTTCGCAGATCGAATCTCATCAGGCTCAAGATTGACTTAGCTTTCCATTCTTCTAGGTCATTAAATGAAGATCTGGATTGTTGGGGGCAATATGCTGAATCTGTAAACCACTTAGAGAGGGCTATAAAGCACTATGAAGCAGTATATAAATCTAAGTGCTACTCCTATGGCTAAAACTCACTGGGTGTCAAATTAAGCTCATAATTTTTAAGGTCTCTAATATTTAGTAAACATATAATTTAACTATATAGGTGGTTAAATTAAACATTTCCTTATGAAAGATTCCACTGCTGCTGAGAACAAAGATGTCACCTCCCTTGACTCCTGGTGTTCAAACCTGTGGGAGACTGCTATTTTACGATCTCTTCATGAGGAGCTGCTGTTCAGAGCATTTGCTTGTGCAGATGTCTTTAGTCAGCCATGATTCACATCAGATGACATCATGCTTATCTTAAAGGACAATAGCAATAGCACTTAGATGTATATACTGATCCATTGCGCTTTATAGCACTCTCTGTGTGGTTTACAAATGTCAGCATATTGCCCCAACAATCTGGGTCCTCATTTTACTGACCTTGGAAAGATGGAAGGCTGAACCAATCTTGAGCTGGTCAGAATCAAATTCCTGGCTTTGGGCAGAGACAGACTGCCATATTGGATTCTAACTACCACAACGGCGCCTTGTTGAGCATGACTGAGGTAAACATAAGTACTTTTTAATTACAACGACAAAGCTAAGAAGTCTCCCTATGAGATCAATAATATAGGTAGTCTTCAATTTACAATCACAATGAAAGAGTTTGCAAGCTTTTAAGAGCTAGGAACATATTTAGTACCTCGTTAGGGCTGGAAAGAAACGTATTAGGAGGAAATAGAGCAACAACAAAAAAGCCTGCAAAGATTAAGGGCTAGAAAAACATTCTTTGCAGAGAGTAACAAGAGCTGCAAGGTAAGAGCTGGGAAGATGGTTAGCACCTAGTTAGTGGCAAAAAAAGCTACATTCAGAGCATAAGATGCACCTAAATTTTCATGCTCCTTTAGGGAGGAAAAAAGGTGCATCTGAAAAATACAGTAATCTCTGATTTAAGACACAAATGAGCCCAAAATTTCTTTTTAAAAAATTCTTTTTAAATTCTTAAACAAGACATTTGTTAAATGAGTTTTGTTCCATTTTACAACTTTTATTAAATGAATCACTGCAGTTGTTAAATTAGTGATATAGTTGTTAAGTGAATCTGGCTTTGCTTGTCAGAAGGTTACAAAAGGTGATCACGTGACCCTGGGACACTGCAGCCATCATAAATGTGAGCCATTTGCCAAGAGCCTGAATTTTGATCACATGATTATGGGGAAGCTGCAATGATCGTAAGGGTGAAAAATAATCTAAAATAATTTTTTTCAGTGCTGTTGTAACCTTGAATAAATTGTTGTAAGTCAAGAGCTACCTGTAACCTTGTTGTAAGTCAAGAGCTACCTGTAACCTATGGTACCTTGAAAATTAAACTTCATAATGAGCCAAAGGAAGCAAAGGATACCTGTAATAGCCAAATAGTGCTTCATATAGATTCAATATAAACCTGGAAAGTTTCTCTGTTCCAATGTTCCTTAGTAATCATGCCCAAAATATAAAATTGACAGAGAGCAGAATTTATGGATGGAAAGAAATTCTCATGTGGCTTGGGAGCTACCTCATGGCTCGATTATTGCAATGCTCTCTACATGGGGCTACCCTTGAAAAGTGTTCGGAGACTGCAGTTAGTCCAGAATGTAGCTGTGCGAGCTGTTGTGGGTATACCTAGATACACCCATATCACACCAACACTCCCATGTGCTGCACCAACTTCCGATTGGTCTCCAGTCACAATTCAAGGTGTTGGTTATCACCTATAAAGCCCTTCATGACTTAAGACCAGACTATTTAAAGGACTGTCTCCTGCTGCATACCTTCCAGTGACCGATTAGATTCCACAAGGTTGACCCTCTCCGGGTCCCGTAGGGCCGGCCCATGGGGGAAAGCCTTTTCTGTGGCAGCTCTGGCTCTTTGGAACCAACTACCCCCCCGAGCTCCATACTGCCCCCACCCTACTGGCTTTCCGGAAAGCCTTGAAAACCTGGTTTTGCCGACAGGCCTGGGGGCCATGAGAATTGACACCTTGTAACCTTGGCTGAAACAAGTTATGATTGGTATGCGTGAAATAATATGATTGTATGGACTAGATTTAAGGGTTTTAAAATGATATTAATGTTATTTATTGTTTTTATACTGTTTTATTGTTGTGAGCTGCCCTGAGTCCTTCAGGATTACTATAAGTAAGTAAGTAAGTAAGTAAGTAAGTAAAATACATACATACATACATACATACATACGTACATACAGTACATACATACATACAAACATACATACATACTCGGGTACCATTGGCTTTATTCCTGAGTCCTCACTTTCTGTTACCAGATGTATGGAAGAATATTAGTTCTACCTCTACCAGTTAGAAGAACAGTGAAGGAAAGGTTTCCTGTTTCTTGTTGTTGTTTGGATAAAATCTTATGCTGTGCCTTTTAGAAAAAAAGCTGTGGTGGTTTTTTTTTTCCTGTGAAAGAAAGCAGTTATAATTTCCACAATCTTCATTCTTCCTCTCTTTCCTCCCCTTCAAGACTTCAGTCTTCTCTTGGACAAGAAGCAAGCAAGGAAGAGTACCCTGGAGCTCCAAGTCTCATCATCCAAAGCATCCATCTAGTAAACCAGATAGAAAATCAAAGGAAATACCCCTTGACATAATGTTATTAGCTACCAGTTGGGCGAGTGGCAGCAGAAAGATTGATGTACTCATAAGACATCTTGAAGGACAGATTAGTCCTAGAGATATCCATTAAAGTTCTCAAGACAGTTAAAAGACAGTCATATCTCTTCAAGAACAAAGAGAAACATCTCAAGATTAATAGTCCAGTGGAACATTCATGGGATATAAGTACACTAAAGCAGATAACTTGGAAAACACCTTCTCCAGTGAGTTTTTATCCCCTTTACAATAGTAAAGAAAAATGGTGATAGGTGAGTCATCTTCAACTTCAGACTAATTCATGAGGCATTGAACTCCCGCGATTGGGATATTAAAGTTAAAGGAGGAAGGCATCGTACTGAATGACTTTCTTGCCTTGGTGGAGTTGGCCATCCAATCAGAACCTCACAGAAGAAGCTCCTCACTGTACATAAAGAAATGAGGTATTTCCGTTGAGAGGACTCTGTTTCAGATTGGCATCAGGTTGTTCACTGATGCAGCATTCATGACCATGCCTGCTTTGATGATCAGACCACCCTTTCTGGAACAAAACAGTAAATAGCTTCCACTTTAATTGTTGCAAGAAAGATAGTTTCATGGTTAACCTAACCAAAAATATACTAATGCCATTGGACAGGAACAGAGTCAATCTGGAGAAAATGAAGTTGTTCCTGTCCTAGATGTACATTTGTAAGCTTTGAGAGAGTAGGGAAAAGATACTGACCTCTAAGAAGTGGGCAAGTTGAATTTATAGGACTGGATTGAGTCCATGAGGCTCCTTCCCCTCCAAACAGCTATCTTTGTTGTTTCACTTGCATATTGGTGTCAAAGAAGATAACCCATATCTTTACATTGCTGGCTGCTCCCGGACAACTTGGCATAGGAAACGTCCACTCAGGGAGTGGATTAAAGAAATGCTAGTTTGACAGAATATGCTTCTAATAGAGATCAGTTTTTCATTATGAGATAACTACTGAGACTGAGGACTAATTAGGCTATCAGATTAGGAGTGAGGTTGCCACCTACTCCTACAAACAAAAATATTAAAATAAAGCCCATTCGCTCATCACCATAGATCCAGATCAAAATGACATTAGACTAAAACACATGTCTAATAATATGGGCAGAGAAATGCCTGTTGTCTATATTAGTGGAATATAAAATGGGATCATTGGATAACAGAGTAGACTCCCTGGGTTACCCATGGAAACTACATTTGGAGATTTGTAATGAGGTCTAAAAAAGATGGATATGCCCCACGGTTAAACCGTGAATATGAATATTAGCAAGGTTACAAGACAGCAGAGCAAGAGGGCTGCTGATGTTGCAGATTTTGGGATGGTAGTGTCATCCAAATGGTGAAGCCAGCTTCTGAGTGACTTCCACATTTTATGGTAGAGGCAGCTTGGATCCAATGCAACCTGTCATCCCCAGATGATTTGACAAACCTTTGAATAGTTGTGCCAGAGATTAAAAATTGTAGCATGTTGGATGTTAGGCTGAAGCCAGAATGCTTGGAGGTCTTGGCCTGCCACATTATGCTATGTTCTTTTGGAATGGGTTTTTGTTTTTTTTGTGCTTTTTTTGCTGTGGGAAGTGGGAAGGCTGGAGTTGCATGAGGAGTTAGAGATAGGCAAAATAAATTCCTTTTAGAGTTTCAAGGTCATCTTTTGTCAGCACCTGTCCGAAAGAAGATGGGCGTGTACAGACCCAGTGGCAGAAGATTAGTGGTCCATGTGACGAAACTGTGGGTGTGGGACAGCAGAATAAACTGTAACCTTGAAATAGAAATCCTGGGGAAATCAGATCTGGGTTTCCCCAGAGATATGCCAAGATGACTCTAAGACTAAATTGGAACTTTAAGGAAATATTTGCCTTAGACTCTGATTTAAATTTAGATGTTAATTGGAACGCTGATATTGGGGCATTGGTACTCTCTGAGTTTGGTGGTTTCTTTGCAGAAAGGTAGGTAACATCATCAGTGTACTCTTCTATCTTCCATCTTCTTTTCTATCAGTGTGTAGAATCTACAACAGGGATCTTTAGATTGATGGATTTAAGACAAGCAGGGCCAGAATGGGAGCAAAGTTATTGCATGGATAGGCAACCGGTTTAAGTTCTCTTTGCCTCAGCAGATACTCTTCTTTCACTCACAATAATACACCAATAATATATGGGATTTGTAGTAGGCATTCAGGCCCTAATGACTGCTCCTGTGTGTCCCTAAACCAGATTGTCATGAGCATCCTTACCTGAGAATAGCCTTCACGGCCTGATATATTGGCTCACTTTAGTGAAGGTAGCCTATGTGCCTTTCACCACGAGAAGCAATCTATCTTGCTTCACCTTCAAGGTTAATATGCCTCTCCACCCGGGCATGGAGGGTTGCTCTCCCCAGTGTCTGCCAAGATCCAGCCTGCTGTTATGAACAAGCCTGGTAAAACCTAGATTTGTTCAGAACATTGAGAGACCATTTCAGAGTTGCATTGGAAGAGAAAATCTCTGATAGTTTATTAATCTCCCTGCAAATGGGAGATCGGGGAGTTGAATCCTCATCCTGCAATTAACAGATAGATTGGAAAATGCTTTGTTTTGGAATATGTAGCAGCCCTCTTCCAGGCTCCTAGTGCATTCCATATGGAGAGGTGGCTGCAAGAGCTGCCTTAACTCCAGCAATGTATTTAGTAGACTTTTGTGGAACAGTGCCATCTATCTGTGTTAGACATTATAGAATAATTGTCAATAGAAAATTTTTGCCTCTTGAGGTGTGGACTTTTGTTATGTACGGTAGTACCATTCTAGAGGATTTAATCAACAGCCCCACCTTAGCTAGGTGGGAAGGCAGTTAAGAGAAAGACCAAGCAGTGTGACATTGAGCTGTGAACGACATAATTGTATTATGCTAATCGTTGCCATTTTCCTCCCTTTATTATTAGTTATGAAATGCACAGTAAAGGTGGTTTTATTTAAACCAAGTGAATTAAAAGGAGGGGGTTTCCTCCATGGGATAAGAAGAAGCCTGAAACCCTGCTTTCTAGCTAGTAGAGAAGTTAACTCTTCGCCTATGAGGTCTGTATTTTGATGATGATTACAGGACAGTAATTCCAGCTACCACTCTTCAATGTTTCCAATAATTATTTGAATGAAAATGTGGGAGGCCTGCTTATCAGATTTCCAATTAAAACTTCCCAGTGATTCTGATAACTTAGGTACTGAGCTAAAAAATAATAGAATGCATTTAATAGGAATCAGAAGGCTAGCTGATAGTAGCTGATCCTGAGCTGCATTTGACTCAGCAGTATGACATAGCTGCTATAATGACCAATTTTAGACACAGTGTACAAGAAAGTCCAGTGTACAAGAAAGCAGGTGATGTTACTGAGGAGAACTGCCTTGTGACTGTTAGCAGCAGAGAGCCTTTGTACAGAAGTGAATGCTATCATATGATATGGTGGTGCATCGGGGTTATTCCTCCTGCAAACAACTGTATTGGAATATCTGGTTTTTCAGTGATAGCAGCCTTGCCTTGCTCTTTGCTTCTCTGGCTTGAATTGTACCCTAGAATAAGCATTTAAATAAGCTTAGATTTCTAGTACATTATGCATCTGGAGTATCTCATCCAACTTTTAGTATGATACTTTTTGAGAAGATCCATTGTAATTGGGAAAAAGTGTGAGAAAACAACCAGATTGGCAGGAGGATTGGAAACTAAGGATTATGGCAGTGCTTTTCAATTATTTTCTGTTATGCCCACCCTAGGAAGAAGGAAACATTTCATGCACCCCCAACTCTCCGATCTGGGCCCCATGGAATTTTAGTGTTAATATTTATTATTTTACTTACTTACTTACTTACTTACTTACTTACTTACTTACTTACTTACTTACTTACTTACTTACTTATTCAATTTTTATGCCGCCTTCTCCTTAGATTCAGGGTGGCTTACAACATGTTAGCAATAGCACTTTTTAACAGAGCCAGCATATTGCCCTCACAATCCGGGTCCTCATTTTACCCACCTCGGAAGGATGGAAGGCTGAGTCAACCTTGAGCCGGTGATGAGATTTGAACCGCTGACCTTCAGATCTACAAGTCAGCTTCAGTGGCCTGCAGTACAGCACTCTACCTGCTGCGCCACCCCGGCTCATTATTATTATAAGCTGCAAGCAAACTATTGGCTGGGGAAGGCTGCTTTACACACTTATCTGGGAGTAAGTCACACTGAACTTAGTGGAGCCTGTTTTCAGTTAGGTAGGCAGAGACTATCATGGTTAGGGCCCTCTTTTGACATGGAGTCAGGCCAGCTAAATTAAGCCAATGTTTTGGGGTCACTGGCCTGGCCCTCTGCTGGGTATTCACAGCGAATGGTGTGGAAGGAGGCTTTAGGGCACTATTCAAAGCTTTCACCCAGACGCAGAGGATACTCCTCCTTGTCTAGCAGCAGGTTCACCATGCCATTCATGGCTACCGTGGTGCCCGCTGAGAACAACAAGAACCCATGCAGGCACCCCATCCTGCCTGGTCGTCTTCTCTTTTGGCTCGGAGCAGCATGGAACTGGGAAAACACTCCCCATCCAGGAGAATCAATTGAGAGGGACCACACATGTTGCCTGGCATCACACGTACCCTCCTGGTATCGCTCCGCACTCCCCCCTCCACATGGGCACTATTTGAGAAGAACTGGTTTATGGGGAGAAACTAAGGGAACTGAGCATGTTTAGCCTTTAGAAAAGCAAACTGAGAATTAATGGTAGCATTATTCCAGTCAGCCAGTGTTCTAGGATAGTGTTTCCTAACCTTGGCAACTTGAAGATATTTGGACTTCAACTCCCAGAATTCCCCAGCCAGCGAATGCTGGCTGGGGAATTCTGGGAGTTGAAGTCCAGATATCTTCAAGTTGCCAAGGTTGGGAAACACTGTTCTAGGAGACAGAACATGTTATAATGATCTTGATTGTAGGAAAGTGATTTTCTGGTGGGTGGTTAAAAGGCCTTTCTGATGGTAAGAGTCATTGAACAATGGAATCAATTTCCAAGGGAGATGGTAAATTCCCCTTCAGAAACTGGCCAGACTTTAATTTGCATTTGTGAATATAATGCAAGAGGGAAAATATTAAATATGTAGAGTACTAATTGCACTGTCTCTATTGAATAATTTGTTCGACCTCAATTGCAGGATCTTAATTCTTTGCTTTAGCTATTACCGTTAAAGGTAGTACAGGAAGATAAAGATGTAGAAAATTAAAAAAGGACTGGTTGTACTACAAGAACAAATATGACTACGGTAAAAGAAAATCAAGTATTAACAAAAGGAGACGCAAAATAGGGAAATTTAGGAACTATTTAAAAGAAGAGGAAGTGATTGGTGGTTTGAATTATGAAACTGGTCAAGGGGAAGCCAGCTATATGCATTTTATTTAAACAGTCTTTGCTGGACTGCTGCTTTGCTTATCAAAGAGTTATGCTGAAAAACATTACACTTCAGAATTTGAAAATAGAAAATACCCCAAGAAGTAAAAAAAAATTCTTCAATACAAATGTAATTTTTAGAAGATAAGTGAGTCAAGCATCAAGTTAACAATCTGGGCATTCCTCAATCCATTTTGTGGCTTTAATAAAATGTCTTGATTTAAAAATGTATCAAACAGTATTTCTTTTGATTTGACTTTGCATGGGATGCAGCAAAGTGAAATTGGTCTGTAGTTATCGACAAGAGAGGGGTATCCTTTTTTGAAGATGGGGATGACCATTGCTTTTGACCTTAGCTTAGGAAGTGTGCTGGTTCTGAAGGATTTTTTTGAAAATTATGCTTAGTGATTCAGCTATGGCAGAAGAGAGCTTTTTTAGGAAGTAAGCACAAAGACCATCTGGTTCGACTGATAGAGAAGGTTTAAGGTCACGTAATGCTTTTTCAACTCGGTCTTCAGTGAAGTCTACTTGGGTTAGGTCGTTGAGAGAGTTTGAGGTGTGATTGATGAAATTGGGGGATGAGCCATTGCTGTTAACAAAGACAGAGCCAAAGAAAGAGTTGAGGAGGTTGGTTTTGGATGAATAATCGTGGTATTCTTTGTTGTTGGGTCCTTTGAGAGGTGGGATAGGTCTAGAGTCTTTGAGTTTACTGTTGACAAAGGTGTAGAAAAGTCTGTTAGATTTGGTGCATAGGAGGTTTTCCTCTTGTTTGTTGTAGTAGTTAAGGCATTCTGCTTTTATTTGATTGCAAATGCTTTTATATCGGCTTTTGAAGTTGGAAACTTGTCCTTTTTTGTTTTTCCTCCAGAGAGATTTTTTTTCTTGTTTGTAATTTTCTTATTGAGATGGGGAGGTTATTTTTTTTTGTTTATGGTACATGTTAGAGGTACATGAAGTCTGATGATAATTTTCATTTCGAGTAGGAATGTGTTGTAGAGGTCATCAGCAGTGTAGCATTCAGAGAATAGAATTTTCCAGTTTAATGTTGAGAGGTGGGCTTCAATGAGTTTCTTAGTTCGCTTTTTTGAAATTGAATTTTGGTGTTGTATTATTTTGGTGGATCATAGTGTGGCTTAGGTTGAGACTGAAGTTTATCATGCTGTGGTCGCTGTTGGAAAATGGTTCTGTTATTTGTAAGCCATATATTGCACTTTTGCTTTTGCAGAAGATGAGATCCAGACAGTTATCAAGTCTGGTATTGTTAGTTACTAGTTGGTCGAGTCCCAGATAGGTGACAATATTATATATAGTAGAATGGATGGGTTCCATGCTGCATTCATTTAAGGACCAGTTAATGTGTGGAAGGTTGAGGTCTCCGAGGAAGATAATGGGGTATGGGCAGTTGGTTGCCCACATTAGTAATGTGGATAATTTGTTAGCATGTTCGATGTCGTAGTCCGGGGCTCTGTAGCAGAGTAAGAAGCGAATTGTGGTATTTAGGGATAAATCAGAGACAATAGTTTCAGGTACCAATAAATCCTGTGCAACTTTAAGGATTTTTAGGTTCAGTGATTTTTTGTTGAATATAGCTATAGGGAGGATTATGGGTTTTGGGTTTGATGCATTCCGTGCGGTAATCTATGTAAAGGTTTGTTTCACCAAGTTCATAGCGTCTCTTGAGTTCTGCCCATAGTTCGCGAGAGTGAATACATTGGAGGAGAGAAAGATCTGGTCTGGATCTGAGTTTGTTGAAAGACTTGTTATTTCTGGCAATGTAGTTAATGGTCTTGATGAATTGCTGTTTTATTTGTTCATTTTTTCATACCACTTTGCAGAAGCGGGGGGCTATTGAGCCATCATTATACTTGTGCTCAGGTCCAATTCTGGTAACTTCCAAAATGTCTTCTTGGGAGATTGTTTGTGCATGTGAGTGATGGAGGTGGATGATGTTTCTTATTTTTGTTATATCTGATTCATGGCTTTCTTCAAGACCAAAGAGGATAGTATTCTGGCATTTTTGTTCATGTTCCATGACATCCTTGACTAGGGTAGAGATATCAGTGGTAGATTTAGTGGGTTTTTAGAGCATTGGAAGTGGTTGAGGTTAAGGTTGGGGTGGTGAAGTGGTGAGTGGTGTTTTGTCGGGTGGATTTGGATTAATCAGTGTTTGGATATTTTTCTCCATGGATGAAAGTCTTGATTCAATACTTTCTGTGAATGATTGTTGGGTTTTGAGAAGTCTTGGTTCAATACTTTCTATGAATGCTTGTTGTGTTTTGATGGCTTCTTTTAAGTTGTTAATCTCATCAGACAAACTGGTGAGTATATTTAGCTTGGAGGTGCAGGATGACCACATATAAAGAAATGAAGTGTTTGCTTTTAGAAAGGTGGCAATATGTTTAGAAATCTTGAGACAGTTGTAGTGTGCAGACTGATTGCAAGTTTTGCATTTTATGAAACCATCATGATTGTTGATAATGTCATTGCATTTAAAGCATTGATAGTTGTGATTATCAATTGTTGCTTGTTGTTGTATATTCTTTTTGATTGGCATGTCTGCTTTGAGATTCAGTGTATGAAGGGAGAGGTGATGGGATGGAGTAGGAAATGTGATGTTTTCCAGATGCTTGAGGATGCTTGAGAAGTTAGGCTTCTTCTTTGATGTAATCAGAAGGGGGAGGTGTGGTTTGGGAAAGGCTTTGCAGATCTGAAGATAGGGTGTTGGGATGCTTTGTGTTGTTCTGTAACAGCGGCTGTCTCCAGGATGTGGGGGGTGGGGTGGTTAATGCTTCAGGAAAGTCTTTCAGTTACCAGTTGAATCCAGATTAATTAAGGCTATTTCCTTATTTCTGGGTTCAGCTGAGAATGGGCTTGCTGGCTTTGAGGATTACTGTGGGAATCCCAGCATAGTTTGCACTTAACGAAGGAAAAAACAATGTGCCAAAAAGTTGAGTGTTTTTTTAAATAGATTTCTGAACTGGTCTAGTGGTTAAGGTACAAGGCTAGAAAATGGGAAATCGTGAATTCTAGTCCTGCCTTAGGCATGAAAGCCAACTGAGTGATTTTGGGCCAGTCACTCTGTCAGTTGATCTCGCATCATTAATGCAATAAGTAAATACTTAAATAAAAGTGAGAATAAAGAAGCTTTCTTGAGAGAAGAAAATTGTTTAGAGAAAATAATAAAAGAAAAGATTAATAATACAAAAGCTCAAGCCAGCAATATATATAGAATGTTATTGCAAGCAGAAGAGGAAGTAATAAAAGGTTTGACAAGATGCTGGCAAAATGATTTACAAATAGATGAAAGTGAAATGAAAGAAATAGTAGAAAATATACATAAGAATAAAAACACAAGAGTTAGGAGATGAGAAGAAAAATCTTACACAAATGGTATTATACACCAGCACAACTTGCACACTTCCAGGGGAAAGAGAAAAGTAATTGTTGGCATGGTTGCCAAAAGAAAGGAATTTTCATGCATATGTTCTGGGAGTGTGTAGAAATTCAGAAATTTTGGAAGGAAGTGCAGAATGAAATAAATAAAATGTTAAATATCAATTGGACAATTACAAAAGAAATAGCGATTTTAATTAAACAAAGAGAACTAAGAGATTTTAAAGAAATAAAAACTGCAGCATTGGAAAGTGCTCAAGCGGTAGTGGTATTGGGCTGGAAAGAGTCTATAAAATGGACATTACAGAACTGGTACTGGTACATGGTGGATCACATACATTTTGAAATCATGGAAATAAGATTAAACAACTTTGATGAAAACAAACTGGAGAAGCTGATGGTACGATGGAATAAGGTGAAAGGTTATATGTTGAGTAGAATCTGTGATGCAAATGTGAAAAATAAACTCCAATCACTCTTTCAGTAATAACAAATGCAAAGTAGAGCCAAGGAAATATATATATAGTATAGTAAACTAGTAAATTTTTGAACCCCCCGCAGTGGGTGGTGGGGGTGATGGGGGTTCTTTTGTCGGTCAGGTGATGGGCACATGCACTGTGCACTGTTTTATGTTTGTTTTTATGTAACCATATTTACAAAATCAATAAAAATATATTTTTTTTAAAAAAAGTTGATCTTGCATCACAGGTTTGTTATTGTGGGGGGGGAAATAGGAGAAGGAAGGTGTGTTTGGATATGTTCACTTCCTTGAGTTATTTGTAAAATTAATGAAATGGGATATAAATAAATATAGTTAAAAAGAAATCAGGGTTAATTGCCAATATTGTTTATAGACTGAATTCAGCTTTAGTAATCACAATTAGTTCTGGACAGTGTCAAGCGAGAGGTTTCAAGCCAAGGTTTGACCAGATGATAGTTTTCATTCCATAATTAAGTTGTAATACAAAATATGCATAATGCAATATGCAATATGCAGTAATTTCCTGCAAGTAAGGGAATTTATGTATTCTTAAAGATATGTTTCTTTTATAAGAACAGACAGGCAGCATGTTAACCTTTTAGAAATGGATGTAAAATATTAAATTGGCCCAGTTTCAGCATTGTGAAAACAACTTTTCAAATTGGCTTCGCTAGGGATATATTGCATGCAAATACATGAAATCATGGAAGAAAAATAGAGTAGAATAGAATGTAATTTTTTATTGGCCAGGTTTGGTTGGACACCCAAGGAATTTCCCTTTATACGATTTCAAATTTGATATTACAATCATACTTAGCAGTACTTTATATAGGTGGTCCTTGCTTAATGACTGTCCTGTTTAGTGATAATCTGAGGTGACAGTAGGGCTGAAAAAAATAACTTTATGATCAGTCCTCATATTTATTATTGATCCAGTGATTTCCTGTTGCGTACTTCACAACCAGCTTCAGACAAGCAGAGTCAACTGGCAGTAAAATTGCAAATCCCAATCACAGGATGTTTTGCTTAAAACCTTGGTTGCTTAGTGATGGAATTGTCAATCCCAATGACTTCCTGTACTTAGTCTAATGTTTTTTTATTTTTTATTTTTTTTATTTATTTGTCAAACAATTATAGAGTGGTAATTTGTACAAATAAAACATTAGGTAAGTAATGATAAAAATGATAAAAAGTAACAAAAGAAGACAATAGGACAGGGATGGTAGGCAGAGTGGTGCGCTTATGCACGCCCCTTACAGACCTCTTAGAAAGGGGGAGAGGTCAATTGTAGATAGTCTAAGGTTAAAGGTTTTGGGGTTAGGAGTGGAAACCACAGAATCAGGTAGTGCATTTCAGGTATTGATTAGTCTGTTGCTGAAGTCGTATTTTTTGCAGTCAAGTTTGGAGCGGTTGACATTTAGTTTAAAATCGATTTCGTGCTTGTGCGTTGTTGTGGTTGAAGGTGAAGTAGTCGTTAACAGGTAGGACATTTTGGTATATGATTTTATGAACTATAATTAAGTCAGAACAGAGACGACGGAGTTGTAAGTTGTCTAAACCAAGAATGTCAAGTTTGGCGGAGTAAGGTATTTTGTTGTGAGAAGAGGAGTGAAGGACTCTTCTTGTGAAATATTTCTGGACTCTCTCAATTGTGTTGATGTCAGATATGCAATGTGGGTTCCATACAGGTGAGCTGTATTCTAGGATTAGTCTGACAAATATTTTGGCAATATTGTTGCAGTGGGCTCTACGACTTAGATCATTGTCCATCTCTTTCATTTTGCCTTCTTCCATGGTCATGATTGCCAGGGTCTTATGCAAAGGAGGAGAGAGTTTTTAAGCCAAACATGCACAGCCCCACCCTCCCTTGCATCTGTTCAACTGTTCTCTGCTGTTTTTCTGACATTCATGCAAACTTGCAAATTGCCAGTTACCAATGTCTCCAGGGCAAACACTAATTTATTCTCAATGAGCAGCTTATGTCAGATACTTCACAAATGGTCCTAAGTGCTTATGCAAAGGTAAGCTGCAGCATTTAATGTGAGCTATTAATGTTTTTGTGTTCAATCATCCTTCTTGTAAAAATGTTTAAAGGCGGGTATCACATCCAGACATAATATCACATATGTGTTCTGGCTCCTAAATAACAGGTAGAAGAACAGAAGCTTCAAGGGAAGTTTTGAAACAAGAATGCAATAAGGGTATGAAAATAAGTATTCCTATAACTTCAAATATTATTTTACCCTGGCAGTAAAAATACTCGAGGACATCTTTTTAGTCTACAGTTTTAAATTCTCTACTGTGATTTATATTTTAATTAATACACATATTAGAAAAACACTGTTCTCTTTTAATTTGGGCAATTTCTTCAATTTTTTTGATGTAATTTAATGTTTACTTGTGAGCACATGTCTAGGTTATAATGCCTAATAAAAGGTGTATTGTGGTATATATGGTTCGTAAGAATATGTATTCAGGCAGAGTGCCCTTTTTCTGACGATTTTAAAAAATGTATTAGTGTAAATATACTCCACACATTTATTGTGTGTATTAAAAAATGTTTTCCCACAAGTACTGTATACTTACTTTTAGATTGACTTCAGTATTTTACAATATTGCTGGCTTAGCTAATGGAACATGCAGCCCATTGAAAATCACAGATTTCTCTGAATAGAATAAGGCAATAGATTAAGGCAAAGCCCTCCAAAAAACACTTTTCAAATTCATTGGCATAATCAAACACCTCTTCTAAATGTTGAAGTTGCTTCATTCTCCATACAACTCAGTGGTGCTGCTTCAAAAGCTTTCCTAGTTGCCTGCCTTTGTTTGTGTATATTTACACAACAATTCTCCTGGTGCCGAAGACCGCACAAGTATTATATATGCAACCAGAAGCAGCCTGTGAAATTTCCATGTGAGTTTTCTGGAATATGCAGCTACCTTCAGGAGGGGGAATTTGCTCACACCAGAATATACCCTGCTAATGCAAAACTGAACTATTATTTGCACATATCATGTATAGTAGGTTTGATTAGACATGTTAGCATGTGTGTCGTCCCCCCAAAAATAGGGATCATAATCTCAGACGTACTGTTTGTTAAACATGTTTATCCACCACAACGAATAGGTGTTTCTTGGTTTTGTGGGATTCTTAAGCATAAGAAATACATCTGTCATCTTTTCAACTAGTTCCTTGAAATTTTGACATTGTGTGTTGCTTCAGCTGCTTACAGTAAATGCATAAGGAGGTAGCTCAGTGAAGGTGAAATGCATTTCTTTCAAAGCTTTGCTTTCCATAAGGAAGTGTCCTCCTGCTGCTTCAGAGGCTCTTGGAAGGGGTCTATTTCCCTGGTATACTAAACCTGCCAGGTTCAAGCCTTTGCTGATTTATATAGATCATCAATTTGGTAATTATACATACAGGCAGCCTTAATTGCCTCCATGTCTTTGAGCCAGGGAGAGATTTATGACTTAAACCAATTCCTGAAACCCTGGCTTGATCAGACCCCAATTTCCCTTGCCCTGATATTTTTTTGTGGAATGGGATCGGTGGACTTCCCTGCTCCTTTTAGGAAAGATATATTAATGAGCTGTGGTCAGACCCATCTTTTTTCATTTCTTTCTTTTTATTTTTCATACCAATATTTTTTTTTAAAAAAAACCCCTCTGTTGAACTTCTTTATAATGAATTTGCCTTAAGACTGGCCACACTGGCTGAGGAATTTTGGGAGTTACAAATGATTCACAAATCCACAAGTCACAACGTTGCCAAGATTGGAACCCCCTGTTCTATGGATAAGAAGACTTGTGATAGTGAGCCAGAGCCTTTTCTGTAGTGGCCCCACATTCCTTTGATATTCTTCCCAAGGAAGAAGATTAAGCCTGTTTACAGTTAGGCTACAACATATGCTGGTGGCTTTGGATAATTTGTGATGCTGTATTATTTTATCTGGTGCCACTATTTTTATATGTAATATATAATGTATATGGTGTTTTAATACTTTAATCTTGTTTTTCCTATAAATTGTTATTGCCTTTGGTTGTGTGATTTTAAATTGCTTAACTGAATACTATAAATGCCCTTTGGAGGATAATTCATCTTGACATTTATAGAGTAGTCTTGTTATTAAATCAAGTTTTGAAACTGCATGAACGCAATTTGAATTGTAAAGATTACATACTTAGAGACCTATCATACCTTCTGGGATAAGTAAAATTATGTAGAAAATTTTAGAAAAGTAGTAAAAAGCAATAAGCAAAATAAACTTGTGAAAGGAAAGGATTATCACTGCAATCTGGCTAAAGATAATTAATGATAACTCCATTCACTTTACCATCCCACATCTTTTCTGCGCTTTCTGGATGATGACAATAATTGAAAGCTTTTTGACATGGTACAGTATCATGGATATTAGCCCATTCTAGCTCATAATTGCCTGAATAGTGACTAGGAGGTGATCTAAAGGTGTTTAGAGGAGGTATTTGTCACATATAAGATGAAGAATCTTCAGTTTCCGAAGCATGTCTTATTTCATTGAACTACAGCTGCTTCTAAAGAATTATATTGATCTACTATTCTACAAGGGAACTAAGAGCCAATGTAGTACAGGTAATCCTCTACCCTGATTGAGTCCAACATTTCAATTGCTAAGCAAGCTAGTTGTTAAGTGTGTTTAACTCCATTTTTATGACCTTTGTTGTTATTATTGAATCACTGCAGTTGTTAAGTTAGTAACACGACTGTAAGTGAATCTAGCTTCCTCCTTGCCTTTGCTTGTCGGAAGGTTGAAAAAGGTGACCATGTGACCCTTGAACACTGCAACTGTCATAAATACACTGAGTTGCCAAGCATCCAAATTTTGACCATGCGACCATAGGGATGCTTCAACGGTTGTAACTGTAAAACATGGTCATGTCTTTGCAGTGCCATTGTGTCTTCTGATGGTCACTAAATGAGTTGTCATAAGATGAGGACCACCTGTAAATGAAACAGTTGAATTAAAGAAACACATACTACAATTTTCAATAGTTACAGAGATTGTTTATCTAGACAGCACTTTCATCTTTCGGTCTCGAAAGACCATGGTATCATGCTCTGGACTCCCAAAGCCTGGGTAGGTTAGTATGGAGGACAGACTGTTACCCAAGCAGCAGATCCCCTCTCACCATATCTCTGAAATGATCCAATGGAGTGGCAAAGGCCAATATGTTTGATTCCAGGTACATAGCAGGAGTTATCAGAATGTGGCTGTATATCGTCATGAACTGCTTCCAGGGCTCCGGCTCCAGATTTTGCCTGAAGCTTTTTCCAATGATGGATATAGCCACAAGGCAGTGGAGGTTCGCAGTCAGAGTTTCTCTTCTAGTGGTTTACCAGGGGGTTTTCTGTGTCTTGGTGTATCACATCACTTGCAGAGGCCGCCTTCATGACTTATTCTAGTAGGTTTCATCTGCTCAGTCCGCCAGAAGCTGTCTTCACATGCTTGGGAAAGACAAGTCCCTATCTCATCGAAGGTCAATGACCCATCAGCTGCTCTCAGCCTGGTTTGGCCAGCCTGTCAAAGCTGTTGCCCAGTTATATTTTATGTTTGGTATTTATGTGTTGTATGGTTTTAATTGCTGGGGTTTTATATATCTTCTTCTTTTAATATTAGATTTGTTCACTGTTATATTGTTTTTTATTATTGTTGTGTACTATTTTTGTGAGTCTTCAGAAAGGGGCGGCATATAAATCTAATTAATAATAATAATAATAATAATTATTATTATTATTATTATTATTATTATTATTATTATTATTATTATTATTATTATGTGGCTGCTGCACATGCTACAGCTACTAGGAGCCACAGGTGAGAGCTGAGTGACAGGTGGAGAGCAAAGGTGAACGAGCTGTCCTAAAAGATGCCCTAAATGAGCTGCCCCTACACCAGAGGTGTTACCCCCCCCTCCGAGCGCCCCATATACCCCATTATCTAAATACTGTTTCCAAATTCTACCATATAAAGTTACAGTTAAAACAAATAGAAGGAAGAACATACGTATAGCATTGAGCTTGTTGGAAGAATTATGATATTAAATTATTAAGACATCACTCATGATCATCCTATCAGAGAGTATAAACCTTGCTCCAAATGAGAACACAGTTCTTTGCAAGTCTTTAGATGGAGCCTGGTCTAGGTATGGATTAATTCACAATCCTGGGCTTATTTGTAGTTCAGATAAGTTTGGTTCATAATCTTTACCTTATTCATAGCGTGATACCCATTCCCTATGTACTATATGGTAAATAACTGTTTGTAATTGGGGAAACTGCATTCTTCTTTAGGAACATGGGAAGGGTAAGAAAGTACCTAAGAGGTACTTTTGGCAGAGGAAAAAGTAGTCCATGGCTTGAAGCTGTTGAAGTAAGAGCCTCTGACTCTGATTCCAAAGAGTGTACCTGATGGTAGAGAAAGTCTGTTAATTCAAATAGGTGTAAAGATGACACCCAGGATTTGAGCCTTGGGGTTGACATATATATATACTGTAGTGGAGATTTCCTGTGTGCTGCTGTATGTTGAACTTCATGTGTATTGCTTTGTAATTCTTAAAAATAATATTTTTTCTTTAGTCCTGCAATGCTGTAATCATGCTTGGGAATGTAGAGCTGATAGAGATACAGGGGGTGGACAAAACCATGGAAACACCTTGAAAATACAGATTTGGAATCCAGATTTGTGAAGCTCCCATCGAACAGTTGTTGTGAAAACTGGGTTCTGTACGTGTCTATTGAGCTCTGCAGTGATTTAAGGAACTGTGGTCTTGCAATCCGCTCTAATAATTTGCTTTAGAGTCAGATGGTCTTTCTCAGACAACTTTGACTTTCGACCAGACCTGTGCTTGGCTGAGGATATTTTCCCTTCTCTTTCAAAAGCAGTCATTACTTTTGAGACATTACCTCTTGAAATGCCAAACATTTGGGCACTTTCTGTTACACTAGCGCCTGCCATTCGAGCACCAACAATTTGGCCTCTTTGAAAGTCTGAGAGGTCTGCCATTTCTAAAAGGTTATAACCAATTTCCTTAAATTTCTGTTAAAAAAAGGTAGTTTAAAAAAACATATCAAATAACAGAATTTTTAAAAACCCAAATATTAAAATATGTCAAATTTTGATTGACTTGAACATGTTCAAACATTATGATACCAAAAAGTCAAGTGTTTCCATTTTTTTGTCCACCCCATGTAGTTTTAAAGGTATATTGGTACAAAATGATGTAGAAAGTGGCTGTTCTTTTTTTCTTCCTGAGGCCAGGGAAGTTAAGAAAACTGAACGTGTATCATCGGACAAAATACAATTTTATTTGTTTATGTCGCATCATTATTATTTTTACAAAAAATCCAAGGTGAGGAATATCTCCAAGACATTTTCTTCCTATTTTCTCTATTGCAACAACCCTTGAGGTGGATTGGACTGAGAGAGATTGACTGGTACAAAGTGATCCAGTTCGCTTTCATGATAGGATTTGAACTCACAGTATCCAGTTAAGTAGCCTGATGCCTTAGCCATTAGAACAAAGGGGCTGTCTGAAATACAGTATAATTAATGTAAGAGCATTGTTAAATTATATCAATGCTCTCAAATAGAAAGATGCATGGATCACCTAACAGCAGAAGTTGGGAGGGAACAGATTGAGATTAGGAATCCAAATAGTAAAGTCTGGCCTCTTTTTCTCTTCAAATGAAGGAGAAGATTGACAGCCTGAAAGAGTGAGAGTTGTATTTAGCTTCATATCAGTGGTTGTTATAGCGTTCACATTATCTATCCATGGGTCACTTGGGGTAATTCATGTATGAATTTGCGCAGAGTATATAGGTGAGCTATTACAATTGAAGGTTTGGGATATCAATTCAGAAGACTTCTCCATATCTCTGCAAACTGCTAACCCAGGAGTGAAATCCAGCAGATTCTGGAGAACTGGTAACAAAAATTTTGAGTAGTTCAGAGAACCGGTAGTGGAAATTTTGATTAATTTCGGAGAACCAGTAGTGGAAATTTTGAGTAATTCAGAGAACCGCCAAATACCACTTCTGGCTGGCCCCAGGAGTCGGATGGGAATGGAAATTTTGCAGTATCCTTTCCTGCCACACTTACCAAGCCACACCATGACCGCCAAGCCAGTAGTTTAAAAAAAATGGATTTCACTACTATGCTAACCTGGTTCTGCTTTTAACAAAATAAGAAGAGAACTTTTATTTTCTAACCCTTAAAGACTTGAGAGCCAAAATATATGTTGAGGGTAAGAAGAGGCAAGATGTTTTCACATGCCATACTATGCAAAGTGCAGTTAGTAATGTCTGAACCGCATCTTAGAGAAAAGAGATCTTTTTGTTTCTATCACAATGTAAGAGAACTTTCCATAAAGAGGCTGATAGAGTGTCAGATAACAATTATCAAAGCTGAATCTCTAATTTAGATGACTCAGTGCTGAATTTCTCTGCCATCCACTTGTGGAAAGGTGAAATACAAATCTCTTCCATTAAGAATAGAGTTGATGTAGTTGCATTTTCCTGGCTTCAATAAATAAGATATTCATTTCAAAGAAATTCTAAGTTCAAAATATTTTTGCAAATGAACATTCTTGCAAGCTTGCCAAAGGGTGTGTGTTTTTTTTCTTGGTTCGTCTGTTAGACTTTACAGGACAAAGAATGAAAGAAGCAAAATACTCATATTGCAGTTCAGACGCCTAATTTCCAAAATCTTTAGGCACATGTGTATATTTAGTTTTATCCATAATCAAGAGTGCTAGGAGCTCTTTTTAAAAGCAGAGAAAGAATCAATGGAGGGTATCATGACAGATTCCTCTGTGTTTCTCTGCTTCTCATAGAGAATAATCGAACACAGAAGCAAATGCTGGATGAAACACCATGCCTCAGTTATAAATATGTTCATATTCTTTATGATGAACAGCAAGCTTTCTTTGTACCCTGCACCACGCCTTAATTTGCAAAAATTCTTTGTCTTCTTTGCTGCAATAAGCACTTAAAGAAATTAGCTTTCAGTCCATCATCTATATAAAGCACCCTCTTCTCCTACCCGAAATGCACATTTTGCTTAGATTTCTTAAATATGCTTAGATGCCTTGCCAAGAGGGAATGACCATTGCCTTGATAGTCAGCCTTGAACAGACATTACTTGTTCATAGGTTTTGTTCAATTAAGGTGGCCCTGGAAATCGTATCCCATGTTCCCTTAATAGTAAGAAGAAAGCGCAGTATGATTCAACTAGCATGAATAGACTGTAAGAATGATTCCAATGTTTTGGCTCTGGAGGTTTTGAGGGCTTAAAATGCTTCCTCGCTGCTAGTTTTTCCTTTATCTGCACAGAGATTGGCCAGTCATATCTTTTGCCCCAAGGCTGAAAAACTTGCAAAGAAGAAAGAACAAGGCATTTCTTTACACTAGCTCTGCCTCCAATTGCACTGGCTATGTGCTATGGTTGCATTTATAGTATATTTTAAAAGGAACACAGAAGACCCGTGTGTGAGATACCTGAAGGAGCTTACCTGAAGGGTGTGTGCTCAGTAATCGGTCAATTGCAGTGGAGGCTCAATCTGAATGGCATCTCCATTCATTCTAAAAAGTTAATTCAGCGCATGGTGATTTTATTGAATGAACTATAAAGTTAGGTGTTTTATGGATGGACATTTAGTATGGACATTTAAATAAAATAATATCACTTCTTAAATATTGTCCATTATCTTTAACAATGTAAATATTGTGCTTTGTATCTTAAGCAGTTTTAACAGTAGAACATTCATAGAATTTCCTGTTGGGATTTCCAGGACGTAAATTGTAATTTACAATTTTTAACAAGGAAATATAAATAAATGAAGAAATGGAATATCATAATATATTAGAATGTGGCAGATCAGTGTTCAACAATCATAAACAAAAGGTAGAATTGGAAGTCCACAAGTCTTAAAGTTGCCAAGTATGGAAAGCCCTGCTTTAAACCACTGCACTTAAAAATTTACTTTGAGTGCTGTAAGATTCCTTTCCTACCCCCAACACTGGTTAAAAGAAATAACATAAACAATAGGAACTTAACAATCCATACAAAATATATAAACAATTGGAATATAAAAGTCAGTAGCCCAAAATTAAGATACCCTTTTAATCAGATGAGTCATAGCTGCTAAAACAGCCGTGTTTTTATAGATTTTTCCTAAAGCCAGGATGCAGGGGGTCATTTAAATACTTGGACAAGCTATTTCAATTTCAATTTTAAAAAGAAAAGTCAAGTAGTGCCAAATTTAGTATCCAAAAGTTTGCCAAATTCTAAATTCTGCCTGCTTTTCTCTCACATACAATTTTGTATGAACTATTCTACCATTGTTTAGTAAACATTTCATATGAGTTACCTATAAAGTTTTACTCAGTTGAAATAACTTTTTTTCCATTAGAATATTGTCAATGCTGGGATCAGTATCCAGTTCCTTTGCACTGGATTTTGTACATGAGTCATGACTCCAATCCATCTAAACTGGATCCATGATATATTATGGTGGCCACCTTATATTATCACAGTAGGGAAGGTTGCCTGTACTAGTGAAGGCCTGCAAATGTAGAAGGTCTTCAGCATCTACTCCTTGTTAGTTTTGCAGCAGTTTTGCTGAATGACCTTTATTAGGGAGTCTCCAGAAAAGATCTGCCTGTTTGTATCACGTTTAGAAAGGACTAGGGCTATATGCCCTTGGTATGCTAAATTACTGCATTTGTTAATGGTGTCTTTTTTAAAAAGGGTACAGCTCGTTAATCTATATTATGGGGTAGCATATTTAGATCCAGGGAGGGGAAAAAACTGGAAAGCACAGCTTTCAAGTTCAAAGTTTGAAAGATATTGATGGTATGGCTGAGTTCCCCAAGTGACTTCCATTAAGGCCTTAGATGAAGAGTCATTAACACTGGCATTAACATCCAACAAATAGATTAAAAAACAGCCATCTGGAGCCAAGGGTTAATAACTGTAAGGGAAAACATTTGTTACCTTTCAGTATGCAGCGTATGGTAGCATCAGATGTGACCAGTGCCCTTAGTATCAATTGCAGGTTGACTTTCTCAAGCACTCAAATGGTGTGGGATGATAATGGTGACAGATGCTAACTGTAATGATCATCTGCATAGACATGATGGAGAGGAATAGGCAAAAATAATATTGATGGGACAAACATTTAAGTGCAATCCTCAAAGAGAAGAAGGTATGGAATAATTCATGAAAACCCTGCTGTAGCCTTTCCATTGAACCCCATTAATGTCCTTTTCATTTGGAGCACTGCTGTTTTCCTGAGCACACTGTGATTCAATAGAATTGTTTATTTGCATAGAGGGATCTCCCCTATCTTTTGGAGCGCTACCCATCCCTTTTGTAATTAATTTTTCTTAATGATTTTATTTTTGCTAGAAGTGGCCAAAGCTGAAGATGAGATGAGATCAAATTTAGTGGCTATTCTGAGTCATTACATGCTGAAACAAATGACACTATATCTACATAGAGGCAACTGATAACAGAAAGCAGGATAAGATTATATAATAGGACCCAAAGGGATTTATTTTATGAAGATAAGATCATACCCAGTGGCTTTAAATGGTTATTTTAAACATCCAATAACTCCATGTACATTTGTAGCCTGGAGCTAGCCTTAAGAAAAATTAATATTCTGGACACATAGTTGATTTATTAAATTAGTGTCTCCGTGAATTGGCTCTTCAGCTTCTCTAGTTGTATTTAGATAAAATTTAATGTGCCCCTGGGTATAAGAACATATGTAAACATGCTGGCTTTCATAGCTGTGTATATGCAGAGTTCACATTTCCTTTTAAAAATCATGGATGTGCTTAGATTTGTTATCTAATCCTTCAAATACTGCTTTAATAATAATGGTGGCAGAATCAATGTGGAGCTATTGAAACTACAACTCTGATAACATTTCAGAGTTCAAAGAGGTTGTAAGTAGTCTTTCCTTACCAGAGATCTGACAGATATAGATTATAGATATATATATATGAATTTTACAGTACCATAAAAGCACAGTATAAGAAAGAAAAGGGGAAAAAAAGAAAAAAATTTAGAAAAAAGGAAACAGAATTTTGACTTCTGTCCTTTGTCCAATCAAATAATGGTCATCTTCAGAAATTGTGGGTGCTCCATCACTGTTTTTTTTTAAAAAGAGATTCGGCAACCATTTGTCTGAAATGGAATAGGGTCTCCTGCTCGAACAGAGGGTTGGACTAGAAGATCTACAAGATACCTTCCAACTCTATTATTCTATGGTCTATATGGGCCTGTGTTTATATATGAACAACTTGTAAAGTTAAGTACTGTACTTCTAACAATGAAACTTGAAAGTTGATAAGTTTTTCTTGGCAGAGGTCTACAAAGACTAGAAATGAAACAAGTAATATCTAGGAAAACTATTTCATTGACTAGAATTTAAGTGAATAAGTTCCATTGATATTCCAGTTAAAATTAAGACATGACTTTGACTGAAGACTGTTAGTTACAAAACAGTTTATGCTTTTTGATAACATCATAAATGAACAAGAAAGTCTTAGCCTTGGTAAATCACTGCTTTGATCTCCAAAACAGATTAGATTTGACTTCTTTGGTTTCCTCTTTAAAATTCGAGCTGGAGTCAGCTATGTCCATTCCTTTAAATCAAGAGTGTTTAACTATTCTGTGGGAGGGATCACAATTCTGCTTTAATTAGAGATTATTTTGTGAATTAAATTTATATGATGCCTCACTTAAAAATTTAAAGCATGAAAAAGTGTTTAGATGTTGCAAAGATGGGATGGCATAACTGAAAGATGCAGGGAAAAGTTTGCTCCTCCTTTTCTGTTTTTGAAGATTAGGAATTTTTGGGAGATTTTTAAAAAAACGTATAGTATATTATACTCATCTGAATGTCTTCTTCTTCTTCTTCTTCTTCTTCTTATTATTATTATTATTATTATTATTATTATTATTATTATTTACAGTTGTATCACAGCAGCCAGTTGTTTCGCCAAATTTGGCATTAATTACTAGTCGAGCCCCACCCAGAGGATTAAGATATCATAATATATTTTTGAAGTATATGTGCAGAACCTAGCAGTGCGGCTTTCTGCATTTGACTGATAGTGATTTTGTTAATTTTGAGCTTTGTTTTTGGGACAACACCCACTGTTCTAATCACCACTGGAATTACCACTGCTGGTCAGTGCCATAATTGTTGAATTTCGGTTTTTAAGTCCTGATATTTTCCAATTTTTTCATGTTCTTTTCATCTTGCTATCCCCTGGTATTGCAATGATTATATTATTATAACAACATTGTTGTTGTTGTTGTTGCTGTTGTTGCTCTTCTTCCTCTTCCTCCTCCTCCTCCTCCTCCTCCTCCTCCTCCTCCTCCTCCTCCTCCTCCTCCTCCTCCTCCTCCTCCTCCTCTTCTTCTTCTTCTTCTTCTTCTTCTTCTTCTTCTTCTTCTTCTTCTTCTATATATCTTACCCTAGCTTTTGGTCTTTTGTTTGCTAAATTTAAATGGTAAAAGTTAGAAACAGGGGCTCTGGAGATATCAATGCAAAAATGCTAGTTGGCACATACTGTTCTGATTTTTTAAAGAGGCTATCCTGGTATGATCTAAAGTTCTAGTATACTCCCTGTTGTCCCTGATGAATAGCTGCGTTGGTTTGGGTTAGTGAGAGAATCTTTATGCTAATTTGCATTTCTTGGCCTCTCTTTTCCACAGAGATTTCAGGCAATACAGAAGATATCCCGTTGGTGCGCTGGAGGCAGCAGTGGCTGGAAAATGGCACCTTGCTCTTCCACATCCACCATCAAGATGGCACGCCCGTTTCCCCTGGTTTAGAGCCCACAGAAGAACCCCAGAGCGAATCAGCAGAAGAAGAGCTACGGATCCTTCACATCTCAGTAATGGCGAGTATCCATTTTGTCCTTAAGTCTAAATAAAATAATGTCATCTTTTACCCAGTAATCGAGGTAAGAATGTTATTGTGTAACAAAGTAGGTGATCATTTACCTTTAAAAATCTGGAAACTCGCTTTCAGGCAAACCATTTGAGCTATTTTACATGATTTTGAGAATAGTGAAGATAATAGCTTACAGCCCTAGAATTTAGTCATTAGAGTAGTTTGTCACCTAAAATGAAATTGGAAGCAAAGTTGAAGACTGCTTTGCAAGAAAGACATCTGTGGAATTTGAAGTGAAACATAATTTTTGCAATAAGTATTTTAATCCATTACTACCTACCCTTCAGCTGTTTTACACGTTTGGCTGATTTGGAACATTGTCTTGTAACAGACTAAATACGGCATATACTGTATTAGCTATACTGGGTGGCAGAGAAGAAGACCATTTGTTATGTCATACATCTTTTTATGGTGGTAAATTTATTAGTTGTCTTGGTTTACAGAAGTATTGATGTGTGAAAAGATTGTACTAAATTAGGTTAGAATAGAATAGAAGGAACCTTGGAGGTCTTCTAGTCCAGCCCCCTGCTCAAACAGGATAACCTTTATCCATGATGGTGAACCTGTGGCACACATGCCACAGGGGGCACGTGGAGCCATATCGGGGGGGCAGGCAAGATATTGCGTTATGTTAGCTTCCTTAGGGGAAGACCATTTTTCCCTCTGGACACTTCAGGAAAGTTTCCCTAAAACCCTGGAATGCAAAAAAACCCATGCAATGGGCAAACTGGAAGTTCAGAAAATGCACTTCCAGTTTGCCTGTTGTGCTGCTTTTTCCACTCCAGAGGTTCAAGGAAGATTCCTGAAGCCCCGGAGTGCAAAAACAGCCCAATGGACAAACCAGAAGTTTGGAAAATGCACCCGTTAAAGTCCAGGGCTGGATTGAATTTATTTACATGTCCTCCTTGGTCTTCTTCATTTTGGAACTGGCAGGCTTCTCCAGTGATGGACAGAAGACATGTTTCAATTATGATAATCAGCTCTGTCCCCAATCGAGATTTAACCCTTTGGTTGGACTCTTACAGCAACGCACAGGAGAATGGGGATTTTTCATTATGAGTAATTGCTCATTAGTAAGTAAGAACCAGTAAACGAGGAATGGAAAAATCCCTATTTGTAGATCAGCATTTTTAGTTTTCCTTCTTTTCCTCTTTCTTTCTTATAATTTCATTCTTTTTCTTTTCTGAGCCTTTTCTTTTTTCAAACCAGTCTTTTATTTGTTTATCCCATAGCTTTGTACAGTACTTGTTGGATATATACTCAAATATGGATCAAATATTCAGTCATTATAATTCTACATTCCTTATTTACTGGAATAATATCAAAATTTTAGAATCCACTGGGAGCCATCTCATAGTACCTCTAAACAAAAGTGTTTATTCATAGAAGAGAACATTTGTAGATCAGGCTTGAACTCTGGGTTCCTTGGTGCTCTCTGAGGTGATGGTTTTCTTGTAGATGTGTCATTACCAAACTCGGTAACCTCATCAGCCCTAGAAGGAGTGGAGTTTACTCTTATTTTCATATACTAGTGACTTACCCTGTCAATGTTGATCATTTGCTTCATAGAAACATAGAGGATTGATGGCAGAAAAAAGACCTCATGGTCCATCTAGTCTGCTCTTATAATATTTCCTGTATTTTATCTTAGGATGGATATATGTTTATCCCAGTCATATTTAAATTCAGTTACTGTGGATTTACCAATCACGTCTGCTGGAAGTGTGTTCCAAGCATCTACTACTCTTTCAGTAAAATAATATTTTCTCACGTTGCTTCTGATCTTTTTCCTAACTAACCTCAGATTGTGCCCCCTTGTTCTTGTGTTCACTTTCCTATTAAAAACACTTCCCTCCTGAAACTTATTTAACCCTTTAACCTATTTAAATGTTTCGATCATGTCCCCCATTGCCCTTCTGTCCTCCAGACTATACAGATGAAGTTCATTAAGTCTTTCCTGATAAGTTTTATGCTTAAGACCTTCCACCATTCTTGTAGCCCGTCTTTGGGCCCTTTCTATTTTATCAATATCTTTTTGTAGGTGAGGTCGTCAGAACTGGACACAGTATTCTAAATGTGGTCTTATCAGCGCTCTATACAGTGGGATCACAATCTCCCTCTTCCTGCTTGTTATACCTCTATCTATGCAGCCAAGCACTATACTGTACTTGCTTTCCCTACCGCCTAACTGCACTGTTCACCCATTTTGAGACTCTCAGAAATCACTATCCCTAAATCCTTCTCTTCTGAAATTTTTGCTATCACAAAAAGTTTTTTGATTGGTCCCGTCTCTACAGCCTTAGGCAGAGAAGGGCTATTCTGCCTTCCTCCCTCAAATGTTATTTAAAATACAGAGTTTCCCAGCATTCCTTTAGAAACCTCCAACATGCAAGCTATGGTTACTCATCCTGAAGTGAATCCTCTTTACTTTGAAACTTCAAAATTTGCTTTTTTGCTGGGGAGGCATGTAACTAAAGATCAGTTTACATTTAGTGTACATCTGACTTTGGGGATATTTCTTCATAATCAAACAAAGATTTATTTTCTCTGCAGTTCATACCCCTTGCTCGCTGGACCTAGATATCAGAAAGCAAAGTCCACATTTTGTAATTAACCTCCAAGCCCTGTTTTGGCTGGCAGAGTGCTGCAGGATGTGGAGCGTTGTCACAACTCCAGGCCACATCCGCCCACCCAGCCACACTTACCAGCTGATGTTAGGGCAGAGAACCAGTTGTTAAATTATTTGAAGCCCACCACTGGGGGGGATCAGTTTTTAGAACTTATTTAAATTAGAACAAACTGGAATAGAAGAATGATAGAATAACAACAGAAGTCCATTTTATGAATATTTCTCAACAATACAGTCAGATGATAGAAGCAACGGCTGTAATAATTGTATCAGTCATTTCATTGTCTTTTTCCTTAGTTCATAGAATTATGGTCCATCTTCCCAACAGGCCTTCTGTGGCTTTTTTAGTTTCTATTTATACATTGTTGTGGGATGGTTGGATTTTAACCTCTGAGTTAAAGTCCTTGACTTATAGAACTGTTCAAAATTATAACAGATCCTAGCGGAAATGAAGCTGTGTGCTCAGCTCCAGCTGACCATCCCCCCCTCCCATCCTCCTCCTCCTCCTCGGAAAGCAGTAGCGAGATCAGCATTGGCAGGAGTTGCAGGGGGCCCTTTTCCTCCCCCCTCTTTTTTCAACAGCTGATCAGCACCCATTTGCCTAGCTACCCAGCCTGAGGCAGGGGGCAACGCAGGAAGGAGAGCGCGGGAAACGCAAAGCAAATTGTCACCCTAGAGAGTGACACTTGTGAGGGTGTAAGTTGAGGACTTAACAGTTCACTTGCACGATGATGATTGTTCAAGCCACTCCCACCTGGTCACATGGCCGGCAAGCCACTCATACCTAGTCACATGACCATCAAGCCACACCCATAAGATAAACCACACCCACAGTGTGGCAGTAAAATTTTTGGCTGCCCATTACTGTTTACAACCATATTTCCTGCCTCAATTACAGTCATAAGTCAAGATGTACCTTACAGATTATGTTCTGCTGATGTCTTATTCTGCATCAGGCATTAATTTTAAGCCAAGCAGTACTATGTCAATATACAATTTATCAAAACTGCATTTTCCTATTTTTTGATGATTGATTCTTCTCCTGCTCAAGATAGTGAAGATCATCCTATCATTTATTTTATTTATTTATTTATTTTGTCCAATACACAATAATACATAATGAAGGTAATAGAGGACACCTTCGAGGAAATAGAATTAGAGAAAGAATAGAAGAGAGAGTATAGGATAAAATAATCAATGAGAGAATAGAAGAAAGATATAGGGATAGAAGAGAAGATATATGGGGTATAAGAGAGACAATAGGACAGGGGTCGGAAGGCACTCTAGTGCAGTGTTTTTCAACCAGTGTGCCGTGGCACACTAGTGTGCCGCGAGACATGGTCAGGTGTGCCGCGAAGCTCAGAGAGAAAGAAAGCAGGAGAGAGAGAAAGCAAGAGAGAAAGAAAGCAAGACGGAGAGAGAGAAAGAAAGCAAGAAAGAGAAAGAGCGAGAGAGAGAGAAAGAGAACAAGAGAGAGAGAAAGCAAGAGAGAGAGAACAAGAGAAAGCAAGAGAGAGAGAAAGAAAGAAAGAAAGAAAGCAAGAGAGAGAGAAAGAGAGAGAAGGAGAGAGAGAAAGACATAGAGGGAGGTAGTGAGGGAGAGAGAAAGAGAGCAAAAAAGAGAGGAAGGAAGGAAGAGAAAGAAAGAGGGATGGAGAGAGAGAGAGATAAAGAAAGAGGAAGGAAGAGAAAGAGGGAGGGAGAAAGAAATAGAGTGAAGGGGAGGAATGTGCCCCAGGGTTTCGTAAATGTAAAAAAATGTGCCGCGGCTCAAAAAAGGTTGAAAATCACTGCTCTAGTGCACTTATGCATGCCCCTTACTGACCTCTTAGGAATCTGGATGATACTACGGAGTCCGGTAATGAGTTCCACACTTCAACAACTCTATTACTAAAGTCGTATGTTTTACAGTCAAGTTTGGAGCAGTTATTATTGATCTTGAATCTGTTATGTGCTCTTGTGTTGTTGTGGTTGAAGCTGAAGTAGTCATTGACAGGCAGGACATTGCAGCATATAATCTTGTGGGCAATACCTAGATCATGTTTAAGGCATCTTTGTTCTAAGCTTTCTAGGCTCAGGATTGTAAGTCTAGTTTCATACGGTATTCTGTTACGGGAGGAGGAATGCAGGGCTCTTCTGGTGAAGTATCTCTGGACATTTTCGAGGGTGTTAATGTCTGAGATGCGGTATGGGTTCCAAACAGATGAGCTGTATTCTAGGATGACTCTGGCAAAAGTTTTGTATGCTCTGGTAAGTAGTGTGAGTAGTCATGGTTCTTTTGGAGTCCAGAACTGAGGAATGGACCGTAAAAACCTACACATTTAAGACGTGTTTATATCCTGTGGTGAGACATGTGAAACAGCAGTTCAAAGAATTACATATCAAAATTCAAAAGTCTCTTGCTTCTATCTGAGAGCCTTGCTCTTTGTTGTCCCCCTCTTTCAAGGCTGAATTTTGGCAGTCACAATGGTTAGCTTAAACCAGTGGTTCTCAACCTTTTTTTCGCCATGGACCCCAATTACTCCATCACTGGAGGTTTTTAAGAAGAGAATAGATTGTCACTTGTCTAAGATGGTATGGCAAAGCTTTTTTGGTTCACGTGCCAAAAGGGGATGTGTGTGTGTGCTAGCATGTGTGCACGTGGCCACACTCCTTCCCTCTCCCCCACGCATGCATGCACATAAACCCCTGTCCTGCCTCTGCACATGGACACAATATCCCCTGTCCCCACACATGCATACATGCCTCACTGAAGCCTGGGAGGTGACAAAAAGGGGAAACCGGAAATTCGGAAAAAGCATTTTTTGCATTCCGGAGGGAAGACAATGGCAGATCTCCTATGTGCTGCTGTAAGAGTTCAAGCAATGGGATATACCCAAGCCTAAGAGTCATGGGCGGGAGAAGACTGGTCCAGCGATGACACCGTAGAAGAAACCCTCTGGAGCACTCGTCTACCAAACTTTCACCTATGCACACTGCACTGCATAGAGAGTCCAAATCCGTCCAGGCTGTTATGCTCCAGGGCTGGATTGAACTTACACTCCTCCTTGATTTTCTTCATTTTGAAACTGGTGGGCTTCTCCAGAGGGGAACAGTGGGTGTGTTTCAATTATGATAATCAACTCAGTCCCCAATCACCTGACTGAGATTTAACCCATTGCTTGGACTCCCTACAGAGCACACAGGGAAGACAGTTCAGGAGAACAGCACTTTCAAACTCACCCTATACTAATAATCATGCAAAATCCCCATTTCAATCTCACCCCACAGTAATTAGCATGCAAAAATCCCAACTATTTTCCTGCACCAACCTGGAAGCCAAAACGGGGCACGGGGATGCACAATGCTCTCCTCTGCCCCATTTTGAGCCTGGAAGGCCTCCTACACCACCCTGGAAACCAAACAGGGTATGGGGGCCGCGAAGGCTTCCTGCTTCACCCTGGAAGCCAAAATGGGGCACGGGGAGGGGACTCCTCAGAGAGGCGTTGCTGGGGGGGGGGCAGGGCCAGACAGAGATGGGATTAGTCAGTTCTCCAAACTGGTAAAAAAACCTAACAACCTGTTTGCCCAAACTGGTGAGAACTGGCTCCAGCCCCGTTCTGGGTTCTCCCTTTGACTGTTAATATGCTTTGTTTTTCAGATAAGGTGGCATTCCATAAATAGTAATATTGCTTGATTCTAATTTTGCACAATTATCTTAGTCATTGATAGGTTCAGGTTTCAGATTTTAGAGGAAGTGAACATTGATTACTTTTGTACATACGCTGCACAGTATTTGAAGTGTATTGGTCATGGCCTCCATCCCACTGACACTATATTTGTTTCTCGTATTGCAAGAAAGGAAGTACACCTTGTATTTCTTGTATAGAATTGGTTGGATACCAGCCAGTCCACTATTATTGTTGCAGACTGTTGTTATGCAACCACTGAATTTCTTTTGGAAAAATCCAAACAACCAGCAGGGAGCGAGGAAAGATACCTGTGGCTCAGAAAGGAAAATGAAAAAGACTGCTTACCTGTTGAGTATTTTGGCCTCAAATCTTTTGGCAAATACAATATTTATTTATTTTTTTAAATTTTCTTCCTCACTATTAACAAGTGTTAGACTACTTCCAGTTTGTGATAAGAATTTTGTTCTAGAAGACAATGCTCGCAAGGGTAAAAAGAGAAATTCAGTTTTACAGCTTCAGTAGGAAATGTAGTTGCATTTCTCATCACTACAACAAATTTTATCTCTCACTCACATGGGCATGAAATTTTGAGTCTATAGATGGCACTGTGAACAGCTACGTGGTCCCTTTGGCTGATTTCTACCCCAAAAAATTGAAAGTAGAAAGGGAGAGAAGGAGAGATGGTCATAATTACATAATTAGTAGTTACGTTATAATATGTTAAAATATATAAGGGAGAAATAAATGGGCCACGTACAAATAAGACAGTTTGTCACTGGCATAGAATGCCATTATATAAGTACCATGATAGAATGACATACAATTTTACGTCATAAATTTGTGTCATGTTACCATTATGAATGATGCATTCAAAGCAGTCCAAAAAGAAAAAGTTCATTCAGAAAAATACAGCATTTGTAAAACTACTACCAGAATGAAGAGTTTGAAGATATTACTCTCTCAATGAAAAATGATCCCCAAAACATGTAATAATTCTTAGATATATTGGATGTGTTAATGCCATTGAATTGGAAAAATACCAGGAGGTATGAGAAAAATGCCAAAATAGATTAGGAAGATATGGATTATTTGGTAATTATAGCCCTTTGTAGGCATCAAATAGAATAAGGTACCATATACAATGAGCGTTCTGCTCCAATTCTTTCAAAACTCAGGCTTAGCTTGGCCAACCTGACTTTGAATTATGTAGGATATGTACAGTACACGAGTGAAGCTTTTCACTCAAGCGGACAATTGAAGTTGTAAACCTGTATGTGTTTCTACAGTTCTGAATTTCTGGATAAAAAGCATGTACTAGAGGTGTCATAAAATCTCTTTTTTCAATCCCTTTGTTTGACATGCTGTTGAGAAAAAAGAAGCAAGATTAGTGTTAAAGACGTAGAGCTTTCCTTCTTAAGTGAGGCTGAAGAATCCTACAATTTATTTTGCAAGCAAAGGATAATTAGCAGGAGTCAACATGGCATCAGACAGCCCTGATATCGAGCACGAGGCTAGTTAATGAAGCCTGCTTTAATGAGAATGTCAGTATCTCTTTCAGATTGCTGCTGGAACGGGCTTTCTTCTGTCACGTTTTGGTTTTGATTCGTTCTGGATAAAAATTAATAATGGCAAAAACAAAACTGCAAGCAGCTTTTAGAGATTTTTTTAAAAACCCCAACCAGGCTGCCTGCTAACTGCCTGAAAGGGTCCCTAAGCCTTCCTTAAAATAAAGGATAAGATTCTGTTTTGTGTGAATGGTACTGTCTTATGGATATGCACTTGGCTTTTTTCCCTCAGAAAAATAGGAAAAATGATACTGCTTTCTGTCTCTGTATTGCGGGCTAGTATTATTGAGATCTATTACTAAATCCACATGACAATAAGAAATGGAACATAATAATAATAATAATAATAATAATAATAATTATTATTATTATTATTATTATTATTATTATTATTATTATTATTATTATTATTTGGAATACTGTGTTCAGTTCTGGAGACCTCACCTACAAAAAGATATTGACAAAATTGAACGGGTCCAAAGACGGGCTACAAGAATGGTGGAAGGTCTTAAGCATAAAACGTATCAGGAAAGACTTAATGAACTCAATCTGTATAGTCTGGAGGACAGAAGGAAAAGGGGGGACATGATCGAAACATTTAAATATATTAAAGGGTTAAATAAGGTCCAGGAAGGAAGTGTTTTTAACAGGAAAGTGAACACAAGAACAAGGGGACACAATCTGAAGTTAGTTGGGGGGAAGATCAAAAGCAACATGAGAAAATATTATTTTACTGAAAGAGTAGTAGATCCTTGGAACAAACTTCCAGCAGATGTGGTAGATAAATCCACAGTAACTGAATTTAAACATGCCTGGGATAAACATATATCCATCCTAAGATAAAATACAGAAAATAGTATAAGGGCAGACTAGATGGACCATGAGGTCTTTTTCTGCCGCCAGACTTCTATGTTTCTATGTTTCTATAATAATAATAATAATAATAATAATAATAATAATAATAACAATAACAATAACAATAACAACAACAACAAACAACAATAATAACAATAGCAATTATTATTATTATTATTATTATTATTATTATTATTATTATTATTATTATTATTATTATTTGTATGCCGCACCTCTCAGGAGACTCGGAGCGGCATCCTTATTCTGTGTGTGTCTTCTAGCCTGTTTTGAATTAGGTAAAGTGTTGCATTATGTGATACTACCTACATTTGAAGATGAGAAAACAGAGAGAAAATGCTGTTTTCAGTCCATCTGTATGGCACTGTTTTGGAGATAAAATGGTGGCAAGATTACTTCATATGCTGTTCTGAAATTACAATTTCAGTTAGAAAATAATTGATCTACTATGCAGGTAAAGGACAGAGCAAATTAAATAGCAGAAGGTAGATTGGACTTGACCATTTTAATCAGAAATGGCTTCTCTCCTGATCAGCACTGGACATTGGAGGTTTTATGACTCATCTCACTCTTTCTCTCAGCACTTTTGAGCTGGCATCTTCAACAAGGCTATACCACTGAATCTTCATCTTTGAAACAGACTGTCTGCCACATGCTACCAAAACGTAAAAGAGATTCTGCATTAGGGGAGGAAAAAAGAGCCACAGTGCCGTCTGAAGCCAAAGCTGCAGGGTGAGTTTGCATTTCCTGCCATGTGGCTATGCCCTGAGATCAGTGCCACAGCCTCCGATGATACCAGGAGGCATTTTACCCCCTGGCTGCACACTGGGCATGCTAATTAAAGCGTGTGCTCAGTGGCACTTTCAGTGGCAAGGCCCAATCGGCCAGGACCACATGCTCTGGCTGATCCAAAATGGTGGATGCCATGGCTGATGAAGCTGCCTTCATGGCTCCATCTTCTTCGGGCAGCAATAACAATGCTGGCCCATCTAGGACCCATTTTGGCCTTATTCTTTAATAGAGCTTTACTGCTCTGGCTGAGGCACCCACAGGTCACAATTCCAGCTGATGATACGAGGTCCCATGAGATCTAAACAAAGTAATGATGGCAATGGAATTCTCCACAGATGCCACATTTACCACAGCATGATTCACGGTTAAGGCCATTGGATTGTCTGTGGTCTGAGATTTTTTCTGTGGCTTCACCAGTGGCAAGCTGATGCTAGGAACAAATGGTGATTGGCATCAGCCCCCTATTTTGGGAACAGATTTTTCAGATAATACCTGGACCCCATTTTAGTCGAGTCCAGGGATAAATGCAAGAACGTACCATCCAAGTCCCGGAGGGAAGGCTCCCGTCCGTCCCCTTATTTTCGTTCCTTGCCATTTCAAGGATCAGATAGTGGCCTTGGACTGCTGCATTATCAAAGGCACTTTCCTCCCAGACAAGGGCAGCAACAGGACAGACAGAGCAGACAAGGGTAACAGTATCTACCCAAAATATCCTTTTGGGGTGGGAGGGGTCGCTCTTTAAATGCTTGCAGTGACTGCTCATCCAGCCCTCCCATCTGGGGTCACCTGGCATTCTTTGCCAGCCAGTGATAGGACAGCACCATGGATGCCTGGGGCAGGGAGACAGTTAGGTGGAGCCTCTCTCTGGAGTTCCTCTCTGCCCCAATCCCTATCCCGAGGTTTTTCATACATTGTCATGTGTCAAGGGATCATATAAAGCAGCTTATCGTGGAATCAGCCAAAGCAACTTTTGGATATTTGGACTATCCAACCAGTTCCAGAAGAGCACTGAGACAGCGAGCAGCTGGTGGCTCTGTCTGTTTGATCACACCTTTTGTGTTCCACTCCAACAGGGTGGTGCTAAGGCTAGACCCAACCTTCATCCCTAAGGTCAACACTTGGTTCCAGGAATTAGTACTACTGAACATCTGCCCTGAGCCAGTTCATCAATTGGAACACAGGTGGCATACCTTGAATGTCCAAAGGGCCCTCCGTATTTCTGTTAAAAGAACTTCATCCCTGCAGAAAAAGGAGTCCCTTTTTATCTCCTTTCAGCCAGCTATGCTGGGCAACAAGGCCACCCTTTCAACATTAGAGAGATGAATTAGGGTGAGTATTGCCAAGGCCTATGAGATTCAGGCCTTGCCATTGCTTAGGTAAGTCACCACCCATTCTACTAGAGTGCGGCTACCACTGCAGCATGGGCAATGCAAGCTTCCATAGAGGAGGTTTTTTGAGGTCTGTCAAGTGGCTACCTGGTCCTCTCCATCCCCCTTTATCCACCATTATAAGTTATACACTTACATCTGAGGTGGCTTTTGGCAGGTGATTCTTCAGAGTATACACACAGGGCCGGGGACTCAGTCCTATCAGATTACAGACAGAGTTAGCCCATTTCTGGATTCTGTCTCCATGTCAACAAGAAGGAGCATGTCAGGTAAGACGGACAGCCCTTCTCATGAACCAGGCAAACCCTGCTAGATAATGCTTGACATTTTTTTAGGAAAACCAGGACAGTGCATGGGGAACATGATAAGTTAGCACAGTGCTAACCATAGGACAGCAAATAATATAGCAAACTGAAACTAATAGTGGTTTACTACTTGCCCTCCATTTTCACCAGCTATCAGAACTTTCCTTCTACCTGTCTCATTTTTGCTTGCTGGGGGTGGGGGGATTGATGGAAACAATGGATGACTAAAGCACTCTCTTTTAGCTCTGGCCTCCTGCTTTTCTACCTAGAATTAGAAAGATAAAATATTAATATGTTTGTTTCCATCTAGGTTTGGACTGCAGTCTTTTAAGTCCTTCATGATCTGTCTGTTTTTTCCATAAGTGAAGCAAGCAGAAGGGACTAATAATGCATGATTATACATATACTCTGAGAATTCCTTTTAATTCAGTGGAATTAACTTTTTGAAACATTACAATAAAACATTGTATCATTACTTTCAGTAATGCTCTGCTCAAATAATTAAATTGACCTGGTAGATTCAGGAGAAAGTGTGGAAATTTTGGGATAACTCCTTTAGATGGAAGTTGGGATTTAACTGTGTTTAACTGTATGTTCTGCATACAAAATATTGATCAAATGACAAGAGAATAGACCTACTCCATACAGACAAATTGGATATCTCAGAAAGAAGACCTCAAAAATCAAATTGGGATTTTTTTTTCAGTTAGGAGGATAATCCAGTCAGATGAGTCCACACTTAACTTTTTAAATTGATTATAGGTTTATCTTTTTATATTCATACAGTATTTAATTGAGAAACCCTTCCTTCCTTCTCTTTACAACATAGTTCTTTAGTATGTCATTCACAACTTGTATTGATCCACCTTATAGAATTCTCAAAATTATGGAAATATAAGATATTATTGCTGGCAGTGACTGTCACAAGTGAGATTCAGTTCATTCATTCTAATATGACTCATTTTCCAAAATAGTGGAGGTTTAAAGCATTGCCACCAAACATGGAAAAAAACCCCACATCTCTTATGCATTTAAGTTTAAATAATTTTTAGAAAATGATATTTTCTATGAATATTATTTTCAACATGAGCGTAATATGAAGTGTGAACTAATTCTCAGATTTTGTATGAATACAAATATGCATTTAAACTATAGTCCAATAATAGTTTTCAGTCAAAACTCAGTGTCATATTTATTTTTAAGATACAAAATTAATTTGAACCCCAGAGCATTCTCCATTACCATTAGGTTAATCATTCTTTCAAAGAGAAATATTCAAGTTTTCAGTAAAAAGTATATAGTATTGTGAAGGTGACACAATATTTAGTTCAAAATGGAAATAATTCAATATATGGATTCATGCCTCATACAAAATTTGAATGTTTCAATATCTATATTTCAATTTTTATGGGATACTTAAGTCAGAATAAATAGGTTTTGGCTCAATCTACTGTATGTGTGTATTATGTGTGTGTAGAGACAGACAGACAGAAATGGAGAGCACACTTTATTTAGTGATTCATACTGTATTGACTGTAGATCTTGTTTACCCCTGAGCAATACATTATATTCAATTATTTATAATTAATTAATAATACACTAGAAATAATATCCTAGTAATATTAAATCTCTTATTTACTTACTTGTGTTTTGCTTTTTTATTCTATACTATTTTATAATATTGTTTATTATTTTCTTTCAAATGTTTATTTAAAAAAGAAAAAAGTAAGATACTTGGTTCATGTGGATTAGAAACTCATTTGTTCTTGCTTCAGTAATACTACCCACAGTGGTTCTTCTAAGTTAATTAGTTTGTGGAATAAGAGTCAGTATAAGTAAATAAGTTTATTGTTGTAGCCACGGGATGTAATAATGTAATACTGTATAGCAAAAATATAATAAAACAAACTGGCAATAAAATAAAGAAATAAAAAGAGTATTGGATGCAAACCAAGTAAGTCACGGTTATGATTAAGAACTGAAATATTTATTTCTCACCTTAAATGACAAAGCAAAAAACGGTAATCTAACTAATAACAGTGTGAAACATGCTTATGGGAAGGTTTGTTTAAGGTTTGAGCCTTTAACATTAATTCAGCATAAATAATTTGTCACCTTATCCAGAAGATAGGTGGCATATAAATTTAATAAACAAACAAATAAATTCGGCCTTGATCTCATTGTAAATGGGGACAGTGGAAGACAAAAGGAATGATGCCCTGCATTTGACTGACATTGTAACAAGAAAAACAGATACTGAATGCTGACAAAACTGGTCTTTGAGAAATCGCAAGGAGAGGCAAATGCCTTTCCTGGTGGTGGCAATAGAGTCTGTGCTTTTTATATTGATGAAAGATGAGAATTTGGGAGGTGTGCAGGTAGTCCTCAACTTACAACCATTTGTTTAGCGACTGTTTGACATCACTGTTGCACTAACTTGCAACCAGTCCTTGCAGCTAGGACCTTTGAAACATCCTCATGGTCACATGATTCAAAATGTGGACAGAGACATAGAAGGCTGACAGCAGAAAAAGACGTCATGGTTAGTGTTGGGTGAACCCAACAAAGTTTGGGTTCGGCGAACTCACCCGAACTTTGCCGTGAAGTTCGGGTGAGTTCGCCGAACCCGAACTTTTGCTTGCAGCAAGCCTCTGCGGCGTCCTTTTCTGTAAAAATAAACAAGGAGGTGGGGAATTCCCCACCTCCTTTTGCTTCCTTTTATTTTTACAGAAAAGGATGCTGCAGCGACGCTGCAAGCAAAAGGAGGTGGGAAATCCCACGAAGGGATTCCGGGGGCAGGGCTTTGACATCATGGAGACTCCTTCCTCCCCGTTTCGGCCGGCCAGGAAGTAGTCTCCGTGACGTCAAAGCCCCGTCCCCCAGAATCCCTTTGTGGGATTTCCCACCTCCTTTTGCTTGCAGCGCCACAAGCAAAAGGAGGTGGGAAATCCCACGATGGGATTCCCCACTCTCCTCCTGGTCGTCGTCGTTTTGTAGTGTTCGGCCGAACCCGAACTCGAACTTTACCCAAACTTTTTTAAAAGTTCGGGTTCGGGTTCAGCATGCCGAACCCTGCAAAGGTTTACAGGTTCGGTTCGCCCAACACTAGTCATGGTCCATCTAGTCTGCCCTTACACTATTTTCTGTATTTTATCTTAGGATGGATATATGTTTATCTCAGGCATGTTTAAATTCAGTTACCATGGATTTATCAACCATGTCTGCTGGAAGTTTGTTCCAAGCATCTACTACTCCTTCAGTAAAATAATATTTTCTCACGTTGCTTCTGATCTTTCCCCCAACTAACCTCAGATTGTGCCCTCTTGTTCTTGTATTCACTTTCCTATTAAAAACACTTCCTTCCTGAACCTTATTTAACTCTTTAACATATTTATTTCCCTTCTATCCTCCAGACTATACAAATTGAGTTCATTAAGTCTTCCCTGATAAGTTTTATGCTTAAGACCTTCCACCATTTTTGAAGCCCGTCTTTGGACCTGTTCAATTTTATCAATATCTTTTTGTAGGTGAGGTGTAGGTGGTTTAATTTACCATTGTTGCATGTGTCAGGGTCACGTGATGATGACCATTTGCAATCTTCCCACCTGGCGAAGCTGTGATTAATGACTCTGTGATTCTTTTAACATTTGCAGTGTTAAACTTAACAACTGCAGTAAAAAAAGGTGATCGAATCAGGCGTGACTCACTTAACAACAGCCTTGCTTAGCAATATAAATGCAGTTGCATATGTAATGGCATCCTTTTTTTAAAAAAGCCTATTTCCAATAAGAGTTCTCTCTTCCAAAAACTAAGTTCTCCCAAAGGGGATGAGAGCTGCTGTTTTGCATATTGGTTTTGTGTGGATAATGTTTCTGGTGTAGAATCGATGTACATAATCTGTGGAAAAAAATTTGCATTTTTCAAAGTGTAACAAGCTGTTGCTAGGTGACAGTATTTGCCATTGCTTAAGTTACAGCCAGCAGCCAATAAAAGTTTGTATCTTTTAGATTGTCAATAAAATTAAAATACACCCAGGTTGCATAAACCTTCCTTCTCAGTTAGCAATTTATTATAAAAGAGTATTGGAACTGAATTTTAAGAATATTATTCAGGGAAACACTATTTGTTTTGCAGTGATAGCTTTAATTGGTGATAGTAAACCATGTCACTTTGAAGACATCATTATTATTTCAAAATGTTCTAGAATTAACATTTGTATAAAACAAATATTCTAAAATTGTATTTCTTTGTCTTTTATGTTTCTCCTATATTGGATTGATCAGTGACCATAAATAAAAAATATTCCTTGGGGGGAAAAACCCATAAACTGTATTGTAAACGAATATTAGCAAACTTCGATGTTTGGCTTATTGCAGTGATTTTCAACCTTTTTTGAGCTGCGGCACATTTTTTACATATACAAAATCATGGGGCACATTGAGCAGCGGGGGGGAGAGTGGGGGGGCTAAAAAAAGTTTGGACAAAAAAAATTATATCTCTCTCTTCCTCCCTTTCACTCTATTTCTCTCCCTGTTTCTCTCTCTTCCTTTCTTCCCTTATCTGTCCATCCCTCTTTCTTTCTCCCTTCCTTCCTCTCTTTTTTGCTCTCTTTCTATCTCTCCCTCCTTCCCTGCCTCTCTTTCTCTTGCTTTCTTTCTCTCTCTCTCTCTTGCTTTCTTTCTCTCTCTCTTGCTTTCCTTCTCTCTCTCTCTCTTTCTCTCTTTCTCTCTTGCTTTCTTTCTCTCTCTCTTTCTCTCTCTCTTGCTTTCTCTCTCTCTCTTGCTTTCTTTCTCTCTCTTGCTGAGCTTCGCGGCACACCTGACCATGTCTCACGGCACACTAGTGTGCCACGGCACACTTGTTGAAAAACACTGGCTTATTGTATTACAGATAGTCCTCGACTTACAACCATGATTGGACTGAAAATTCCTGTTGCTAAATGATACAGATGTTAATTGAGTGATCACATGAGCCCAGGACACTGAAACCATCATAAATATGAGTCAGTTGCCAATCATGAGTTTTCATCATATGATCATCAGGATGCTACAACAGTCATAAGGGTGAAAAATGGACATACCGGTATGTCCCTTTTTTCAGTCCCATTGTATATTTTGAACGGACACTAAATGAATTGTTGTAAGTTGGGGATTTCCTGTATTTGAGTAACTTGGCTTCTGCTTAACATCGGCTTTCTGTGGTTATAGACTAAACTTTGATGTGTGCTTTCTGAACAATTCCAATTCAATTTGCATCAGTTTAAAATAAAGTTAATGTACTATAAATTATTTTTATACATTGAGTTCCAAATTGAAGCTGAACAGACTGGTGTTTAGTCCATATTGCAAAATGTAGTTGCAAACCCAAGACCAGTGATGGTGAGCCTTTTTTCCTCAGGTGCCGAAAGAACATGCATGCACGCTACTTCCCAACTTACTGTGGGCTCATGTTTCACCCTCCCAGGCTCCAAAGGCTTCCCTGGAGTTGGGGGAGGGTAAAGATGCCCTCCCCCATTCCCCAGGAGACTCTCTGGAAGCCAAAAGTAGCCTCCCAGAGCCTCTGTGTGAGCCAAAAATCATTGGCCGGCATACACATGCACACTGGAGCTGAGCTAGGGCAACGGCTCATGTGCCATTAGATATGGCTCCACATGCCAACTGTGGCACCCGTGCCATAGTTTTGTCATCATTGCCCTGGACTCAAAACACAGTTAACTCAGGGCATCTGGAAATAAACCACTCTGTAACATGATTTGCAGTCAACAAATATTTTTCCAGATTTTTCATTGGCATCTTTCAATCGGACAAGAACAGGAAATGAGTCATGTTCATTGAAACAGAAGAATGAAGGGTACTTGACCGCAACATAAGCAGCATAAACAACACTAAATTCATCAAGTCCATGAATAACACCATGAAGTCTTAATAGTAGAATATTTAGAATCCAAAATCTTGCAGTTAAGAGCTTTTTAAAATTCTGGGACATGTCCTTTTCGTTGTCCTTGCTATTTTTACTGCTGTCTAGAAACTCTGGAATCAGATGTTAATCAATCAGTCAGTCAATCAATCAATCAAGCAACAGACATTAAATATTGTTTAATATTCAGGGCATTAATGACAAACTAAAGAACACCGAGCTGTTTTATATCTGTTTAAATAAAGGCTGGCCCTAAAACATGGACAAAATGCACTAATAGTAAATATCACATCCCAAATGAATAAAGTAGCTATTGAAATTAAAATTGATAACATATCCTGTCAAATCTTTAAAAGTTAAAGCAGCAAAAGTGGTATGAAGGCAGCCATGGTTGAAGGAATCATTTGGTTCTTTGATTGCCTTTGAGGTATCCTAGCTTTCAGAACATATTCATTTGCAGTCAAGAGCGCCATCGGATCACTTATCACATTTGTGACATGTGGCTTCGCAGTTATTTTTTAGAAAGTTCAATGAATTACATCCTTTGCAGCTGCCACTGTTACAGGTTTCGTTAATAAAAATAGCCATTTAATGCAGACATCGTTAAAGCTCCTTATCCACTACTGACCACAGGAAGTATATTCCAAGATAACACATGGTATTGCAGTGACTTCTTGCAAATTAAGCCCTGCAGGTTTGTTAAAGCAAACGTGTGATATCTGAAACAATTTTGAAATACAGTGGTAGAGTTCAACTTATTTTTTGAACTGACTATTCAAAAAGAAAATCTGAAAGTATCTAACAAGAATTTTTTAAAATTTTGTAATTTTGTGCTTTTTTCCCAGGAGAAACATCTCTATTGGTATTTTATGGATATCTTTGAAGCAGAAATAAAGGGGCATGTGAGCTTCCATTACTGTGTCTATTGCACACATGATTTGAGCACTATTTTGGATTCAGGTGTCACATATAGCAGTGGTGATTGCCATTATTTGATACTCTGTATCCCATTTTAATTTGACTATGTGGAAGTCCAAAAATGTTTTGTCCTTCTGACATAATATCATCCAGAATTAAATTGTGGTTATGCAGCATAAATAACCCTTATCTGTATGTGCTGTAATTCAATCTTGGACAACTCAATTGGAGTTACAGTCTCCTTATAGTCTTGGCCTTGAAATTTTGACTTGCCTAATACAGTAGTCCATTGTATTTTTAACAATATTAAAAATGTTGTGTCTTACTATGTTGTATTCTTTTATTTCTAAAAGACTAAACTACTCTGTTTTTTATCTTCAGGGATTCACCTAAAGGTCTAAATGTCAGAATAAAGAAATATAATAAAAGACTATAGAAGTAAGTAGAGTAATGTAGAAGGAGGTAGAAAGAGAAATAAAGTGATTTGGATCAACTAGGTCTTGGCTAAAACCAGTTAGGGTCTGAGGCTAAATAATAGACCTTTGGAATTATGGTAATATACCATATTTTGCGGAACATAAGAGGTATCTTTTTCCTCCTAAAAGAGGCTGAAAATTTGGGTGTATCTTATACTTCGAATGTAGTTTTTTCAAAACTTTTTCCCCCCAGCCCTAACTAGGTGCTAAGGATCTTCCTCCTATTCCCTCCAAAGAAGGTTTTTTTCCAGCCCTAAGTCTTTGTAAGCTTGTTTCCATTCTTCCTCCCTCTGAAAAAACGGTGATTTTCAGCCCCAATGCAGTGCTAATGGATCTTTCTGGCTTGCTGCAGTTATTTTTATTCCTATTTCCTCTGAAGCAGTTTTTCCAGCCCTAAGTCTTTGCAGGCTTGCTTTCATTCCTGCTCCCTATGAAAAAGTTTTTTTCAGCCCTAACCAGGGGATAAAAATGTGTGCTGAAGCTGAATAGACTTAAGGACGCTAGCCAGATGAATACCTGGTAGGTAGATTCCCTGCCCCCCTATTTTCCTCCTCCAAAACTCAGCGTTTTATACTCTGAAAAATATGGTAGTTCATTAGAAAACAGATTAGCAATTTAACCAAGAAAAATTAAAGTAGAGATGGGGTCAAGTAGGAGAACAAAATTGGAACAAAAAAAGTGTTAAAATAGTAAGCAAAATGAAAGGCTTGAGATAAGGGTATCTAAATCTAGTTTATTTTACTAATTTGCTACACCTTTCTGTATCCTGTCCTGGGAAGATATTTTTACTTACATCTGCCCATGCACTATTGTTCTTCTCTTTCCTCGAAACCCAGCCAGTCTTTCTAGATACAGTATATTTATTTTGCAGTTCAATCCATATTCATTTCCTCTTTACATGATCAAGTCACTTCAATGTACTTTTTTCATGGCTCAGTTGCAGTATGTTTATATTGAATTGGAATGATTCATTCCCTATCCATTCTTGACCATCATTTCTATTTTTATCACACATACTTCAGAAGCCCGTTGTCACTTCATAAAATGTCTTATTTTTATATAACATTTTTGTACACAGATATTTTATCTCCTTTTGATACTCATTTCGCACAAATGATCATGCTATTTTCTGATATTTTTCTGTAAACATTTGGGCATCCAGGTAGTCACTGACATTCGACCATTCGTTTCGTGAATGTTCAAAGTTACACCACCATTAAAAAAATTGGCTTATGACTGATTTTCACATTTATGACCACTGCACCATCCCCATGGCCATGTGATTTGGATGCTTGGCAACTGGCAGGCATTTATGATAATTAGCCCTGCCCTAGGGTTCTGTGATTACCACTTCCCAGCCAGTTTCTCCTTCAGTCTTGATACATAATTTTCACTTTCATTACCCTTGTTGCTATATATAGTCTATTTAAGTTTGCTGCAAATCATCAGCCAATACTATGGTATCAACAAAAAAGCACAGCTACACTCACATCCCCAGCCAACAGGCCACAAGTATGATGCATTGAACAACTAAGGAGGCATCAATTCTGCTTAATGATCATTATATACTTCAAGTGGCAGACTTTTGGCTCCATATGGACACAAAATACTCCAAATTCAGGCAATTCTTTTAATATAGTTTTTCCAAATGAAGAAATGCATAATTATTTTTCACATTTATACATTTCTTAGGAATCTGCTGAATAGCAAATATTTACTGCCTGGCACAATGCCTTACCACATTTCTGTAGCTTTATTCATTGTAACTTTTTCTGCCTTTTCCTTCAGAATACCGTTAAACACTTAAACTAACGTTCCAGTAGTTTTTAACATTTGCCCTTGCTAACTTTCCTTTTCAAAGGGAAATGATGATGGCTCTTCCAGTTTTTAGAAACACACTGAGACCAGGGGTGGGTTCTAACTTACCTCGCTGCCAGTTCATTTCCTCCCGCGCTGTGTGGCCATGCCTCATGGGTATGCACATGTACAGTGACAAAAAGTTTTAACCCCCCCTCCAAAAAAGCTGAAAACAAGATGGCAACACATGCGCAGTGCCAGAAATTAGGCTTCTGCACATACTCAGAAGAAGAAAAAACCCAGAAAAAAATTACCGGTAACCCTCTCCCAAAATAAATATTTTTTTTTTAAAAAAAGATGGTGTCATCCACAGACTGACTGAACTGATTCCTTGATGTCATTGTGAAATCACCAGCAGGTTTCTACCGGTTCGGGTGAACTGGTCCAAACTGGGAGGAACCCACCTCTGATTGAGACATTTTACAAATGTCTCACATTCCATTGATAAACCATATCCATAGTTACATACCTGCAGTTTTGCCATTCTTCAATATTCTCATAACATTTATGATTTAATTTGCATATTTTTTCAGTGATACAGATGTTTATACAATTAATATAATATAATGTCATTAGCATATTGATCTTAATTGACTTATCCCAGGATTGCCTCATTTGAGTTTCATTCATAATAATTGATCGGTTTTACTTACTTTAGATCATTTTCATATCCATCAAACTTTTTAATGAATAAAATCTTTAATCTTAACTGTTTTCTACTTTCTTTAATTACATTGCTGCAGCTTTTTCTTACTGTACTAATCGTACAATGTTTCTCTCTCTCAATGTTTCCGGCAATCATTCTAACTTGGATGCTTTTTATTCATACTCTTTTTGCTTCTTCATTCCACTGAGCATCCGTTTTGTACTTCCCACTAGTGTAAATCAGAGGTGTCCAACTCAAGGCCTGGAGGTCCGATCCGGCCTGTGAAGTGATTAAATCTGCCCTGTAGGGGCTGACTTGGAAACAGCAAAAATGGAGCTTATGAGGGCCATGTGCAACCCATCCAGGCTTCATTTTCAGCCATGACAGCCTCCTGCAGCCCTCTGCCAACAAAAATGGAGCTCAGGGAGGCTGTACATGGCTCACCCAGTCTCTGTTTTCAACCATGACCACTTCTTGCAATCCTCTGATGTACCTGGCCTCCTCAAGTTCCATTTTCACTGGCAGAGGGCTGCAGGAGGCCATCGTGGCCAAAAACAGAGCTTGCGGATTGACATCAAGCTGTCCGCATCCATCCTGGCCACACCCACTCTGACCACACCCACCCTCGCCACATCCATCCTGAAATTGAGTTTGACCCCCCTGGTCAATCATGATTCAGTAACAGAATTATTTTCACTTTGTTTCTGGCAGTTTACATATTCTCTTTCCTTATAGTTACTTCCGCTACTCTGTTAGGTAATCATCTTCTAATATGTCGTCCTCCCCCCATTCAGAAGTTACAGCTCACTTTCCTGCAGCCATTCTTCTTTAATTCTGTTCTTCCATTGCCATTTTTTCCAAGGTCATATAATCAGAACCCCTCATTACTCTTGTATCTTTCACTGATTCTCTCATTCTTTTCTCATCAAATCTGTAATGCTTTTAAGCTGATGCTCTTTTATCATTTATATCTATGAATAGAATTATGCTTACACAAACCGTTTGGAGCAAAGAGCTTCTTCTAAGCAGATACAGTACTTGGAAGAAGCTGTTTAGTATCTAGTGACTAGATAGTAATTAGTCATTAATCTCATTCATTCTTGGCTATCTGAAAACCCAGTTTTTATATTCTTTTGTCTCTTTCTAAGTTGCTTATAACTCCCACAATAATATTTTTGCCTGCATCAGCTAAAACATATTCCTGACTGCTCTGTTATCCCCATTCACTGAAATATAACATGCAACTAACACTAACCTATGGATTTCTATAGATATTGATATAGATATCATTTCAACAATGTCATTTCTCTTTAGCTCTGTATGCCATATTTAAAGTGTAAGCTTCTCCACCTTTGACAAAAGAGTAGATTTTTTTAAAATAGGAACTTGTAAATTATATATACCTTCCATTATAATTCTTAGGTTTGGGGATCAGTGGGTCCATAGCAAAGAAAAGCATGCCTCGGCAATTATTTTACCTCTTTCTTCCAAATTCATTAAGTTTTAATGAGCCATTAAAATAATATTACGTTGAATAAATAGCAAGAAGCTATTTTCTGACAATGTAGAGTTCAGGGTCTGATCTTGGCTATTCCACATGTGCTAATGGAAGAAGCTTATATTTTCTCTCCTTAGCTATTTCCTTAGAAAAAGTATGTTTACACACCCACACACACACAAATAAATCTCCTATTGACAGAAAAACAGTTTTTCTCTATTTCTACAATATCTATAATTCAAAGGATAGGTGGGTTTCAAAGCAAATGATTAAGGGGGGATTTTCAAACTTTATTTAGATTCTTGATTAGGATTCGATTACTTTATCTGTTCATATTAGACACCTGCAAAAATAAATTCTGAATAGTTTCCAGAAAATAGGCATTTAATATATTATAAAGATTAGCCTTCAAATGGAGGTGAGAGATGATTGAAGGCTGAACATAACTTTGAGAACTCAGACTTCTAAAGAAGATGAGTGGGCATCTGTTAATTCTAACTTTTTTCTCCTCCAGGAGCTTCTAATACATTAATTAGCTTAATTGATTTCTTAATTACTTAATCTTTGTCATGGTACCTGTCACTGGAGCATCATTTTCCCAAGATTCATTTGGCCCCTTCTGCAGCCTTATTTAAACAAGCCCTTGCTCTGTGCCAAGACCTTGCGTCAGAGTGGAAATTGGAACTCCCCTGTGATATTTTCGTTGGTTATGTTCAGACTTTTTCTTTGATGACTTGGTTCTTGGTTCTTGTTTTTATTTCATTGGTTGTTTTGCTTTTCTGTTGATTATATTCTGTAAGCTTTTCAGAGTTAGAACAAAGTTTACAAGTTTCATAAATAAACTCTTGGAGATCCTTAAGTTGTCAATGAGAGGATGTTATGATATGCAATTTGAAAATTGCAATCTTCAGTTTTCCTTCCATAATAGCTTCTAGTCTTGCATAAAGCAAGCACCGAGTTACGTGATATAGTGACAGGCTTTCGTATCATCCTCATGACTTTAATATAACCCCCCGAGTAGCATAATATTATTGACAGTATACAAAACAATTCAGCATTTTAAAAATACTGATTTTGAAACATGCACTTAAAATTCTGATCTTGCTTACTTTTCAACAGCAATGCACAGAACACTTGCATTCTTCTCTAGAAATGTTTAATAAAAACAGTTTTGTTCCCAATGCCCTTTAAATTATTTTTTTCATTTTGTGTAAAATTCACATTTCTGCTTTAGCAAATACTCACTATGGGTTCTCACAAAGTTCAGAAAACTGAACTATGCAATAAATATAGCAACTCGTGAGTTTATTTCTATACTGATCTCATTTTTATGTGGTGTACTCCACATAGTCCATGGTGACTATTCTGTGAAACATCCAAATATTTGTGGGAATATCTAGTGATAGCCTTCGAGATATAGTGAAATGTAGAGTAATATTTATTTATTGTAATAACTTGATATTCATTTTTAAGGGAAAATGAAAAATGTAAAACTGCCTCAAATTCTAGTTGAATTGATTTCAGCTTCCCTAGAGTGTATGAAAGCACAGAAGGTTATATTACAGAATATTTTAATTTTTTTCTTGGAAACTCCAGAAAATTCAAGGGGCAAATGTCATTCAAAATTCCATTCTGTTTTATATGGTTTGTCTTTTCTATTAAATGCGTAGATATTTGCATTATTTTAGAAAATATGAAAGGCTTTGGGCTTAACATTGTGTCTAATAGAATTACAAGAACTAACCCACGAGTTGAATCTGACAAAAACACTCAGGGCTGTCTTAAATGTTTGCTTCTCAATTTCATTTGCAAGTACTGTATTTTCCCTTAAGGAAAGGTAGAAACATTTTCATTAGGGCAAGAACAAAAGAGGGATTGAAGTTTAGTAGCTATTATCATGCTCTTCGCCAACCGTTCTTCTGTTGTCTATTTAGTAATTCTCATTTATTTGTTTTTCCTAGTGGAGCAGATTATGGTTGTTTTATTTTATTACAACAATCCATTACATATAAAGGAAGATAGAAAGATAGACCATGACCAAGAAATAGACATGATGCTGTTAATTGATTGGTTTGGGTTATATACATATATTTTTCCTATGTTTTTAAAATTTAAAGGCTCAAAGACTGGAGCCCAAAAACTGTACTTTACGTTGAAGATGTTCTTAGCAACTATGTCATTTTTTTTATCTTTTAAATTATAAAATAAGTTCAAAAGACCCAGTCCAGATTGGGTGTTGAAGTTTTAAAATGTTTATCATTTGCTAGGTTTCCAATCCAGACTGTGCTTAATTTTTTTTCAGTAAAATAAATAAATAATATTAATTGTGGTTTCCTTCTCCCCTCCCATCCCCCAGAAAGAAATAAACAGAAGCAATTTTTCCTTCTATATTTTTATGCCATTCTTCATCTGTAAAGGGAATAATATATCTTGGAAGAAATTTGTGAAATCCTATAGTCCAACTGTGTGGTCAATGCAGGCTCTAATGTAAATGGAAACCACAGCTTAATCTCCTGTGAAACTACATTGCATATCTCCATTAGCTAGAGTGACATCATCAGTGTTCATTCACCTGCAACTCCATAGTCATTCTCTGATACATTTGCAGAGTTGGTTAGATATACAAGAAAATTCTTAAAGCAGAAGGCACTGAAGTGGTATTTGACTCTTTAAAATTGCAATAATTCTATTCATATTATCCATAAATAACAATGTTTAAGGACTTGGCATCATCAATCCCAAGGCTTTTGTAAGTGCTGCTTCAAACTACAGACTAATGTAAATTCTGAAGTTTAATTTGTATTGCTGATGTCAGGGGCAGAATTACTAATTCTAAAATTAATTTGTGAAATCATTGTTTCATGCAGATTAGCATAAACCCTGATTGTGATTCATTCCATGATTCATTCTATTTTTTCCCCACACAAACCTTGAGGAATGGGACTTTGTTTTCCAAAATCGGGAATTCTGAGTCTAATATCAAGTCAACCTTGAGCTGGGGTAGCGCAGCAGGTAGAGTGCTGTACTGCAGGCCACTGAAGCTGACTGTAGATCTGTAGGTCAGCAGTTCAAATTTCATCACCGGCTCAAGGTTCCATCCATGCTGTCTCTGTTAAAAAGTGCTATTGCTAACATGTTGTAAGCCGCCCTGAGTCTAAGGAGAAGGGTGGCATAAAAATCAAATAAATAAATAAATCAACAAACAAACAAATAAGTCATATAGAGTAAATATGGAAGTGCCAACCGATACTGCCTGATCTTTCTTTCACTTTGGTTCTCACAGGGAGGAATGATTGCCTTGCTGCTTTCCATCTTGTGTCTGGTTATGATTCTCTACACACGCCGGCGTTGGTGCAAACGCCGTCGAGTGCCACAGCCTCAAAAGAGTGCCAGTGCCGAGGCAGCCAATGAAATCCATTACATCCCCTCAGTGCTGATTGGTGGCCATGGTCGTGAAAGTCTGAGGAATGCCAGAGTGCAAGGGCACAACTCCAGTGGAACTCTGAGCATCAGAGAGACTCCAATCCTGGACGGTTATGAATATGACATTACTGACCTGCGCCACCACTTACAACGAGAATGCATGAACGGGGGTGAGGATTTTGCCAGCCAGATGACCAGAACACTGGACTCGCTACAGGGCTGCAATGAAAAATCAAGCATGGATCTAACCCCAGGTGGGACTTGGTCATAATCCGCATATATTTATAACCTATACCTGTATGTGATTGGATAGGTTATTAGGCATGTGTTTAGATCATTATGTTTTGGTGCCTTCAGTGCACATCTTATTTGACCTAATTTCTCAATATGAAATACTGGTATTTTGTCTTCAGCCATATAATCTATCACTTTTCCTTGTCTCTAGCAAGGCTAATTTCTAGCTACACAGTTTTGGATTGTCATATTATTTGGCTGCATATCAGTGGAAGGTGACTTAGAATAGCATTAACTGTAATAAAGCAATAAGGAGGCATTTTCTTCAAGGACAATGTGGAAATAGTAGGTTAGTTAATGAATTTTGACTGTTACCAAAGAACATGAAATGCTTAAAGTTTACATTAGGGCAGTGATGGGCAACCTTTTGAGCTTGGTGTGTCAAAATTCGCCAAAAACCCGAGCATAACTCGGGTGGTGTATCACCTTGAGAAAAAAACCACTTTCACTCTCTCTCACTCTCTTCCTTCCTCTCTCCTCTCTCACTCTTTCTTTCTTGCTCTCTCTCTTCCTTCCTATCTTCTCTCTCTCTCTCTCTTTCTCTCTCTCTCTCCCTTTCTTTCCTTCTCTCTTCCTTCCACTTTTTTCTCTTTCTCTCTCTCTTTTCCGTCCTTCCCCTCTTTCCCTCCCTCTCCCTCTCTCTCTTTATATTTATCTCTCCCTTCCTTCCTCTCTCCCTTCCTTTCTCTCTCCCTCTCGTTCACTTTTCTCTCCCTTCCTTCCCTCCCTCCCTCCTTCTTTCCTCTCCTCTTTCCCTCCCTCTCTTTCCCTTCTTTCTCTCCACGTCTCCGGCAGGCAGCCGGCTTTGCTGACCGGCACAAGACTCAAGCCAGCTGCCCGGGAAAGCCCTGTGCTGGCCAGGAAAGCTGGCTTTCCAGGAAAGCAGCGCGCTTTTCAAATGCGCTGCTTTCCTGCTGCAACACTTTCCTGGGCGGGGGGGGGGGGCGACCCCCCAAACTGGTCAGATTCAAGAAAAAGCTTATCAAGGGGGGTGGGGGGTTGTAAAAATCTAGTTACGAGCCCGCCAAAGGAGGAAGCAAACGGCGCGACGTCCACACAGTTCTTTTTTTGGACTCTCTTTTTTGCGAGCCTGGCATGATTTTTTTTATTACAAATTAATAACCCCTCATCCTTTACGTTTAAACCAGTAAGGGTTTACCTTAGCACCGTCTCCTGTAACAGCTATAAGAGGAAACAGCAATTAAGTTATTCCGCCCTCCCCGATGCGATCGACCCAAGGGGAGGGACACCGCGCGCTGCTCGTGGAGGGAAAGAAGCGAAGGAGGGAGGGGAGGTTGGAGTAGATTTCCTGGCGGAGTGATATTTGTTTACGGGATGAGCAGTTTAATGTAAGCAAAGTAGGACCCCTGGGTAAATAGCCCTGGGAGTGAAATTAAAATTGCAACTGACACAATTTTTTTTAATCGGTGCAAAACAAAATTAAGGGGAGAGGAAAAATAATAATAATTGCACTTGCTGTACCTGCTTGCAGTCGGTGGGAAATTGGAAAGCGGAGAGATTTGCATCTTGGCCACTCCCTAAAGCTCCCCATTTCTCCGGCGGCAGCGTGTCACCGAAAATGGCTACGCGTGTCAGTGCTGACACGCGTGTCATAGGTTCGCCATCACTGCATTAGGGAATATTTAGTGATGTTTTCAGTGTGGTAAACATACATTTGGGTCAATCTTTCTGTAGTTAGGACAAGTTACTTGCTTTTATCAGCTTTTGTGTTTCAAATAATATAAAATGTCAATGACCTTGACAGAGACAATTTCTGATGATAAGACAGTTGATAGATGGAAAGACAAGTATTAGCTTCTGTTGCAATATAACCATATACAGTGGAACCCCGACATAAGAGCTGCTCTACTTACGAGCAACTCGAGATAAGAGCTGGGAGGGGAGAGATATTTTTGTTCTACTTACAAGCCCAAATTCGGGATAGAAGCGCCAAGGAGCTGTCTCCTGAAGCCGAACGCTAACTTCCGCGTTCGGCTTCAGGAGACAGCTGCGAAGCGGCGCGCGTGTTTTAAAAGGTTGCAGCCGGCCTGGTGGGCTCGGGGGGTGCTTGCAGCCAGCCTGGGGGGCTTGCCAGCACCCCCCCGAGCCCCCCAGGCCAGCTGCAACCTTTTAAAACACGCGCGTGGCTTCGCAGCTGTCTCCTGAAGCTGAACGCGGAAGTTAGCTCTTTTTCTTTCTCTCTTTTACCTTCCCTTCCTCTATTTCTTCTTTTCTTTCTCCTTCCCACCTTCTTCCCTCCCTCCCTCCCTTCACTCATTCCTCTCTTACTCTCCCCTTTCATAAGTTTCCTTGCTTCCTTCCTCTGTTCCTGTCCCTTCCCTCTTTCCTTCCTTCCTTCCCACCCTCCGTCCATTCATTTATCCCATTCCTCTCTTGATCGCTTAAAGCCGGTCCCTGGTGCAAAAAGGGTTGGGGACCTCTGTCCTACAGGATTGGGTGGCAGAGAAGTTGAACATATGTAAATTTAAAAGTTTAAGAAAGTTTACAAGTTAAGTGAAAGAAACTTCATTATTCATTTATATGTACATGTACATTTCTTCATTAAAAACTTGTCTTTCTGCATAATTTAGACTAACTTTGTGAGTTTTTTGAGGGCTGGAACCAATTAAAATTATTTACATTAATTCCTATGGGGAAAAGTCGTTCGAGATAAGAGCTGCTCGACTTAAGAGTCCAGGTCAGGAACGAATTAAACTCGTATCTCGAGGTACCACTGTACAAGCTATTTGCTGTTGTGCAGTTGTTTCTTATTTTCTATGTTAAAACTGACATGGGAGCATTTGAGGTAAGTGAAGATCTCATACACATGTTTTTGGCAGTGTTAGGAAAACCCTCACTGGCTTCGGCAGGTATTTGTATGTATATATGTGCTGAAGTATGAAGTAGTACTTGCTTTAAGACTGCCAGATTTCTGTTCCCATTTCCTCTGAACTTCTAGAGATGCATTGCCCTTATGCTTTGAACCTACTAGTGAAGCATAAGGTTAATTCCCTCTTCCTTCCTCTGTAAATGTTAGTTTTGATTCGGTTTCTCTCTGTCCCCCCACAATTCTCATGTTTTTAAAGCCCTAATAATACAAGACCAAAGAGTTCACCATCAATGTCACTGCTTTTGCTCTGTGAACAGTGAAAAATTCCAGCAGGAGCATCCATAACAATTTGATTCAATTTTTGCAAAGCTGTTCCTACAAGAACTTTTGTCTAGCTTAATTCTTACTTTAAGATAATACATTTATTGTTGGGATATAGACATCGTGGGACAAAACCTCAAGCCTGCTCAAAACATACAGATGGTTGGTTACAGTAGAAGGATTTAACTTATATTGCAAGATGGCCACATCTAAATATGTTCCAAATATTAATGCTTGGATAACTAGAAATGAATATATTTATTCTTATTATTATTCTTCCTATTCTTTCCCTCCCTTTTCCTCACTTTTGGCTTTTTCCCTCAAAGTTTCTACCTTAATGTTTTCTTGTTAGGAAGTGACAATGCCAAGCTTTCCTTGATGAACAAGTACAAGGATAATATCATTGCTACCAGTCCTGTGGACTCCAACCATCAACAGGCAACGCTGTTGTCTCATACATCTAGCAGTCAACGCAAACGGATCAATAACAAATCACGAGGTACCATCTAGAGCTTTTTTCCTGACAGTGGATGGGATGAGGCAGGGTGCAGTCTGTAAGGTGATTAAACAGATGGGCAACCTTGAAATAGATCTAAGGGTATACTTAGTTCATCTGTTTCCATCAATACCAAGGAAACATGCACGAGTTGTGTTTTCACATCACATTAAGCCATGGAATCAAGAGATGCAGCTTAGATTAGGCTGAGAGCCACAGTAGAATTTAAATGGTGTGCCTGGGAGTTTACTCCAGAGGGGGGCAGGACTACAGATCAAAATGATAACAATAATGCGATATAATTAATTATTTAACACAATTTCCTTCCACCTATGTGAACTTTTAGCTATCCAGGTTTGTACTATTAAAACATATATAGCAGGTTTGGTCAGTTTAGTCTAGTAGTTTATTTTATTTTATTTTACTTGTTTTGTCCAATACACAATAATACACAATGAGGGTTATAGAGGATATAATCGGGTAGAATCTATTAAAGGGGGAATAGAGGAGAAAATAAAGGAATAAAATATAACTATGAGAGAATAGCAGGAAAAGATATAGGTATAGAAGAGAAGATACAGGAGATATAGGAGAGACAATAGGACAGGAGATGGTAGGCACTCTGGTGCACTTATGTATGCCTCTTACTGACCTCTTTGGAAATTGGAGAGGTCAACTATGGATAGTCTAAGGGTAAAGTGTTGGGGGTTGGGGGATGATACTACAGAGTCCGGTAGTGAATTCCACGCTTCGACAACTCAATTACTAAAGTTGTATTTTTACAGTCACTTTTGGAGCGGTTAATATTAAGCTTGTATCTGTTGTGGGCTCTTGTGTTGTTGTGGTTGAAGCTGAAGTAGTTTTTGATGGGCAGGATGTTGCAGCATATGATCTTGTGGGCAATACTTAGATCATGTTTGAGGCGTCTTTGTTCTAAGCTTTCTAGACCCAGGATTGTAAGTCTAGTTACAGAAATGGACTAAAAAGCAAGAGACGGTGAGTTCAAGTCCTATCTTAATTATGAAAGCCAGTTGCATTACCTTGTGCCAGACTCTTATCCCAGTTCACAGAGTTGTTGTTATAGGAAAAATAGGAGCAAGAAGAATGTTAGATATGTTTACTACCTTGGTTTACTTATAATAAAGGGGGTAAACAAACAAACAAACAAACAAACAAACAAACGGATGTAGCATCATAGGAAGTGTTCCACTCTTGTAAGGGCCTCCTTTTATTACCTCTTTGCCTATTACTGCAGTTACCTCTGCAAAGTGGAAGGGGAAATAGTCTGAGTAGTTGAAATAGCAACAGCTTACATAAAACAGACATTGTGCTGTTTTCCCTCCTTCTTCCTACAGATGGCAGTAGAGATGAGAATAAGAGGGAAAAGAAGGTTAAGATGAAATCAGCAGGAAGTGAGCAGAGTGAACAATAGACTGAAAAAGTTGCCCATCCTACCACAATTTGCAGAAACTCCTGTGTATTGTCAAGATGTGGTACTGACTAAGGAATTTCCTAGGCTTCATGAAAGCCTTGAGGCATTCATGTGGTCTACTTGTAGTTTAACATGATATGTCAACCCAGACTTTGATTAGATAATCGTTGAATTCTAGTTAAATAATTAGGTACTCTAACTATAGCCTGTTCTTGTCTTATTTTTTAAAATCCCTGATATGTAAGCCTATTGAATGGAGAAGGGTAAGCAGGAAAGGTTGCAAAATCTTCAGATTGTCATTTTTCAGGTCCCATGACTGTTTAAGATGATTTTTCACTTGTTGGAAATAAATAGGTGTTAAAAAAAACAAGTGATTTTTTATTTTGAGCTGATATAACGAGAAAGAAAAAGTTAAGGACCACTTTGCAAAAATCCTTGTTTTCTTTCCTTGCTTTAAAAAAAAGAAGAAGAGGAGGAGTAAAAGGGGAGGAAAAATCAATTACTCTGGGCAACATGCAGATTGATAATCAAAAGGCCAACCGGAAGCATATATAAAACCCAGTCAAATTTCAATGGAAGTCTGATGCCTCTCTGCTCTTCTTTGCTGTCTAGCATTTTTCCCTGTGAGACTTCTGCATAGTGGTTCTGTCCCTTTCAGTCTCATCTAGAACCCACATGAGGGTTTTTACTGCTGTAGGTCCCAAAGACAGAATAGGAATTTTATTGACAAGTGCTGAGTAACTTTCCTGCTCAACTGGTAATGGTGATGTCTTGAGTTTGAGAATTTTATCACAAGCATTGTGGGAACTTTAGGCATTCATGCAGTCTATTATTATAGACTCAGTATATATTGCAGTCATGTTTTTTATGCTGGTTTTTGGAATACAACTGATTCCTAATGGTTGCTGAATTATGTGTCTTTTGTCATGAATGGGTCATTTCAGATAAGAATTGAGCTGGAGAAACTGGATCTTAAAAATCTAAGAGATTCCTGAACATTCTAAGACATTTTCCTAGGGCAGTTCTGCCACAGTTCCAATCTCACCATATGATAGTGAGCTGAAAAGGCCTTCTATTACTCCTGAGCACTTTTTCTACTTATTACTCCTGAGCACTTTTTCTACTTATGGATTGCCCAAAAGCCTCTTAATTTAATTGAAGAACTGCAGGCACTGAAGCAAATTGATTAATGTATGGTTTAAGTTCAATAACATAACTGAATAGAATAGAAATAGTTGCAATAAATGTACTAAACAAATAATCAATTTGAATCGATCAACAAATAGACAGTTCAGGGCATACAACTTTTGCATGGAAATGGTTAAAGTGCATCTTCCAAGAACTGCCTAGCCATGCTTCTCTGGTACCAACAGAACAGGTGTGCGGCTTGGAGCATCTCCTTGATGCAGGTTGGTCTTAGAGGGACAGTTGGACTCATCAATATGCTAGCTGTGACCCTATCTTTATTCAGATGCCTCAGCCTCAGTGAGCTGCATTATCATAACCTCTTATATGGATTAAGACATGTAAGAGTTACTTACCCCTAAATAACTTTTAATAGTTATTTAGAATAGCGAGAGAAGAGAATTCCATAATTGTTTGTATGTCCTTTGTATTTTAAAATATTGTCCAAGAATCAATCCACTGTAGAAACTTTTAATAGTTATTTAGAAGTAAGTATCTTTTAGGTTACTTAATAACCTAAGTAACTGTTATTGCTCCAATAAGAAAATGTAGCTGCCAAATTTTAAATTAGCTGCCTAAGTGGGATCATATAAAGCAGTTCTGCTGCATCCAAATAAACAGCAAATTATTAATAAAATGCTCCTGCTAGGGCATGGTCCAGCCACAATTAAAATTAATATTAAAAAGTGATTAAAAAATAACACTTCTGTCTATGTCCCAATCATCTAAATTGACTGGGAAGATTTATAACAAATCATCTATCATCTGTCTATACCAACTGCCATTCTCAGTATCTATTCACAGCCACTTCTACCAGTCAATCTGCTTTATTAATTGTCAAACTTTTCTTAAATGTATCCAAAGATTTGCGGAGCCAGAATAGCGAGAGAAGAGAATTCCATAATTGTTTGTATGTCCTTTGTATTTTAAAATATTGTCCAAGAATCAATCCACTGTAGAAACTACTTGTGGTTCTGTTTGTGGGCTTGGCTCATAGAATGGTGATGAGACACTCAACCATTTCAATGGCAAAAACATAGTGTTGGAATTCTGTATTATGAGGTGACTATTGTCTTCTTTGAAAAAAATACACACCTGTCCTCTCAAGCATTTACAGAGAGGCAATTTCTCTATAAACACTAGACTGATTTGGCTACAACATGCTTTCCTTCTTCATCAAAACAATGTTTCTTTTAATTTGTGTAGTTATTGCTGGCTTTAACTGTGCTGACTGGATTTGAGATTTCTTTTCCTGTTTTCTTTTAGATCATATATATTCTCTGGGAGGAAAGGGAGTTAAATAAATGAAATATAGCTTTCCTGTAAAGAAGTGAGAATGTGAAGTGGCAATACAAGAATAGATAATGTAGGCTACTTTTTGGTCTTTGTTTTTCAACCTAGCTGGTTCTGCATTTCTGAACCCTGAAGGAGATTCTGGGACAGAAGCAGACAATGACCCCCAGCTGGCCTTTTACACAGATCCATCACGGAGCAGGCGGCGCAGTAGAGGTAAGTAGTACCACGAGCAGGGAGTAGCAAGTACATTAACAAGAATGTGGAATGGCTAAAGGGATTATGGTTCGAGGGGTCCTTCAAGACTAAGCATGTCTCTAGCATATTTTAATCATATGTCTTTTGTGTATGCTTGAATAGCAGTAATTCCTTCCCTCCTGTATTTTCTCATTGTGAGATAAGCAACACTATCCATTATCCACCGATATTAATATTAACAAGATTTTTTTTAATCTTTGCATTTGTTCACTCCCACTGCTATGAAGAAGTGGATAATTCTGCCATGTATTTCTTCAGTACATGAGCTTATATAGCACAAGTTTCCTCAGACAGGGACAAAACACCACTCAAGGGTAAAATGGATATAAGCTTAAAAACAAAAACAGAAACAGAAAGTCCTGAATAATTTGGAAAGCCTAAATAATTTGAAGCCCTTCTTTTAAAAAGGACTCCCAGCAGAACTGACACAATCCATCTATTTTCCAGACCAATAAACACATTTCTTTGATAGATTTCTCTCTGCATGAGCTGCTTGGATGAGATTTCTGAAAAACCAGCCCTGTTTGCATGTTATGCATCCCTAAGGCACTTAACTGCACTGTCAAGAAGTTGGTTGTCATGGAGAAACTAACCCATTAAAAGAATAGAGGGCGAAGGAGGATTAAATATTTTAAAAAGTATACATGCTTTCCTTTGAACCAGGATCTTTTCTGTCCAGACCCTATACATGGAGGCTCTTCCATTTATACAGGGTGACTTGCAGACTGACCCGATCTAAAAAAAAAATCAAAAGGAAATAAAAAGTGCACTAAGCATCTGCTGTCTCTCAAGCAGATCCATTTTTGTTGCTCTCTACTGTAATAATTGGGCAGAAACTGAAACTGCTCTGTTATGTTTGGGTGCCTCAAAAGCAGCTGGCCAAATAGTGACATTGACAATACCCTGTTCTAGCATTATCCAAAGAAATGTACCAAAGATTCTGGATTGGTTCTACAGATTGAATGCGTTGAATGAAAGTTACCTGGACTCCCTTTGGGGAAACTTATACGTTATTTGCAATACTCAGCCGCCCTGAGTCTAAGGAGAAGGGTGGCATAAAAATTGAATGAATGAATGAATGAATGAATGAATGAATGAATGAATGAATGAATGAATGAATACTGTGTGTCAAGCTCTGTAAGGGTGGCAAGTTCAGAAAACTAGAACCAACGGCAGGGTAATGTAGCAAAATCTTGAAAGCCCAGCTAAGTAGTTGTTCTGTACAATTGATGTAATTAAGGTAAATTTACTCTTAATTTCTTTCTTAAGTTTTTCCCCTACCTGGATTCAAAAATCGCTTCTGATATTCCTCTGTTTCTTTCTTAGCTATCTTCCTGCCTTTTCTGTATTTCCAAGGTCTGTTAAGGCATTCCATCATCTTGTGCTAGCTATTTGGAGAAATGTGTGTTGATCCTTTCGGAAAATATGCTACAAATCAAATTCAAGATATCAGTGAACCCTAGCTGGTCAGGTCTTCATTGCAGAAGCACACAACTATTTTGAGAAGATTGGTTTTGCCTTTAATCTTCCATCATGTTTCACATTTAACATTTTATCTGTGATTGAACAAAGGTAGAGACAGTAAGACATATTCTTTTGTTTTACTAACTATATAGAAATTGAGACCTTAATTTAATTATAGTATTTTTATTCTAGTGATAAACCAGGCAGGTCAGATGAATTATATGTACCTTCTCTTCTATCAGACTACATTCTAGCAATCTCTGAGACAGTAGTTGAGAGTCATGCCATTCCTTTTATGACTCTCAGTGAGTACTCAAAATAATTCAATCAACTTTCTGGTTATATTGTGCTGAATTTAAGATGGTATCATCTCTTTTCTTTCTGTTTCATATTTTGTTTTACCTCTTATGCTGGCTTAAGGCTGCAATAAAATAAATCAATAAAGATCCAAAATGCAGACATAGTGCAAAATAAGATACAGATAGGCAAGCATTGTTGATCCTAAATGACGTTACATTATGACCTACCTGGTGCTTGAGGGGGTTCGTACTAACCTTGAACTAGGAGGGATAGAAATCTTTTTAGGGCTCTCCTAGATCATATACAAGGCAGTTGTTTTGGCAACTGCCTCATACAGTAGCAATTTGCAGTTAGGATGGTGATGAAAAAATAACCTTGTGACCAGTTCTCACATTTACAACATTTGCAGATCTGCAAAGCAAAGGAAAGCTGAAATAAAGTCAGAAGTATATTTGCAGTTTCATTTAGTGACTTCTTCATTTAATGAATGAATTGCCACTCTGTGTGGACACTGAACAAGGATTAACATGTATTTTCTATGTTTTGTGAGGAAGAGGAGGGATTTAGAAGAAGTTATTTGTTGATGCATACAGTTTCACTATTAATTTCAGCACCGATACAGCCTCTCTAACATTCAGGTTAGTTCGGGTGGATGTTAATTATTTGGAATCATACACTGTACGTAAGAAGTAGAAGTGTCACACTGTGTTTTCTTGAGACTACTTAGCATAATGCATATTAAGCAGAAGATAAGTTTACATAGCTGTGCAACAAAATATATTAGCCACCAGGCTACATCTGTGATCAAAACTGTAGGGAAAAAACCCAATACGGATATTTTTGAATATATAATTATAAAAGGCATACAGATTATGCCTTTCCTATTTTAACAAGGGGATTTGAAACTGTTGAAATATCAATAAATAATACCACTGTAAGCATTCTGATCTATCCTTTCCAAGTGAAGTCCTTTGTTGTTGTTGTTTTTAATGGTTAATTCAGTTTATTCATGGACAACCAAAAATCTTGCTGAAAGACAAACTTTGCATTATCCCAGCCCAGTGCTCAGGCACTACATTGGATAAGAAATAATATAGATTATGACTATGAATTTGCAAATGATTTCAGAGAAGAAAATTACCTAGGAAAGCAGTGTTGTCATTGTTTCGGTTTTTACCTTCTGGAGTCTTTCAGCTCTCCACTTATGTGGTTAAGGATACATTTTTGAGCTGGACAAGCAGCATATGATTCTTTTGACTCAGAAAGTGCCCAACTTTAGTTATCTGGAAGCCAGCCATCTTCCCATCTGGATTTCAACTGCTTTCTCATTGTTGAGATTATGCATGGGAAGTATTTTAGGCAGAAATCTAGTTTCTGTGCTTTAAAAAAAATAATATCTAATTCTCTATTTTCCATCTATCCATCCATCCATCCAGTGGTGGGCTGCTAAGGTGGAACGGTGAATGGGCACCCCTGCGTGACCGCGCACGATTATGCTACCTGCCCAGGTACAGTAGCATAATTGTGCTGGACTCCGCTAACACTCAGATCCACAGGGATGAGCACACGTCACCATTCCACCTTAGCAGCCCACCTCTGCATCCCTCTATCTATCTTTGTCCATCTCACAGAAGCAACTCTGGGCATTGTATAATAAAATGACTATCTTAAGAGCTGCAAGGTAAAGATCTGAAAAACACCAATGCAATTGCAAATTTTTTCTAATGATATTATTAAATTGTCATTGTTGGCCTTGTCAGTGGTTTGACTATCCTGAAAATTGGCATTATACGGCAATATTACATGATTACATAAAATGTAACAATAATATACAGCACCTGGATTATTAATGCATTAAATTTTGATAAATTATGCATATATACATAAAAAGATACAAACAGAAGTGTATAAGTGTACATATACAGATCCAGGTTCAAACATCATTTATCTATTAAGACATGGGAGAAAAGAGATAGGGTGTTCACCACTATTATTAAGAGTCTCCTCATACTGTGTATTCAAGTGCTTTAAAATAAGTTTTTAAAATATGCTCTTTTAAAAGAAACATAGTAGTGGAAGGGAACAGTTTGGGAATAAGAAGATGTTGATGGTGGTTAAGAAGATGCTATCACAGGACTGAGTAAAGAAGAATAACCCCCTCCCAAAAAATTCTACCTATGGCATTTCCCATCGAGAGGGTTAGCAAAAATGGGCCCAGATTTATCACCAATGTATTGGAAATGCAAAATAACACCAGGGACCTACTACCACATGTGGTGGGAATGTCCAAAAGCTTTTGATTTTTGGAATATGATAAAGCAATGGTTGGAAGAAATATTAATGTTGAAGATAAAGTTAAAACCTGAACTTTTCTTATTGGGCATAACTATAGATAAATATGATAAGGGACCAGTATGCTTAATGTTGCATATTTTGACTGCTGCTAGATTGGCTTTTGCACAAAAATGGAAGAACAAAGAAACCCCCTCAGAGGAAGAGATCTTATATAAAATACTGTCTTGGGCTGAAATGGACTTAAGATGGAATTGAAAGATAAGAATGAATAGGAATGTTTTGAAAATTGGGAGACTGTTGGGATTATGAATCAGTGACAAATTGGAAATATATATATTCTTATGTTGGCAAATAAGAAAAATGGATTTAGTATTGTATGTAAATTTTGTATATGAGAAGTAATAATTTGGAAATGTTTAAACTAGAATGTTATGTCATGCCCAATGTTTTTCTTTTTTAATTGTATTATACATAAAAAAAAACTTTTTAAAAAAAGAATGTAGCTGAGAGAGTATTTGAAATTTGGTAGGGCGGCAGCATTCTCTTTGTCCCCATAATCTTGAAGGGGACCTCTGCAGCTTTTCAGCTGCAATAGTACACACTACTAAGATGTACTGTACATAAAAGATAGCAACAAAAAATGAAATCCTCTTTGCCCTATAATGAAAATATTTGAGATGCTGATTATAGAGACTTCTGGTCAAGGCAAGGGCAACATACAAAGAGGGAGCAATGACAGAAACAGAATGAACATGAGAAAACATCATCACTGGCACTGGGTGGTAAGTCTAAGGGAGGTCTTAAGTCTCAGCTTCATTTGTTTTATATGGTTGTTGTGTGTACAGAAGTTCTGTAACCAGTTCCACCCACTCCAGGTAACAGAAGCAGACCACGATTTTGTGCTTCATGTAAAAAAAAAAACCAAAACCCTTGCTCAACGCATTTGTTTTGAAACTCAGCCATTTTCATCGATTTATTTTTTTCAAGGAACTCATTTCACTTTTAGCTTTTACCACAGATGCATCCTTTAGGTGGCTGGCTAAAACACACACCCACACCCACAAAATTCACATTTCATATGGCCTGAGGCCATATAAACAAGTGGCTAAGTGTAAGAGCTTGTCTGTGGCTTCAGATTTTATGTGCTATCCTCACAGCATATCTGAGTGCTGCTTCTGCCTGGATGGGATGTCATACCGCCTGTCAAGAGAGAGTTGATGGCAAAATGCCTTGACACTTGGGGGAGGGGGGGTGTAAAGAGGCTGCCACTCAGAGAAGCATGACTGAGACAAGAATAGATTCCGTTTGTAGAAAGCAGGCGGACTGGAGCAGTCTACGGAGTATCATTAATTACTCTGGGGAACCTGATGTCTACACAATTGTGGGCTGGTAATGAGGGATACTGCTGTTCACAGCCACCAATTAGGGTACAGGCTGTTAACTGACTCTGCTTTAAGAAATTGCCCAGCTCTATTTCTAAATCTACACAAATGAGCAAGACTGTTTCTCACATGCCTTCCCTCCCACACCACCCAAAATAGAATGATTGTACTTCACCTCGGTGTCTGCACCTCTTTCTGCTGAATGGTCAGGACCCTTAGATTCATAAAGACCCCATGAAGGGCCATTGCCCTGGCCCAGGGCTCTGATTCATAAAAGGCTCCACCAAGAGCAATTGTGTTAGCTCAATATTGTGGTCTAAGAGAGGCACACCTGGGTTCCATTGACTTCTTTTTCTTACTGTTTTAGTGGGTTCGCCTAGAAGTCCTGTTAGCAAGACAACTCTGACTCTCATCAGCATCACCAGCTGTGTCGTTGGTCTGGTCTGTGCTTCTCATGTGAGTTGCCCACTTGTGGTCAAGATAACACTTCATGTACCAGAGCATCTTATTGCTGATGGTAAGCCAATCTTCTAGTTATCTAGTCTCTTCTACTGTCAGAGCAGTATTAGGTGTAACATTCATGTTTGTTATTAGAACATATTGTGAGACTTTGACATTTATTTGCACATTGGTCAGGTAAAAAAAAGTACTTTTTTGATTAATTTTTCTTGCTGGCTTTTGCCTATAGCATGTAATGACAGTTTAATGTCTTCATTAATCAGGCATTTTTCAGATTTTTGGGATGGCAGTTTCCAGGATTTCTACTTTGAACTCAAATGGAAAATTATGCATGTTGCAATCCTGACACATCTGGAAAGCACAAAATTGAAGAAAGCTAGCATCTTCCAAACCTGTTGGCTATTTATCCTTTCCTATTAGTTGTAGATATGTATGTGGATATAGTCATGAATAAATCCATAAAGAACAGATTAGAATTTCAAATGATCATCTTGTATTTGTTCATTTCATTTCCCTGCCTCCTGATACCTTCTGTTCTAATTAGTACAACTCTAAAAACATCTTACAAATATCAGTAGCATGGCTGCTACTTTCAGACATACAATTTAATAAGCACACCATTCCATTTCTGCATAAGAGTAGTACAGAAATATTGATAGTCAAGGCCTGGCTAGAGTAGAAATGGTACCCTCCCTGTTCTATTCATGTTACATCCAGAAAACTGCACTGCTCAAAAAAATAAAGGGCACACTTAAACAATACAATATAACTCCAAGTAAATCAAACTTTTGTGAAATCAGACTGTCCACTTAGGAAGGAACACTGATTGACAATCAATTTCATATGCTGTTTTGCATATTCAAGTATTCAATGAGAATATTTTATTCATTCAGATCTAGGATATATTATTTGAGTATTCCCTTTATTTTTTTTGAGCAGTATATATAAAATATGTATCTGAGCAGGCTTCATTTGCAATTAAGGTTATGACTACCTGAATATGGTGCACATTGATTACTGTCTTTGTGAAGAACATATCCCATTGCCCTGATTTGTATCCAATCCACTCTGCCTCTTTAATTTTCTGGATCAAGTTTTTCTGGGAGATTAATGTGCCCTTAATAGTTTATGGATCCAGCAGCATAAATAATCCTACAGAATTATTTTCTATACTTTTTACCATCTTTCAGATTCGAAATGAATATTTCCCATACCTACTGATCGCTGAAGATTGAGTAAAATGAATTGCCATTAGATATATTATATAGTGTTATTTGTATTATTATTTTAATACTGTAAGCTACCCAGAGTCACCACAATAAGATAAGGGGATATATAAATCAAATACATTCATTCATTCATTCATTCATTCATTCATTCATACATACATACATACATACATACATACATACATACATACATACATACATACATTCATTCATACATACACACATACCAAAAGACATTGTTTGAACCAGTGATTATGTATAATTTTCACCAGAAGAAGGCAATAGGCTTGTATATACAAAGGGCCCTGGAGGAAACATATCATGTGAACTCCCTTTAGCCTGGATTCACATGTGTTAGTCACACATATAGATGATCGAGTGGCAACCGAAGATAGGGGTGATGTCTGGATCCTTTGATTTCTTGGTGGATTTGAATATCATCAACCATAGTATTCTTCTGCACCATTTTAGGGGGTTGTGAGTTGAGGGCACAGCGCTTCAGTGGTTCTCTTCCTTCCTCTAAGTACAATTCCATTGAGCAGCATTAATGGGAGAAAGAGATATTTTCTGAAAACTCTGATTTACAAGATGCCTCAGGGTTTGATCTTGTTCTCACTCCTATTTAGAATGTACATGAAGCAGGCCCCCGACACTTTGGGCATGAGAGACCCTTTCCACAGACTGAAGGGGGCAGAGTTTTATATGCTGCCAGCTTCCTGCAGATGGAGCTTCACTTGTTTGCACAGTTTGGGGTATGCTTCAGACTGGTGCCGGTCCATGGATCAGGGGTTGGCGACCACTGTGTTAGATCTTCTATTAGGATGAGGTTAAATATCTTTAGTAAATTAGAGATACTCAATTATACAACTGCCCAAGTGATGCTGTCAAGGTTCCTTCTCAGTTCTTGGTGGCTGTAAGTATGTGATTGAAGGGAAACTACTCCTTCTTAACCCTAACGATATTAAATGATTGTGGGTTTTCCTCCCGACCGGAGAGCTTTAAGCATTCCCCCAGACTGAGTAGGAGTGCAATCTGTTGTAAACATTCCCCCAGATAGAGTAGGAGTGCAATCTGGAAATCCACCTGGATTCGTGACTCCTGCTCAACAAGTTGGGGAAGATGTGGTCATGAGACCCTTTGCACAAATTCAACTTGTCCAACAATAGTGCATGTTTCTGAATCAGTATCCCATGTTCTTGCTCTTTCATGCATTGACCATTTTCTATTTGGATTACTGCGATGCATTCTACTAGGGGATCCATTGAAGACCATTTGTAAACTGTAGCTGATTTAGAATACAGCAGTAGGAGCAGTTGAGTACTCAGCAGTTTGCCTATATAACTCCTCTGCCTGGCTAATGATGGTGATTACTAGTCAGTTTCTGGATGCAATTCAGTTGTCCCCACTGAGATTTCAAGTGCCACAAATCCTGTTGGCTTTTCAGAAGACTCTAGAACAGTGATGGCGAACCTTTTTTTCCTTGGGTGTTGAAAGAGGGTTTGCGTGCACTGTCAAAAATGCGTGAGTGCCCACACCCATAATTCAATGCCTGGGGAGGGCGAAAACAGCTCTCCCATCCCCCCAGAGGCCCTCTGGAGCCCAGAATTGGCTTGTTTCCCAACAGATATGGCTCTGCATGCCACCTGTGGCACCCATGCCATAGGTTCGCCATCACCTCTCTAGAACTTGGCACTTGACTCAAACTCTAGAACTAGGATGTTAAGGTGGGACAGTCCATGTTTGGTCTGCTTCAATGTGTAGTGTTTACTTCACATCTTTACTGTTTTTATTGTTTTGCTATTTTTTTTGCTTCTTATATTTATCCTCCTGGATTGATTGAAAGATGAGTGACCATATAAATTTGCATAATAAATACATTAAAAAATTAAGAAATTCTGACTTCTCACACTAATGTGTCAAGACTATTTGTTTTAAGTCAAGTTAGTGTGTGTATATTTGTGTGTGTGTCTATCTCATACATGGTGACTCTGGGTAGCAACAAAATTAACAATTAAATGTAAAAATCAATAATATATAATTGTATATATAATATAAAAATGAAATCATTTTAAATAAATACTGATAACTGCCTTAAGTAAAGTCCAAATCAAGAAATGGCTATTAAAGATGTCATAAATGGTGCAAATAAATTGCAGACACTCTGCTTCAGAGGATACCAAAGCCTAATGGAAAAACCCTGTTTCCAAAAGGCCATAAAGATTGTGGCTAATAGTAATTTTATTTATTTATTTATTTATTTTTATTTAATTGGATTTGTATGCCACCCCTCTCCGAGGACTCCGCGGCTCACAGCATATATAAAAAAAGAACAGTAATATAATCCAATTAGTACTACAATATTAAAAACAATTAGAAAGAGAAGATTAACCTAAAAAATTAACTTATTAACCAAACATTCAGCAACCATACTTAAGGCATTCAGTGGTCAGGGGAAGATCTAAGAGTCCCAAGCCTGGCGGCAAAGATGAGTTTTTAAGCTCTTTCGGAAGGTAAGGAGGGAAGGGGCAGTGTGAATCTCTGGGGGGAGTTGATTCCAGAGGGCCGGGGCTCCCACAGAGAAGGCTTTTCCCCTAGGTCCCACCAACCGACATTGTTTGGTCGACGGGACCCTAAGGAGGCCAATTCTGTGGGATCTCACCGGTCGCTGGGGTTCGTGCGGCAGAAGGCGGTCTCGGAGATAATCTGGCCCTGTGCCACATAGGGCTTTATAGGTCATAACCTACATTTTGAATTGTGCCCGGAAACTGATCAGTAGCCAATGCAGTCCGTGGAGTGATGGTGAGATGTGGGCATTTCTTGGAAGGCCCAAGACTGCTCGCGTGGCTGCATTTTGGATAAGTTGAAGTTTCTGAACACTCTTCAAAGGTAGCCCCATGTAGAGAGCATTGCAGTAGTCGAACCTCAAGGTGATAAGGGCATGAGTGACCGTGAGCAAAGACTCCCTGTCCAAATAGGGTCGCAACTGGTGCACCAGGCGAACCCGGGCAAACGCCCCCCTCGCTACAGCCAAAATATGGTGTTCTAAAGTTAGCTGTGGATCGAGGAGATTTAAGGGGAATGATGTTGCCTCACCCAGAGGATGGAGGTCACAGCAGAAAACACTTGTATCCTTGGTCCCATCAGATAGAATGCTGCAATGAGCAGGATCCACAACATGCCTCTCCTGCTGGACCTGATTGGACAGGTAGAAATAATTGGAAATTTATTTGAAAGTTCACAGTATAGGGCTGCTTTCCTCAGATTCCCCTTCAGCCTGATATCTGTGGTAAAAAGTATACCTTCTGGCACAACGGGGAGGTGGAGGGTCATAATGATCTTTTAATTTGGCCAGCATTGCTTCCCAAGACACAGTACGTATAGATTGAGGGACAAAAAGTGCCCCCGCTGTCTCAAACATTTTAGTTCCACAAAATCCCAGAAAATAGGCATGCTTTTTATCACCTGAAAGTTCTGTATTAGCATTTGTGAAGAGGAAACCCTCAAATTTGGCCACATATAAATCCCAGGTCTCAGCGGGGGATTGAACGGTGCAAAAGTGTGTTGAGTTGACTTTTTCCCCTCTATTTTTATTTTTCTAACAAATGTTCATCATCGGAGGAGAAGAATTCCAGAGTTCAGGGATCGCATATTGTTGGGGCCAGTCTGTAATGGCTGCTTAAATCACCTCAGTACTACATACTACCCTTTGTCGCCAATACTATGTCCAATAACTGGCAGGGTTTAGTCATATTTATTAAACACAACAGGGAACAACTCATGAATAATATCTGAGGTAAAACAGCTCCTGGCAGCTCTTTAAATAGGCGGCTGTCCGACAGAGCAACCAATCACCATTGACCAATGATTCCACTCCTACAGTGGCCTCTAGAGGAGTACCAGAACACTGCACCTCAAATAGCCCCATGCCATAAATTGCTTTTAAGATCAAAATCAGCACCTGCTTTTAAGGTCAAAATCAGCACTATCCATGCTGTTGCATTTTGCACCAGGTGAAACTTCAAAATACTCTTCAAGGGCTATCCCATGCAGAACATATTGCAGCAGTCCATATAACATTCTAAAAAACTTGGCACCAGATTACAATACTTCAGCCACCAACTCTACAGACTGCATTAATCTTTAAATGAGGTCTTACTGTGTGCAAAATGCTGTCTGGTAGGAAGAACAAAGGTGGGTTTCTGTATTGTGGCACTTCTCTTTTTAAATGATTTTGGTTCTGAAATACAGCAGACTCCAGTTGTATTGTGTTTCAGATGTCATATTATTATGTTTGCTTTCTCCAGTCATTTAATCTTCTCATCCCCCTCTCTTTTTTAATATATAGTTTTTAATTCTGAATTTATCCTGCTTCAATATTTTTGAATTCATCCTGCTTTCAATATTGAAGCATCTAAAGTGCTTCAATATTTTTAAAAGTAGTGGGAAACAAATACATTTAATAAAAATGTGCTATTAAGCACTATGTAAGGGTTTAAGTGTGAGTTTGCATTGGAGAATATGGATGATTCATTGAGAATATGGTAATAAGGTAAAAGACAGATGCTTTTTCATAGGGCATAATCTTAAATTCAATATAGCACTAGAATCAGAGGCCTTTTTAGCATAAACAAGGTATTGACATCAACAGATTTTATTTTAGAGCATGGGCTAACTTTGAGCTAACATGTTTACAGAAAAGAAAATGTGGAGCTTATGGAGCCCTGTTTTCCTTTGCAAACACTTTCCAGAACATTGGAAACAAATGCCGCCCCTACAAATATGCTGTGTCCTACCCGCACTATGGCAGGCGTAGGCCCCCTCACCTTCTGTTGGCAGATGAAGTGAAAGAAAAACAGGATCTGGCAACATATATGTCACATTTGTCATCTGATAAATAAACAGCCAATAAGAGATTTTATCTTTGGAAACCATTGCTAATGCAACATTGGCCTTAGGGAGAATTGGCCATATCACATTTGAATGGATGGATACATAACTTACTCTCCAATACAAGAAATAGAAAGATTAGTTCTTGTAGAAAACCAAATGTCAATAAAGTTGAAGCAGAACTTTGCTTCCTAATGGGAAACACTTCTGTGTCCCAATAATTTGTTTATTAGGGTATGCAATTTCTTACTGTGATCTGAAGTGAATCAGTCTAGACAGATGGTCTGACATCTAGGTCAGTGAGGGGGAAGATGCTTGTGAAAGAGGACAGAAGTAGAGGGTGGAGAACAGATCAGAATGATGGAGCAGTTGACCCTGATTGGAGCAAAGAAATGAGTTATCTTAGCTGGAAAATGAATAGGAGATTTTGTCCTTATGACAACCAGGTTTCATGGATCTCTGTTGAAGAATCAGCTGGCTTTAATGGTATCAAATTTCTTTCCAAACTTTCTGTTATTTGAACTATTTTGTTAGCTTAGATATGCTTTTGTATAAATTGTCCTAAAATCATGATAGGAGATAATAGACACATGTGTAGCCATATCTACTGGAGATGGACATGCAAGGCATTTGCAATGATCAATGGTTGAATCTTCAAAATAGGATAATTGGGGATGTTTAAAGTGGGTCTTGGAAGAGTTATTTCAAGATCATCTCCAGAAATGAAAGAAAATATGCCTGCCTAATGTTTTTGTTCAAAGAGAAGAACCAATGCTTGTTAAGTACATTAGAAAAGCAACTTTGAGGATACTTTCACACACAAATTATAAAGTGGATTTTAAGTTACATTAGACAAAATATTCATTCACATCACAAATCAATTTTCTTTTGTATGTGACATAAATTGGAGGAAAGATTTAGGGGAAATTTAGATCTCACTCATGAAAATGCCTTCAGTGCTCTTCTTTCAGAATGCAGTTTCTTTCCATTTTCTGATGCAGGAAGCCGGTTTATCTTATTAGAAGGGAACCAATTGGATGCCAGTGACTGGTTAAATCCTGCCCAGGTGGTTCTTTTCTCCCAACAAAATTCTAGTGGGCCGTGGGTCTTGGATATGTGCGCCCGACGACTTCTCGATCCTTGTGAACATGAGTGTGATTCTGAAACTGGTAGGTGGGTGCAATGTGGTTATTGACATGTATCTGGGGGATTGTCAAGTTCCCAAAGCTATCAAAAACTGTGGTGGAAAAACGACCTTCACATTTCCTTTGTTTCTGCATGGTGATAACAAAAAGTCATATGACGTTCCCTTATCTTGAACAGTGGTGGGTTACTGCTGGTTCAGACCAGTTTGTCTGTACCTGTGGCGAATATTTGCCCCCGTTTGCAGAATTGGTAGCGTTAGTCAGGTGGCCACATCCTTAAACCCGTCTTCTGGTCTGAAATGGCTGGCAAAGAACCTTCTGTGTAGAAGGTCATTTCTGCGATGCAAAATGCGCACTTCTGACGCAATGTGAACCAGTAGGGAAGGTAAGTGGAACCCACCCCTCTCTTGAATCCAAATTTTCTTCTACCCAGCAGACTATTTTTTGACAGATTGTTACACTCTGTGATTTAGGCTGACTATCTTTCCTGTGAACTGTTACAAAAAATACTTGTACTCAAATTTTATTTATGCTCTGTTAGGAGAAGAACCTGAAAACAAGAGGCCCAATTATGAATTTCCAGGTGCTACCCCATAAAACTAGGGATGGTATATCTCAGGAGATTGGTCCAGCCTTCTCTCTTCTGCACATGCTCATAGGAGGCATGTTTGTTCCCTTTTGATGTGAAGTGACTCATTTGCCCATCATGTCTGCATTTCACTTATTCACAACCATCTGCCATAGCAGCTGCCAACTATAGCAGGCCTCTGAGGGGGATGGTTTCAAACACCCTCCTTGGGCTTATTTCTAAATGCATAGATTTTTGTCAGCATTCTGTAAAAATGGTTATGCCTCCCCTCCAAAAATAAGTACATCTTTCGTTCTTTTTGGCTGTAATCTGATCAAATAGCTGCATAGCTAGTATTTAAAGCATTCAGCTGTGGAGTCCACTTCTTCTCTACCTACAGATATGTCCAATGAGAACTTACTTCCAACTAATTCAGTTGCAGCCCTAATGTAGGCTTTCAGAAATGCCATCTAGGAAGAGGAGTAAAGAAATGCATTCAGTGGAATTATCACATGTCTGTAAGGCTTAAAGCACAAATTAATTTATAATTGCAATTGCAGACTCGTCATAACAATATCCGGCAAAGAAACTCAAACTACTTCATTGCTTGAGATGCAGGATAAAATGGGACCTCTCCCTGTTGCCTGTTTCAAGTCCTTTATGGAGCTAGAGTTGTCACTGCATCTTTATTTTAATGCCAGCAATGTCTAACTTTAATTCCATCACCCGAGAGAAGCAATTTGGTTGGGTGTTCAAGTGACCAATCATATTGCAAATATCTCAATCTGTTGTTACTTTTTGCAGCTTTGATATCTGAGTAAAAATAATCACAACCAAATGGACACACAGAGATGTAGAACTCTGTTCATTCTAGTGGTTAAGGCACCAGGCTAGAAATCAGGAAACTCTGAGTTCTAGTACCACTTTAGGTATAACAACTATCTAGGCAACTTTGGGCTCATCACTCTTTCTCATCCTATACAATATACTCTACTGGGTGGTTGTTGGGGGTAAAAATAGGAGGAGGAAGAACTATTATGTAGTTGCCCAAAGATACACATGAGAAAAATGTGAGAGTGGAAGGGGGGGGGGAGTGTTGATTTGCCAAAAGCCTGGTCAAAGTAGAGGATGAAACAGTAATCAGAATAGGAATTCACTTCTGAATAAGTGGCTGGTTTGAATGGGACAGTGGGAAACCTTCACTCTTGTGGCCTTTCCACTGAGTAAGCATCTTTCTTTTCTCTGCTTGGCACCTGTTGGCAATTTCATTCTAGCAATATGAAAGGAGAACAATTTCTTTCTGTCAACTTTCCCTTTATAGTTTTATAATCTTTTGTTATGCTCTCCTCTCACAGTATGATGCAGGGTGACCTTTTATGTTTTTCCTCAAAAGTGCGCCCCCACTACATTCAGTGATTATAGCTTTATTCCTTTCTAAACTAATGTAATTCCTTTAGGATGAAAAGTTTGGTAAAGCTGGGTTTTCAAACAGGAATGCCTGAGAACTGATCAGGAAGAAGTCCCTGAAAGACCCAGTAGGGTTCCAAATAATTATTGTGGGTTGTTTTTTATTTATTTATTTATTTATTTATAAAGCAGCGACCTGGGTAGCATAAAGGAAGGCAAGGGAAGAAAATAAAATAAAAGATATAAAAGTGTAGAAAGGAATAAGAAAAATATACTGATATCTCATTCCTTGGCATCTCATTTAGTAGAAATTGTCTCACAACTGATACATTGGATGATACTTTTAAATTATTATTATTACGACAGTATTGCTAGACATTTATATGTTACTGCTTGCAAGCTGGAAAGTCATAATGATTGAATTTAATTTAAATATTCAATTTCAAAAAATCAATTGCAGGTTCCAAATAAACAAATATTTTCAAATTCATCAATAAATAAGGGAATGTGAGATATTGTGTGAAACTGAAATCAGTCATATTTTCTTGTTTGTTTGTATAGGGTAAGAGATCAGAGAGCGGTCACAGAACAGCCATCGAGTCTTACATTAAAAATGTCTAGGCTTCTTTTCTTGTTGTTCCTCTAACTCTTTGCCTTTTTTTTGCCATTTTATCTATTGTTCCCAGCTGTATGATACACTGCATGTGATGAGGTGGCAAAAATGGTGTGCAAGCCACTAGTAATTCCCAGTATGGCATTTTTCCTTTTCCATTCCTGCTGCATACTAAATTGAAAGCTCCCAGCAAAACCCATTCCCTTTTCAGAGTCATTACATAACACTGTTTTACAGGTAAAAAGTTGTGAGCATGAAAACAGCTGTTCTTACATACTTTTGGGGTGCTAAAAATAACATTTAAAAATGTATATTGGCTCCAGTTTCCATGATATAAGCAACCAACTAAGGAAGTAAGGTTTATAAAATACATGATGCAACTTACACCATAGATTGCATCAGTGGTGGGCTCCTACGGGAACGATCAGGAATACAGTTCTGGTAGCAAAATTTGGAGCTCCACCCCAGAGCACCCAATTTGCACTGAAAGATATTGAAACAAAATGCATAAGCCATGCCCACAGTGGTAGTAAAAATTTTGGTAGCCCATCACTAGATTACATAGTCAAAATTGGTGACCAACAGAAAACCACCACGCATAGCAAGATGATGCAATATTAGCTAATAATACGTCACTAAATTCTATAAAAGTCACAGTATCTGTTGCTTGGCGAGTTAGACAACCTGTTTGAACATTGTTTTATGCTAGTAAATTTAGTTATGCCTCAAACCTATTTAAATAAAGCAGATCATTTCTGCTATACTTGCGATGAAGTTACTTTTGCATACCAAAAACAAAGGATCACAACTATGATTAAGAAACTTGTATTTTGGTTGCACAGTAGGAGACTAGGACAAAAACTGGGTGTCACACATATGCTGTAATTCTTGTGGATCGAGATTTTTCCAATAGTTGAATGGGAAAAAGATTAGATTAGATTAGATTTATTGGATTTATATGCCGCCCCTCTCCGCAGACTCGGGGCAGCTCACAACAAAGGGAAAAACAGTACATAGTGACAAATCTAATATTTACAGTTTTAGATTAAAAAATTCATAAAAGCAACCCCAATATATATAAAAAACAAGCACACGATAAATCATACACCAAAACAACATGGGCAAGGGGGAGATGTTTCAATTCCCCCATGCCTGACGACAGAGGTGGGTTTTAAGGAGTTTACGAAAGGCAAGGAGGGTGGGAGCAATCCTAATCTCTGGGGGGAGCTGTTTCCAGAGGGTCGGAGCCACCACAGAGAAGGCTCTTCCCCTGGGTCCCGCCAGACGACATTGTTTAGTCGACAGGACCCAGAGAAGGCCAACTTCTGGGATTCGTGCAGCAGAAGGCGGTCCCGCAGATATTCTGATCCGGTGCCATGAAGGGCTTTATAGGTCATAACCAACACTTTGAATTGTGACCGGAAACTGATCAGCCACCAATGCAGACTGCGGAGTGTTGGAGTAACATGGGCATACTTAGAGAAGCCCATGATTGCTCTCGCAGCTACATTCTGCACGATCTGGAGTTTCCGAACATTTTTCAAAGGTAGCCCCATGTGGAGAGCATTACAGTAGTCGAGCCTCGAGGTGATGAGGGCATGAGTGACTATGAGCAATGACTCCCAGTCCAAATAGGGCCGCAACTGGCGCACCAGGCGAACCTGGGCAAATGCCCCCCTCGCCACAGCTGAAAGGTGTTTCTCTAATGTGAGCTGTGGATCGAGGAGGACGCCCAAGTTGTGGACCCTCTCTGAGGGGTCAATACTTCCCCCCCCCCAGGGTAATGGACAGACAGATGGAGTTGTCCTTGGGAGGCAGAACCCACAGCCACTCCGTCTTACCCGGGTTGAGTTTGAGTCTGTTGACACCCATCCAGACCCCAACAGCCTCCAGGCACCGGCACATCACTTCCACTGCTTCGTTGACTGGACATGGGGTGGAGATGTAAAGCTGGGTATCATCAGCATACTGATGATACCTCACCTCATGTCCTTGGATGATCTCCCCCAGTGGTTTCATGTAGATATTAAATAGCAGGGGGGAGAGGACCAACCCCTGAGGCACCCCACAAGGGAGAGACCTCGAGGTCGACCTCTGACCCCCCACTAACACCGACTGCGACCTACCGGAGAGTTAGGAGGAGAACCACTGAAGAACAGTGCCTCCCACTCCCAACCCCTCCAGCCGGCGCAGAAGGATACCATGGTCGATGGTATCGAAAGCTGCTGAGAGGTCAAGAAGCACCAGGACAGAGGATAAACCCCTGTCCCGGGCCCGCCAGAGATCATCCAACAACACGACCAAAGCAGTTGTCGGGCTGTAACCGGGCCTGAAACCCGACTGCTGAGGACCTAGATAATCGGCTTCTTCCAAGGATCACTGGAGCTGGAGCGCCACCACCTTCTCAACAACCTTCCCCATAAAGGGAAGGTTGGAGACTGGACGATAGTTATTAAGTACGGCTGGGTCGTACTTAAGGAGGGGGGCACACAAGTGCCTCCTTGTACAGAGCCGGAAAGGACCCCCTCCCCAAAGAAGCGTTGATAATCTCCTGGACCCAGCTCCGCGTCACCTCCCTGCTGGCCGAGACCAGCCAGGAGGGACACGGATCCAGTAAGCAGGTGGCGGAACTCACAGCTCCAATGGCCTTGTCCACTTCATCAGATGTCACCAGATCAAACTCTTCCCAGACAGGTGGACAAGTACGGGCCCCAGTCACCTCGACTGACTCATTGTCAGTCGACTCTGCTATCCAATCGGAGTCGAGGTCCGCCCAGATCCGAGCGATTTTATCAGAGAAAAATGTATTAAAGTCCTCGGCACTACTCTGCAAGGGCTCCCCAACTCCCCCCTGATTAAGAAGGGAGCAGGTCACCCTAAACAGAGCGGCCGGGCGAGATTCCGCTAATGCAATCAAGGCGGCATGATATGCGCATCTTGGCGCCTTGAGCGCCACTTTGTAAGTCTTAATAAAAAGCCTTCTAAGCCTTTTGCAGTGCGAATCATTTGGAGAGAATCAACACATCACATCAGTAATTGTTATCTTTGTATGGTGCCTCCAATTGAGAAAGGCAAAAAAAGTTGTTTGTGCAGTATCCAAACATTCCATCAAGAATACACCTAGTACCACTTGGAGGACTACCAAATCCAAAAGCATCTGAATCTTCGTAGTTGAGTTCAGTGAGGAAGAACCTCAGGAAGTTTGTAGTGATGAACCAACAGCCTTACATGACCCGGATTATCTGCTGTCCACATCTGCTAAACCACACTTCATAACACAAATGGAATTGAATGACCTAATAAGAGATCTGGATCTTCTGAAGACTAAAGCAGTAGAATCTTCTGCCAAGCAATGTTTGTACATCTCTATACTGTGACCGCCAAAAAGATTTTCTTCCATTCTTTGAAGGTGGTATCACTGTTTGTAACAACATCTGTGGCTTAATGTCAGCCATCAACATAGATTATAAGTGGAGGTTGTTTTTTGATGCTTCTAAGACGAGTCCTAAAGCTGTATGGCTGCATAATGGCTACCATCCATACCAGTTGCTTATGCAGTTGCAAAGAAACATATGAAAACTTAAGATGCAATAAATACAGTCAACATCAATGATCAATCTGTGGTGACCTGAAAGTGGTTGCTATCTTACTTGGTCTTCAAGGTGGATATACTACGTATATCACTTAATTTTAATAAAAATATACAGGTTTATATATATGTATTAGGTTTTGGTGTTTTATTTGCCTATTACCGGTATCTGTAGTTGGAAAATGTAAAATGTCCATTGCATAAAAACTAGAGCAAACTTACAAATTTCATTATTATATTTGAATTCAGCATGTGAAATGGCATATTTCATTTCTGCAGCTAAAATGAATTGAATATTTGTAGAACAGTAATAACTCATCTATTATTCTCTTGTTTTTGTTCTTTCACTTCAAGGGGAGTGTCTTTGCTATGAAGGTTACATGAAGGACCCAGTGCACAAACACCTTTGCATCAGGAATGAATGGGGCACGAACCAAGGGTAAGTGATTTTTCATAACTCTGCCAATTTGTTGCTTAGCCTGAAGTTAAGGTGATAGTGCTTCAAGCAGCTTGGCCACCAAACAAGACAGCTTGGAAAATTTAGAGAGCTGCAATAAAAGCCAAGTGATGCCTGTGAATACTTCCTCACAATGTCCTGGATTTCAGTTTACCTTGTAGGGAGAGAACTATTGAAGTTAGAGGCTGGCTGATGTTAAACTAAGATGCAACTAATAAGGTTTCAGGGCTTTGAAAGTAATAAATATTTTATTTCATAAAGAATAGCTCAAGGCTTCATATATGTGGTGACCAATATAGAGCAGATTCAGTTGGTCCCATTCAGCCAGATCCATGGTGGATAAACCAAGGTGAAGAAATTCTCTGTAACTTCAAGTATCAAGGTTTCTATTGGTCAATAGGTCTGTAGATTTCAAGTCAAATGGTGACTGTTTCATTTAAAACTGCGATGATGCAGTGGTTAGAGTGTAATACTACAGACTGCTTCTACTGCTTGCCAGCTGTCAGCAGTTTGGCAGACCGAATCTCAGTAGGCTCAAGGTTGACTCAGCCTTCCATCCTTCCAAGGTTAGTAATATGAAGATCCAGATAGTTGCGGGCAACATGCTGACTCTGTAAACTGCATAGAGAGGGCTGTAAAGCACTATGAAACAGTATATAAGTCTAAGTGCTATTGTTATTGTGTAGCCTCATTAATATTTACTGTGTATAAAATCTAAACACCATGGAGTTAAATGGCTACTATTTGTGTTCCTTTGGTTTTTAGATCTAGCATTTGATTTGATTCTTTGTTTCCATTTTATTATTTATTTTGCCTTCTACCAAATTTATATCAGTTATATATTTTGAATGGTTTGTTTGTTTATTCTTCTTTGAGTTCTTTCAAAGGGGCTAATGACTGTGACAAATAACAGATTCACTCTGAAAGAAAGTAACAGGCAAGAAAAAATAATTTCATTGACAACATGCTTGTAAATAGTGCAATAAAGGACTTGGATAAGATTTAAGCTACTGTTTCAGTTTTTTTTTCTTTCCAGAACTACTCTATTTGTGGCTTTAATCTTTAAAATAAATTTAGTTTTTGTTATTGTAGGAAAAAATAGATTGAAAGAATAACATGGCGTGGTCACAACAATACTTCCAAGAGTTAATCAGTATAGGAAAATGCTTTCTCATAACATTTGTATTCGCAGTACTGCAGGATACTTCTGATGACTGCCTTCTGAGTGCAATTTAGCAGATCGAATATCACCAGGCTCAAGGTTGATTTAGCAGGGATCCCCAAACTTTTTATACAGGGGGCCAGTTCACTGTCCCTCGGACTGTTGGAGGGCCGGACTATTAAAAAAAACTATGAACAAATCCCTATGCACACTGCACATACCTTATTTTAACGTAAAAAACAAAATGGGAATGTACTATTTAGAGGGGGGAAGAAGTCTGAAATTTATATATGTTTATGCTTTGTTTTTAATTTTCTTTTGTTAACATCTGATTGGCTATACAAGGTTCTCTTGGTTTATAGAAAAATGTATAAAAAGGTTTATAGAAAAATATATGAAGAAAGAAGGAAGCACTTTGGCATAATGGTTAATAAGTTAGAAATATAATTGGTGTTGTACTTTTTGAAGGAACATTAAGGAGGGAATTTAATTAAAAGAAAAGTATGTACCTGGATGACAACATTAGAAAAAAAACCTTTAGCAACTTTTTTGATGATTGATATTAGTTACTGACAAAATATCACATTTTATTCAGGGAAAATTAGATGGTACATTGTATTGTTTGAATGTATGTTGAGAGAAAAAATTTAAAAAATCCCCCCCCCCCAAAAGTCCTTCCTTCCTCCGCCCCTCCATTAATTTCATTCTTCCTTCCTTCCTTGTTCCCTCCATTTCTTCTTCCTTCCTTCTTCCTTTCCTTCCTTCTTTTCCCTCAATTTTTCCTTCTTTCCCTCCCTCCCTCCTTTCCACTTCTCTCTTCCCTCTCCCTTTTTTCCTTCTTTCTCATTTGTTTTGTTTCCCTCTCCCTCTTTCTTTCCCTCCATCATTTTCTCATTTTTCTATTTCTCTCTCTCACATTCCCTCCCCCTCTCACTTCTGTTTTCTCTCCCTCTCTCTCTTGCTTTCTCTCTCTCTCCTTTTCTTCTCTCTTCCTTCCTGTCTTCTTTTTTTTTCTGCCCTGCAACACGCCGCAGGGCAGTCGGCTGCAAGCAGGAGCTCCAAGATGGTGGCACCGACATCGGGTCGCAGTACATTGCTGGCACTGTGCTGGGCATGGGCATGGGGCTGGCACTGGCCCGCTGGCTGGGCCGGGATGGAGGTGCCAGCCCCATGCCCAGCGCATGTCCTGCAACACATCCAGCCGCCGCCGCCGCTGGTGCCTTGCAGCCAACCGCCCCACTGCCTCCCCACGGCTACTGCTCAGAGCCCTCCCACTTGACCCACGTTTGGCTGCGCCGCCTTCGTGGCTTGCCGTTGCTGCTCCGCGCCCGCCAGAGCTGCCCGGTGCGGCTGAAGCGCGGGGCGGAGTAGGCGGCGACTGCTTCAGGCCCGCCCCCGAGCTGAGCTTTCTTTGGCTTCCTTCGAGGCAAAGCTGCAAAGCTCATCTGCCACCTCAAAGGAAGCCAAAGGAAGCTCAGCTCAACGAGGACTGGCTGTTGGTCCCTTGAAGCTGCCGCTGCCCACTGCAGAGAGCCCTTCGCCCGAACGGAGGCGGTGGCGGCGGGTTCAAGGGACCAACCACCAGTCCTTTTCGGGGCTGCGTTGCTGCATCCTCCGATGCCGCCCATCGAGGAGATCCCTTTGTCTGGAGGTGGAAGCGGCCTCAGAGGCTGCAACGCAGCCCCGAAAAGGACCGGCTCTTGGTCCCTTGAACCCACCACCGCCGCCTCCGTTCGGGCGAAGGGATCTCTGCAGTGGGCAGCGGCGGAGGCAGCTTCAAGGGACCAACAGCCAGTCCTCATTGAGCTGAGCTTCCTTTGGCTTCCTTCGAGGCAAAGCTGCAAAGCTCATCTGCCGCCTCGAAGGAAGCCAAAGGAAGCTCAGCTCAACGAGGACCGGCTGTTGGTCCCTTGAAGCTGCCGCTGCCCACTGCGGAGATCCCTTCGCCCGAACGGAGGCGGCGGCAGCGGGTTCAAGGGACCAACAGCCGGTCCTTTTTGGGGCTGCGTTGCTGCATCATCCGATGCCGCCCACCGAGGAGATCCCTTTGTCCGGAGGTGGAAGCAGCCTCAGAGGCTGCAACGCAGCCCTGAAAAAGACCGGCTCTTGGTCTCTTGAACCCACCACCGCCACCTCCGTTCGGGCGAAGGGATCTCCGCAGTGGGCAGTGACAGCTTCAAGGGACCAAAAGCCGGTCCTCGTTGAGCTGAGCTTCCTTTGTCTTCCTTCGAGGCGGCAGGTGAGCTTTGCAGCTTTGCCTCGAAGGAAACCAAAGGAAGCTCAGCTCGGGGGCGGGTCTGAAGCCGCCGCCACCACCTACTCTGCCCCACACTTCGGCCGCGGCGGGGCCAAGTAAGCTGAGGCTAGGCCCGTCGCCCCGGCTCCAAGCGCGGGGCCTGGGCGGCGGGCAAGCATTGGGAGGGCCTCACCGTCTCCTGGCTGGAGAAGAGCTCCCCTCCCCGCGATCCGGGACAGCATGGCCATCATCAAGTTAGTGCACGGGGGTCCTGATGGCTTGCTTATGGCCCCCTCCAGCCGCTTTTGCAGGGCTTCCAGATTGCTTTTGGTACTAGCTGATTATGACTACCTGGCTTTTAGAATGGTATTACTGGGGCATTTAAATTTTCTTTCTCTGTTTATTTGGCAGTTGGATATTGGTCTGGATTTGTTATTACCGTATTTTCCGGCGTATAAGACGACTTTTTAACCCCTGAAAATCTTTTCCAAAGTGGGGGGTCGTCTTATAGGCCGGATACTGCGCCCATTTCACAGCCGCGGGCGGGAGGAGGCCGGGAGCGGGATTGAGGGGGGGGAGCGGACCCGCGCTCACTTTCGGCTCCGGGGACTGCGGGTGGCTATGGCGCCGAAAGGAAAAAGCGCTGCTGTTGCTGCTGTCGCTGCCGCCTGAGGCGGCGGCACTCGAATCTGGCGTGGTGCAAAATCTGGAGGCAGGCAAAGATTTTCCACCACGCCAGATTCGAGTGCCGCCGCCTCAGGCGGCAGCGACAGCAGCAACAGCAGCGCGTTGATGAAGCCGGCGAGGGAGCTCCGGAATCGGTTGGCGCTCGCCCGACGCCTTGTTTTTTTATTTCCCCCTTTGGTTTCTCTTCACAGACGGGAGTTCGGGAGGCAAGGGAGCGCTCGAGGAGACAGCATCTTGCGGCATCGCTCAGCAACTTCTTTTTCCTTTCGGCGCCATAGCCATCCGCAGTCCCCGGAGCCGAAAGTGAGCGCGGGTCCGCTCCGCCCGCCCGGTTTGCAAGCGGCGGAGATCCCGGGCTGCTTGGCCGAGCGGGGCTTCCATTCAGGACGGGGGCAGGAGGGAGGGAGGGAAGGGAAACGCAGCCCTTTGCCTCAACCCGCCGGCTCCGGGGACTGCGGGTGGCTATGGCGCCGAAAGGAAAAAGAAGTTGCTGAGCGTCCCTTCGTCGTAAACCCGACGGGAGGCGATGCCGCAAGACGCTGTCTCCTCGAGCGCTCCCTTGCCTCCCGAACTCCCGCCTGTGAAGAGAAACCAAAGGGGGAAATAAAAAAACAAGGCGTTGGGCGAGCGCCAACCACTCCCGGCGGCAGGAACTGCGGGGGGTAGCCGGCGTAACAAGCCCTTGCCGCAGCTATCCGCCGCTTCTTTCTTCTCCGCCTTGCCTCCGCTACTCCCGCCGCCGCCTTTGCCTCTTGCCCGGCGGGGAGAGCAAAGGCGGCGGCGGGAGTAGCGGAGGCGAGGCGGAGAAGAAAGAAGCGGCGGATAGCTGCGGCAAGGGCTCGTTAGCCGGAGCGTACGCCGGCTACCCCCCGCAGTTCCTGCCGCCGGGAAGCAGCCCCTTTACATTAGCGGTGGCTGCAACGGCACTGGCGATGCGGCCGCTAGCCGCTCCGAGCGGTGTGGGAACGGCCACCCCTCTCACAGTCCGGTCCCGGGCTGACAGTAAAGGGGCTGCTTCCCATCATCCTGCCAGCTTGCTCAGAAGGAAACCTTCTGAGAAGGAGGATGGGAAGCAGCCCCTTTACTGTCAGCCCGGGACTGGACTGTGAGAGGGGTGGGCGTTCCCACAGCGCTCGGAGCGGCGCGGATCGCCAGTGCCGCTGTAGCCACCGTTGTGGGAGGAGCCTCAGAAAGAAAATAAGAGAGAACAAGAGAGAGAGAGAGAACAAGAGAGAGGGAGAGAGGTGATTCTTGAAGCATATGGTAAAAAGCACCCAAATAATAAGAAACCCCCCCCCCAGCCCACACCTGTGTTTGAAAAGAATAAAAGAGAAAAAAAACCCAGCCCTCAACTGGTTTTGGAAATGGTTCGAGTGTGTATATACACACACACACACACACACACGTAAGGGGGGGAGAGAGACAGGGATGGAAAAAGAGGAGAAGTGAGAGGGAGAAAGAATGAGGGAAAAAGGGAGGAAGAGAGAGAAATGAGAAACATGAGAGAGAAAAGGGGGAAAGACAGGAGAAGAACCCAGAAATGAGACAGTGGTATAAATTTGAGGAGGGATGATTGATGATTGACTGTATTTATAAGGGGATGTTACATGGGATTGTATATATGAGGGGGTTATTTATGTGTGTGTGTGTGTGTGTGTGTGTGTGTGTGTGTATGTATTTATTTATTTATTTATTTATTTATTTATTAGATTTGTGTAATTTTGGTTGGTGGTGTGCCCCAGGATTTTGTAAATGTAAAAAATGTGCCGCGGCTCAAAAAAGGTTGAAAATCACTGCTCTAGCAGGTGGTAAATCAGCACTCCTTTTAACTGACAAGGGACCCATTTCCCAGACTTTGATAATTTCCCCAGGTATTTTTGTACCTACTTGACCAACATTATTAGTGGTTGCAAAATTGAATGTTAAACTGGATGCATTTATTTCTGCCTGTTTGTATTTGTTCTTATGTTTAACCATTGAAAATGTACTTTTCCTCCAAAAAGAATCATCTTTCCATATTTCTTAGGCAACATTTTAAAATAACTTTAAAAGCTGAGGTCATATTATTCACCCTGCTCTGTATCATAGCACACTGCACAGTACTGAAAATTGGCAGGGTCACTAATTAAACCCAACAAGTTAAAATCTGTTTAAGTGACATTGCAAGAGGATAAAGACAGAAAGTGCGGAAAGAGGAAAAAATGGATGGGCTTTTTGGATTGCCATATCATGATATCACATACAGATTCTCATTCCATAATAGATTCTCACATAGGTGTCAGCATGCTGCATGTTAGACTGAAAGATACCTGCAGAATAGATGGTAGGAGAAAGAAAAATAGCCAGGTTCACCTTTTTGTGTTGACAAATTATGATGAGTTATAATAATAAACTTAATTGTGGTGAGGAGAAACATGAGAGGCAGACAAGACAGATAGACAGAGACATATGGAGAGATAGACAGAAGAGTGCTCCCACTTGGCTCTCTCTCTCTAAATAATTCATTCATAATTTTAACAATAAGATCTTCATCATTAGTAATTAAAATATTGTGTTATCATGTTCAGAAATGATTTTTTTCTCAATGCAAGTACATCATAGACCTAGACTCAGTCAGGTCTATGATGTACAGAAGAGGGGTAGTCTTATACGGCGAGTATATCTCAAATTCTATATTTTAACTGGAAAAGTTAGGGGGTCGTCTTATACGCCCAGTCGTCTTATACGCCGGAAAATACGGTATATACTTTTTTGCCCATGTTTTTTTATTTTTTCTTCACTGTAAAAACATGCTTATAATATCTTATACCTTTAAAGCAGCTTAAACATATATCTTCTTTTAAGTACAATTTAAAAATAGAATCACATATCCAATCTATTATATCTTCCCCTTCGGTATATATTACTTAACTTTTGCTATCTCCTTTTCTAATTTCTTCATCCGGATACCCAAATTATCTTCCAATTAACTTTACCACTGTTTCCTTCACTTGTTAAGTATTATATCTCTAACTTCTTAAATCTAAGCCATGGTGCCTCTTTCTTATCCTTATTTATTTTTTCTGATAACTAAAAACCCTTATCCCCTAAAAAGTCCATATTTACTTATATTTCATATTCAACATCAAATTATAAATTCTTTGTCTACAATTTCTAATTGGTAACCTATCTAATAGGGAAGGCAAATTCCAAAATTCACAATCATTTCCTTCATTTTCATCATTGTTTATCTTCCTACTGGTGGTACATTATATATTTGCTAATTCTAAATTTAATCCAATTAATAATTCAAATTCCATAATTTACACACATTATAACATTTACTTTAATTTTAGTCAATCTTTCTTCTAATAACATATAAATATTTATCAATTTTAAACTTAATCAATTAATTAGGTTTATATTGTTATATCTGATTGATACATTTCATTCATAATATGTAATATATCCATTAATCTGTCCATCCTCCTCTGATTTTTCTTCAGTTCTTTGCTTTGTATCAGCCATCATGTTTTCAAAATCCTTGTTGTTATCCTTATTATAAACTTCATTTTTGCCCGAAGCTTTCTATATTTTCTTCCTGATTCCATGTTCAAATTCTTTAAAGTCTCTTCTTAAGTCTTCACAATAGTCTTTGAAAAAAAGCCTCAAAGTCTTCAAATTTACTCACCTCCATGCCATTAATATCAAAACCCACAACCCTTTATAGTAATCCAGCTGTCTAAGAATGTCTTTCCAACAACCTAATACAAATTACTTTCCTCTGGGCCAAATAAGCTATCCATTTAATATAGCCTTTTCAAAGTTCATTCAATCATCCAGTAGATAGGAATGCTTGTTTTATAACAATTAGAGACAAAATAAGCAGTGCTTTATATTGACTAAGATATACTCTCAGTTCAAGGTCAACAGCTGTGTAAATAACCACTGGTGAAAAGTTTATGTGAAACCTCTCGCCAGCAGATGGCACTCTTACTCAGGCCCATAGGCCTTCTCCTTTTATTCAATGTCTTTGTATATTTTCAAAATGGTAAAAATCAATATAAATTGAACCCAATACTTTCTTAATCCATAATTAATTCAATAATTCTCAGATTTTTCTAGCATTGGGTTTTTGTTACAGCCTCCGAGTTATTTATTTTAAAAAATTCCATTTTTAATTAGCCGCTTCTCAAGCTTTTCGATATGTTTGTCACCCTTAAGCTTAAAAAAAAAGTGCCAACTTTCTTCTCTGGCAAAATTACTCATCAGTTTAATCTTCTGCTTTGCTTCTCTGCCTTCGCTTAAATTACCTTTCCTTTCCAGATAACTTCTTCCAAATCAATCTTCCAAATCTTCCAAATCAATCCATCAACGGCTTTTACAAGCTGTTTTCCATTGCCGCCAATTGTAGGCTCTAAACTGGCACTCTGGGGTTTTTGCCAACCCCTTCTTGTTCGCCAGCAGTGCCCCACTTCTTCACCACCCCTGGTCAAAACCAGAATGGTTTTGACCAGGTCCCCAGATGACACAAATGCTGGGATTCCCCTGTGGAACGAGGGGAACTCCATGTCGCCACAGTGCTTAGCCACGCCCCTCTCAATTTGTTATTATGTTCTTATTTTCTTTTTGTTAGATCTTGTATATCATCATTTATTCATTGGCACTAGTATAGGTTATAGGTACATTACAAGAAATAAGAGAGCCAGTTTAGTGTGGTAGTAAAGGCACCAGGGTAGAAAAGAGGAATCTCTTAAGTTCTAATTCTGTCTTAGGCACAAAGCCAGTGGTGGATCTTGAGCCAGTCCTTCTCCCTCAGCCTTAAGAAGGAGGCAATAGAAACTACTTCTGAAAATCCTTGCCAAGAAAACTACAGGGCCTTGTCCAGGCACTAGCAAGAGTGAACCCTGACACAAAGGGATAAAAAAGAAGAAGAAATATATACATACAAGAGCTACTCACATATGCCTCAAGCCGTGAAATGGACAACATATAAATTTAATAAATAAATGAAAAGGAAAAGAAGGGTCTACAGCAGGAAAAGGCTGGCAGTGTTTTTACACACTGTGGCATCCCCTCCATTCAGTTGATGAAGGAGGGGAACAGAGATTGTGGGAAAATTCCCATGAGCCATATTGACTGTCCTTCGCAATGTTGGATACATTTGCTTCATCTTGGTCTCTATTGTTGGGCCGGATCACCTTGAACAACTGCTTGTTCTGTTCAAATGGATTCTTCTCATCCAGAATGTGACTGAACAGAATCCATCATGCAACATGGTTAATATTTCCTTCAGGATGGGATGTATTCCTTTCTACTTCAAGGAGACGTTTACAAGAACTCTATTTGAAAAAGCCCTAACTTGATCTGCGAAGATTATTAAGTCACACTAAACTGTTCCTTTCTTGGTTTAAGTAACTGAAAAGATCCAGATTCATTTGATTAAACCGACTATCTGGATTCATTGTCATTTGTTTGGGACTTGGAACTGGGGATCTTCCTTCATCACCTATGCCAGTGATGGCAAACCCTTTTTTGCTCGGGTGCCGAAAGGTCACATGCATGTGTGATTGCGTGCATGCACGTGCCCACAATAATAATGCAATGCCCTCCCCCCTGCACATGCGTGCACAACCCCCCTGCACTGCTCCCCCTTTGCACAAGTGGCAGATATCACTGAGGCCTTTCGGTAGGCCCGTTGGGTTCATTTTTCGCCATTCACAGGCTCCGGAGGCTTTCCTGAAGCCTGAAGAGGGTGCGACAACAGCCTTCTCCTGCCCTCTGGAATGCCAAAAATCATCTGACCAGCACACACATGCACCCTAGAGCTGATATAGGCCATGCCTCACATGCCCTCAGATATGACTCCACGTGCCATCTGTGACATGCATGCCATAGGTTCACCATCACAGACCTATGCCTATGTAGGAAAAGTTGCAACTGGCTTGCTAGTTTCCTTGAATGTCTTGGCAGATTTTCATAAAACCAATTATGGTATTTTTCTGGATTGTTTCCTGATATTATAGTCCCCTAAGGAACGCTAATTGCTTCTGGACATCCTAGACTTTGTGCTATGTGTGGAAGGACACAATATGTTAGTGGTAACATTTTGTGAGCTACTTGGACTTAGTGTCAGTTATTCTCTCCTTATCCCATCTTGACTAGAGTGGCGAACTTATGGGATGCTTACCTTGAAAGGTGTCTTGAAATTATAAAAGACTGGGACTTGGCCCCTAAGGTATGCATAGGATTTGTCTCCTTCCTAGAGATAATTTAAGCATTTTAATATTGTCTCTTTCATTGTGAACTTGTTAAAAAATTAAATGAAAAGAAGAGAAAATTTTGACAATGTCCCTGTGCTGTTAGGTGCAGAGGGAAATATTTCCATCTTCGTCTCCAACGTGTAAGTAAAGGGAAAGCAGAGCTTTATTTCTAGCCTTGTAATTTGTTTTTTTATGTTTACTCATTTTTGCATTTAAAACATTGTATTTTCATTTCCTATATTGTGAGTTTGATCATGGGTGGGTGGATTTAATTCTGACTAATGAATACATTGGAATGGGCATCTTCTGATCTTGGCGTTACACCCTTGCATGTAGCCCTGATTGTAATGGTAGAGTATGATTGCTTGAGGTAAAAGTGAGGGACAATCACAAAATTTACTGTTATCTCCATTTATTTATTCTAGAAATTCAACTTGGGTATTGATATAAAATTACAGAACTCAACTCCAGCACAAGATGACAGAGCCTCATTTATTTCTTTTCTTTCTTTTTACAATCTATTCCTGTATATAGAATTACTGTCAAATCAGACTTCAGAGTGCAGTGATTTCACCTTCCCTATATTTAGTAGTTGACCTGAAAGGCAGGCCTGAGCTTGGTAGTTAAGTCTTAAAATTTATGTTGTTTGGTGACAGAATTTCAAAGAATTATTAATCTCTCTACGGTTGTATCCTTTGATTATAGGAGACTATAGAAGAAAATGTGTATTTATTTTATTAACTGTGTTTATTTCACTCTTGGTATATTTCTATATTTGTGGGCAAAAAAAAAAAAATACTAAAAAGGAGAGAGACCACACTGCCCCCTAGTGCTCAGTGCCTATTAATGGAAACATTTCAAAGCAAAAATCTTTGTGCGTAGCACAAATTTATATAATATCTATCTATCATCTCTCTCTCTCTCTCTCTCTCTCTCTCTCTCTCTCTCTCTCTCTCTCTCTCTCTCTCTCTCTCTCTCTCTCATTATCATCTAACCTCAAAATAATTATAATAAGTGTCTTTAGTGTATCCTGTGCTTTATGACAACTTCTCCCCCTGGATAAATCTCAGTCTCATCAATAGGAGTACATAGGTGAATAGGTATTTTATTCTATAGTAAAGGCATTTGGGGAGGTCTTAGTTCAGTATGTCAGATTATTCTTGGCCTGTATAAGAAAGCAATACTAGTCTGGATAACATAAAGAATAACAGGTGATCTTCAAAAGCTTGTTTTATCTGTTTTCTTTTTAATATTGCTCATAAACAGCTTTAACCCTCCCTAATTTTCCAGCAAGATCATTGTTCTTACCACACCAGTGGAGAAATATCTGTTTTTCTAAGGTTTGCTTGGCAAAGGAGGAGAAATTTTAACCTTCCCCACAACTCCAGCAGTTGTGAAGAGCCAATATATATAATCCCATTTTCATGTCTCAAAGTGTTCATGGAGGCCAGTATCATTCCCCAACAGATTTGCAATGCATTTTTCTGGTTATACTAAAGGTTTTATTAAAATAGGTTAGAAAGAAGAAAGAAGAAAGTTCAGCCATGCCAGTTTAGAAAGAAGAAATCCAAATATTTTTACTGCTGATTCTGTGGGCGTGGTATGGCTCGGTGGGTGTGGCTTGGTAGGCATGGCAGGAGAAGGATACTGCAAAATGTCCATTCCCACCCCACTCTGAGGCCACTCAGAGGTGGTATTTGCCCGTTTTCTAAACTACTCAAAATTTCTGTTACCGGTTCTCTGAACTACTCAAACTTTCTGCTACCTGTTCTCCAGAACCTGTTAGAACTTACTGGATTTTGCCCCTGGTTGAATCTCTTAAAATGAGATATCTATAAGCAAGGAATCTTTGTAGGAAGGGGATATAGATAAAATATAATAGTGGGAGGGCAGAAAAATAAAGCGGTATTATACAATTCCTGGTCTGAGCATTCACTGAAGAGGAAAAAGTCCTCAAAGAAAGGAGGAGTTTATCTTGAAATTACAGGTACTCTTCACTTAGTGACTGCTTAAACCTAGGGTGGTAAAAAAAAAAACCAGCAACCAGTCCTCAAATTTAAAGCTTTGCAGCATCTACCTGCTCTATTTTTTCACTTGCTTATTTACCTCAAATCAAGATGTCCTCAAAGAGGAAGTAGCAAGAAGCAAAGGAAAACTGCAGCAAAATCATAAGCATAGTAGTAGCTATGTTTTGTATTTAGGGACTATTTTGCTTAACAGCCAGGTTGTTGATCCCTGTTGTAAGTGTTAAACAAGAACTACCTATACTGTATTAAGGATTGAATTACTTCAGTTCCTTAATAGTTCAAAAAGACAGAAAGTCACTCTGCCTTCTTTTAAATCAGTGACCGTGTAATGTTTGTTGATTGATAGTTGTATATTGTATAGTTGGACCAAAGGATAGGGAGTCCCTCCTCACAGTCACTCATGCCTTTGTCATCTCATAGCTCAATTACTGCAATGTGCTCTACATGTGGCTACCCTTAGAGAATGTTCAGAGACTTCAACTAATCCAGAATGCAGCCATGTGAGCTGTTGTGGGTGTACCTAGGTACACCCACGTAAGTCCAACACTTTGAGCTGTACTGGCTTCCAATTGGTCTCCAAACACAATTTAAGGTGTTGTTTATCACCTATAAAATCCTACATGGCTTAGGACCAGATTATTTATGGATCGCCTTCTACTTCACACTTCCCAGCGACAGATCAGATCCCACAGAGTTGGCTTCCTCCAGGTTCTGTTGACCAAACAGTGTCGGCTGGCAGGACCACGAGGCGGGGGGGAGGAGCCTTCTCTGTGGGGGTTCTGGCTCTCTGGATGAATGTGTCTAATTTGGGGGTTTTACTGATTGTACATTGTTTTTATTGTTGTACGCCACCCTAAGTCCATTTTGGAGAAGGGCGGCTTATAGATCTAATAAATTAAATTAAATCTAATAAATTAAATAAAATAAAATAAAGGATGTTACACTAGGAATGAAAGATTCTATCCTTACTCTTCATGGGAGTGCACTCAGTGACTTTGAGCTCTCAGTTCAACCTTATCTCAGAGTTCTTGTGAGTATAAAATGGAAATAATACATGCTATGTAGCATTTCATTAAGGGTTACCAGCAATAATAACGTATCTTTTTTACCGTGATCAAAGGAACCAATGTATTCCTTCCTTTTAATTTTTAACAATCTTGATTATTAGTCCTTTCAAATAATAACCCAAAATTTGATTTCTTTTCGTTTGTTCTTTGTTTCTTCTCACAAAATTCTTCAAACTTTAGCAAGTCTCTTTGCTAAATTCAATATAGGAAAATTATCCGGATCACTGTGGTTTTTATTTGTTTTTTAGTTTTTCACATATTAGCCACTTTTTGTATGTTCAGTATTTTTTCAATATCATGCTTATAAACTGTTGTATTCTCCAATGCACTTGCAAGGAGAGTCCAAGATGGGTTATACTCCAGTCTGATTGGCTGGGACTGAGTTTTAATTTAAATAATTATTAGGCAGGCACCGCCTCCCCCCCTTAGCCCTCTAGTCTAAAAAACTCAGTCGCAGTAAAGGGACTACTGAGTTGTTGCTCTTACATTGTAATTGTAATTAGCTTAAATTTTGTGTTTGTATATGTTGATATTCCTGGAGACCATTCAGCGCCCGTGGGAAAACCCGGCGGCGGCCCAGGGCCCCTCCAATCTGGACCGCAGATTCTACACCTTCGACCACCAGATGGAGGAACTGTTGGAATTCCCACCGGTGGACAAGCCCGTAACGAGCCTGGTATCCAATGCCCTAGTGCCCTCTGAGTCTCAGGAGGGACTGAAGGCGGAGGACAAGCGAGCGGAGAACGTGACTCGCAGGACCCACCAGATGGCGGCCTGGGCAGTGCGAGCCGCCTCGGCGGCCTCGTTTTTCAACAGGGCCATGATTCTATGGATCAAGGAAATCCAGGACAGAGCGGACCCAGAGGACGGCAGACTGCGGCAGGACCTCAACAAGTTGTTGGCCGCCACTGAGTTTTCAGCAGATGCCACGGTCAATGCCGCTAAATTTGCATCGCGGGCAATGGCCTCTTCAGTGGCATCACGCAGACTCATTTGGCTCCGCAATTGGCAAGCGGACGTCAAGTCTAAGTGGAGCCTCGCCTCATCCTCGTTCAAAGGGAAAAAGCTGTTCGGGGAGGTCCTCGACGATGTACTGGTCGAGGACAAGGACAAGAAGAAGGTGATGCCCAGGGCTAACAGACGGCAAGATAGGCGCTCCACACCCTATCAGCGCCGGCAGCCCTTTCGAACGGAGCCCTCCTCGACCAACACCCAGGCGTCGAGGCCATACTTCCAGGGCTCCTTCAACCAGGGATCCTTCAGATCGGACAGGCCCTACCAGTCCGACAGGGGCAGATCCTTCCAAGGTCGTCGCTCCTTCAGAGGGGGCAACAGAGGCTTTAGGAAAAGCAAATGACTCTCAATGCGAGATCCCCCTAGGCGGCAAGTTGCGGCTTTTCCCGGACATCTGGGAGACCACCTCATCAGATGCATGGGCGACATCTACGGTTTCCCAGGGTCTGCGGATCGAGTTCATTCGACCCCCCCCACATCGCTTCCTCCCTTGCCGCATTCCGTCAGATCCCCAGAAGCGGAGACTCCTGCTTCAAGAGGTGTCTCACCTCCGAGAGATAGGGGCCATAGAGGAGGTACCCTTGGATCACCAAGGCAGGGGATTCTATTCAGCAATTTTCCTCGTGCCGAAAGCCTCAGGAGGCGTTCGTATGATCCTCAACCTCCGGCAGTTGAACCTCTATGTGAAATACAGGAGGTTCAAGATGCACTCACTAAGGTCTATCCTGGCTTCCATAAGACAAAACGACCTGATGACATCCATAGACCTGAAGGAGGCCTACCTTCATGTACCCATATTTCCACAGCACAGACAGTTTCTCCGTTTCTACCTCAACGGCACGCACTTCCAATACAAGGCGATGCCCTTTGGACTCTCTTCCGCCCCCAGGACGTTCACAAAATTACTGGACGTCCTCACAGCAAGTCTCCGACGCCAGTCGGTACGGGTGATGGCGTATCTCGACGATATCGTCATTCTGTCAAGGACCAGAGAGCAAGCAGAAAGGGACTCTCTTTTGACAATCCAGACGTTACAAGACCATGGCTTTACAGTCAACTGGTCCAAGAGCCATCTAACACCGACTCATCGCCTCGCCCACTTGGGCACCACTATAGACTCTGTCAAGGGGATGGTTTTCCTGTCCCAGGAAAGACAAAGGACAATCAGAACTCTGATAGGGGAACTGGGACTTCAATGCTATCCCACTCTTGCCCTGCTTTCAAAGATCCTAGGGACACTAGTATCGTGTATCGATATAGTACCATGGGCGAGACACCATCTGCGTCCGCTCCAATGGTTCCTGCTACCATATCAGAGACTCAAGACCAGTCACTCTCACAGGCGAGTTTCCCTCAGTCCCAGAGTTCGCAACTCTCTACGATGGTGGAGGTCCCATTCACTGACCAAGGGCTCCACATTCTTGGACAGGGAATTCGTTACTATAACAACGGACGCCAGCTTGACAGGGTGGGGAGCTCACCTCTCCTCACACATGGTGCAGGGACTTTGGGACCCTCAGGACCTAATAGAAATCAACATAAATTTCCTGGAATTGAAGGCTGTTTCATTAGCCCTCCACAGCCTAGCTCACTTAGTACGGGGCTGCCACGTACGCATCCTTACCGACAACGTCTCCACACGTTCCCACATCAACCGACAAGGGGGAACACGATCGCGTCGACTTATGAAGGAGTCAACATTACTTCTCAGATGGGCAGAGATGAACCTGGCTTCTCTATCGGCGGAACACATCTCGGGCGTGGAGAATGTGTGGGCGGACTGGCTCAGCCGTCAGACTCTCGACCCGAGCGAATGGCGACTGGACCCCGGGATCTTCCAAGAGGTGGTAAGGAGATTCGGGGAGCCGATGATAGACCTGTTCGCTACCAACTTAAACACCCAACTTCCCCGCTTCTTCTCTCGTTACCCGGATCCGGACGCGGAGGGAGTGGATGCCTTAACTCTTCAATGGCCTCAGGGTCTCCTATACGCGTTTCCACCCGTGTCCATCCTCCCCAGAGTGATAAGGAAGATTCTGGAGGAGAGAGCGGAAGTGATACTAATAGCTCCATTTTGGCCCCGCCGCATATGGTTCGCGGACCTAGTACAACTATCAAGGGCGCCCAGCTGGAAAATACCGGATCAGAGGATCTCTCTGACGCAGGGGTCCTTCTCACACCCAGAGCCACAGTGGTGGCAGCTAACCGTGTGGCGCTTGAGCGGGAGTATCTAAAACAACAGGCTTTACCTGACACGGTCATTGAGACCATACAAGCGGCCCGGCGGCCTTCCACAAGACGCATTTACCAGGCAACATGGAAGGCCTTCCACGATTTCTGTGAACAGCGACAGTTAGACCCTCAGAGGGCATCACCACAGGTGGTGCTCACTTTTCTGCAAACAGGACTAGACAAGGGCCTTGCCCCTAACACCTTACGCCGTCATGTCGCCGCGTTGGCCACAATCCTTCCAACAGATGGGTTCAGGTCACTTACCAGACATCCCTGGATTAGAGATTTTCTGAAGGGAGCGGCTAATCTTAAACCACCAGTGATACATCGATTTCCTTCGTGGGATCTTCCTTTAGTATTGCACGCTTTGACAGGTCCTCCATTTGAGCCCATACGTCAGATCTCAATGAGACTACTAACTCTTAAAACTGCCTTCCTGGTTGCAATCACCTCAGCCAGGAGGGTCTCTGAGATTGCTGCCTTGTCTACAAGGCCGGACCTTTGTAAGTTTGAACCTAACAGGGTTGTGCTCAGACTAGATCCGGCGTTTATTCCAAAGGTAAACACCGCTTTTCACAGGAGTCAGGATATCATACTGCCGGACTTCTGTACTCAAGGAACTCATCCATCCATTTTGAGATGGCACAAACTGGATGTGAGACGGGCCCTAAAAATCTATGTTAGACGGACTCAGACGGTCAGAACATCTGAGGCCCTGTTTGTGTCCTTCTCCACCAGAAGTGGAGGTACCAAGGTGTCTTCCACAACGATCAGTAGATGGTTGAGAGAATGTATTGCAGAGGCATATCGAACTGAGGGATCCCCAGTTCCTCCGGGGATAACAGGACATTCGACTCGAAGTGCTGCTGTTTCATCAGCCTGGCGTACCCAGGCATCTTTAGAAGACATATGTAGAGCGGCCACATGGGCTGCGCCGTCAACCTTTATAAAACACTATAGGATTGATGCCTTTGCCTCAGAGGAAGCTGCATTTGGGAGAAGGGTGCTGCAAGGGGTCTGTTCATTTGAGAAACCCCTGGTCCAGTCCTGTCCCTCCCTGTGATCATAACTTGGGCATATCCCATCTTGGACTCTCCTTGCAAGTGCATTGGAGAAAGACCGTTGAACTTACCTGAACGGTCTTCTCGATGCACTGCAAGGAGAGTCCAAACCCTCCCGATGTTGGGACCAGGGTTCTGTGGGGGTTTGACTTTCATGGTTTGATGTTTTGAACGTTAATTGTTTAATAAATGGTTTTGCTTTACTGCTCCTTCGCCTTACTTTAGACTGGAGGGCTAAGGGGGGGAGGCGGTGCCTGCCTAATAATTATTTAAATTAAAACTCAGTCCCAGCCAATCAGACTGGAGTATAACCCATCTTGGACTCTCCTTGCAGTGCATCGAGAAGACCGTTCAGGTAAGTTCAACGGTCTTTTAAATCTATTTTCAGATCAGTCTCAATCTTGTCAGATAAAACTTTTCTTCATTTATAACATTTTTAAAAAATAATCTGTGTATCAATGTAGACACTCTTAAAATTAACTCCTGGATCCATTGTTCAAAAATATCCTTCAGTAGGTCTAATGTTAAACTGTTTTGCTTCATTCTGTATTAGTAAAATCGTTAGTAAGTGTTCTCTTTCTTAAAAGTAATATTTAGTTCCTTCCAGTTACTTCTAGTGTCTAATCTTCTATGACTCATTCTATCACATTTTAATAGAATTCAAAACAAAGGTACTTTCCCATGAGAAAGATTATAATAATTAATCCCTTTATTCCATTTGTAACTTTTTAAAATTAGTTCTAATCTTCCTATTGCTGTTTATTCCAAAAGGAAAAAATAAGTTAAACTGGCTGCATAAAGAAATTTCTCATAAATTGAAAGACAAAAAAGACAAGTATAAAAAGTGGAAAGAGGCAGAAATAACTAAGGCAGAATATCAGCAAATAGCCAGAGCCTGTAAAGTGAGGAAAGCTAAGGCTCACAGTGAACAAATTGCGCCAAAAGTAAAAAAGAGCAAAAAGAGAGAGAGCTTGTTCCAACATATTTTTTTAAAGTCAAGGAAACAATTGGTCCATTGCTGGGAGAAAATGGCAAGAAGGTAACAAGCAATAGGGAGAAAGCAGAGCTACTAGTTTTTTGCATCTATCTTTACACAAGGGAAAAAACAGTCCAACCTATCAAAAAGTGCACCACAAGAAACATATTAAGAACACAAGTTAAAATAAGGAAGAAAATGGTAAGTGAACACCTCTCCAGCCTAGATGAATTCAAATCACCAGGCCCAGATGGACTACACTCCAAAGTTTTGAAGGAACTGTCAGACAAGATCTCAGAACCACTGAACTATATCTTTCAAAGATTCTGGAGCACTGGGGAACTGCCAGAGGACTGGAAAAGAGCTGATGTAGCTCCCATCTCCAAAAAAGGGGGAAAAATAGATCCAGGGAACTACAGACCTATCAGCCTGACCTACCAGGGAAGATTCTGGAAAAGATTTTTATTTTTTATTTATCTATTTATTTATTTATTAATAGAGTTGAAAGGGACCGTTAGGTCATCGAGTCCAACCCCCTGCCTGAGCAGGAAACCCTACAGCACCACAGCCAAATGGAAGTCCAATCTCCTCTTGAAGGTGTCCAGAGTTGGGGAGTTCACCACCTCCCCTGGCAGGCAGTTCCATTGGTTGATCGCTCTGACCGTCAGGAAGTTCTTCCTTATTTCCAGGTTGAATCTCTCCTTGGTCAGCTTCCAACCATTGATCCTCGTCCGGCCCTCTGGTGCCCTGGGGAATAAAGAGACCCCCTCCTCACCGTGGCAACCCCTCAAGTATCTGTAAACTGCTATCATGTCCCCTCTAGACCTTCTTTTTTCTAGGCTGTCCATGCCCAGTTCTCTCAATCTCTCTTCGTAAGTCTTGGTTTCGAGTCCCCTAATCATTTTGGTTGCTCTTTTTTGCACCTTCTCCAGAGTTTCGATGTCTTTTTTGTAGTGAGGTGACCAAAATTGGATGCAGTACTCCAGGTGGGGTCTGACCAGGGCATAGTAGATTAGTACTTCCCTGGTCTTGGAGCGTATTCCTCTGTTGATGCAGCTTAGGATTGAGTTGGCTTTTTTGGCTGCTGCTGCACATTGCTGACTCATGTTTAGTTGATTGTCCACCAAGACTCCAAGATCTCTTTCGCAGTCACTACTGCTGAGTGGGGTATCTCCCAGGCTGTATGTATGTCTAGGGTTCTTTTTGCCGAGGTGGAGGACTCTGCATTTGTCGGTGTTGAACCTCATTTTGTTGGTATGGGCCCACTGTGATAGTCTGTCTAGGTCTTCTTGTACTCTGAGCCTGTCCTCAAGGGTGTTGGCTTACCCCCGCCAGCTTGGTGTCATCTGCAAATTTTATTAGTTCCCCTTTTATTCCCTCGTCCGGGTCGTTGATGAAGATGTTAAAGAGTACAGGACCCAGGACAGAGCCCTGTGGTACTCCACTGTCTACTTTTTTCCAAGTGGATTTGGTGCCGTTGAGGACAACTCGTTGGGTGCGGTTGGTCAGCCAACTGTTTATCCATCTACATGTGTAGTAGTCTACTCCATTTTTTTCTAGTTTGTGGATTAGGAGATTGTGGTCGACTTTATCGAAAGCCTTACTGAAGTCCAAGTATATGAGGTCCACTGAGTTGCATTGGTCAACTGACTTGGTTATGGTGTTGAAAAATGATATGAGATTGGTTTGGCATGATTTGTTTCTGATGAATTCGTGCTGGCTATTGGATATGATCTTGTTTGTTTCTAGGAAGTGGGTAAGTTGTTTTTTTGATTATTTTCTCCAGTATTTTTCCAGGTATAGAGGTCAGACTGATTGGTCTGTAGTTACCTGGGTCGGTCTTTTTGCCTTTTTTGTGGATGGGGACTACGTCAGCTCGCTTCCAGTCTTCCGGTAGGTCTCCAGTGATCCAGGATATTTGGTAGATGAGGAGGAGTGGTTCCGCTATGGTGTCTGCCAATTCTTTTAGGACTTTGGGGTGAAGTCTGTCTTGTCCTGGTGATTTGTATTCGTTGAGTTCCCTCAGGTAGTCCCTCACTGTGCTTTTGTCTATGTTGAGTTCGGTTCTGGGGCAGTTTGTTGCAGTTAAATTGCAGATTGGTTGGAGGGAGGTTCCCTTTTGTGTGAAGACTGATGCAAAGTAGGCGTTGAGTAGCTGTGCTTGGTCATTGCTGTCTGTGATTTCTCTACCCTCTTCGTTTTTTAGTGTGACGATTGTTTCTTTGATTTTCTTCTTATTGTTGATGTGTTAGAAGAATCTTTTTTTGTTGTCTTTGACTTCCGCTGCAAGGTGTTGTTCATATTGTGCCTTTGCTGTTTTTATCTTTTGTTTGCAGGAACTGGCTGTTTGCTGATATTCCGCTTTGGTTATGAGTCCTTCTTTCCATTGTTTGTACTTAGCTTTTTTTCCTTTTATGTCATCTGCGAGGGCTTTGTTTAGCCATGCAGGTTTAGTTTTGGTTTTCCTGTTTTTCCTTTTCATGGGGATTGCGTTGTTTTGGGCATCTATGATGCTGTTTTTTTAGGATCGCCCAGGCTTCCTGAGTGGTTTTTCCTTCTAAGAGTTTGTTCCAGGGATAATCAAGCAACAAATCAGTAAACATCTAGAAGCAAACAAAATAATAAAGCCATCATGAGTTTGTCAAAAACAGATCATGCCAGACTAATCTTATTGCATTCTTTGACAAAGTGACAAAATTAGTGGACCAGAGGAATGCTGTCAATATAATTTACCAGGACTTCAGTAAGGCATTTGATAAATTAAACTTCTCTGATGGTTGGAGTCCCTGCCCTCTGTGGGCATATTTCATTAGCTTAGCCACCATTCCCATAATCTTGGTTTGGAGTCCCTGCCTGTCGCGGGCATAACTCCTTACTCACAGTCAGCTCGGCTTGCAGCTGTGAGGGTCAGTCCCTCCACTATGCTGAAACAACAGATCAGCCGAGATCATAAGTTTGGGTATCCGAACACTGTTTTCTGAAGTGCCTGACTTTCCACCATTGCATTTGGACCAAGCGGCTCCCTTAAATTCATTGTCTTCAGCTGGTGGTCACCATTTTGGATTGCTGACATCATCTGTTTCTGGTGGCCATTTTGAATTGCACAGTTGCAGTGATGACCTATTCAGAGGCTCGCTTGCTAGGCCTATGACTAAGCAACCTCAGAGGTGAAATTGAATGGTCAATAACCGTTCTCTTTGTCATTGAATATGCCAGCGGCCATTCTGAGTTCAGTTTGTGGCTGAAAAGTTTCCGATCATGCAGTTTGCTTTCCGGAGTTAACGCCTCACTTATATTGAACTATATTATTTGACATAGAATTTCCATCTGGGGGTGAGTTCCTTCCCCACCTTCTAGCCAAGGGACAGTTACTGTTTCCAGTGGTTTAAGGCCTGCTAGAGTTTCCACCTCGTTGTTCTTTGGCCTAATTTGCCTCCTGCTTATACACATTACTATTATGGCTGATAACGGGGTTCAGCCTCTTGTACACTTTCTCTCCCATTCCTGTCCTTCTGAAGGAGGTGCTAAAAATACTATTGGAAGTGGTGGATATCCTACCTGTTGCCCCGCACTGGCCACGATGTCTGTGGTTCGCTGACCTACTGGATCTCTCAGTGTCTCAACTGTAGCGGATCCCAGACCACCAGGTTTCCCTCAGCCATGGAACCCTGCCCCATCCAGATCCACAATGGTGGCACATCACCATCTAGCACTCTTGAAACAAGACAGGCTCCCGGACAATGTGATAGCCACTATCCAGACATCTCATACATACATACATACATACATACATACATACATACATGCATACATACATACATACATACATACATACATACATACAGAAAGAAAGAAAGAAAGAAAGAAAGAAAGAAAGAAAGAAAGAAAGAAAGAAAGCTTGGATACGTTGTCAAGAACTGTTTCCAAAGAAATAAATCACTGATTATCACCAAGAAGGGGTGTCATCCTATGTCAGAGGTTTCCTGAAGGGTGCGACCAACCTCCGCCCCCAAGTGATCCATCATTTGGATCACTTGGGGGCGGGTCCACATGAGACCTTCCACTGGTTTTACAAGTGCTTACTGAGCCTCCTTTTGAACCACTGTGAACTATCCCACTACAAATTCTATCCTTCAGGACAGTCTTTCTGGTGGCCATTACTTCTGCCAGGAAGGTATCTGAGCTAACACCATTATCTGTTCAGCAGGACCTCTGTCATGTCCACCAGGACCTGGTCGTTTTGCGTCTGGACCCCATCTTCCTCCCAAAGGTAAATATGACAGAGCACAAGACCTTGTCCTGCCGGATTTCTGTGCCACACATCAACTAGAACATTGTTGACATAGTGTTTTGCTTTTGGACAAATGTGGACTTTACTACCTTCCTTTCTACCCCTTCGTTTTAAACTGACCTGCTAGGTAGCTAGAGGGTGCTCTTCAATTTGAAAAATTTAAAACTCAGTCCTTAGCAACCAACTAGATGACCCATGATTGGGCTCTCCATGCAGCGCACAGAGAAGACCATTCAGGTAAGTCAACGGTACTTCTTCAAAGCACCTGAGGGTAGAACAAGAAGCAATGGATGGAAACTAATCAAGAAGAGAAGCAACTTAAGAACTAAGGAGCAATTTTCTGACAGAACAATTAATCATTGGAGCAGCTTGCCTCCAGAAGTTGTAAATGCTCCAACACTGGAAGTTTTTAAGAAGATATTGGATAACCATTTGCCTGAAGTGGTGTAGGGTTTTCTGCCTAAGCAGGGGGTTGGACTAGAAGACCTCCAAGATCCCTTCCAACTCTGTTCTTCTGTTCTGTTCTATTGTATTCTACTAAACCTGTATTTAAAGCTTCTTTCGATAGAGATTGAAGTAAGCTCACTTAGTATTGTAAAACCTGTCACTTCAAAGGTTCTTATTTAGCTGAAAAGCAATTAAGAAGCAATTTTTTAAAAAAGAATTTGAGATAGAAGTATGCAATCCCTGTGTACACATAGAGACACACACTGTATAGATAGTTCTTGACTTACAACAATTTATTTAGTGGTAGTTCAAAGTTACAAGAAGGCTGGAAAAGAGTGACCTATGACCATTTTTCATACTTAATGACCATTGCAGCATTCCTTTGGTCATTGTGATCAAAATTCAGGTGTTTGGTAACTGATTCATATTTATGACAGTTGCAGTGTCTGGCATCATGTGATCACCTTTTGCAAGGGTTGTGTGTGTTTGTGTCTATGTGTGTGAGAGCCTAATTGTAATTTTTAAAGGTTACTTAGATCAGTGTTTCCCAACCTTGGCCACTTGAAGATATTTGGACTTCAACTCCCAGAATTCCCCAGCCAGCATTCTCTGGCTGGGGAATTCTGGGAGTTGAAGTCCAAATATTTTCAAGTGGCCAAAGTTGGGAAACACTGGCTTAGATAAACATCATTTCATGTATGTTTCCAAAAAAAAAATGTCAGTTGTGTGAAGGAATCCTCTTGAATACACAGGGCCCCTGGGAATGCACTACCTCACATGTCTTCCTTCCTTGCCTCTTCTTTACACGTCACAATGCAACTTGTACAAAATGAATTAGGCTCCCAGGGATCCATCACCTACAGTTCTGATCACAATTATTGGGCTGTGATAATAATAACTGAAAGGTCATCGTGATGTGTATTTGTTCTTCATTTGCCCTTCCAATCATAAGATTCTAAGCCCCTGGCCTAAGAATTGTTCTTCTCCAGTTGAGTCATTTATATAGATGCAAGCATCTAGAGAATTCAGACTGAACAGCAGAAGTTTGTGTTCATCGGATTTTTTCTTACTTGCCTTAGTTCCATAGAATATGCCTCAAAGCATAGCCCTCTCCTGATTGATCACTAGGAATTGTAGAAGCACTCTATCAGTTCCAGATACTCACACTTTACAAATAATTAGAAATACAATATGCAGTGGGTATTAATTAATACTCACAACTTATGAACTACTTGATGTATAATATGTATATAAGTGTTTGTAACACTAATTATATAACTGGCCTGCTGTGCTGTCAGTGATTTACCATTTTAATAATGTAATACCTCAGTTTATACATAAATTTATAAATTTACATAATTTTTCAATGGGTATAATTAAACCAAAGACATGCACATTGGAATTGTGTTGGCTTAGGGTTCAGTTCACTGGGACAATTAAAAACATTCCTGATTATTTCCAATTTAAATCAGTTTTGAAAGCCCTTACCAGTATTTAGTAATAATAAACCATATTGCCTATGCATTTTTACTTTAAGATATTTAACTTTAAGTTAATCTCGGAATCAGAGTTGAATATTTTTAAAACTTGTGTATTGGATATACAACACATTTTATTTTTAGACTTCTGTAACAAGTTTCCCTAACTCTTAATTAACAAATAAATGTATTCCCAACACAGCAGAATTATCAGAGAGCAGAATTGCTGACTAAGGGTAGGGAAAATTGCTTGAATTGGAGCCTAATCATTGTAATGGCTTGTGTGCTAAGGCAAAGAGGTTCTAGCATAGTGGCATTCTCATTCTAATTCTCATTCTAATTCTAAGAATTCTAATTATCCATTTACACACTTTAGCCACTGTATCATAATTATAATTATGGTAGTTAAGGGATGTCAAAATTGGATTTTTCATCCCCACCTCTGGAGGTTTATGGCAGAAAAATAGATTGTAATCTATGTTTATTAATGGGAATAATAGACCAGCAACTTCCTGGCACAAAGCTTATGTATATCTCATTTGTATAAATTGAGATATGCCCTTCCATTTCCCCATTGCCTGATCACGAAATGAGAGTGCAGGAAACAAGGTTTTTGAATGACTAGGATTAAATCAACCGGCTACCAAATTCAGATAAATTGTCATAGTTTCAGAAAGGGGGATTGAGAATGACAGGGCTACTGGAAACTTAATATGTGATGTAAGATTGAAGGCACTTGGCATATTAAATTTGACACTAAAGGAGTTAGATATGATAATGTTCTTCAAATATCTGGCAACGTACTTAGATTTAATCAGAGAAAAAAATCATGATCCTTTGTTGACACCAAAGTTTTAAAATAGTCTGGTACAGCATGCTTTAGGATTTCTACTTTTGGCAAACAGCTTTGGATGAATGCCATATTTTTCGGAGCATAAGACACACTGGAGTATAAGACGCACCTTATTTTGGGGGGAGGAAAATAGGGAAAAGAATCTGCTTACCAGGTATTCATCAGGCTAGCATCCTCTGTCTGGTCAGCTTCAGCACATTATTTTCTCCCCTAGTTAAGGGCTTAAAAAAAACTTTATTCTGAAATAGTAACAATGAAAGAGCTTGCAAGCCAGTAAGAGCTGGGAACATCATTAGCACCTGGAAAGAAACAGTCGGAGCAAGTAGAACAATGGAAAAAACCTGCAAAGGCTTAGTGCTTGGAAAACATTCTTCACAGAGAGAAACCATGAAAGAGCTTGGGAACATTAATAGCACCTGGTTAGGGCTAGAAAGAAACATCTGGAGGAAGTAAAGTAATGAAAAAACAACCCTATAAAGCAGGGTTTGGAAAACATTCTTCTTCTCAGAGAGTAACAATGAAAGAGCTTGCAAGCTGGTAAAAGCTAGGAACATTGTTAGCACCTGGTTAGGGCTGGAAAGAAACTTCTTCGGAGTAAGTTAAAGTAATAGAAAAAAACCCTGAAAAAACTTAGGGCTTTAAAAATATTATTCATAGCGAGAAACAATGAAAGAGCTTGCAAGGTAAGAGCTGGGAAGATCGTTAGTAGCTAGTTAGGGATGGAGAAAAAAAGCTATATTCAGAGTATAAGATGCACCATAATTTTCAGCCTCTTTTAGGGAGGAAAAGGGTGTGTCTTATACACCCCAAAATACAGTAGTTTAGATCAGTGGTCCCCAACCTTTGCGGCTTGGTAGCCTGATTGGGGGGAGGGGAAACGTGTGCCCATCTGGCCCCTGCTTGTGCAAGTTGAGCTGGGGGTATATGTATACATGCCAGCCTGGTTCCAACCAGGCCATGGGAGTGGGCCCAGAGGTTGAGGAATGGTTCTTGCTTTCTTTGTTCCTGAAGGTTTAGTCCTTCCCAGTTCAGAATCTTCTAATTTTCACGACCAACTGATTTTCCAGATTCTTTGAGTCATCCTGAGCCTTTTTAAGGCAAATTCTTTGGTCACGGTCATTACTTGTAATACCTTTGAAGTTATTTCTTCTTTTTGAGTTATTTGGATTATTTTTCTTCTATCTTCTCACAGATCTTCAAACAACAAAACCTGTATAATCTTTACTATAGTTAAGGAAGCTTTCTAATTTTTGACCAGCCTAGCAAGATGAAATTCAAGTCTGTCATTATGCTTTACTTACAAATATGTTTATTCTCCAATTTTTATCTGTCTTTCCTTCCCTTAATATGAGACAGTTACTTTTAAGTGCCCTTTTGTCTTCATTTAGCTTACCTGTTTTGCCTTTTATTGTCTTGCTCTCTAATGACACAGTCTTTCTTTACTCATACAATTATAGATTGTATAATCAGCTTGCAACCACAATTGAGCCCAAAATTTCTATTGCTGAGCAAGAGGGTTGTTAAGTGAATTTTGCCCCATTTTATGACCTTTTTTGCCACAATTGTTAAGTGAATCACTACCGCTGGTAAATTAGTAACATGGTTACTAAATGAATCTGGCTCTCCCATTGACTTTGCTTGTCTGAAGGTTGCAAAAAATGATCATGATCCCAGGATACTACAGTCGTCATAAATATGAGTCAATTGCCAAGCGCCTGAATTTTAATTTCATGTGGATGCTGCACTGGTCGTAACAATGACAAATTGTCATAAGTCACTTTTTTAGTGATGTTGGTTTTATAATAATTTATTATTATTATTATTGTTGTTGTTGTTGTTGTTGTTGTTGTTATTTTTATTAGTGATTATGTAACTATGAATGGTCACTAAGCAAACTGTTAAGTTGAGGACTACCAGTATCTAAAGCTCTTCATCAGGCTTTTGTCTTCAATTTGGAGAGGCATGCTCAAATAATTATATCATGTTTAGAATTAATATGATGCAGAAAGTGAAAAAGAAGGCAACAAGTATCATTTTGAACATCGCCAGAGCTTTTGAAGTAAGTAAACTACTTAGTTTTTGAAAACTGGATTTTGAAACCCAGTTTCAAAATGAAGAGCTGAAACTATTTGAAATAATTCTATACTTAAAGGATTTGGGTCACGAGTGAAACTTCCGCTGTTCTGTTAATTTTTTTCTCTCTTGAGTGTCATCCAGGAATAGCTGAAGAACTTTTAAAAAATGTTCCTTGTTATTTCTCTGTTTAGTATTCTTCCTTCTATAGCTTATGTCATATCAGCTGGTAAATAACACACTAGAGTAGTAAATTGCTACCTTTGTACAGTGACAGCGTGTACCCCGCTCTCAAGCCTTCACCAAACAAGGCAGAGATAAATGGTTGCTGCTTCTTAGATGACATTCTGGGACAAGGCTTTCTGAATGGCTGACTTTTTGGGATTTTGGTTTTGTCTTTGCAATAAAGTGCATGTATTGAGCATTTAGACAGGGCCTTAGATCTCCATATATACCAGAAGATGTCAGCCTCTAGTTCTTTAGCATCTTTTTATATGTTACCTCTGAAAATTGAAGCTATATCACTTTCCCCAGTTTTAATGTTGCAAAATTCAAGGCATCCATGGTGCGTTGCAAGACAGAATAATGGAAGAAAAGAACAACATAGTTTGAAGGGACCTTGGTGGTCTTCTAGTCCAATCCCCTACTCAAGCAGGAGACAATCTACCATTTCAGAGAACTTGGTGTCTAATCTCTGTTTAAAAACCTCCTGCAATAGAACACTCACAACTTATGGAGTAAAGCTGTTCCATTGGTTGATTGTTAATTGTTCCCAGGCCAGGAAATTTCTCTTTAGTTCTAAATAGCATCCCTCCTTGATAAGTTTTTATCCATTACTTTTTGTCCTACCTCTGGTGCTTTGGAGGCAACTCCTCAAATATTAGATGTCATCATGTCATCACTCATCCTTCTTTTTGTTAGACTAGATCAGTGATGGCAAACCTATGGCAAGGGTGCCACAGGTGGCACGCGGAGCCATATCTGCTGACACGCGAGGTGTTGCCCTAGCTCAGCTCCAATGTGCAGGTATGTGCTGGCCACCTGACTTTTGGCTCGCACAGAGGCTCTGGGAGGGTGTTTTTGGCTTCCACAGAGCTTCCAGGAGGATGGGGAAGGGCGTTTTTACTCCCCTCCGGCTCCAGGGAAGCCTTTGGAGCCTGGGGAGGGCGAAACAGGAGCCTACTGGGCCCATCAGAAGTTGGGGAAACAAGCCATTTCTGACCTCCAGACGGCCTCCAGGGGGTGGGGGAAGTTGTTTTTATCCTCTCCAGGCATTGAATTATAGATGTGGGCACTCAGGCATGTGCGATATTGCACACGCATGCTCTTTCGGCACCCGAGGGGAAAAAGGTTCACCATCACTGGACTAGACATTCCCAGTTCTTGCACTCATTCATCACATCTTTTAGCCTCCAGCCCTCAAATCATTTTTTGCTCTTTTCTACACTCTAGCATCTCAACATCTTTTCTGTATCACAACAACCAAAACTGGATGTAGTATTCCAAATGTGGTTTTATCAGTGCAGTACAAAATGGCACTAACACTTCGTCCGATCTTGAGTCTATCCACATGTTGATGTAGCCTAGGACTGAGTTGCATTTTTGGCAGCTGCGGCACACTGCTGGCTCATATTAATGTGGTGGTCCATTAGATCTCTTTTACAGCTACTGCTGTTGAGCCAGGTATCACCTAGTTTGTACCTGTGTATTTGATTTTTCTTTCCTAAGTATAAAATCTTACTTTTTCACCACTAAATTTTATTTTGTTGGATAGGGCCCAGTGTTCAAGTCTGTCTTCTAAAATGTTGACTACTTCATCCAGCAGCTTGGTGTTGTCTGCAAATTACAAACTGCAGACCAAATGAACCACTTACTTCTATATGGTTAATCCTAAACCCAAGAGAGTTTTAAAAATGATAAAGAATAGAATAGAACAGAACAGAATTGAATTCTTCATTGGCCAAGTGTGATTGGACACACAAGGAATTTGTCTTTGGTGCATATGCTCTTAGTGTACATAAAGAAAAATAAAATACATTAATCAAGAATCATAAGATACAACACAGTGATGGTCATAGGTTACTAATAAGGTTACTTATAAGTGCCAGCCAGGCTGAGGATTCCTCTCCCAGTGTAGCAGATGTGTAATTAAAGGAGTCTTTAATAATACTTCTTATATCCACATTGACTCCTACAGCACTACACTGTCTAGTCTTCTGAAATTAAATTGGATAATCTCCTATAACGGAAGAATCAATTATTTCAGAGACACCAGAAAATAGAATCCTTTTTATAGGATGTGATTAGGGATCACATTCTTGCAGCTTATTAGACAACAACTATTAAAGCTAGTTTTCTCAATAACTATAATCATATTACTCATAGGGTCCTCTTCTTATTCCCAGCTCTTTGGTGGTGCAGTGGTAAAAATGCAGTATTGCAGGCCAAATCTGCTGACTGCTGATTGCCAGCAGTTTGGCAGTTCAATTCTCACCAGGCTCAAGATTGGTTCAGCCTTCCATCCTTCCAAGGCCAGTAAAATGAGGACCCAGATTGTTGGGGGCAATATGCTGACTTTGTAAGCTGCTTAGAAAGGGCTGAAAGCACTGTGAAGCAGTATATAAATCTAAGTATTATTGCTATTTATAAACCTGCTTCTGGATTATAACACACATCATTTCCAGCAATCTTTCCCGTCATTTCCAGAGTCTTCGGAGAGGGGCGGCATACAAATCTAATAAACAACAACAACAACAACAACAACAACAACAACAATAATAATAATAATAATTTACATTCTCTGTTTCACTATTATTTTATAAATCAGATTAAATTAGGTTGGGTTAAGGACTATTACACAAACTAATTCTAAACTATGGACATATGAAGTCATAGCATCTTCCAATTTGAGAGAATTCCAAACAACCATGATCAAAGCCTGATTCCTTGTCTCTATTGCTATCTCAAGAAGTTGATCACGTAATACAACGTAACCCTGCCTGTGCTCCTCATCCTACCTCCTGATCACAGTTTCTGTTCAGTAATCATCCTAATCTGGAAAGAGGGTAGAAAGGAACCAATTCCTTTCAATTCACCAAGAAAATGTTGTTTAATTTTTGAAAGATTTTCAGGGACAGGAATCAGATTTGTTGACTTTTAATTTAGAAGCTACTTATGTGTTCTCCATAAATCCTGACCAAGCTTCATTCAACGTATATTTTAAGATACCATGGATACCTGATTCTTGAGCTTTAAGATGATGAAGGCAGAGAAGCCATATACGTATAACCTTATTTGTGTGAAATCATATGTCTCCCAAAAGACAAGAGGGGGGTAATCTACCTCTTTTTGGGTGAGATGCCATGTAAAATTAATACCATGCAACTCAGAGCTAAACGCAGAACAAAAAAAGATAGCTGCAATAGTTGAACTTCATATCTGACTCCAGGCAACTGACCTGTACAATTACAGGATTTTCCCATTAAAGAGATGGAAGATGGTGACCACTAATTGCTCTTGATGCAGGTTCCTACTTTGTGACAAGGCTCGCCCTTTCTGGAGTAGTCCCTATGGTCTAAACATGTCATTTAGAGGTAAGAAAATATTCCAGATTATATCCAGTATAAGAGCCTATAAACCTAACAAAGCAGAGAAACAGACAGTGACTAATTCCTATCTTCCAATTGCACAGATAACCCTAAAAGGGACTTTTCAACGATGAGACATGATGAAGTCTGGATATAGTGATCTAACCTAATCCAAGACTGTTAGGAAGTTGAAGCATCACTCCTCTGACCAGCCTCTTTAACTAGGACAGAGATTGGAACTGCAAACTGTTTCCCTCAAGGTTATTTTACTCTCAACCCTTCTGCTAGAAACTCAAGAAATCATTCCTTCCAGTATTGAGATTGAGTATTCTGTCATGTACGCTCTATTTTTAGCCCAGAAAGTGCTATGATGTCCGATTAACTAGCTTCTGGATTTGGGACCAGCTAACCTGCTTTTGGAAATGTTCAACCATAATAGACATCATGACATTGACTGTTATACATAGAGGATATTAAATCAAATTTGGGTGCTATGCTATGTCCCACCTGAATTGTTGTGACTTTTACTCTAATTCAAGATGACCAATTTTCTCTAATGGAGTTATCAACCCAGTTTTGGAGAAGGAGGCTGGCTCTGATTTTTATTTCAATTATTAAACAGTAATTTTATTATTAGGGCACACAAGTTTAATATCAGGGTTAAAACAAGGACAAACTATCAGAGCATCTTAATCTTCCAAGACTTGATTATAGATTCCAAAGGTGCCATCTTAAAAAAATAAACGGCACTAGCATTAATATCAACCCTATATGTAAAAGTCCAATTAAATTGATTTATTGTTATTCAAGCTTTTGCACAGGAATATTCTCAACTAACGGTTAATATTTGTTAAGATAATGGTCAATGGAATTCAAGGGGGAGTTGGATTTAATTTACTTATGACTATATAGAGATTCTAGACTGATTCCTGTTTTAACTCAGTGCCCCCAAGTTGCATCATTCTCCCTCTAGAATCGCAGAGCAACAGACCGCTAAACTCACATCAAAAGATTTTAGGATATATCAGGATATATATACACATTGCAATTGCTAAATTTTTGAGATACTTGTATTATATGTTACATATAGCCTGCATTTGTACATTCCCTTTTCTTCTCCCCTCTCTTGAAATATCCCTCTGGTTAGTCAGAAAATAATATTAGTTCTAAAGTAGAACCTTCTAAATCTCCAGTGCATGTGCAAAGAGTGAAAACCATTCAAAAATCCAAATCTCACCATGAAGTTGTCTGAGCACAGTACAAATGTATTGTATAAACTGTCGCCTTTCTCCTCCTAATTAAAAAAACTGCTTCAACCAAGAATGAAACTTCTTGAAGTCCTTGACAATAAGTTCAAGATCATTTTCATCAGTTCAGGTAAGGGGGATGATATATATTACACTAGGAAATCCCCAGTCTGTCCTGAGTGTCCAATGCAAGATACAGACACTTTGAAGTGACTTATCTGGACAAACAGAAAGGATTCCTATAGACTACAATAACTTCCCTTCTTTACTCCATGGCCTATTCCAGTGTTCCACCAAGTGTAGTGATAGGGACACTTATTCAACCAAATAAGTGTTTTCACATTATCTTTAATGACATTCGAAATCTGAGGTATTGGTTATTATATGCTGACTTCAAATTGGGGAAGGAAAGAATATAAATGGGAAACCACAGGTATCTTTCCTTTTTCTTCTGGGGGATATTATTCATGAATTTTATTAAGCTACTGGTGGGTTATAGTCTTTTAATTTCCCAATAGTAAATGTCTCTTACCACAAACTCCAGAGACCATAAAGAATATTAAAAAGTTTGGAATTTAAACACCATAGAGAATATTAAAAAGTTTGGAATTTAAGTACTGTAAAGAATATTAAAAAGTTTGGGATTTAACTGGGCTTTTAACTGCGCTCTTGGATTACAGACTCTTTGTGAGTCTTCTTTTACAAATTGGAGTCTATTGTCTCCTGGCACATTGCTAAATGGTACTGAAGAAAAGACTCTAGAGTAGTAGCTGCATTAATATTTTAGTAAAATATTTAAGTTTTAGTAACTTAAAGTTTCAACAAGTACATTCAGAATAAATGAAATACAGCTGTCAAGACATGCTCATGAAGTTTAATTGATGTAAGGCTCTTCTCATGGAAATATGATCCTATGACAAAATGGATCTTGTCACTTGCTATAATTGCTCAGACACACAAGCCTATGCATATTATGTACTTATGCATATTATACCTAGATTTGGGGGGGGGGGGGGGCTTGAAGGAGTAAAAATAATATTTTTACATAAGGGGCGGGGAGACTCGTGAAGGGAAAAATAGCTGAAATGGGCTAAGAATGGCTGTGGAAAAATTAGAAAGAAATAAGGGGGGATACGATGGGGCTAGTAAGCAAAGTGGGAGTCTTGGTAGACATGGATGCTGAAAAAGAAGCTGTTTCAGAAATGATCCAAAATTTCCAAAGAGCAATCAGCAAAAGTATTGCTAAGATATGTGGTGAGGACAGTAGAACGTAGGGTCAATTTACTTTCAGTAGACATAGAGTCTATTTTCTTTATTTTGTGCACATATGCAGAGGGAAAAGAGAACCTGTCTGTCCTATGCAACTATCTAGAGGGAGAATAAGAAGGAAGATTGACATTTTGCTACCCATGACCGGTTGCCAGTTAAGTTTTAAGATAGGCATACAGTCATTTTCACACACATACTGTTGGCATCAGAAAGATAGTTAATGAACCAAACAGTACAGCAGTTCTGTTTTAGAGTAATTTGTGATAGTCCACTCTTATTTGAAAGCAAACAAGGGAAGGGAGAGTATATATCATACTTTATGGAGTATAAGACACACTCTCCCCCCCCCCCCCCCCCCAAAAGATGGTGGAAATGTTGGTGCATCTTAACCTCCAAATACAGCCATTTTTGGCCTCCGGAAACTCTGCCTGCTCATTTTTGCCCAAAACAGTCCCATTTTTCACAAAAACGGGATGCACAGAGGCTTTGTGAGGCCTGCAGAGTGTTCCTGGGGGCTGGGGAGGGCAAAATGTGATGAGTGAGGGGGTTTGGGAGGTGAAAATTGGGTCAGTTTTTCACAAAAACTGGCGGTTTTGCCATTCCCAACCCTCAGAAGCACCCTGCAAGCCTTCCAAACCCTCTGTATGCCCCATGCTTGCAAAATATTGACTTGTTTTTGCCTCCCAAACCCCCCATGTGTTACAATTTTGCCTTCCCCAGCCCCCAGGAGCACTTAACAGCCCTCCCAAATCCTCTGCACACCTCACATTTGCGCAAAAAAAAAAAAGACCTTTTTTTTGGTCTCCCAAAAAATCCTGTCACTTTTTGCCCTCCCCAGTCCCCAGAAGCATTTTGCAGTATGCAGAATGCTCTTATAGTCCGAAAAATACAGCATGTGCGTTAACCGAATTTCACTTGGTTTTGTTTCTTCTTGGAAAAGTCAACCTTTCAAAGAAATTGATTTCTTTTTATCCTTATTAAGTAAGACTAATTTGAAGACCAGAATAGTTCATAAGAAAAAACTTGCCTATTGTTCTTGGTCTCATCAATCCCAAGAATTCATAAAAAAAATATCATTCCATTCTTCTGTGCCTTAACAAACTATAGCCAGGTTTGTGAAAACAGAGAGCATATTCTATTTGTGAGAGAAATTTGGCTAACGTGGTTCAGATGCCCCTATTCATTCCTTCCTCTCTTGAGATTGTCACCAGAGCACATCAGATGGCATGCTAGTTTGGCACAACTAAATTCCTCTGTCATCCCTATTTACTTGAGAATAACACCCCCTGCCCTGTAGCATTAAAGAACCAGTTAAATGAAAAGAAAAAACACAAATATTTAAGCACTGCTGATAGAAAAGACAGTGTTTCACCCTGTGGGATTGTATTCCTTAAATATTTCTCTTTCACCTCGAAAAGTTGACACTTAAAAAAAAAATGACACTTGAGAATTCCAAGTAGCTGTATCAAAGATTTTCAATAAAAATAAAATGTGCAGCCTTTCTCAATTTACTGCTTTCTAGATGGGTTGAATTTAACTCCTATAATCCCAGTCATTTTAGATTTATTATCTCTCTCCCCATATTATCCAAAATTCTTGTTCTCGGCAGGGTCTTCTATCTAGTTGTTTTTTACTTTTTCTTTGGCTTTCATCCATTCTCCTTTCTGCCCTTTAGGGCTACAGCTTGCTCCAAGAACTTCTGTCTTATTCTAATTTATATGTGATGGCCAAAGTAGCTTGTCACTAAGTGGGGTTAGCTATCTCATGAATTACTTATGCCAACCCCTCCCCCATCTACCCATCTCCACCAGACTCAACATATGCTAGTTTCCATCTTCTCTAGTACATTCCAATTGTTTTAATTTGATTGAATAGATGATTGGATGTCAACAGCAAATGCATTGAGAATAATGGCATCGTAGGAAAATGGCATTGTAGGAATTCCCTCTAGATCCACACTTGAAACCTTGAAAAACCAGGTAGGTTTCCTCATTCCCAGATGCCTGAATACCCCATATTCTGCTTTCTATCAACAGGTCACCTATCAGGTGTTTCTGTCACTGAGCTGGACAAATAGTTCCGACATTCCTGATTTCCCCCCTTTGAGTCACTACTTAGTCCTATAATTTCAATCACTGTGGTTATCTTCATCTGGGGTCTCCTTGAAAGATCTCAAGTCCCATCTTTAATCTCTCAAAAAACCCTCTCTTATTAGCTTGAGTCTGCCACCAGCACTTCCCTCTACAGTTGGTGTCACAGGCCTGCATAACTGAAAATAAAAATAGAAAACTTTCCCATCCTGTCCCTGTCCCAGATGCCATTGCCACTACAATTCATCCAGTGATCATATGATGCAGTGATGCCTCTCTGCTGCCATGCTGGTCCTATCAACAGTAACTCAGTTACTTTTATAATTAATTGGTTACTGAGCCAGGGTGGCGTAGTGGTTAGAGTACAGCACTGCAGGCTAGCTGTAGTTCAGCAGTTCAAATCTCAACACCAACTCAAGGTTGACTCAGCCTTCCATCCTTCCGAGGTGGGTAAAATGAGGACACAGATTATTGGAGAAAATATGCTGCTTGTGTACACCACTTAGAGAGGGATAGAAAAGCACTATGCAGCAGAATATAAGTGTAAATGCTATTGCTATTGCTACTCCAACAGTGCACCAGGTCCTACCATTGCTGAGATACCTCCAGCAATGGAAAATAGTTGAGTGTGTAATTCATCTGCTTTCACTTTCCTTGCTACTCTTTCAGTAGCAATCAGTTGACACCCAGCAATAGAAGTAGCCATTGTCATCACCAGTGATGCCACTCATCTGTTATCCCAACTGATCTCTCCCACCATCTGTCAGATCCCACAACCAGCCATAGGCCAAGCAGTTTCTTCCAATGACCTAAGGAATCTTCCTTTGCCAGGACACTGCTGAAAAGTTTCTCCATACAAGTGGTGATCTAGCACATCTAAACCATTGAAATCAAATCCTTACGTAAATTAACCGTAAACTTCAGAGCTATCCCTTCCTCTAACACATTTTTTTTAACTTTCAAGTTCATGGGGTACCCTCCCTGACATCCTCTTTAAACCAACTCCCCTGGAAGGGGAGGAGAAACCCAAGTTTAGTAAAATCTAAATGATCTGTTCTGTTGTCCATCTTTCTTCATGGATCAGCATTTCTGCATGCTATGAATATTTGATGTTGAAGAAGCAATGTTCAGATAGAAACATAGAAGATTGACGGCAGAAAAAGACCTCATGGTCCATCTAGTCTGCCCTTATACTATTTCCTGTATTTTATCTTAGGATGGATATATGTTTATCCCAGGCATGTTTAAATTCAGTTACTGTGGATTTACCAACCACGGCTGCTGGAAGTTTGTTCCAAGAATCTACTACTCTTTTATTAAAATAATATTTTCTCCTGTTGCTTCTGATCTTTCCCTCAATTAATCTCAGATTGTGCCCCCTTGTTCTTGTGTTCACTTTCCTATTAAAACAAGACCAAGGGGGTACAATCTGAGGTTAGTTTGGGAAAAGATCAGAAGCAACATGAGAAAATATTATTTTACTGATGGGATCCAATAAATACTGTAGATTGTTATGATAAGATAGGTGTCATAATTATTGGGATCTGGATATTGTAGCTTGCGTGGGGATAGCCCTGGAACTATGCTTGAGAAAGAATGCCAGGATATTTTCTTGCAGTTTTTGGTCTTAAAGGAGATAAACAGCCAAAAGGAGGAAATAAAAAAGGAGTGCAGTATTGATAAGTAGCAGTCAGGCCAAGGAGATTTTCTTGGAGCTCCCAATGTCTGAAACTAGATTAACGGGGAGGAGGAAGAGGGACAAAAAGAGGCTGCTGTTAGCCAGATAACATATAATCCTCTTTCTTTCCTCTAAGAACTTAGTAAGTGCCTGAGGTGAGGGAACTTGTTCTCCTACTGAGTCTTGTCCCTCTCTCCTGATTGCCACCCTTAACCACTCTGCTTAGCATTTTCCTGGGGAAAGAATAATATATTTTTGCAGTGGTGAGCAAAAACTTTACTTTTCTTGTCTAATTATACTTTCAATGCACCCCTCTCATTGGCTGGATGCCCTTTCTTGAAGTCATTAGTCTTCACAGTAGGAGGAAAAGTTCATCAAAGACTCTGTATCCCAGCAACCCCTGCTGTGCCATTATGCACCAGAGGATTCCTGAGCAAGAGTGTTACATCTGCTGCCTTAAATCTGCCATTCACTTTCCTAGACCCTAAGCAGACATGCCTTTGAAATGGGGCCTGGGGAGAGGCCCACATACTATCCCCCGACTCTTTCATTTTAAAAGGAATTTAGAGCAATATGGGATCTAAAAAAAGCTAGAGAAGAGATTGTTGATAAGTAAGAATGCAGATAGAACTTATTAGTGTAACATGTTTTCAGTAAGAGATTTTAAATATGGGAAAGCTTACTCTTTGCTATCACAGGTAACTTCTCTTTGATAATAATTGGGTAGTGCAGGTAGGATTCATATGAATTGTGTTGAACTGAAACTGTTTTCTAGCCCATGCTCACACACCAAGTGCTGTTCGCAAATTGCCACCAACATTTTAAGGATACATTTTTATTTCGCACATACATAAGAAACATAAATATATATTTAACAATTTAAAATGGATTAATGGACCAATTTAATATATTGTGATGTCTTGTGGGTTATTGTTGTTTTTTTCCTTCAGTTGTATAACTTTCTGATATCAAGTTAGAGACCCAGCTTGTTGGGGGCAATATTCTGACTCTAAACCACTTAGAGAGGGCTATAAAAGCACTATAAAGTGGTATATAAGTCTAAGTATTATTGCTACCGGTAGTTGTAAAGAGATAACACAGCCATTAGATGTTAATAATAGAATGGACATTTAAACATTTAAAAATATTTTTAACACATAGTTATGATTACATATTAATGTTTATGAGTTAAAACAGCTTGTGTATTCTCAAGTGAGTGAATATAACTCAGTAGTAGAGCATCTGCTTTTTGTGTATTCAATCCTAGGTTCAGCTTCTGGGAAAGAGAAGGAAAAGTATTAGTTTGTCACAAATTTTATTGTTGCTGCTCTGTAGAATAATTCAGGGATTATTAGATATTTGGACACTTTCCACAAATACTTTTTAGTAATTTGTATTACTAAATTACTAAATTACTTAATATTTCTTAGTAATTTATATAATTATTTTATAGTAATTATAGTAATTTAGATTTCTTTACATATTGTTCCATTTATAATATTGTACACCACCCTGAGTCGCCTCGAGAAGGGCGGCATGGAAATCAATCAATCAAACAAACAAACAAATAAAGGCTGCCTGCTCAAAACATATTGCTAAACTGATACCCTGTTTTCCCCAAAATAGGACATCCCCTGATAATAAGCCCAAGCGGGCTTTTGAGTGCATGAGAATAAGGCAAAGCGCTTATTTCAGGGTTCAAAAAATATAAGAAAGGATCTTATTTTAGGGGAAACACATACCTACATGCATATATGCAAAATGAAAATGTTTATCTGAATCTGCAAGTATTTAGCATCTAATTCAATAGATGTATACCTTATTGTTTGGAGACAAATAGTAGAATGCAAGGAATGGGGAAAGACTTGTGTTGATGTATCATGCAATTTGGAAGAATTCCCATGTATTTCTATAATTAGATCTTTCTTCATAATTTATGACACATTTGGGTGCACTTATCTTGTTTTATAAAACATGAACTGATCCTAGACATTTATCCCATCTCAAAAATTGCACACCATTTGGGGAAAGACTGAATTGGGAGACAAAGAGAAAGTTGAATTTCTGCTGGTTTGGGCCTATATCTGTACGTGCTACCAGTGTAATGCCAAATTTCCCATCTGATGTTGTTTGTGACTGTCAAGAGCACTAGGTGTCTGATTCTGATTCTGTAAATATACACTATGAAGTATATATTACACTTCTACAAAGTCTATTTGAATCTGTGCTGCAGTGTCTCTTTCAAATTTCTTGAAACATCTTGCAAGAATTATGATTTCTCTCCAGGTTAAAATTTGACTTATTTATGTCTTTCTTGATCTTTAACTCATTAACTCCACTATATACTTTTCTTAGCAGCAGTGAAGACTCACCCTCTAACTTTCGGGGCAGCTTTTTAAAAATGTTATAAATATTTTAGTATATGCCTGCTTCACTTTAACCTTTTCTTTTCCTGTGGGGTAAATGTAGGCAGTTTCTTATGGAAGAAATGTATCGGTTCCATGACTGAAGTAGCAGTAGGACATCTAATAGGTGTTTGCCTTTCTCAGTCTCTCAAATCTCCTTCCTGGAGGAGTTGTCATGGCTGTTGAAAGTTAAAGAAGGTGGTGGGAGAATGTCATTTTGCATTCCCCCTTTGAAGTGCTCAGATTTCATTTCAGAAAGAGGCAGGAGCACAGTGATATTTAATTTAGATACCCCTCTTTTTTCCTGAAGCTTTCACTATTTATAGAGATACTTGAAAGCAAGACAGCAAGAGAAGTACCTTATTACTGAGCTCATATTTCACATTTTATGAGAGCCACTCAGTTCCACTATTGGTTTCTGAAATCTAGTTTCCCTTTTGTACAATGGCTTCTATAGGAAGGATCTTTTGGCATTTCAGCTAATTTCCTTCTGTTCCTAAGATTAGAAACATCTCACTGGGGGAAATAAATCTGAAAGAACTTCGTTTTGAAAGAATGAAGTTCTTTATCTATATTTTCTTTTATTTACAGTTGTGATGTAAAATAAGAACAGATCATTTTAAGGATTTAACTTTTGTAATACATCTTGTTTCTTGGGAAGTGGAAATCATTTCATAGCAGACAGATCTCTGCTCACCATGAAATCTTTATTCTCTATGTCTGAATCTATGTAGGTCCCTGAAGCATTCTGAAGATAGAGATGGCAACAGCTAGAAGCCAATATTTTGCTTTGAAGTGTTCCAGCAATCTAGGAGGAAAAAAAAGAGAGAACTCATAGTTTAAGGCCTTGAAGAGTACATGAGCCAGAATTTTGGTGAATTGAAGTCTGAACAGGTTTTTCACCTCTTCAGGGGAGGAGAAAAACATAGAACTTGGTCTATGTCTCTCTTCTCCCACCCACCCCCACCAAAACCCCTTTCCTATTTACTTTTCTATGTACCTTCCAAAGCACCAAAAGGCAAAACAAGAAACAATGGATAGAAGCTTAATCAAGGAGAGAAGCAATCTAGAACTAAGGAGAAATTTGCTAACAGTGAGAGCAATTAAACAGTGGAAGCCTGCCTTCAGAAGTTGTGGGTGCCTCATCACTCCAGGGTTTCAAGAAGAGACTGGATAGCTATTTGTCTGAAATGATTTAGTCTAGGGCAGGAGTAGGCAAAGTTGTCTCTTCTATGACTTATGAACTTCAACTCCCAGAATTCCTGAGCCACGATTGACTCACAAATTGTGGGAGTTGAAGTCCACAAGTCATAGAAGAACCAACTTAGTCTCTTGCTTGAGGAGGGGGGGTTGGATTAGAAGACCTATAAGGTCCCTTCCAACTCTGTAATTCTGTTATTTTGGTCACTCCTGTAGCCATGCTGCTTAGCCTTTGCTTTCAAAAGTTCCTCCATCAAAGGATTGTTCTCTATGTTATGTTTCTTGGCTTTTAAGAAAATCTGTGCAGCAAAAGAGAAGATAGTACAGTAAAAGATTGCTAAAATAGTTCAACTTCCCCACCCCACCCCTTCCTATGCTTTCCTTCTGTTATAACCATCCCTGAGGGATAGAGTGGTACATTTTCTGATTCATTAGCAGTGTTATTCTTCAGGAAGTCTTTAATTGGAAACAAAATGGAAAGCTGGCACATCTGTCATGAATGGTGGGTTGCTGCCTTGCTTCTGGCCAACCAGAGGGTCAGGCGGTTGTGAACTCTTTTAGCTCCTTGGGGTGTTAAGTCAAAAGTCCATAACAATTGGAATAATTGGAGAGAGAATGAGTATAGAGAATAAGTCATGGCTAGGCATGAGAACGAGGATTTGCCTGGTTTACATAATTAGTGATCGCTTAGAGACCTCCAATTCAGTACAAGTTAGAGAAAATGAATGAGTGGTTGTGCTTCATATAGGGGGAGGTAGATAACAAGTAGAATTAAAATACCACGTTTGATTTACCTCTGGAGCTTTTTTTCTATTCTCCTGTTTTCATTAGGTGAAGTGATTGGGTGAGTCTATGCAGTCACAGAAAACTTACCTATTTTTAAGGAAGGTTATATAGCACCTACCCACATTTCCAATCTGTTACTTTCCAATTTTCCTAAACAAAAACCTTCAGAGAATATATAATAGTGGGGCTCCCCAAGGCATACCAGTCTTATTCTTATTATACTCAAAAGGTAGAATGCCCAAGGTACTGTATTTTAAGGCAAAACAAAACAGCCTCAGTTTTCAGACATTTGGGGAACACTTCTAAAATGCTTTATCTGTTCTATTTTGATTAAAGTTTTATTTTCTTTCAGCAAAAAGTCACACTTAAACTGTCTCATCTCATCATCTTCTCTTTTAAGATACAAAATCACCTCTCCTTCCAGTGTCATGATTCTACAGAGCGTCTGTTCTTTCCAGAAGAGTTTGCTGTTTTTAAATTCTTTTCCCCTACTTGCTGTGCCTTTTCTGACCTTCCCTGTCAGTATTTATGCTTCTCTCATTGGCTGTGCAGAGAGGTTTATATTTTCTCTTAAGAATCTAAGATGAATGTTTGATTTGTTTCTATAAAGTACATGATCAAATTATTCCTTTTAGATAGAAACTGCACTGTGGGGTCATACCTAAAACAGTTTGTGTTTTCTAGCCAATGCTAATTAATCTTAATCCTAATCTTGGGAAGCAGATATTTCATATGCAAAGTTTAATAAGCAGTTAGCAAGGAAGCAGCAAAGTAAATGCTCCTTTTAACATGTAGAGTAAGTTCAGAACATGAATTTACAATTTATTGTTTCCAGCAACATGAAGATAAGCTAAACAAATGATGGATGATCTCTGGCGGGTCCGGAACAGGGGCTTGTCCTCTGTCCTGGTGCTTCTTGACCTCTCAGCGGCTTTCAATACCATCGACCATGGTATCCTTCTGCGCCGGCTGGAGGGGTTGGGCGTGGGAGGCACTGTTCTTCAGTGGTTCTCCTCCTACCTCTCTGTCGGTTGCAGTCAGTGTTAGTGGGGGGTCAGAAGTCGACCTCTAGGTCTCTCCCTTGTGGGGTGCCTCAGGGGTCGGTCCTCTCCCCCCTGCTATTTAATATCTACATGAAACCCCTAGGTGAGATGATCCAAGGGCATGGGGTGAGGTATCATCAATATGCCGATGATACCCAGTTATACATCTCCACCCCATGTCCAGTCAACGAAGCAGTGTAAGTGATGTGCCGGTGCCTGGAGGCTGTTGGGGCCTGGATGGGTGTCAACAAACTCAAACTCAACCCAGACAAGACGGAGTGGCTGTGGGTCTTGCCTCCCAAGGACAATTCCATCTGTCTGTCCATTACCCTAGGGGGAGAATCATTGACCCCCTCAGAGAGGGTTCGCAACTTGGGTGTCCTCCTCGATCCACAGCTCACATTAGAGAAACATCTTTCAGCTGTGGCGAGGGGGGCGTTCGCCCAGGTTCGCCTGGTGCACCAGTTGCGACCCTATTTGGACTGGGAGTCACTGCTCACAGTCACTCATGCCCTCATCACCTCGAGGCTCGACTACTGTAACGGTCTCTACATGGGGCTACCTTTGAAAAGTGTTCAGAAACTTCAGATTGTGCAGAATGCAGCTGCGAGAGCAATCATGGGCTTTCCCAAATATGCCCATGTTACACCAACACTCCGCAGTCTGCATTGGTTGCCGATCAGTTTCCGGTCACAATTCAAAGTGTTGGTTATGACCTATAAAGCCCTTCATGGCACCGGACCAGATTATCTCAGGGACCGCCTTCTGCTGCACGAATCCCAGCAACCAGTTAGGTCCCACAGAGTGGGTCTTCTGCGGTTCCCGTCAACTAAACAATGCCGCTTGGTGGGACCCAGGGGAAGAGCCTTCTCTGTGGCAGCCCCGGCCCTCTGGAACCAACTCCCCCCAGAGATTAGAATTGCCCCCACCCTCCTTGCCTTTCGTAAGCTGCTTAAAACCCACCTCTGCCGCCAGGCATGGGGGAATTGAGATACTCTTTCCCCCTAGGCCTTTACAACTTTATGCATGGTATGTCTGTATGTATGTTTGGTTTTTATAATAATGGGTTTTTAACTGTTTTTAGTATTTAATTATTATCATATGCTGTTTTATTATTGCTGTTAGCCGCCCTGAGTCTCTGGAGAGGGGCGGCATACAAATCCAATAAATAATAATTATTATTATTATTGAGAAGGTACTTTCTTATAGGTTCTATTGGGGTCCCCCCCCCCAAGATTCCAATAAATGGGCCTTGTAGAATGAACAAGCAGGGACATGTAATATGTAAGCTTATTTTTAATTTTTTAAAAATTAGATTAGAGGAGAGGGAAACATATTTCTCCTGTGAACTAAAGAAAAACCCGGGTTCACATGTATAGAAAAATAATTTTAGCCGGCTAGTCAGCCATGGTTGATCTCAAAAAAAAAAAAAAATCTAGGAAAGTTGGGTTTTGGTTAATAATTGGGTGGAAACCTTAAGGGCATACTTTGCTAAAGATTATAGTTAAAAAAATAAAAATAAAATAAAATCCTGGGAAAGGGCACTGCTATACAGGGCTCCACAAACTTGGTAACTTCAAGACTTGTGGACTTTAATTCCCAGAATTCTATGAGCTGAAGTCCATAAGTCTTAAAGTTGCCAAGTTTGAAGACCTCTGTGCTAAACAATTTCCCTTGCCAAAGAACTCAAAAAATAAGCTGCTAGAATTTGAATTCAACACTAGGAAGAATTAACTTATTTACATATTTATTTTAATTAAATTTTAATTAAATTATTAAAGGTTAAGATGGTGACATGGAAGTTAGAATCAAGCATATAGGTTAGTATATACCATCCAGCATTCTAGGTTGTTCACTCCAGAAGTTAAAGTGTTTTTTTTTAACTGAAGTAGAATCTTTTTAGACCATTGTATAATTAATAAAGAGCAAATATTATCTTCTCAACTTTGTAGCATGACCACTAAAGCGCAGAATTCCATTTCCATTGCCTTCATTTCCATCCCCCAAAATATATGAACAAATATACTAGTGGAATTAAATTCTTTATGAAATCAGGTTTGAAAAGATGCGGCTGTGGCTCATTATCAGATCAAACAAATTAACTTGGAATGTTCAACATCGCTTCTCAATTATATGAAGGAACAATTTCTTCAAAAAAAATTCCATATTTCATATCTGCTTTTGTACTTGGACATTTCATCTCAATTCAATGGCTGCTTGTGAATAGCTATTATAGACTTATTATTTTGAAAAGATAAAAATTAGAAAATAGAGACATTTTGAATCACTTGAGGGCTGTCAGTTATATGTAGATGTCAAAAGATATTTTCATTTAAAACATTGCCTCGCAGCCCTTTTGGTAAATGATACTTACACTGGAGGTCCTCTAATAATAATAATAATAATAATAATAATAATAATAATAATAATAATAATAATAATAACAACAACAACAACAACAAAAACAACAACAATAACAGCAATAATAATAATAATAATAATAATAATAATAATAATAATAATAATAATGAATCATGAATCATTATCCTATCTAGGGTATATACTACCCAGATGATAAAAAAGTGTTCTTATAAAATTTGGATTAAAGTAATATTATTTTAGCATGAAGATTTGCCTACACCCATTTCAAATTGTTTGTACTGTTTATTCACACATTCCTTCATCTTCCATCCTGCCAGAGCCATAGCAGTACGTACAAGCATCAGGGCCTTTTCTACAGTGTGTAGGGAAGAGAAGCTGCTCTGCAAAAGAAAGTTTGCCTAGCGATGTTGTTGTCCATCCCTAATTTAACATAGAGTTCTCAAGCTTTTGAGAACAATAGGCATATTTTAAATATTTATCTAATATTTGTTTAAACAATTGATATGGCCAATGGTCTCCCAGAAGTGCTTCTGGATGGCGCATAGTGCCTTAAAAAGAACAAATCAACAAAACATGGCACTGGAGGCTGTGCCTGGAACTCAAATATAGGAACCCAAATACAGGAATTAGCTTGTAGTAAAATACTTTCCATGCAGCTATGGATAAATGAATTAGCATTAAAGCTTCCAGTTCTGCATTCCGAATCTCCTATGTTCTTTGTCCAAAACAGCCAGGTTCTGAACTTAGAATAAATCCATATGAATTGCTCTGTGTAATTCTGCTCAGTCTTGTTTTCAAACCATTTGTTCCACTGCATTCTTTCCACCTGTTGTCAGCCAATTAAGGAGATATTGGATTCGTCCCCATATACATTTTTGTTACAGAGTTGTGTTTTTTCTTTTGATCATGATTTTGACATGATTTTCTCCCATGCTATAACTTTCACTTTGAAAGTTGGATTGTTCTTTAAAATGTCAAATATTTTTTCTAAATGTTGGAGTGTGGAATGCAGGAGGATCAGCTGAAGAAAGTTAAAGGTTTAAAGGCATGGAAGCTAGAGAATAGTGTGCTATGAAAAGTGCACATGGAAGGAATATAGCAGGGATATTTTTTCCAATGTAAAAATATTTTTAAACCCATTTGCAGGCCATTTCTTTAACTATTAAGATGTATAGTTAAATAGAAATGATGTTAAGATGCTAAAATTCCAAGATTTACATTTTGCTTTGTAAATCATGGAAAAACAGGTCTAGTTTATTTTTTTCAGCATGGCCGCATTAGTCACCAATTTTATATACGGATTGATTGAACAGCTTGAGTAAAATATGAAACCAGCCTCATCAGACACTGAACTGCATTTGATCGGCCTTTCTTTTCTTTGTGAACTATAAAGGGTAGCCAGCTAAAATACTCAAGGCAGAGAATCACCGTACCAAGCAATCTGCAGGGAACATAAAGGAAAAGAAAAGAGAAGCGCTAAAGGGAGAAGAATATAGGAGATAAACAAAGTGACATAAACGACAGAAAGATATTGACTGAAAAGATAGAACAAGTGAAGAATGATCATCCTTCTATTAGACCTCTGAGAGAGCAAGTATAATAGTCTCTAAGTTTTCATTGTGCACAGGGTGAAAAGCCAATGTCTCTTTTGAGGGATAGTAGCAGAGATAATAGTTACAGAGTTTCTAAGCACAGGACACATTTTAGAGTCATTGTAGAAAAAAAATGTGTTGGTTTGTTGTTTCTTCCATTTTCTATCCTGTGAGTTCCATCCAGTGCATGTGTTAGTATCAAAACCACCAAAATCTGTAATGGTAGTTTTTCCTCCAAGGTTCTTTTGCAATTGGACTTACACTGACTGGTTTTGAATTTCAGAGAAGTCAGGTTGCTTATCGCTGTGAGTTCAGTGAGACTTAATTTTGGAGCATTATTTATTTATTTTTCATTCATTCATTCATTCATTAGCACAATTCTGTAGTCAGCACCTCACCATTTCTAATATTATAAATAATTTCCTTTTCGTTTTAGCAATAATAAAATCAATTTGTGTTCTATGTATTAACTAAGGTCTTTGTTTATATAGACTACTAATAAGGAAGTGGTCTCCAGATTTGAGTCAGACTTGGGTAAGGTTTTATAAGCGTAAACATATAATTGTTTATAGCAAAATAAATTGTATAATATTTATTCAAATAAACCAAGCTAAGATTTGCAGCCTAAATATTTTTCAATTATTTTGGAGTTGAAATCTTTTCTCCTTAAAGTTTTGTTTTAATGTAAATTAGATTAGTTTCATCATTAAAACCATAGGTTAAAAATTGACATTACCCAGAATCATCTTCAGTGATGGATGGTTACATAAATTTTATTAATAAATAAATAGTAAAAATTGAAAAATTGGCAAAATATATGTTATAATGTAGTTGCTGATTTATTTCTCCAATCCTTCTGAATTAGATGCAGTTTATTACAGTTCTAATAAAAGGAACTAATTTGCATATTAACACATTTGTGTTTAACATTGGCTTTAAGGAATGTTCTTGATTCAGTTATAAGCCAATGAAATAGAAAAAATAGGGGTGTTTCTTTTTAATATGCAGTGCTATCGTACATATTTCAAATTGCAACGATATTGCATAAATGAATCAAAATGAATTTCACAATATGTTCAAAATGTAGAAATACATTTATATGTATTTGTGTGCATATGTATATACAATATAACATACACAAATTCAGTTTTATATTCTGTAAATCTAGTTGCATTTTTCTTGATGCTGATGGACATCTGAGTCTTAGAATAATATTATTGTCACTTTTGAATGTACACTAATCGGCATATATTAAAATAAAATGCATACAGCTCTCAAAGGGTCTCCACCTTTAATATAAACATAAACATGACAAGATAAATAAGTAAACACAAAATTATGCATGTATCCACCTATATTATATGACATGGAGAAACATAGTCTAGTTCGGATGTACGTATACACATACATGGCGAGAGAAACAAATCATGCGAGCTTACTAGATGGATGCATAGGGAACAAAGCTGTTATAGAAATAGATAGTCCTGTTAGAAATACTTTGGACCCCAGTCCAGAGTGGAGTAATAGAAACAGACCATGAAGTGGGTGGGTAAGGTCTCTAACAATGCTTTGAGCTCTAAACATGAAGCACTTATAAGCAGTATCCTGAACAACAGGAAGTAATCTCCCTATAATCTTCCTGGCTATCCTTGTCACTCTCTGAATGGATTTTCTACCTGAGGCACTGCTGCCACCAAACAAAATAGTGATGCAGTTTATTAAAACGCTCTCAATCGTGCCTCTGTAAAAAGTGGTCAGGATAGAGAAAAATATACTCTCCTCATCTGATGCAGGAAATAACAGATACTGGTTTGCATGCTTCACTAACGACATATGGAGAGACAGTTCAGATTGTTACCGTATTTTTCAGTGTATAAGATGCACCGGTGTATAGGACACACCTAGATTTTAGAGGAGAACAAGGAATAAAGTATTATGAACCAAATGGTGTAGTATTAAATAGTAATGGTAGAATAGAATGGAATAGAATAGAATTCTTTATGGGCCAAGTGTGACTGGACACACAAGGAATTTGTCTTGGTGCAGATGCTCTCAGTGTACATAAAAGAAAATATAGATTTGTCTAGAATCATGTGGTACAATACTTAATGATTGTCATAGGGTCAAATAAGCAATGAAGAAACAATCAATATTTATAAAAATCTTAAGAGAGAAGCAACAGGTTACAGTCATACAGTCCTAAGTGGGAGTAAATGGGTGATAGGAATGATGAGAAAAAAACTAGTAGTAATATTAGTGCAGACGTAGTAAAAAGTGTGACAGCGTTGAGGAAACTATTTGTTTAGTAGAGTGATGGCATTCAGGAAAAATGGTTCTTTTGTCTAGTTGTCTTGGTGTGCAGTGTAATAGTATCCTCTCCAGCCACGAGGGGTGGGTTTGTGGCTCCTGGTGTTTTCTGTGGGAAATGTCTCCCTTCCTTCTTTCCTCCCTTCCCTCCCTTCCCCCTTCTTTCCTCTCTTTCCCTCCCTCTCTCTTTCCCTTTTCTTTCTTTCTCTCCACTTCTCTCTCTTTTCCCCCTCTCTCCCCATTTTTGCTCTCATTTGTCTCTCTCTCTCTCCCCCCTTTTTGCTCTCATTTCTCTCACTTTCATTTCTGTTTTTCTCTCTTTCCTCTTCCTTTGTCTTTCTCTCCCATTCTATCTCTCATTTGTTTCCCTCTTCTCCCTCTCTCATTCTCTCTCTCTCAATCTTTCCCCCATTTCTCTCTCACTCTCTCCCTTTCATTTCTGTTTTTCTCTTTCCTCTCCCTCTCTTTTTCCTTCTCATCCCTTCTCTCTTTGATTTGTTTGTTCTTCCTCTCCCCCGTTCTTTCCCTCCATCACTTTCACATTTTTCTCTTTCTCCTTTTCTCTTACATTCCTTCCCCCTCTCAATTCCCTCCCCCCTCTCTTTCCCTCCATCGTTGTCTCTCCGGGGATGAGCCAGCCACCTACTCCACTTCTTCTTAGCTTGTTCTCCGGGGATGAGTGGGGCGCGTGACATCCAGGTGGCGGAGGAGCCCATGGGGCAGCTTCGATCATCCGGCAGCACGGAGCTCAGCTTCATCAGCCCCCACCCTAATTTCCTGCCTTAGGGGCACCTTTGGGAAGGTGCAGCGGTCGGCGAAAGTGCTCCAAGCAGAGGGCGCCAGCTGCAGAATTCCTGAGTGACTTCACCGACCGCTGCACCCTCCCAAAGGCACCCCCGAAGGCGGGAGATTGGAGAGGGGGGCTGATGGAGCAGAGCCCTGTCCGCTGGATGATCGAAGCTGCCCCGTGCGCTTGTCTGCCAGCTGGATGCCACGCGCCCGACTCATCCCTGGGGCCGAGCTGCCAGCCTTCAGCCGATGACTGTCGGGTGGCTTGGGGGACAGCCGCCACCGCTGCTGGGGCAGTGCCGGCAAGGACTCTGGGAGGAACGCCTGGAAAGCCCGCCGCCAGGCAGTTGAGGCGGGGCACATGGCAGCAGCTTCCAAGAAGCAGGCAGGTGTCCCCTCAATGTATCCAGCCAGCGGAGGAGCCCACAGGGCAGCTTCGATCATCCGGCAGGATGGGGCTCGGTTCCATCAGCCCCCACCCTAATTTCCTGCCTTCAGGGGCACCTTTGGGAGAGTGCAGCGGTTGGCGAAGGCGCTTGGAGCAGAGAGCGCCAGTTGCAGAATTCCCAAGCTGAGGTAGTTTTGCTTGGAGCGCCTTCACTGACCACCGCGCCCTCCCAAAGGGGCCCAAAGGCGGGAGATTGGGATGGGGGCTGATGGAGCCGAGCCCCATCCCGGCTGATCGAAGCTGCCTCATGGGCTCCTCCGCCGGCTGGATGCATTGAGGTGATGCCCGCCCACTTCTCCAAAGCTGCTGCCATGCGCCCCATTCATCCCTGGGGCCGAGACTTTTCCAACTCGCACAAACTGGAGCCTATCAATAAGGAAATCCAGTATCCAATTATATAAAGGAGTATTAAAACATAATAGGCCCAGTTTGTTCACCAAATGCTGAGGAATGATTGTGTTGAAGACTGAACTAAAAACAATAAATAGCATTCACACATGAGTTTTATTTCTCCTCCAGGTGTGTCAAGCTAAGATGAAGCACATAGGAAAGTGCATCATCTATAGAGCGGTTCTTCTGATAGGCAAATTGTAATGAGTCAAATGTAAGGGGAAGGCATGAAACCATATAATCCTTTACCGATCTCTCAAAACACTTCATCATAATGGAAATGGGTGCAACTGGATGGTAATCATTAAGGCATGTGATGATAGGGGCTTTGTGTGTGTGTGTGTGTGTGTGTGTGTGTAATGATCGTAGTCTTAAAACATAATGGAACCACAGCCTGATGCAACAAGAGGTTGAAGATGTCTGTGAGAACAGTGGTCAGCTGGTCAGCACACTCCTTAAGTTCTTGCCCAGGGATACTTGCCCAGTATCATGATCAGCAGATTTCTAAGTATTGACTTTCTGCAGGACCTTCTGAACAGCTATTGTATCAAACCTGAGCAACTCTCATCAGAGAGGGAAACAAACTTCCTTGTTGAAACATTGTTTGTGGCCCCAAACCAGGGGTGGGCTACTGCCTGGACGGGGGGGGGGGGGACGCAGTGGGGTAGCAAAAATGGAGCTCACCCCAGAGCATCCAATTTGCAGTGAAAGATGTTGAAAGAAAATGCAGGGCATCCTGCATAAACCAAGCCCACAGTGTGGTAGTAAAATTTTTGATAGCCCTTCATTGCCCCAAACTACCAAAGAACCATGCTTACTTTATTTAGAAAATCCATGTCATCCCTGTAACCATCTCAGAGAAGTTGCCTTATAGTCAGTAGTGACCTGAATACCTTGCCACATACATCTCAGATCCATAGGATCTTGAAATAAATTCTGTATTTTCTGACTATAGGCCCACTTTGCTGTTTTTATAGCTCTTGCTATTCTAAGTGCTGCAACATCACGTGATTTGAAAGCAGTGTTTCTCACCTTCAGTGTCTCATGGACCTCCTGTGACACTTGGTTGCATGACAAAAGTTTTAAGAATACTGACATCCTCCATACACCTTTGCATATAAGCAGACAGAGTAAAAGCATATTCATTCACATCAGTATGTTGTCCATTTGTTGCAGCCTCTTGAAATGTGTTACAATTAGTGCACTCACTTGTTTTCTGATTGGTCTCTTTCTGATTAACAAAGGCCTATGCTGACAAAAGCATCACAGTGAGGTGATCTAAGGAGCCAAAATGAGCTCAAAATGAGCTCCTCCTTCAAATAAATGAAGAAATAATTATAATAAGTTCTTGGCTTGGCATTTGACGTCTGTGGGACATGACATGTTGCAAAGTGATTTTTATTAACACATGCTCAGTCTTGATCCTGGGGAGTGTTGAAGTATATCAGTTTTGGCTACTACTCCCTGTCCATCTGGGGGAGACTATCATACTCCTTGCCTAAAATGGCACTGCTATTATATAGTGTCAGACTGAGAGTCAATTACAAGAATTGAGCTCTATTCCTTTTTGTGGAGGGACAGTAAAACAATTAAACCAAATATGTATTTGTGAAGTTCTAATGTATGGAATAATTGCACATTACATTTTTGTTTTTAGCTGTTTTGATATCAATACCTATCATGGGTTGGCTGCTTGAGTCAATATTAGGTTCTCAAATAACCATACATGAAATAATTAGGAAAATCTGGTCCACTTATAATTGTTCCTGTGTTATTGTCTTTTTCTAGGCCATGGCCATATACCATATTCCAGCGGGGATTTGATTTGGTGCTGGGAGAGCAGCCTTCTGACAAGATATTCAGGTAGCATTCAACATCAGATTTGATTGTGTGATATCAGTAAGGGGAAAGAACTATTTAAGAGGACATCCAAGGATTTCAGTTAAAGATGTTCCTCGGCAACGTATATGATTTGGCTTAAATTAAACTTGAAACAGTATGACTGAATTCTAAGTTAGATTTTCTTGAATAAGCATATGCATATTGCTATTGCCTTATGGATATTTTCTGATGGACTGAATGCAAAGTTCAGCATTTTGAATTTTCAGTTCAAATTTTACATTTAAAAAACCAATTTGGGGTAAAATACCAGTTATAAATGCTTTATACGAATTTATGAACAAAATGGTTTTGGTGAGCAATTCTCTCTTCATATTAGCTTCCAGTTGTAGTACAATTGCTCCTGGACTGCTGACATGATTTGTGCCTCTCTTCCCAGGTGTGATGTTACATAGTTTGTGTGAAAGTAATTGTGGCTAGTTGCCTACTAATAAGGGAGAAGGTTTTTGTTGTAGGGAAGAAAGCAAAAATACAAGAAGGGAAAACAAGAACCTCTTCCTGAAATCACAACCTGTGGCAATGCCTATTTACTGCTTATTAAAAAGCATTGCTCTTTCCTTTAAAAAAAAACTTCTATTCCTTCTTTGTCCCTACCCTCTGCATGTCTCCTACAAATTCTTCTCGACAGAATTTTCACCGTACTGGAGGAAAAAAAAGATAAATGAAATAACACTTAATAAGGCATATCAGTGAAAGATACATGGGTCCTCAGTGGCACATTTTTTGCTACCTAAAAATGATAGAACTGAAAAATTGTCTAGATAATGTTAATTTAAATTTAATATCAGATCAAATAGCCTTATAATCATGAAGTTGAAGCTGTCACCATATGTGAGTTGGATATATATATATAAGATTGGGGAGAAAGAAGTAACCGAATTACAGACCAGATCAAAATAATTTAAATAACCACTCTCTGCAAGCACAGAAATAAATACTATTGGTAGAAAAATACTAATGTCTTGTGTTTTTCCATATAGATTTCTAACTGATTAACTGTCTCCTATGGATGCAGATTTACCTACACTCTTGGGGAAGGGATGTGGCTGCCACTGAGTAAAAGCTTTGTGATCCCACCTGCTGAATTGGCCATCAATCCATCAGCCAAGTGCAAAACTGATATGACAGTGATGGAGGATGCTGTAGAGGTCAGGTATGTTCCTTTCACAGATGCATCGTTGCAATGCCTGGAAATTATGCATGGCAGAGGAAGAAACTCCTATTAGTAATGAGTCTCTGCTAAAGGCTTGCCCATCAGAAATGGTGCAGTTCCAGATGCTGTAAATTATATAAAATTATGTACAGGTGGTCATTTTGCTGGTTGTTCAGCTCTATTTTATTTCTGTACTAATAATCACATGCCTACATTTAGAGTATGGCATTTGGAAAAATGTAATAGGCAGGAGAGAACATCTGGAAAGTGTCAGTGCTCCTCCTTTGTGCTACATGAGATAATGGAGCAGAGAAATTATTTAGGGAACTTTTGAATTATGTCAAGTTAGTTTCACTGTTAGGAAATAAGCAAAAGGGAATAATTCACTGATTTATTTTAAAGGTTTTATTTCATATCTTTAAATGTATTAACATTTTAACCTGCCTAATAAGAAATATTCTCTGGGAAAATTATGCAAAATTTATATATCTAGAATGCCACTCTTGAAACAATCTGAAAGTTTGCCATTTTAAAAAAAATCCTCCTAAAATTATGGGGTGGCATATATCATGGGACAAAGATGGAGCAATCCAAAATCAAAGTCAGAAAAGTAGTTAAATTAAAACACAAGCTACTATCAATTCAAATTCATTATCGATTTATCACCTTAATGTATGGATCTGCTACACTGGTCTGAAGAGCATATAGTACTTCTGTGTTTAAGGTTAGGTTGAAAATTTCTCATTTGTTATCTCTGATCGTGTTAAAGTCGCCAATATACATAAATTGTCCCATTTTATTTTTGTTATTATTTTAAATGTAATTTGAAATAGATCAGTGATGGTGAACCTTTTTTCCCTCGGGTGCTGAAAGAGCATGGGTGCACGCTATTGCGAATGCCCGCAATTCAATGCCTAAGGAGGGTGAAAATAGTTTTCCCTGCCCCCCAGAGGTCCTCTGGAGGCTGGAAACAGCTTGTTTCCTGACTTCTGGTGGGCCCAGTAGGCTCATGTTTCACCCTCCCCAGGCTCAAAGGCTTCCTTGGAGCTGGGGAAGAGTAAAAATGTCCTCTGAGCTAGGGCAACAGTTCACGTGCCACCAAATATGGCTCAATGTGCCACCACTGGCCTAGATTCTTGTTCATCAATTTGGCCTTTTGGCCTGATTTCTACTATCATTCTTATCTTTGCTCTTCTGTTCTTTGTCCTTTGCCAGAAAGTGCTCATAAAATTCTTTTCTAATGTGTCAACCCTAAACTACTTCATTCTCCACGTAATGAACATCCCTTCTGGGATGAGCCATCTAAACATGGTTTTGTATTTTATTAGTTGAGTTGATAAAAAGTTGTGACTCTGTTTTTCTCTCACTCTATGTGGCATTTGTCTCAATATCAATATTTCTTTTCCTTTATATATCAGAGGGTCTCCTCTTGTACTACTAAAAATCGCATCCCTTGTTTTTCTCAGAAATCTAATGTGTACTTCTTGTGGAAGTCTATATCCTCATGCATAATTGGTGTAAATTCTACACATTTCATCAAATTCGTTTTAGATTTCTTGTCTATTCTTATTCAGTATCTGTTCTAATGTCTCTGCCATAAGATCAGGTAAATTTTCTTCTTTAGTTTCTGGGAAGTTCTGAAATATCAAATAGACATAGATTTCTCCATCTCCAGTTGGATAATTGTCTCTTTCAGATTTTTGTTCATTTCCACTAATTTATTACTACCGTGTCTAGACTTTTTCCTGCCTGTTTAGTTCTGGCCTCAACTTCTTTTATTTGTTGTTCGTTTTTTTAGCTATAGTCACCTGAATTGTTCCTTCTTTATCATCTATTTTATGTATATCATTTTTCCTCTCATCCACCTCACTTTTCACATCATCCAAATCCTTTGTTGTTACTTCCTGCATTTTCATTACTGTTTCTTGAAGTAAGTTCAATGACGATTGTAACCGTTGCAGATTCATAGTTGAACCTGCCATTTCTCCTCCCAACTTACTCTCCATTGACCTTTGCCCAGCTGGGCAAATTATTAATGTTACTGCTTTTTTGCCACCTTTTGTAATTGTTGAAATTATACTTGTAATTTTAAATATCTTGAACAAATTAGTCCACTATATTATATATTAATTATGTCTTAAAATTCTTATATATATAATTAAATATAAATCAATTACTAATATTCTGCATATAATTAATACTATATAATAATAGGTACTAATAATTTTGCAGTCGTTATAACTTATGATAGATATTTACAACAATTAATCACTTAATTTTATCAACAATCAATGATTACCTTCAGATCATAGACAACCTTAGACAATCACAACCTTAATTTCATCTATTATATAAATTTATCCAATTTGTTTTTATTAAGTTCTTAAGAGTTTCCCTCACAGGTCTATTTCCCTTCTTGCTATTCAGTTTGAGGAAAAACGTATCTCCTCATTGGTTTAGTCCATTGCACAATTTGTCTTTCCTACAGTAATAATAATAATAATCTTTAAATTCAATATCCAACCATCACATCCACAGATCAAATTTTTCCTCTACTTCTGTTTTATTCAAGATCTCTAAATGTTCTTTTTCCTTCCCAAGATGTCATTTTTCTGTTTGCACTGTCAGCTAACCTTCTTTTAATCTCTTCCTTTCTCTGTCCTTCTCTCTCGCATCCTTCTGCTGTCTTTCTCCAAATCCTTTCTCCAAAGTCTCCACTCTTTCTCCTTTTCTTCTTTCTTCCTTCCTTCTTCCACTTTCACTGTCAAAACACTTTCTCAGTCCCTTCTCACACCGCCCTTTTCTCCAATCATAAAACTTTACTTTCTCCTCTCCCACTACTTATTCACACTTTTCAATCTTTTCTGAATCTCGTTCTTTCACTTGCCTTTCTCAGTTCACTTTTCCTCCATTGACAAAGAGATCTTCATATTTCAGCTTTCTTTTCCAGCAATTTGCCTCACTGATTTCTCTCTTTTTTCTTTCTCTTTAGCAAAACTGTCATGCCTTCTGGCCATTAGCCAGAGATGATAAATAAAATAGAGGAAATAGAGAGCTTACCAAATAAATGGGCCAACCATAACTCAATTAAAATAAAATGGAGAGGAATTAGGAGAAAAACTGTCAAATAGTCACTCAATCAAAATGTTTTAAAAGCATATATACAAAAGATAGAAAGAGTATAACATGCAAGTGTTCACCAATGATAATGGTATTTATTAATGAAGAACCTTATAATTCAGGAGCTGAATTACTGCAGGAGATAAAGGAGTTTGGCAAAGTTGCTGGACTAAAGATAAACAAGGAAAAAACAATAATAATAGCAAAAAATCTTACATAATAACAAGATAGGGAACTGGAGAAGCTATTGGGAATTCAGGTTACCAAAAGAGTCAAAAATTTAATAATCTGGATGACAGCAAAATGCTCCTCAATAAAAGATAACAACTATACTAAATTGATACAAAAAAATTCAAAAAGATCTGAAAAATTGAACCAAATTACAAATCTTTAATTGGGAGAATAGCCACTATAAAGATGAATGTATTACCGAAAATTCTTTACTTATTTCAAACTTCTCCAATAAAATTAGGGAAACAAATTTATACAGATTTAAACAAAACAATTTTGAAATTTATCTGGAATGGGAAGAAGGCAAGGATAAAAACAAAACTGTTACAAGATAATAGAAATAGATGAGATTTTGGACTTCCAGATTGAGAACTATACCATCAAGGACAGTGGTAACATGGCTAGGAGAATGGATATTACTGATTAATAAAAGAATATTAACCATAGAGGGCCATGATCTACAGGTAGGCTGGCATGCTTTCATCTGGGAAGGAAAAAAATCACGTAAGTACTTTCGGAGACATCATGTGAGGGGAGCGTTATTAGAGGACTGGATAGAGATCAAGAAAAAAATATATATTAAAACTCCAAAATGGATATCTCCTATGGAAGCAATAATCTACCTGAACATTTTAGATTTGGACTAGAAAGTGATTTATAAAGAACTATTGGATGAACAAAATAATCTTAAATCAAAACAAGATATGGCTTTGGTTGGAATAAAAATAGACTGGTGGCCCTACCTGTAAATCCAGTCTAGGTATAAAAACGATATATCACAATATGGATTTCAAAAATAATATCAAGAACTGGACAAAAATTTAGCAGGAATTGAAGATAAAATGAAAACAAAAATCTGCAATTGTCTAATAAATGTTAACATGGAGGAAGAAATAGTTAAAGAAGTAATGGTAATTTGGGTTCAAAACTGTGGTTACAAAATTGAATTGGAGTACTGGGAGAAAATTTGAGATCAAAATAGTAAACCTACTATGGCAGCATCTTATAAAGAAAACATCTATAAAATGTTGTATAGATGGCACCTACCTCTGGGAAGATTGGTGAAAATGTGCCTAACTATAACAGCTAAATGTTGGAAATGTAAACATGATCAAGGGACATACTATCACATGTGGTGAACATGCCCAGAGGCAAAAAAAAATAAATAGTAAGGTGGTTAGAGGAAATTATAGAATGAAAACCAGAACTGTTTTTGTTTGGGATTATAAAAGGAAAGATAAAGAAAAAACAATCAATACATTATACTTCATATAACGACAGTGGCCAGAATTACTTAGGCCCAACATTGGAAATCAGAAACCTATAAGCACAATGACAATGAAAAAATATTAGAATGTGCAGAAATGAAAAAATTAACATTGGAAATACATGACAGAGAAGAAACAGAATACAGTGATCCCCCGATCATTGCGAGGGTTCCGTTCCAGGACCCCCCGCAACGAGCGGGTTTTCGCGAAGTAGCGCTGCGGAAGTAAAAACACCATCTGCGCATGTGCAGATGGTGTTTTTACTTCCGCAGCGCTAGCGAGGAGCCGAAGATTGGGGGTGGCGCGGCTGTTTTAAAACGTCGCCGCCAGCATGGGGGGCTTGCCAGCACCCCCCGGACCCCCAACCCGGGTTTGGGGGGCTGCTAGGAAGCCCCCCATGTCGGCGGCGACGTTTTAAAACAGCCGCGCGGCTTCCCAACTGAGTCCCGAAGACAAACGTCAAAGGCGAACTTCCGCGTTTGTCTTCGGGACTCATTGGGAAGCCGCGCGGCTGTTTTAAAACGTCGCCGCCAGCATGGGGGGCTTCCTAGCAGCCCCCCAAACCCGGGTTGGAGGTCCGGGGGGTGCTGGCAAGCCCCCCATGCCGGCGGCGACGTTTTAAAACAGCCGCGCCACCCCCAATGTTCGGCTCCTCGCTAGCGGGCAGGCAGGCGGCGGACAAGCCGTTCACTGGCGCCGCTCGCTCGCGCTTCCCAGCTGAGTCCTGAAGCGAATTCGCTTCAGGACTCAGCTGGGAAGCGGTGAGAATGAACGGCGTGGGCCGGCGATGCGCAAGCGGGCGGCGGACAAGCCGTTCGCTCACGCTCGCTCTCGCCGCTTTCCAGCTGAGTCTTGAAGCAAATTTGCTTCAGGACTCAGCTGGGAAGCGGCGAGAATGAACGGCGTGGGCGGGCGAAGGGCGGGCGGCAGCGAGGAGTGGGCGGTGGGGAAACTCCTTGCTGATGCCCGCCGCTCGCCCTCCCGCCAGCAAGAGGGGGAAGACCTAGGAAAGCCGCCCAGCAGCTGATCTGCCCGGCGCCATCTACGCATGCGTGCCCATAGAAAAAAGGGCGCGCATGCACAGATGGTGTTTTTTACTTCCGGGTTGCAAAATCGCAAATTAGCCCGTTCGCAATGATCGGGAACGCAATAACCGGGGGATCACTGTATTATAAGATATGGACAAGTGGTACAATTGGTTGGAACATAAAAGTAAAATAAATAGATAATGGTATAACAATAATAAATCAAAATAGGTATGGATTATATATATAGATGTATGGAAATAGGATGATAGGTGGATAGAACTAGACAGGATGATAGATATTAAGAAGAAATTGTATGTAAGATTTAGAAAATATAAGAATAATATAAGTTAAAGAGTAAGAGTTATAAAAGCAAAGTATCTACACCAATACGTTATGCTGTAAAATGATTTTATATGGTATGTGGTGTTATGTTATATTATGTCATGCTTTTTTTGTATTTGTGGTTGTTTTTAATGTTGTTTTTAAAAGAGAAAACTGTTTAATAAAAACTATTTTTTAAAAAGATTGAGAATTTCTCTTCTCTTTTGAGAAGTTCTCTTTCTCATAATTTCTTACCTTACTTTCTAAAGCAAACCTGGGTTAATGCAGAATGACTTAGTTTTTATATTCTCCCTAAATCACATTAACAATATAGCTGTGGGTAGGAATGAATGAATGAATCTAAAAAACTCACTTCAGATTTAGTATTGATTTTTATATTGTTAAGTTGAACTTGATAATTTATTTTAGGCCTTTTGATTATTTGTTAACATTTTTAAAATATTCCCCAAGCAATCCTTTTGTGTTTATATTTTGAGAGGAAGATATTAAATTGTAAAGTTCAGAGAAAGAAACATTTCTCCACAGGAGTCCCTTCTCATCAATGTATTTATTTCAGAAATAGCAGAATTGGCAAGCTTGTATCAAATGGGAATCAATCAAATTTCTCACCCAGCTCGGTGATAGCCCTGTAAATTCTACATCAGGCTCTGAAAACTTTCTGCGATGCTATATGCATCAGTTGCAAAAAGAATTGACTGATATTTTATGATTGCCTACAAGGAGAAAGGGGAAAAAGTACTTGGACAGTTTATGGTGATATAATCATAGAGCTTTAACATAATAAAGCTCCACTCTAAACTTTCACAGTACACATTTTAACTCTCAGGACCTATACTCTGGAATAATTGGTTCCAACAGTGCAAGTTTATGGTTAATAAGGAAAATTCTAAACCATTTTATCAGTGATCTGTCAAAGAAATATGCATACTAAAGGAGCAAATGTACTTTCTGTGTACTTCTAATAATAAATGTGCCAAATCTATGAACAAACACATTCCTCGAACAATTAGATTTAAAATTGGAGCCCAGTATTGTAAGTCATCTGGTATATATTCATATTTCTTTGATCATTGATCATTAATAACTTGTTATCATAGGTTATCTCGGTCACTTATTTTTGCCTCTTCTGTGCTTTTATCATATTCTATTTTACAGTAACAGTTTAAATTGCAAACTTTTCAGTCCAACAATGGAGAACTTTATCCCCCCTTCCTGTTGTGGAGTTGACTCACATCACACTTGTTCAAGAGAGGTAGTGAAAGACAGGAAGAATTGCACTTCATCAGTCTCAGGCTCTTTTCTGTTTATATAACTCATCAGTGATCTTTGAACCACTGGGTGCTGAATTACTGGGCTTCTTTGTCTTATTAAGATATAATTGTTACAAATTATAATTACAAATATGTTTCATTTCATCATAGGGAGGAACTGATGACTTCCTCCTCCTTTGATAACCTGGAGGTTCTCCTGGATTCTTTCGGCCCAGTTCGGGACTGCTCCAAGGATAATGGGGGTTGCAGCAAGAATTTCCGCTGCATCGCAGATCGAAAATTGGACTCCACTGGATGTATGGTTCGTATGCACTTGATACAGAATTATGAAAGGACCTCTTGGAGAAATAAGAATAAGACAAAAGGGTTCCTTGACACATGGCATTCTCTAGGATTTGAGCTTCTAAATAGAGAGCATTGTAATAAGTGATGGGCTACCAAAATTTTCACTATCGCACTGTGGGCGTGGCTTATGCATTTTGTTTCAACATCTTTCAGTGCAAATTGGGTGTTCTGGGGTGGAGCTCCATTTTCGCTACCCCACTTCATTCCCCCCTGTCTGGGAGGTAGCCCACTCCTACTATATAAAGGGTATGTACACACAATTCTTCTAAAATTATACACATTCAACCTCATTTACTGTGATAGGAAAAACAAAAACATACCCAGAGCCCAGAGGAGAAAAAAAGAAAAACAAAATCAAAATTTTACTACCGGTACCATGTAGCTGAGCAAAGTTTTGCCCCCAGTATTGCGTACCCGACCGTACCCGTAGGAGTCCACCACTGATTGTTATTCTGCAGACTATATGGCAGTCTCATGTAACATAAGGAGATCTCTTATCTTACCCAGGGCAAATCCAGGATCTCAGGATTTAAACTAATTTGTGAGATCCTCACCTTGCCTTGTTTAAGACTGCAGATCAGTACAAATTTTGCATTGTGATACCTTTAACAAAGAAACACACATATAACAAAGTGCTTTATTTTTCTAAGATGAATCCAGTTTTCTACTCACAGCAGAAAACTAAAACCATGGAAAACATGCCATGCTCCAACTTTGTTTTGAACATTAAATTCTGTAACTGTTCTTTATTCTTTTACGTTTGTAAACATGTATTTTTGGACTATTTTACCTATAATATGCTTGCTATTCTGAGAATATACTAGGCTTGCTATCCTGAGACTCTAGTTACATTTACATTAAATTTGTACCATGTACTTTGCATCCTCTTTGCAAATTTATTCTAAGCAGAGGTAAACAACCTACAGGGTGGAGGGCATATGTACCATTCTATGGACAGATATATGTGGCCATCAACATAATTTCAAAAGCTCTTGCCCTCCATCCTGTAGGTTGTTCACCTCTACTTAGAGTGAATTGCAAAGAGGATACAAAATGCATGTTACAAACCTAATGTAAATGTAACTTGAAATAGCATCCTTTGTTTGACACTTTTTCTTTAGATTAAAGTTTATTCACCTATCCTACTACATGGTCTTAAGTTCAGACTTCCAATAAGAGCTTTCTTTTCATTCCCTGCTATGATAATATGGAAGATATTGTTAGAAAGAGAACAAAAATGAAATTGAGGAAACTGAGTGTGTCTGAAAAATAAGGAAAAAGGGAGGAATGGTAATGACAGAAAGATAAACAACTTTGCTCTTGAAGGCCCTGATCTAGATCATGATCTACATAGGACAAAGGAAATATAATACCAGTGACTTTGCCAAATTGTTCCATTCCCACTCAGCCACCTCCAGTAAAAGAAATGGGTGGAGGGGAGCCTCTATTAATTTATTTTTAGAGTAAAGAAAACCTAGAAAGGAAGCTGCATGCTATATAATTAACATACGTGTTTGATGTTTTCTATGCACCTGGCAGGAAGAAGCATTTATACTTCGCATCCTAATGTGTGTATTTGCATGATAAGAATGTTGAAAACATCTGTTCGTGTGCTTGCAGTTTACATTTGCAATAGATGTATTTTTAATCTACAAAGAGATCCTTAAATGAATGTAAAGTGACTTGAGAATGGATGATTCATTTCTTTATTAGCATACTATGTCACAGTTTTGTTTAACTATTACTAGAAAAGTTCTGGAGTTCCAGAGATAGTGTCCTTTCTCTTTAAGAGCAAGGTTTATTTATCTATTCTACTACATAGCCTTACAATGATAGGAAGACTACAGAATGCAAAATGGAGTACAGTCCAGATTGAGGACACCTTGGCATCAAAGAGGCAAGAAATATATAGATTACCACTGCATAGTCTACAAATCCTTATCATTCAGATTTGGATAATGGATTCTATAGTGCTAGAATAGACTCCCTGGTGGAGAAGCTTTTTACTAGTATGTTCTTTTTGTCCTTTATAGAAATACCTATGATTTGTTATGCTAACCTAACATCGTGTTTTAGATGATAACCTATGAATTCAAATGTCTATCAATCCATTAAAAATAGCCTGTTTGCCGTATGAGGATTTTGCAAAGTGAATGGATAAAACAATCAATAAAAATGATTTGGGATAAAACTGAAGAAAAGGATTTCTGGAAGGAATATTGTAGACATTTGGATGGGTACAATTGTGTTGGATTTAGCAGTGGAATTGAAACAAATGTTATAAATGCCATGAGAAAAAAATAATATAAAGGAAATCATAAATGTTATGAGAATATTAAAGAATTGGTAAAACGGCAGATTGGACAGAAAAAATATTAAATATTAGTGTAATTATGACACAGATTGGCTCTATGTCTTGTTGTGCAAAGCTAGCAATTGTGCATGAACATTGGGAGAATGCAGTTATTGTTCCCTTTCAAATAGTAAAAGTAAATGCAAAAACTACAGATGAGTTAGTTCCTATGAGTGCCTGAGAATATGTTTGGCAGAATTTTGATTTTATGAATAATATTGGGGAAGAAGATATGTATGGGAAATGCTTTCTAGTTTGATGCTGAGCAAGTGGTATGCAGATCAGCCTGTTGCTCTTCAGCAATTATTGAGAAAAATATGAATGTGTGAGAAAAATATAATAAATATTTATTGATTTGGAGAAAGTTTGTAGTAAAGAGAATACACATAGACTATACAGTATTTTTGCTTGAATTAAGGTTGGTTCTTGGCATAAATTGAACAATATTGGAAAAATATATGGGAGACAAAGAAGACACATAACACCAGTGGATGCAGGATCTGAGAGCACCACAACAGACTCCCAAAATATGAACCAATCACCATCCCATTAGCAGACATGCAACAGTGGATCAAGAATGTGAAGAGCTGGACAGCACATGGCCCAGACATAATTCATAGTGGCTAAAGAAACTAATGCATGAATGCCTAGCTGTATAGATGAACCAGCTGTTAACAGCAGATTCCTACGCAGACTGACACAAGAAAGGACAGTGCTGATCATGAAAGACCGTGAATGAAAGAAGGGAACAGCACTGTCCAATCACCAACCAATAACCAACCTCCCTACAACTTGAAAGGTCCTCTCAGGCCGTCAAGCTCACACATTAGGAACAACAGAGAGGTTCAAATCATCATTTGTTCATAGATACAGAAGTTGGCCAAGACTCAAGGTCTAGACAAACCATAGACCACAACCTGGCTTAACTACAAGACAGCCTATAACTCAGTGCCACACACATGGATCTGTCTTCTTTAGTTCCATACAGAGTCAATAGAACACAAAGGATTCTTCCTCAAGAATATAACGGGACTATGGAAGACAACACTGGAAGTCAACTCAAAAAAGTTCACACAAGTGACCATCAACTGCAACATATACCAAGATGATGCACTGTCCCTACTGGCTGTTTTGCATAGGCTTGAATCTTCTCAGCCAAATAATCACAAGGACTGGATAGACATCTAAGAGTACAACTACCATGAGCCACCTCCTCTACATGGAGGACATCAAACTGTAAGCTAAGAATAATCAAGACATCAATTCATTGAACTACTTGATCTATAGTGAGGACACTAGGATTGGAGAAATGTGGCTGGATGGTTATTAAGACAGGGAAGGTAGCTAAGACTAATGAAGTGGAATTACTAGTGAACCACATAGCAGACATACCAACCAACTACAAGTAGGTACTTTTGTTAGGAGAAATGTATGTTGAATGCATTGAAAGGCTATACATGTGATGAAAGAAATAATAGGGTCAAGAATGAATGAACAATAAACAAATGTTGACTGAATATAAAAGTGAACCAGTATAAAAGAGGCTTGTTGATGTAGTTTGGTTATATATAGAGAAGACTGTAGCTCAGATTTCATGGTTAATATTTAAAAGAAGCATGAATAAGTCAAAAGTATAGGGAGACTGAGAAAATCTTAATTGGGTGGAGTTTATGGAAAGAAAACTGAGAACCCACAAAATATGAAAAATGTTACGGGTCTTTGCAGTGAACTATGAAAGGAAAGTTGTAGAATAACCTCTGTGGATTAAGCATCTTTTAATTCTAAGCTTTAGAAATTCTACATGTTGTATTAGCTGAGATTGGGAACAAGAGAGCTTCTGTGCTTAAACAGAGTGCTACTAAAGATTGTGGATCAGAAAATGTCAATTCTTCCCTCAGGTTTTGGCACTGACATTATCCTACTAAGCAGTAACATGGGGACTGAACCAAGAAACTAATTCTTTCTCTAGAGTATACTCCTTCCCTGCCTGCTGTCTTTGTGCATCTGCCAATTTCTTTTCTTACGAGGAAATACACGCTAAGTGCTTTGTGGCAGATGTTCCCTTCATCCACCTCTGCACTGTATCTCATTGACTCACAGCACATCTTCCTGCCCCACCCCCTTTGCACCAGGGCTGGCATGAGAAATAGGTGGAAAGCAATCCATCTGCTTCATACTCTGGCTGTGAAGCTGTTGAATGTGTCTTAGTGCTGACATTTTTCCTTTTCACCTGCTTTTGTGCTGGGAGAGGCATTGTGCCAAAGATGGATGTGTAAAAGAATTAGTGAAGGGATCAGCAAATGGAAATATTTTTACACAGCTACCTCTAAAATAGCTGCTGAGAGAGTCTGCTGACAGCAGCAGAAGTACGAATTAAGAGGAGGAATCTGTGCACAGAATTCCCTTCTCTGTAGTACTCAAGCTAGAAAACATGCAAAATTACAACATTTAATAATATAATTCATACATTCATGCATAAAACATTCTTAACATTATAGTTTGCTTCATAATGCAGGCAAGTGCACACCCTAAGCTGATAATATATAATCATTTTAGTCAGTAGTAGACAGTTTTAAACAAATTTATATCCATTTTAAACAATGAATTAATATTGGGGATATATCAGAATGATACATTTATGAAAACCTCTTGGTGCTTTCTGAAGTGAAACATGATGCTATTGTGGCCAAATCTTGTAAAGTAATTCAGTGATCATTGTTGCTATTTGAAGATGGAATTTTAAGATTGGGGTGGGGGTGCAGAATTGAGTTTTGAAAATTTTTGCAGTCTCACAGTTGGGCACATTCTTATAATTTATAATTTAAGCATAGATTGAATGCATTTTGCAAACATTCTTGCGTTTTGGCTTAATAGTTGGAATGTCTTCCCTCTCTTGTAATTTCTCACCCCTTTAATTGTATGAAAACAATCTGGAAACTCCTTACTTGTTTGAGATCCTTTCCCAACAAGAACAGTTTTGGGTTTTAAAAAAAATCATAGCCTCTCTAAATATAGAGAATTGGACAGTGAACTATTGTATTATGCTGATATAATCAATAATGTGCATTTAAACCTGTGTACCTTTCACTAATATCTCCATGTACTAGCAGTGGGTTGATCCCAGTTCGGCCTGGTTCTGTGAACCAGTAGCAGTGGCGGCAAGCTCTGCCCAGCTTCTGTGAATGCGCAGAAGCATTGCGCGTACTCACAAGAGAACCGGTAGCAACAGGATTTAGAACCCACTACTGCTCTGTACCTATCAGATGTGTATACGTGTATACACAACACAAACACGCACACACCAGCATATCTTACCTATTGATCTGAAAGTGCAGAATGTTTTATTCATCCATTATTCTTGAAGGGAATGGTTATACCTCATTACTTTATACGCAGGAGGCCCATAGTTTAATCTTGGGTATCTTTAGAGAGAACAAAGAAGGCCTTATGTGACTTCAAGTTTGGAACCTTGAAGATTTAAGCCAGTCAATATAGATAATACCAAGCAAGAATGGCTAAGAATTTCCTTTGAGATGCCTGAATTTATCTTATAGAAAGATCTTGAAACTGAATAAAAAGAAAAGAAAAGAAAATTACACGTGAGAGAAAGCAGACCAGGCAGACCTGTTCATCCCAGTGCTAATCTATAATTATAATTTCCAATGTGCTTCTTTGTGAGATAGAAATATTCATGGAAGATGTGACAAGACATATAAATAATACATCTAATAGAGAAATCCTGGTCTTGAACTATCACCGTGTTATATCTGCAAATCTTAAATCCTGTTCTCTTGAGTTTTAGTGCTGGTGTGGTGCAATGAGATAAGGCAGGCAGACCCTGTGGCTATTCCAACCCCAGATGCAGCTGTTAGAGAGAACCATGTCCACAAGGTGTTTTTCCCCAGTAATATTTTATTGCTTTTAAAATAAATAAATAAAAAGAAAAAAGGAAGCGGAGCAAAACACACAAATACATATGTTGTAAAAATGTGTAACAAGTGCTTAAAAATACATGAAAAAACACCCTCCAAAAGGGTATAATTAATTAAAACAATAAGTTACAAATATAAACATGTATAGTATATTAGAAGTGCCACACAGACTGATAGCAATGTAATCAGGTCTTCACTCCATTGAGTAAAATGGGGCAACACATTTACCTTTCCGCTATTGCAATGTCACTCTTATAGATACCATAAGGGCATGGAGAATCCATTATATTGTTTAACTGTCAAACTCCATTTAAAAGGGTATGTAATTGACGGAGAGAGAGGGAGGGAGGGAGGGATGGGAGGGAGGGAGGGAGGGAGGGAGAGAAAGAGAACACAGTAACATATAAATAAAATACAGGTAGCCCTGGCCATTTGTTTTGTTTAGTGTTCGAAGTTACAACAGCACTGAAAAAAATGACCTAATTGTTCCTTGTATGTAAACATTCATAGCATCCCCACAGTTGTGATCAAAATTTGGGCACTTGGCAACCCGCATATATTTACAATGATTGCAGCATCCAGAGATCATGTGATCACTACTTGAGACCTTCCCAGCTGGCTTCCAATGTGCAAGATATTTTTATTTCTCTTGAATTATCATGCCAACAAGTTTGGTACTAAGGGATTGGCAATTCTCTCCCTCGGCCTTACCCCACAGAAGCCTCCCCTATTCTATCTCAGTCTCTCCCACAGGCTCGCCCTCAGAAGCCTCTCCTATGCTTGCCCTTCTCTCCAGAGTTATTTTCAGGTTGGGAGGGGGAGTAGATCATCTAATTAGCATCAGAGCATGTTAATAAAGATATAAGAAATACTAACGATCTGATGGTCACTTTGAAAAATCCTTTCTTGGCGAGCACTTAGAAGCCAAAAGGAACATACGTGCCAAATTTCAACTTTGTGGGGTTTATGGTTCTGGAGATTTTGTGATCAGGGCATGAATGGTTTTCACTTTTATATAGATAGATGGTGGGAACTTAGAAAGGATGCAGAAAATTGCCATTGTTGGAATTTTCTGCTGATGACCCACAATATGGTTGGACTGAATTAAACACTAAATCAATGTGGAAAAGTATTAATTCATTTTTAATTTGTTAGATTGTACTCAAGGCAGTTTTTTTAAAAAAAAATGTATGTATTTATATTTATATGTGGCTCTGGATTACATCCTACAACATCCTGAATCTCCAAAGATCTATGCAAGGGTCCTCTTTGTAGACTTTAGATCAGCATTAAATACCATCTTTCCAGACACTCTTCTAACTAAGCTGAACCAGCTAGCGGTACCTGAACACATTTGTAAGTGGCTTCCTAACCAACAGGAAGCAGCAGGTGAAGCTAAGCAGAATCACATCAGATACCTGTACAGGTATCTGCACAGAGGCCTCCCAAGGCTATGAGCTCTCTCCTCTGCTCTATATACCAATGGCTGCATCTCTAATGATCCATCTGTTAAACTACTAAAGTTCTCAGATGATACAATAGTGATTGGTCTTATTTGAGACAATGATGAATCTGCATACAAATGGGAGGTTGATCAACTAGCCTTCTGGTGCGACTGGAACAATTTGGAACTGAACACACTCAAAACCATAGAAATGGTGATAGACTTTAGGAGAAACTCACCTATTACAGTACTAGAAAACATAGTGTCAACAGTACAGACCTTCAAATTTATAGGTTCAACCATATCGCAAATGGATATGGATACCTAACAAAAACATCATTAAAAAAGCAACCAAAAATGTTCTTCCTGTGCCTACTCAGAAAGCTCAAACTGCTCAATGAGATACAGAGGAATTATTGAGTCGGTCATCTTCACCTCTATGATTGTCTGGTTTGGTTCTGCAACCCAACAAGACAGACACAGACTTCAGAGGATAATCAGAGCTCAAGAAAAAACAATTGCTGCCAACCTGCCTTCCATTGAGGACCTGTATACTGCACAAGTCAAAAAGAGGGCTGTGGAAATATTTACAGACCCTTCACATCCTGGACACAAACTGTTTCAACTCCTACCCTCAAAACAACTCTAAAGAGCACTGCACACCAGCAGAACTAGACACATTTTTTCCTGAATGCCATCACTCTGCTAAACAAATAATTCCCTCACTACTGTCAAACTATTTATTATTTAAGTCTGCACTACTGTTAATATTATTATTCCCATCACGCATTTCCTCCTACTTATGACTGCATGACTTTAACTTATCATTACAATTTATATTGACTGGTTGCTAATATGATTGGATTGCTTATTCGTACCAGGATTATCATTAAGTGTTGTACCTTATGATTCTTGATGAACTTATCTTTTCTTTTATGTACACTGAGAGTATGTGCAGAAAGGTAAATTCCTTGTGTGTTCAGTCACACTTGGCCAATAAAATTCTATTCTATTCTGTTCTATTCACAAACATACTTGTACAAATGTAAAAATATTTAGAAGCAAACACATTACTACTACTCTTCCCACCCCCCATAAAAATAACCCTGACTGCCCCCAAGCCACCCAGTCTGCTTCCAAGTCTGGCCTGAACTTGCATCTCTTGAGTACTAATTCTATATCATAACCACTAGATCAGACTGACTCTCAAACTGAAAAGGTAATCAAGGGGAGTTGAAAGGGAAGGAGAATCCAGCTATCTAGTCTGTAAGAAAGTAATTCCATAAGCATGGAATTATAAAAGTCCTTTTGGATTTATGTGAAATAAATTGTGAAGATAAGCTCAACATACCAGCAATACAAGGAGAGCTTGTCAGGCTCTGATGGAATTTTCCCAAAAGGGGCCGAGGTGATGGTCTTTCTAAATTTTAGTGTGGAATAAATGGTGGTGATATATGTTTCTCAACCTTGGCAATTTTAAGATGTATGAACTTCAACTTCCAGAAATCCCCAGCCAACATGAGTAGGAGTTCACACATCTTAAAGCTGCCACTGTTAAGAAACATTGATGTAAGGAATAAACTAACAGACAAAACAAAGCCGCCAATCTCTCCCAACAAACTCACCCCTGCAATATTACTCCAATTATAGTATAGTTAACTCACAGATTTGTGTCTGGCATACAGGGGAAAGCTGAGACAACATCACATTAAGGGCACAGATTTTATATTTTTACCTGTGTAAGCTGAGCTTGCAATTCACTTGCAAATTCTCCTGCCAAAGACCTCTATCACTTAATAGGGAGTCGTGCAAAAGCATTCCTGTAAAAAGATTAATCTTTCTGTAATTTTCTAAGCCCTTGTGTAAGTCATGAGCTGCAAAGAAATAAATTAATCAGAAAAAACAAACATATACCCAAATATCTTTTGTCCACCCCTAACTTTGAAGCACATCCTGTCAGCCAGATGGGAAGGCACTCTGATGAGGATGGGTGCTGGGCAGGATTCCTAGACTCTTCATTTGCTTGTTTGCCATCACCCCAAACATCTGGGTCTTCTCATTGACTACTGGCATTATGCAAACATTTAGAATTCTCCTGTGCGTAGCCGTTCCAGCTGGCATGGATGGAGGAGGAGCAACTTGGGGCAGAATGAGAGTCTAGTGAGCCTACAGGGGACCGTTTGTTCTGGAAATTGCAGAATTAATGTCATCGAGCAACCTGTGTCTTATTGTGTGAGTTTCATCACCAGGATCACAAGGGGAAAAAACATTTCGGATGGAAATCCTCTGTTAAATCCAAATATGCCAAAAGAGAAGAAAGGGGAGGAGTGGAAAAGCCTGCAGCTCTTCCTACTTTATCCTACAAAATGTCCCACTTGAAAGCAAAGCCTTATTGATGGTATTATCAGTCAGCTTTATAGCCCTTTAATTCACTTCAGTTGGACTTGTTTATGGGTTGGACAATTTCAAAATGAAAACAAGTTGAAAAAGTAGTTTCTACTTAATGAGAGCCTCTAGATCTCGTCTATTTCATGGCTGAGCATATAAACCAATGTATGGCTGTTTTCTAAAGTAGCCCAAGGCAGCACCTAGTTCATAGTTTTTTGCAAACACATCTTCCTCTTGAAAATGACTTGGAGGGAATAGAGTGCTGGCTTTGACTGTTAATCACTCTGGTTGGTGTTGATGCGTATTTGAGGTTATACTCTTTAATAATGGTTGCAAAAACTGTAAAGATGAAAACAAAGAGATTTTTGCAACAGGAAGGAACTGCAGCACAGATTGTAAGATCGAAGTGTGAATTGATACTGTGGAATTAAATAGCAGAAATTGACTAGAAAACTTACAAAAAGCTACCACAAATCTCAAGTTTGTCTGTTAATGATAAGATGAAACAATACCACTAATTTAGTTTTTCTCCTCACTGTATAAACTGAGCATATAATCCTTGTGATGTTTCTGTTGAGTGTAATGAATCTTTTGTGTACTGTGCAGTGCAAAGGAATTGCTCTGCATAAAATCTGTGCTCACCTGGTTTGTGTTGCTATTCTTCTTCCTCTGCTAGTGTCCCCCCAGCCTTAGCCCCATGAAAGATGGCACGGGTTGCTACGATCGCCACATAGGAGTGGACTGTTCAGATGGGTTCAATGGCGGTTGCGAACAACTCTGTCTACAACATATGATGCCATTACCAGAAGACCCTTCTTTGTACAATATACTTATGTTTTGCGGGTGAGTTCCACCCACAATATATACAGTGGTAGCACACTTGTAGCAAATGTTGTGTTATTTCAATGTCGCTTCCTTTCACTGCTGCTTATACTCATTTCGAAATAATTAATTCCTGACTATTCCATATAATAATAACTTTAATATTCAAGATTGTCAGTAGAAAAAAGTTAAGGTGGCAGCTGTAATAGTGCAATTAAAATAGTGGGTTGCAGGTAGAGATTTAATTATATTCTTGTGACTGTAATCTTGATTGCTTTTCTTTTTTTACCATTCCCTGTGGATCCTTGTTACTTTTTAAATTTTGTCTAACTATTGCTTTCTGTTCTATAATGTGGTATCTAAATAAGTATTCCTTCCTATGAAACCTGCCAAATGTAGTCCATACCTATGAATATATAACAATGGTTGTCTTTAAAAGATTTTTAACATTTCATATACTGTATGCTCCCTTGATGCCAGCAATAATTATATGTAGCATGTGTCATGTGTTTTGAGTCTGCATATGAACCCTTTTGTTCTTTTTTCCTGAAAAAATAGTAATACTGTATTTCCTAGCACTTAATTCAGTTCCTGAAAGTACATGAGAGTATGAATGCAGCACATATCTGTTCTCTGGGCCTATTGGAAGTCCAGAAAGGGGCCTGTTTCCGGCCTCTGGAAGGGCTTCAGTATCCGGGGAGGCCATTTTTGCCCTCCTGGAAGCTCAAGGAAGTCTCTGGAGCTTGGGAAGGGTGAAAATGCCCCTCTCCACCATGGTGTAGGAGGCCAAATAGGCCATGCCAACCCAGCAACTGGGCAGTGAACCAATTGCTAAAATTCTTTCAATCCCACCACTGCATGCCACTAATATTTATAATCTTTTGTTCAATCCTATCATAATATAATTTGTTACAATGAAAGAAACTCATATTTATCATGACATTTTTCATAACAGGTTCCTGATAACAAATTAAGAGGTTGAAACATTTCATGGTCATTAAAAAAAAAATAGGAAACCTGTGGCCCTCCAATTTTTGTTGAGTTGCAGTTCACATTCTAGATTTTAGTAATTTCTTCAGAAGAATAAGAGCAATTAGGGATTAACAGTTTTTGCTCATTTCATTCAACTGTTGTTCAGTGGTTTTGTTATTCACTTATTTTTTCTGTCCATTTTTCAATTAACGGAGATAATTTCTTCATTTGAATTCCACATACCAATATCAGCATGGTCCTTTTTTATCTCCATGTAAATTGGTAGGGGCATTTTAAGAAATACTCCAGCATCAGGCATTACTTGGCACAAAAGTCATGCATGGAGAAGTTTCGCTGAAGGTAAGAAATATGAAAAAGCATGGAATTAGATCTAAATATTAATCTCACATGATTTTATAAATCTGTAAGGGAGGTACTGTATCTTTTACCTGTGTGACGGTATAGGTTCTTACACTACAGGTTCTTTCTTGAGCACAAACTATATTTCTCTTTTGAAATCTTGTAAAAAATTTAAATAGTTTTCTCATCATTGGCAGATGCATTGAAGATTACAAGCTAGGTATGGATGGCCGGTCTTGTCAGTTAATTTCGGAGTCCTGTCCAGGGGGTGCTGATTGTGAAGAGAGCCGAGAGCTGCCCATGAATCAAACTCTCTTTGGAGAAATGTTCTATGGCTACAACAATCAAACTCGTGAGTTGGCACCTGGGCAGGTGCTGAAGGGGACATTCAGGTGATGATTATATTAGGGGGGAAAGCCTGGTGTTCTATGGGATTCCAAATCCTGTTCTTCGCATTTTATCTGCACTAGATTATCCATAGTGCTTTTTCATCATATACTGAGCAAATCAAAGCTCTTCCCAAAGCAACTTGCAAATTAAAATTTCCCTTCAACTCAATTGGAAAGTTAAACAGAAAGAAGATATAGATTATTATTAAACATGGAACTTTTTCTACCAGTGATTGGCAAAAAAGGGAGTGGAGATTAAGAACGCAATCTATATTGCTAAGCAAATAAAACAACCCAGACATGATGTTTATTAAGCACTAACAAAAGGTAAACAATAGAAAATTAATAAAACTTCATTTGAAAAAATTCCCAGGTTTCCTCACTTGCCTCTAAGACCTGGAATTTGACCTCAAGTGAATATCTTTTAGAGATGGATAACTTCTATTGAAGGATCTTTCTCTAGTACTATTCACCCAATTCCTGAAGATATTAATATTCATGCAGAGACCTCTGCAATTATACTCTCTACCAAGAGAACATATTATCCATGAAACGATTGCATGTTTTAAAATATTATATCTTGGGCAGGTGTGAAATAAAGGAGTTTTAGAAGAAATACTCATTATATAACTATAACTATAACTATAAAAGTCTCTTTTATAGTTATCCATGCAATTCCATTACCTTTTGATTTTCTATTGAAAAACACTGGTTGTCTTTTAATCACAATTTCTAGATAGATGATGACACTCTAGAGAAAATAGAGTTTTTATTTAATGATGTTTCTTACAGGTGATTGGCAAATTCTCATTTACTTATTAAGTCTAAAATTAGACTTAATAAGGGCCCATGTGAAAGGCCCATTTCTCTGTAGGTGAAGTTTCTTATTGGAGCAAATGAAATTTTACAGGCCTAACTTTTTTCTTTTTGAAGAAAAGCTCTACACATGCTGGTTCTACATTCACACCGTTCTTTAATCCTTCAATATGTAAGAGCTGGTGGACAAAAATGGAGCCCAAAGAAAGGCTCCACTGGCAGCATTAATGGTCATGAGGAATCCTTTAATGTTGATGTATGGATTTTGAAACAATTTTTAACAATTTTGAAGAATGCCCTTTCGAAAAAGAAAAAAATTAATAACGAAAGGAGCAATTGAAATAAAATGTTTTCATGATACTCTACTTCTACTTAACTTTGATACATTGATTACAGATTTTAATGAGATCTGTGAGCCTGCATATGGTGGCATATTTCAACTTCTAGAATGAAATTTGGAAAAGTGATAAAGATGAGTGAAGAACTCAATCTGTTGTCATAATTTGATCTGGTTTCAAATCGCGCTGAACAGTTTACTTTTCACAAATATATTTTGAAGAAAAAAATGGCAGAACCTTCAAAGCCTTTGAAGGTGTTTACAGTATTGTATAAGTTGTACAAGAAATATTGGTATTCTTCTGAATTTAGTTTAGGAAATAGCTAGATAGATTTGCTTGGAACTGACTTTTGCTTTGAACTTCTCATTTGGCACTTTTCAGGATGAATAACTTTGCTCGTGGTTTGGAGCAACAACTGCCAGATGGACTAATGTTGGCCACTGTTCCACTGGAGAATCAGTGCCAAGAGGAGTTGTCTGAACCTACTCCTGATCCAGATTTTCTAACTGGTAAGTGATCTCTTTCAAAGGTCATTTTCACTAGTTTTTGCATTAGTCATGGGTCAGTCCTCAAACTGCTATCATCTGCTTTGGAATTGAGTCAAGTTATTTCTGTTTTAGTTCCAGTTTATCTGAAGCTATTAGTTACATAGAAACATAGAAACATAGAAGTCTGACGGCAGAAAAAGACCTCATGGTCCATCTAGTCTGCCCTTATACTATTTTCTGTATTTTACCTTAGGATGGATATATGTTTATCCCAGGCATGTTTAAATTCAGTTACTGTGGATTTATCTACCACGTCTGCTGGAAGTTTGTTCCAAGGATCTACTACTCTTTCAGTAAAATAATATTTTCTCATGTTGCTTTTGATCTTTCCCCCAACTAACTTCAGATTGTGTCCCCTTGTTCTTGTGTTCACTTTCCTATTAACATTTAAATATGTTAAAGGGTTAAATAAGGTCTCTCCTGGACCTTATTTAACCCTTTAACATATTTAAATGTTTCGATCATGTCCCCCCTACAGATGGAGTTCATTAAGTCTTTCCTGATACGTTTTATGCTTAAGACCTTCCACCATTCTTTTAGCCCGTCTTTGGACCCGTTCAATTTTGTCAATATCTTTTTGTAGGTGAGGTCTCCAGAACTGAGCACAGTATTCCAAATGTGGTCTCACCAGCACTCTATATAGCGGGATCATAATCTCCCTCTTCCTGCTTGTTATACCTCTAGCTATGCCGCCAAGCATCCTACTTGCTTTTCCTACTGCCCGACCACACTGTTCACCCATTTTGAGACTGGCATTTTCCCTTAAATTGATAGGTTCTTTGGGTAGGAGGCGAGGGGGTAATCAACATGTGCATTGTGAGACAAATCATTTAATTTACATATCTGCAAAGGCCAGGGTTTGCGTTGACATGAGTAGTGGAGTGGTGCTTTGTGAAAAAGCAGATACAGGGTTGAAATGCTTGTGGTATAAAATTTCTCAGATCTCAGTTTCTGAATCCTGTCATTTGTTTAGTCTTAAAGTTTTGCAATATAGATATGACTTACTAGAAGAAAATGCAAATATTTTATGGCCAGATTCAAAAATATCAAACAAATTTTACAAAAAATAAGAACAAGAGCTATGTTATTTTGGTGCTGGTGAGGTACTCCATGTTGTCACAGAATGGTAATTATTGTGTTACCAGTTAGTGTAATTGTAGGTCAGATACTAAAAAAGGGGAACATTAGAAAAGATGCCAGGATGCTTACAATTAAGAACCATTTATTCAAATAGACTTGTGTCTGAGAGTCTCAGAGCAGTGTGATAAATCTAGACTGTGCCAATGTAGGCAGTCCATGAACATGACTCACAAAGGGGTTGTTGTATAGCCCCTCAACCTCTCTTTCCTTCCAGTTGCTTAGTTTAGGCATAAGAAAAGGAAAGTTAGATATTAATGAGGATTAAGTGTCTAGTAGGTATTGGGTGCTGCTACGACAAAAGGGGAAAATAATAATATAATTATAATAAACCTCTGCCAGCACCCAGAGAAAAGAAATGGTCCCTTTGCTCTGGGCAGTGACTGTCCTCCTCCTCCCACCCAAATTCCGAACTTTTATTTCTTTTCTAATGGGTTTGCACGCATTATTTGCTTTTACATTGATTCCTATGGGAAAATTGCTTCTACTTACAAACTTTTCTACTTAAGAACCTGGTCACGGAACAAATTAAGTTCTTAAGTAGAGGTACCACTGTATCTTGTATTGCCCAAAATGTAGAAAATGATACTTTTCATCATTGAACAGTATTTTGTACAGCAGGGCCTAATCAGAGGTGGGTTCCTACTGATGAGACCCAGTGCGCTGGTCCGTTAGTGGCCGGTGCGCAATTTGCGTGCAATGGTTCTGGTGCTGTCTTTGCCAGTCTGTGCGCAGTTCCACCTTTTTTCCCTTAATTTTTGGTGATTTTTTTTCTCTTGTTCCTCTGCGCATGCACGGAAGCAAAATCGTGCAAGGGGATGCACATGTGTGAGACACCATAAAAAATGCATGAATGCACAAAACATCACAATGCGCACCCAGCGCACTGATAGGATGATAAGAGGAACCTGCCCTCGGGCCTAATGTCCCTTTGAACACTGAGCTGGTCTTCTGAGGTATTCGCATTCCCTCCCAACATTGCGTTGTCGGAGGACTTGATGAACCTCTCTTTATCTTCTCATTTAAGAACTATAAAAACTTGATGGATCTTCCGTTGTCACTCCTGCACATGTAATGAGATTTCTAACTATCTGTATCCACATCACATGGCTTCGACTAAGATTGTGATTTTTTTCCCCATGGCAGCACATATAAAAATGCTCATTAAAAATGTAACTGGTAGAAAAATTAACACTATCAGACAATGTCTTGTGGTTGACCTCATAGTCAGAAATGCAATGAGGAGCAGGAGAGGCTTAATATATTAAGACAGGGAGAAACATCTTTCCAAGCTATTTTTAATTACTGAAAAGCATCTATAGACATTTCCTTGGTATAATTACCATAGAATTTCCTGTCTTCTCTATCTATCCAAGACAAAAAAGGCCTCTATTTTCAGAAGCCTTCTTTCATATACTGTGTTTGCCTCCTTCATACCTGTTCTTTGAATTTTTTTTGCTTTCTGAGGGAGCATTTAATTAGTAAGTCAGTTTGCAATATTGTGTCTGGGAAACTGGACACAATTATTTATTATTCAGCAAATAGTTGCTTTCCTTGGCTCAGATACAAGATGTATAAATGTCTAAGAAATAAGTATAATCTCAAAGGATCTGCAGAAAATTAATGAAGAACAATTGCACGGGGATGATTTATATGTTATTGGAATGTGGTCAAAGTTATGAATGATTCATGGAAATAGAAGAACCACTATTTATTTTTCTCAGAATATGATAAAGAATTTTGATACAAGAATGTTGATTTCAGTTCAAATGTTTTTTCCCCAGAACTCCCCCCCCCAAAAAAAAAATTGAAACCAGATTCTAAGTTAGAATCTATGTTAGAACTTGCCTTGCACCACATCTATTTGATTGTAAACGCCATTGAAATATTTTGATGCCTGTTTTTAATAAATAAAAACATATAGTAATAATAGTATGTTTATTATAATCCAAAATAAATGCAATGTAAGTTCAAACAACCTAAGTACAATTCATAGTATGATATGCTTCAATTAATAAATCTTTGAAAACACCATGAAACAGAGAATAAACTTTGTCCAATGTTGAATGAAAAATACAACACTGATGATATCTGATTGGGCATTTAAACTTGGAGAAGACAAAGCAATGACAAAATTAATAGCATACAGGCCCATAATGCATCACCTCTTCTTTGTCACATCCATAGGAAAAATAAATCAAACAGATCATTTCTTCTGAATCTGAATATACAGGATAAAATGATTTTAACCAACAGATTTTTCATTTGTAACCTAAAATAGCTCAGTGTGAGAAATGTACTTCCCTTGTAATTCAGTTGAATGGGAAAATCAGTTCAAATTCTATGTCAGATTTAGAATACCGTTACATTGCAAATGTTTTGTGCTGAGTGTCTTTACCTTTCTTATTTTGTCCATGGTTTCTTCCACAGGGATGGTGAATTTCAGTGAGATTTCTGGTTATCCTTTGCTACAACATTGGAAGGTTCGATCTGTCATGTACCATGTTCGTTTGAATCAAATGACCACCTCTCAGTGTAAGTTATGCCCACTACTTGGTGGGGTGGCTTTAGATTGGTCATAGATTGGTCAGCAGGAGTGGGGTGTAGGTGGGGGACAGCAGCCAAAAAGGCAGCCATTCTAACTTTCTATTCACCTTGGACCTCACTGTTTCCTTTAGTCAATCATGAACAATTTCATATGTAAGAGTTAGAAGGGAATAGATCTGTCTAGTTGTGTACCCAAAAGATCTGTTGGATGGCAATTTAGTGATCAGTGATGTAGTGATCCCACTTGATCTGGAGAATACTAATTTCATATATTCATAGTTGCACTCAGAACAATTTTCACATTAAAGTGTTTACTACAGTTTTATACTAGTATATACAAATATTATGACATTTTTATCCTAAGGTATGCATTTTGTGTACAACTTGCATTTCTTTCCATTGAAAATCATGCTGCACAATTCAAAGAATTGTAAAAACATAAAAATTGAGTACAGTAGAAGTCTGGAGAGTGCAAATGAGTTTGCTGAAAATGCAGACCAAATAAATTTTTAAGGCTCTTCATTCAGGGTTCTGTCACATTTGCCTTTTTGAATATTTTGTGCCATTTGACCTTCCTATGCATCTTAAAACATGTACTGTATTTTCCAGAGTATAAGACGCACCTTAGTTTTGGGGGAGGAAAATGGCGGGGAGAATCTACCTAGCAGGTATTCTGGCTAGTGTCCTTAGTCTAGTCAGCTTTAGCACCTTATTTTACCACCTGGTTAGGGCTGAAATTTTTTTCAGAGGGATTAGCGATGAAAACAAGCCTACAAAGTTATAGGGCTAGAAAAAAACTTCGGAGGAAGTAGCAATGAAAATATCCTGCAAGCCAGGAAGCACCTTGTTAGGGCTGAAAAAATCTTATTCAGAGGGAATAGCAATGAAAACAAGCCTGCAATCTGGGAAGAGTCTAGAAGATTGTTAGCACCTCATTAGGGCTGGGGGAAAAAACTTTGAAAAAACTACATTTGAAGTATAAGACGCATCAAAATTTTCAGCCTCTTTTAGGGGAGGAAAGGTGAGTCTTATACTCTGAAAAGTACACTAAATGAAATAAACCAAATGGGATGTCTACATCTTCTCTAGGAGTAGCTTGAAATATTTTCTTAGCAATTCTATATACAATGTTCCTTAGAAACATAACATTATTCAACCAAAGGTAGCAATTTAATTTTTGAGAACTGATGCTGTAACAAATTTTTGGTGAGCAATTCTTCACCCCACAAACAACCCAGAACTTGCTACTGAAATTAAACATTTTTATCAGGCTAAAACAAGGCAATTTACTTCTTTACACACTGAATTTTGTCCTGAAAATTTGAAAATAACCACTAAGAACAGTTAACCTCATTTTTACAGACTTCCAGGTACTGGGCAGAGCAAGGATTATTATAACCTGCTTGTGAGCTCCCAGAAGTATGTAAATGTGGTAGAAAAATATCTGTCTGTCTGTCTGCCTACCCTCTCTGCCTTTCTCTCTCTCTTAAGTCCTTGCTTGCTGTATTTCTGTTCTCTGCAGCATTTGGCAATGCCCTTCATTCTCTGGATGGAGCAACATCTCGGGGAGATTTTGTGGCTCTGCTGGATCATTTTGGCAACCACTATATACAGGAAGCTGTATATGGGTTTGAGGAATCCTGTTCTATCTGGTATCCCAACAAACAAGTACAGAAACAGCTCTGGCTGGAATATGAAGATATTAGCAAAGGTAAGCTTCATTTCTGCTATCTTCTTTACCCTGAGACACCAATAGGTTAGAGAAAGGCAGGTTATCAGTGGTGTGGAGAGGTGATAGTAAAGATTCTGTTGTGGCTGGGAAAATTCTGCACTTGGAACTATTTTCAAAAGGTTGGTTCATCTGCATCATAAACTTTGATTGCAGTGTTTGCATTTTAACAGCTCTCAGGGGTTGTAAAGGGGGATGAAAGGAAGAAGAACATTTGAAGGGCAGAAAGTGTTGGTCAAAGAAGAAAATTGTGCTGGATTGGAAATCTTACTTGAATCTGGATGTCAGAGCCAATATAATAAGCATCTGTTGTGTCCACTTGTTTTTCAAGAGTTGTATCAGCTACATCTCCATGGCAGGGAAGTACAGTTAGTGATTGTCATCTGGGATACTCTGCAGGCAATTAAGGGTGTTGTTGTTTAGATAATTTGTAACTTATTGTTTGTTCAAGACTGGGCCCCAGGGAAAAAGTTAGGGCATTGCTGTTACTGACCTCCATGTTATAGAACTTCATCCCTACTTGAGTTTCTTGACCTTGACCCTGATTGGTATTGGAATCAGCAATAAGTTTCATAAGTTTTTTTAATAAACTTTTATAAAGTTTCAATTTGCTTCAATGGGGATGGGAGAAACCCCCTGGTCACCATGGCAACTGGCCTAGGCAGTGATGGTGAACCTTTTTCGATTGGCATGCCAAAAAGAAGTGTGTGCATGTGCCCACACCCATTCTCCTCCCTTCATGCATGTGCATTGCCCCATGCTGCTCCTGCGCATACGCCTAGGCCTCACTAAAGACTGGGGTGGGTGAAACAGACAGTCCAGAAGTTTAGAAAAATGGACTTCCAGTTTTCTTGTTGTGCTGTTTTTTGCACTCCGGAGACTACAGGAAGCTTCCCTGGAGCCTCTGGACTTTGAAAAACAGCACAATGGGGAAACCGGAAGTCCATTTTCTGAACTTCTGATTTGCCCATTGGGCAGTATTTTGCATTCCAGCTTCCCTGAAGCTTCCAGAGGCGAAACAGTCTTCCTCAAGGCTGAAAATCAGCTGGCTAGTGTGCACATGTGTGCTGCAGCTGACATAAGGCAATGCCTCAGGTGCCCTCCAATATGGCTCCACATCCCACCTGTGGCACCCTTGCCAAAATTTCGCCATCACGGGCCTACAGTATCTACTTACATTTTCATCAAAGCTTTTCATTGTCAAATCATTATCTAGTTATGATGATTAATAGAAAGGAGATATTATTCATTGTGCTTGTGGTTGATATGTGGTGGGTTCAGGATTTGGGTGGTATGTCTTAGCAAGGAAATTTGGCAGCCCTTGATACCCTCGATTAAGATATCAGCTCTGGACTAAAAGATTAAGAGGTTTGAGCAGGAGGGGTATTTGATGGGTCTTTTTCCTCCAAGGTTGGTTTGTGGTCCCAGTCACAAACTGCTGGAAGAAGAGAGGTCTAGCCCAGGATCTCTACTTCAACTCTTCATTTCTCTTCTCTTTACTATTTAACATTTACATAACAGTGTTAGGAGCATCACTAGCTGGCAATACATGTGATACTCAGTTACATAATCTCTTCCCTCAGCTGACCAGGAATGCTACCAAGGTCCTATTCCAGCATCTAGGGATACCCTGAACCTTTTCTTCCTTTCCACATCCAGCTCAAGACTGTGCAGATTCTTAATCCAGATTTCTTTTGGAGAAAGCTTTGTGTTGCCAAAATTCTTCCTCACTGCCCCTACAGATATATATTTCATCATATGAACAGCTGGAAAGTTTTTGCACAAACTCATCTTGATGTGCCAGTTACATTTGTGTGTAGTTTTGGAGACACTGCTCATGGTCACTCATGCCTAAATTATTTCCCAGCTGCCCGTGAAACAGCCTACATTCAGTCTAGTCTCTCCCTATTATTTTTTTGTGAAAACATTATTTTTCATCTGAGCATAATTGAAGGTTCTGCTGCCCAAATACTGATACACCAGAGGCCTCTTGTTATGTTTATGTTAATACTTTTTTATTTTTTAATATTGGGTTCTTATTTATAAACTGTTTGTAATCCTGGGAAATGGAGCATCATTATATGATGAAATAATAAATAAATATACTAACTAATTGACCCATGGACTTCTCAGCATTCAAGATAACTATTTAAAAAGATAACTGTGCTAGAGAAACCTGGGCTAGTGTTGTGAGACATGAAATTTCCCATGCACAAGACAAAATTTGGATAGAGTCGAGGTGACAGAATGTGTTGCTGCTCCTTTGAAAGGAAGTTTGCAAGTCTAGTGATGGAGAGGCTGCTGCATTCTCTAAAGCTTGTTGTTATTTAAAAGCATTCTGTCCCATCATTCACCTGCAAATTAGTTATCATGTCCCTGATGCTCTTTCTCAGGGTACTGAGGGTGTCTTTTTAGTTAAGGACAAAGATTGGCAATTTATTCCCAATCAAGGACCAAACTTTCAGTAATTGTCTAGCCTGAGGTTTTTCAGGCGTTTTTATTGCAATACAGTATAGCAAAATAATTCTAAATTCACAAACTTGGGAATGGGTCTTGGCAAATACATTCTGGCAAGGCTGACTATTAAATAGACATCGATGGGATTGCAGTGGTTTTGGTATATGAAAGTTTTGTTCTTTAAAGTGGAAAACATGAGGCTCTGAGCGGTAATGCTTAGAGATCAAGGATAGTCTACAGCACCGAAAATCTTTTTCATATCCTGTTGTTTTCATACGGTTGTTCAATTTCCTTTTATTTGAGCATGGATTCAAGCATCATAAAAGATGCAGGCATGACACTGTGAGAACTTAGTTTACAGTGTTACACATGCAGGAACACAAATATACACCATACACATATGTAGGCACACTTTTTCAGTGCTGCAATACAGGCAGGGGTGGGCTGCTGCCCGGACGGAGTGGAACTCAGTGGTGTAGTGAAAATGGAGCTCCACCCTAGAGCACCCAATTTGCACTGAAAGACGTTGAAAGAAAATGCAGGGCGACCTACATAAGCCACGCCCACAGTGTGGTGGTAAAAAATTTGCTAGCCCTTCACACTGAATACAGGTAAATGGGAACATGTTTGCAATATCAACGTGTCCAGCTGTTTCAACAATGTGGTTCAAGAGGCTGACTTACCAATCAGAAAATTCATGATTAAAATCTCACCTAGTTCATTAATTTACCAGCTGTCCTTGGACTAAGCTAATCCTCAGTCCCCTCAACCTCCCACCCCCAAATAGGTTAATTAATTATAATAATGTGTACATCAAAATGGGGCAGATGGATATATGAAACAAGAAATATGTGCTCAGATATACATTTATATCTGAAGCCAGGGTTACTTTTTTCACATGAACAACTTACTAGGCGATTAGAGAAAATAAAAACTACAGGGAAGGAGGAAGGAAAGAAAGAAGCAAAGAAAGAAAGAAAGAAAGATGAATGTATTTATTTATTTATTAGTTCAATTTGTATGTTGCCCAAACCCCTAAGAACTCTGGGCAGCTTTGGGGATAACTAACAGGAATCTGAAGGGGATATATAGGAACTCTAAAGCCTTTAGATAAGTTAACCAAGGACATGTAGGTGTGGAATTGAATTAGTCCCAAGGACAATTAGATATCCATGGGAAGTCATATAACAGAGCATTATCCTTATGGAAATGGTCTGTGATAGGTTACTATAAAGAGCAAGAGATTTATGTGAATAAAATATAGAAGCTAATAGGCAAAATTAACTAGGACGTTCTCATGCATGAGCCCTTCGAAAGCTTCAAAAGGGGAGGGGAATAATCCAAGGGTTGTGCCTATTATGCAAAATAGAAACAAATATTAATTGTGAGAGTTCCTCACTTAGGTTAAAATCTTATTAAACCTATGAAGCATTTCATTTTATTCTTGGAATTTCCTTTCAAAAATTGTTTTGAGGACTTGATAAATTGACTGCTGGTTAACTGAAGAGGAAAAAAAGAGCAATTTTGCAATATAGCATGGATTTGATGAGTTATCCCTTTTTATGCCCTTTATTTCTGTAATTATGGATGTCATAACACAAATCTATGAATGGTTTTACTGGCTATAACTAACAAAGTGGTAGCATTGCCAAGAAAGATTTAATGGTTATTTATGCTAACAGACTGAACATGAGGCAACAGACATTATAATGGCAAAATGCCATTTTAAATTTATTAGCAGACGCATCATTTATCTTAAGACTCAGCTGGGCTCAGACTGGGCTCAGCTCAACATTGTTATATCTTTATTTGATTCGCTATAATAGAACTACAGGGGGGTAGCTAAAATTTTGGGGCTGCCCTCAGTTCTCATATCTTTATTTTGGCCTCAAGAATGTGCTATTCACCAGAAAAATCACAATGGTGTGAAATTGGTTGTCACCTCTTGCCAATCCCTATCATGCCTTTATTGTTTCTCTTACAAGCCACTGCAGTCAGCTGACATTACCCCAAGAGAAGGAGGTACAAGATGACAAAGGCTAACAGATTTTATATATCTTGAGGCTATCCTAGGACAGCATCAAAATGAGGGTGAAATGGCAGTTTAACACCAGTAGAAACAAGAAACTTGTTTCCCTCATGGGTTGGGAATTGGGATGAAATAATGTGTGTGTGTGTGTGTGTGTGTGTAACAGGACATGTTTTTGACTGCGGTTTGGAGAGTACATGAAGAAAGTCTGAGGGGGTTGAAGAAGGCAATTTTCCTCTAATTTTCTCAGAGACTCGGAGGTTATGAGGCCCCATGCCTACTCATTCTTCAATAACAAAACTGCACTGTTTGCCTTTAGGTGATTTCTTGATTGCACTTGATGGCCATATCTTCCTACTCCTTTCTGACCATTTCTCAACTCAATAATCTTTTGTATTAGAAGTGACAGACTTCGGGCTAGCAGGAGTTGCCCATTTTTATTACTAGAGTCCTTAAGTTCATTAACAGTCAATTGGAAAAGATGGATAGACCACAGACATGTCCAAAGATCAGGAAGACAGTATTTTTGCCAATTTGGCATTTTTATTAAATTTGCCATAAATTTAATAAGTTGTTGTCATTTGATACCATATGAGTCCTTTGGGATTGGGCGGCATAGAAGTCAAATTAGATAGATAGATAGGTAGGTAGGTAGGTAGGTGTTCTGCCGGCGTGTTTCAACCGCCCGTAATTACAGAGTAATTAGTCCAGGAAGACACACAACACACGATAAAAGGAAAACCCAAAAGTTTTTATAAACAGAAAAACAGAAACAGCTCCCTTTTTAAATGTCAAAGGGGGTTTCTGGTACACACAAGGCACAGGTTAAATGCAATCCAATTGCTCACCCAATAACTGAGAAATTGAGTCCAATTCTGAAGTCAAGAGAGTCCCCACACAATCTTGAACAGCACAAAAACCACGATCTTGACGAAACAATGAATCAGATAAACTGCCATGAGGCTAAAACACCAAGCTGCACTTTTATCTGTAGCACTAATTACAGCAGCCCCACCCAACCACAGGTGGCCTCATTTTCTCTTATAATAATCCTTCAGTTGTTGTCTCCTATGCATCATTCTACGCATGCATGGATGTGTCATTAATCCAGGGATTATACAGATGATTGATCTCCTCCTGGGCTGTCTGCCAAACTCCCCTCTTCCCTGTCACTCACGCTTCCTTGGTCAGAGGAGGCTTCGTCGGCAGATTCCATCAGGAGCAAAACAGGCCTGCGGCATGTGGATGTTTCCCCCATATCCACCTGCACATTCCTTGGGGCAGGAGCTGGGCAGAGCTAACTACAACAGTAGGTAGGTAGGTAGGTTGGTTGGCAGGCAGGCAGGCAGGCAGGCAGGCAGGCAGGCAGGCAGGCAGGCAGGCAGGCAGGCAGACAAACAAACAAATAAACAAATAAATAAATAAATAAATTGGATGCCTTTTTTCATCTGCATCCAGGAATTACAGTACTTCATAAAAACTATAGAGCTAAGAATTGCTATTTAGGCCATGAAATCCAGACCCCAAGTTGGTACCAAAATCTAGATTAAAACATCTAGGCTTCCTGCTTCTCAATTAAAGGTCTTATATTAATTCAGAAACCAGCTCCTGAATGATTTGTCTACAGATTGCATGCAGTCTCGTGTATTGGGGACCAGCGTGGCAGAGTGCTGGAGAGCCTTGTCTTCAATGTTTTGCTTCACTTGAGCAAAACAGTATCTCTTATCATCCAAAGAAGAAATTTATTATGGAAGTAACAGAAGCAGTCGATATTACCGTTCACTCTTTGTGGAAAGTGTGAAGTAGCATATTCTTGATAAATAGGTAAAACGAGAAAAGTTTGTCATTCTTGACTTTTCTTGACTTCCCTACCTGATTTTGCTCTGGCTTCACTATTTCAACTTTAGAAAGTTGGCAGCTTTTCAAGGCTTTGCATTGATTATTTAATTGATTTATGATAAATAATATGATTTTCCATCTAATAAGGATTTAGCATAAAAGACATGTTATACAGGTAGTTCTTGACTTATGACCATAACTGGGACCATAATTTATTTTACTAAGAAAGGTTGTTGTTAACTGAGTAATACCGAATTTTATACCCTTTTTTGCCACTGTTAAGTGAATCACTGTAGTTGTTCAGTGAATTATATGGTCATTAAGTCCATCTGACTTCTCCTACTGCCTTTGGGTATTAGAAGCAAGCTGGAAAGGTCACCGTAACTGAAATGTATTGAGACGCCAGACGAAGTGCTAAAACAGTGGTTCCCTTTATTCAGCTCTTTCCGCAAGTGACAATCAGCTGGGAACTCACCAGCCGGCAATGAGAAACTCGGCTCTATTTATACTCTTAAGGCTCGCGCCAAAAGAGCTGTCCTGCGTCTGAGCCAATCAGACGCCTCCTAGCATTTCCAATCTGCCTGGTAACAGCATTCACCTCAGGCAACTATTTACATGGCATATTAACATACTCAACACCCCTCCCTCCTTAGTCAAGTGCCAACTGTCCATCAATTGAGCCATGTGATGAAGTCCTCCAATCGAGTGGGTCTGCGCGAGGCTCGCTCAGAGCTGCGCAGATCAGTTGAGTCTGGAACTTCGTTGGTGGAGGTTGGCTCTCTGTCGGATCCGGAGCCTGGCTGGGCCCGAGTGGGGGCTCCGGCCTGCAGCGAAGTCCGGATGGGAGCTGAATCGACGTCGGAGGAGGATGATGGTGGCTCGTTGGTGTCGTGGGAGCGTTCCAGCCTCGGTGAGCCCAAATTTACATCCAACAAATCGGGTTGTACATAAGAGTCTGCTTTGGGGGAAGAGGTTACAATGGCGGTTTGCGTATTTTCAGAGTTAATCCGCCCTCTTAAATAATCAATGTGCCGTTTCCAAATACGGCCATCCTCTAATTGTATTAAATATGTTTTAGGCCCCTTTTGTTGTAGGACTTTCCCTTTTACCCATTGAACTCCCCCATCAAAATTTCGGGCAAATACATTCTGGCCTAGATACATGCTTCTTTCAGGTATTACAGACACTTCACCTTGACCCATGGTATTTAAATATCGAGGATGTAACCTGTCTAAAGGAGACCTTAGTTTTCGCCCCATTAAGACTTCTGCAGGGCTTTTATGGGTGGCAGCATTTGGAGTAATATGTTGCATTAACAGGAATTGGTCTAATTTACTTTGTATTTCCCCAGGGCCTGCTCTGCGCAGCGCCTCTTTCGCCACCCGCACATAACGTTCAGCCAACCCGTTAGCCCATGGGGAGTAAGGGGAGATTAGCGCATGCCTGACCCCTAGATTACTCAAAAACACCTCAAACTGTCGTGCGGTCAGTTGTGACCCATTATCTGAAACAAGGACATCAGGACACCCATGGGTTGCAAACAAATGATACAGAGCCTTTATAGTGGCACATGTTGTTATATTCTGCATAGCCACTATCTCTACCCACTTAGAAAAGGCATCCACGACAACCAGAAAAAACTGGGACCCGATGGGGCCAGCAAAGTCTATATGTATCCTGGACCAAGGCCCAGTGGGCTCTCCCCACTCTACGGGGGCAGTTCGAGGGGGATTGGGTCGTGACTCTTGACAGGGGTCACACCGAGCTACCCAATGTTCAATATCGAGATCTAGGCCCGGCCACCACAGGTACCCCCTTGCCAAACCCTTCATTCGGACAATGCCTGGGTGTCCCACATGCAACATAGTCAATACCTTTTTCCTAAGTGTAGTTGGAATGACCACTCGATCCCCCCATAGTACACATCCTTTCATGTATGACAATTCTAGTCGCTTTGTCTTAAAGTCTGCCAGTCCCCCCTCCTCTGGTCCCCCAAGCCAACCCCTGTGTATACAATTAATCACTGTTTGAAGAATGGGATCTGACTTAGTATGCTCGGCCACTTCCCTGGCTGAAGTTAGGGGGGTTTCTTCTATTTCTAACAGTAGTACCTCATCCGAAGGAACTGGTTCTTCCCCTCTTTGTGCCAAAGGGCACCTGCTTAGTCCATCAGCGTGGCTTATGGACTTCCCTCCCTTATGTATTAAGGTATACTGATAACTGGAGAGGAAGAGAGCCCATCTAATCAGTCTAGGGGACATGAACGGAGGGGTAGGTTTATCTGAAGGCAACAGTCCCAAAAGGGGTTTGTGGTCTGTTATTAATTCAAACCTCCTTCCAAATAAGTAATTATGAAATTTCTTAATGCAAGCTATTAAAGCCAGGGCCTCTTTATCCAACTGGCTATAATTCCGTTCCGCAGGGGTCAGCGTTCTGGAGAAAAAGGCTATAGGTGCCTCAGTGTTGTCTGGCATTACGTGGGCCAGTACTCCGCCCACCCCATAAGCCGAAGCATCGCATGTAAGCCTTATGGGCAAGATTGAACTGTACTGAACCACCACACTATTAGAAGTCAATAAGGTCTTTATTAGAGAAAATGCTTGGCGTTCAGGTCTGCCCCAGGTCCAGGGAATTCCCTTCTGAAGGAGTCGGTGGAGGGGTTCTGCGACCGTTGCCTTCTGTCTCAAAAAAATAGAATAAAAATTCAGAAGACCTAAAAAAGCTTGTAGTTCAGTCTTATTGGTTGGTTCAGGTGCTTCGGTAATTGCTTTTAATTTATCAGTTGTGGGGTGGATGCCCTGACTATCTATTCTATATCCTAGAAATTCAATGCTAGTGGTGCCCCATACACACTTGTCTGCTTTTACTCTGAGGCCCTTGGATTGGAGTCGTTGTAGGACAGCCCTGATTCTCTGGTTCAATTGGGGAATGGTTTTAGCCGAAATTAGTATATCATCGAAGTAGGGTATGGTTCCTTCCAGCCCCGTTAACACTCGCTCCATTAAGCTCTGAAAAATCCCAGGGGCTATGCTTACCCCGAATTGCAATCTTGTGCATCGGAAAGCACCTCTGTGCGTGACAATTGTCTGAGCCAAAGAGGTAGGCTCATCGACCGGAAGCTGCAGGTATGCCTGAGCAAGATCGATCTTTGCAAAGACTTTTCCCTCTCCTAGGGAGTGTAGGAGGTGCTGAACTACTGGTATGGGATAGGGGTGATGCTGAAGGGCTTTATTAATAGTAGACTTGTAGTCTGCACAGACTCTTAGCGAACCGTCCGGTTTCAATGGTGTGACAATTGGAGTCTCCCAGGGCCCTTGCTCTACAGGAACTAGGATTCCTTGAGCAATAAGTTGATCTAACTGATGGTCTAGTTTAGGCAGTAAAGGTAAAGGAACCCTTCGTGGTTTCAGGCGAATGGGCGGAATCTTTGGGTCTATGGAGAAAGAGATAGGGTCCCCCTTATAAGTTCCCAAAGTGGGGCTGAATACTTCAGGAAACTCATGTACAAAATCTGGGGTATCAGAGGGGGACTGTACTAAACAGATGCCAGAGATCTCAATACCTAAGGGGGCCATCCAGGTTAACCCAAGGAGGGAATGCCTTGCCCCATCCACTATTACCAAAGGTAGGGAACATTTAACAGATTTGAACTGTACAGGAATATCAATTTTACCCAATACAGGGATTACATGTCCCTGGAAATCCCTTATAATCAAAGCAGTTTGAGTTAACTTAGACTTACAGACATGTGGCATATACATTTTAAATTTGTCCCAAGGCATAATAGAGTGCCTAGACCCGGTGTCCAGTTCTAAATCACAAGGCTTGCCATTTAAAAGTAGAGAAATAATGATTTTGGTGCCTTGCGTTGAATTTGCGCAATTTACGTAAGTTTGACAGTTACCTCTGTTGTAGTCGCGGTTAGCGGCTGAGTTGTTTTTCCGGGTAAAAGATCTTGGAGGCCGGTTTTCACGGGCCTGTGGAGCCTGGTAGGAGAAACGCTGTTGGCGCGGAGCGGAAAAGGTTTCTTCTGGCTGGGGAGCCCGGCAGGCCTCAGCGATGTGACCGCGCCGATTGCAGCGGCGACAGATGGCTTCCCGAAACGGGCAGCGAAGTCGCGGATGATTTCCCCGGCAACCTGGGCATGGAGCTTGTGTGCGAGGGTATCTCGGTTGTCGTGAGGGGTCGCTGGGAAGCAGGAGGCAGGAATCGTCGGTGGCGGCTGGAGGGCTGAGGTCGTCGGCTGGATCAGCTGTGGAGGAGATCTTAGAGACGGTTTCTTTGTTGACGTGGCTTTGGAGGTCTTTGGCAGCCGCTTCGGCGACCTCGGCTGTCTGGGCAAGCTTGATGACGGTTTGCAAGGTAGGTTCGTCCTCGGTGAGGAGTTTGCCGCGTACGGTGGCGTTTTTCATGCCGAATATGATCGCGTCTGTTAGTCGAGCTTCTGGGCTGTCAAAACGGCATTTTGACAGTACGGTTCGGAGTCTTGTGGCGAATTGATTAATAGACTCAGCTTCCCGTTGGGCCATCCTGGAGAACTGATGGCGGTATACCACAGCTGGCTTCGTGGGTTTGAAATGACCCGCAAGCTTGGATTGTAAGTCTGGCCACGGCACGTTCTTGGCAGGAAGCGGATCGGTGAGCGTTTGAACCAAGTCGAAGATCTCGGGGCCGCAGTAGTTAAGGAAGATGGCTCGCTTCCTGTCGTCTTCGGCGGTCCCCATTCCGGCGGCTTCCAGGAAGATTTTGAAGCGGGTCATGTAGGCTTCCCAAGACGCTTTTTCGGGGTCGAAGTAGTCGGGTGCTCGGCCGATCTGCGAAGGATTCATCTTGCTTGTAGGTTCTCTCCGGTTCTCGTCGCCAGTGAAATGTATTGAGACGCCAGACGAAGTGCTAAAACAGTGGTTCCCTTTATTCAGCTCTTTCCGCAAGTGACAATCAGCTGGGAACTCACCAGCCGGCAATGAGAAACTCGGCTCTATTTATACTCTTAAGGCTCGCGCCAAAAGAGCTGTCCTGCGTCTGAGCCAATCAGACGCCTCCTAGCATTTCCAATCTGCCTGGTAACAGCATTCACCTCAGGCAACTATTTACATGGCATATTAACATACTCAACAGTAACCATCATAAATATATGCCTGTTGTCAAGTGCCCAAATTTTGATCATGCGATTGTGGGGATGCTACGAGAGTTGTAAGTGTGAGGGTGGCTATAAGACACTTTTAAAATGCCTTTGTAACTTTGAATGGTTGCTAAACTGGTGCTTGGTGCACCAGTTGCGGCCCTATCTGGACCAGGAGTCACTGCTCACAGTCACTCATGCCCTCATCACCTCAAGGTTCGACTACTGTAATGCTCTCTACATGGGGCTACCTCTGAAGAGTGTTCGGAAACTTCAGATCGGGCAGAATGCAGCTGCGAGAGCAATCATGGGCTTCTCTAGGTATGCCCATGTTACACCAACACTCCGCAGTCTGCATTGGTTGCCGATCAGTTTCTGGTCACAATTCAAAGTGTTGGTTATGACCTATAAAGCCCTTCATGGCATCGGACCAGAATATCTCCGAGACCATCTTCTGCCGCACAAATCCCAGCGACCGGTTAGGTCCCACAGAGTTGGCAGGACCCAGGGGAAGAGCCTTCTCTGTGGCAGCCCCGACCCTCTGGAATCAACTCCCCCCGGAGATTAGGATTGCCCCCACCCTCCTTGCCTTTCTCAAACTCCTTAAAACACATCTCTGTCATCAGGCATGGGGAAATTGATTCCCCTGGACTGTTCCGTTTTATGCATGGTTTGTATGAGATGTATGATTGCTTTTATATTAAGGGTTTTAAATTCTTTTAACTATTGGATTTGTACTATTTTTATTGTTGTGAGTTGCCCCGAGTCTTTGGAGAGGGGTGGCGTACAAATCTAATAAATAATAATAATAGAAATGATGATGATGATGATGATGATGATGATGATGATGATAATAATAATAATAATAATAATAATAATAATAATAATAATAATAATAATAAACAAATGGTGGTGGGTTAAAAACTAGTGGTATTTCCTGGAGGAAGAAGGGATTATTTTGTGCTAAGGAAGTTTTCTTTTTAAAGAGAATGCTTAATTCTTTTTCCTGCCAACTATTTTTCCTTTGAAATTTCCCTCCTCCTTTTACAATCACCCACTTTGATAGTATTCTAAACCTAGATTTAACTTACAATATAAATTCGAAACTCTAAGTACAGCATAGATATGGCTGAGAGCCAGTTCCGGGGAGTGCTATTGTCTAGGGAGAAATTAAACAGTGCCTGCCCAGTAATGAATCATAGGAGCGTAGGGACCTTGGACTGATCAATGCATATGGTTGCAATTGGCCTAACCACAATTTTACTTTAGAAGCTTTACTTCAATATTAACTGTGATGGGCTTGATATGATTTAAAAATTATCTTTTATACCGGCTCACCCATTCTGCTGACATGTATCAAGCACCTTCTAAAACACAGTGTCCCTTTCCCTTTTTAAAAAAAAAAAAAAATATTTCAGGCAACATTATTCGCAACCTCTTTATTTCTTTAGATCTTGAGTTTCTTTCTTGCACCAAGTTTCCCATTTCACTTCTCTTCAGTCCTGTCACCTGCCACATTTTCTGCTCTGCTTTTTTTCTTTATTGTTCCCCTTAGTGCATGTCAGGAGCTTGGTATCGATTGAAAAATTGCAAGAGATAAACCATTCTCGATCACTGTTTCTTTCTCTCCTGAGCCTGCTAAGCAGCAATTCAAAGGCAGCCAGACGTGGTCCATTTCTAGCACAATGGGAAGGTTAAGAAATGTCCTATATCTTTATAGGCCCACTCTTTGCTCTCCCCCCGCCCCCCCCGCCCCCCGTAACAGAGGTGTTTTCTTTGATCAATTACTGGTATTAGCTTATCATCTGAAAAGCAGACATGAGCATTAGATGGTGGATTGGGAAGTATTTTGACAAGGGGGGAAAAGATTAGGGGGGGAAAGCAATGGGACAATAGTCAGAAGCTTGTCAGGGGAACATCCAACCTGGAAATAAGGAATAATTTATGATTAATCAATGCAACAGCTTGCTGGAGGATTTCAAGAAAAGATTGGACATCCATTTTTCTCAGGTGATTCAAGAACTCCACCCTTGGGTAGGGAATTTAACTAGAAGACCTCCAAGATCCCTTGCAGCCCTATGATTTCAGGATCAAAATAATTTTTACAGGATAAAAATAATTTTGGCTGTTTGTAGAATCTGTTTGTAGAATCACCCTCCTAGCCTTTCGTAAGCTCCTTAAAACCCACCTCTGTCGTCAGGCATGGGGGAATTGACATGTTCCTTCCCCCTAGGCTTATAAAATTTGTGTATGGTATGCTAGTGTGTATGATTGGTTTTTAACTTGTGGTGTTCTTAAAATTAATTTAATATTGGATTTGTCTTGTATTGCTGTTGCTGTGAGCCGCCCCGAGTCTGCGGAGAGGGGCGGCATGCAAATCTGATTAAACTAAACTAAACTAAACTAAGGAAGATAATTTTGACAGAGATATGCAAGAATCAGAATCTAGGCAGAAACATTACTTATGTCGTGTGAAACAAGACAATATTAAGTGACTCAGGCTGGGACATCCCTGATTCACCGAGGTGTAAAAAAGGAGGAGAGAGGTATAGCACAATCAGACTTGCAGTATTCTATTATTAGAGTTTCTGTCAATAAAACGTCATTCTAGTCCTCTTGTGGAGTTAATTTTCAGTCCTTCTGTTCTTTCCTAATGGAGTTGATGTCTAGTCTAATGAAAAGAAGAATTAGGGATTACATGATAGCAGTTTTCCAATATTTGAGGGGCAGCCACAAAGAAGGGGGTGTCATCTATTTTCCAAAGAAGCAGAAGGCAAGACAAGAAACACAGCAAGAATAATTAACCAGTGGAATAGCTTGCCTTCCAAAGTTGTGGGAACACAATTACTAGAGGCTTTGAAGAATAAACTGGATAACCACGTGCCTGGAATTGTACAGGGTCTCCTGCTTAAGCAGGGGATTGGACTAGAAGACCTCCAAGGTCCCTTCCAATTTTGTTATTCTGTTATTCAGATATTATAGAAACATAGAAACATAGAAGACTGACGGCAGAAAAAGACCTCATGGTCCATCTAGTCTGCCCTTATACTATTTCCTGTGTTTTATCTTAAGATGGATATATATTTATCCTAGGCATGTTTAAATTCAGTTACTGTGGATTTACCAACCACGTCTGCTGGAAGTTTGTTCCAAGGATCTACTACTATCTGAAATGTGATTAAAAATGTACGATCTGACTTTCTGGTATTATTAGGTAATTCCAGTTTCTGCTTCTGTTTTTTATTTAATGGTTCTGTCTTTGAAAGTGCCTTAAATGTTTTTTATTTAATGGTTCTGTCTTTGAAAGTGCCTTAAATGTTTTTTATTTAATGGTTCTGTCTTTGAAAGTGCCTTAAATGTGTCATTGATTGCATTAATGTTAATAAATATAATCATAGTCAGACAGAAATCTCTTGGTGGATTATCGGTTGTTGTAACAAAAACATAGTGGTAATCTGTTGTGGTTTTTTAAAATCCATTGTTAGTTCTGGAGAAACAAATAGTCTGAGTAGCTGAGGATATATGCATCAGGTTGTCTGATAAAACCAACTATAATCCTATCTTGACAAGGTTAGGCCATTGTCAGGTATAAATATCCTGGTAGCCTCTTGATTGGTTCCATATGACACTGTGTTAACATCATCTTCAAGATAAAGCTGTAAGGCTATTCATCTTGATTGATCTGATTAATTAACACAAATGCTTACATAAGTACTTTATATATTGTACTAACTATAGATTCATTACTACACCATTGAAAATGTTGGTTCTGATGTAATATCTGGATGGCCGGAAGTCAGACTATATAAAGAAATCTTTTTTTCTTCTCTCTCTATTGTCCTAGTGATTGAACTCTGAATGTTCTTTCCAAATAAAGTTAAGTAGACTTATAAGGATTTCTCTATGAGGGCCCTGCTAGTGGAACACCTTCCCCTGGGAAAGCTCGTGACTGATGTCTATGTTGCAGTTTTTCTAGTACTAAAATATAAGTGTTCTATGACTGCTAGATAGTTCCTAGGATTAGGTTCCTAAAGTCCCAAAGCCAGGGAAAGTGAGAAAAATTTCTCACTTCTCATCATCCTGTTTCCATTGTCCGAAAGCTGATTCATGATCTACCCTTGATAGTTGGAATAGGAATAGAGGTATAAGGCAAAGAGTTAACTCTTTCTGCACCTTACTGACTGATTCTAGATATTTGGCAATCCAGATATGGCAGCCCTAATAGGGAGTCGTGCAAAAGCATTCCTGTAAAAAGATTAATCTTTCTGTAATTTTCTAAGCCCTTGTGTAAGTCATGAGCTGCAAAGAAATAAATTAATCAGAAAAAACAAACATATACCCAAATATCTTTTGTCCACCCCTAACTTTGAAGCACATCCTGTCAGCCAGATGGGAAGGCACTCTGATGAGGATGGGTGCTGGGCAGGATTCCTAGACTCTTCATTTGCTTGTTTGCCATCACCCCAAACATCTGGGTCTTCTCATTGACTACTGGCATTATGCAAACATTTAGAATTCTCCTGTGCGTAGCCGTTCCAGCTGGCATGGATGGAGGAGGAGCAACTTGGGGCAGAATGAGAGTCTAGTGAGCCTACAGGGGACCGTTTGTTCTGGAAATTGCAGAATTAATGTCATCGAGCAACCTGTGTCTTATTGTGTGAGTTTCATCACCAGGATCACAAGGGGAAAAAACATTTCGGATGGAAATCCTCTGTTAAATCCAAATATGCCAAAAGAGAAGAAAGGGGAGGAGTGGAAAAGCCTGCAGCTCTTCCTACTTTATCCTACAAAATGTCCCACTTGAAAGCAAAGCCTTATTGATGGTATTATCAGTCAGCTTTATAGCCCTTTAATTCACTTCAGTTGGACTTGTTTATGGGTTGGACAATTTCAAAATGAAAACAAGTTGAAAAAGTAGTTTCTACTTAATGAGAGCCTCTAGATCTCGTCTATTTCATGGCTGAGCATATAAACCAATGTATGGCTGTTTTCTAAAGTAGCCCAAGGCAGCACCTAGTTCATAGTTTTTTGCAAACACATCTTCCTCTTGAAAATGACTTGGAGGGAATAGAGTGCTGGCTTTGACTGTTAATCACTCTGGTTGGTGTTGATGCGTATTTGAGGTTATACTCTTTAATAATGGTTGCAAAAACTGTAAAGATGAAAACAAAGAGATTTTTGCAACAGGAAGGAACTGCAGCACAGATTGTAAGATCGAAGTGTGAATTGATACTGTGGAATTAAATAGCAGAAATTGACTAGAAAACTTACAAAAAGCTACCACAAATCTCAAGTTTGTCTGTTAATGATAAGATGAAACAATACCACTAATTTAGTTTTTCTCCTCACTGTATAAACTGAGCATATAATCCTTGTGATGTTTCTGTTGAGTGTAATGAATCTTTTGTGTACTGTGCAGTGCAAAGGAATTGCTCTGCATAAAATCTGTGCTCACCTGGTTTGTGTTGCTATTCTTCTTCCTCTGCTAGTGTCCCCCCAGCCTTAGCCCCATGAAAGATGGCACGGGTTGCTACGATCGCCACATAGGAGTGGACTGTTCAGATGGGTTCAATGGCGGTTGCGAACAACTCTGTCTACAACATATGATGCCATTACCAGAAGACCCTTCTTTGTACAATATACTTATGTTTTGCGGGTGAGTTCCACCCACAATATATACAGTGGTAGCACACTTGTAGCAAATGTTGTGTTATTTCAATGTCGCTTCCTTTCACTGCTGCTTATACTCATTTCGAAATAATTAATTCCTGACTATTCCATATAATAATAACTTTAATATTCAAGATTGTCAGTAGAAAAAAGTTAAGGTGGCAGCTGTAATAGTGCAATTAAAATAGTGGGTTGCAGGTAGAGATTTAATTATATTCTTGTGACTGTAATCTTGATTGCTTTTCTTTTTTTACCATTCCCTGTGGATCCTTGTTACTTTTTAAATTTTGTCTAACTATTGCTTTCTGTTCTATAATGTGGTATCTAAATAAGTATTCCTTCCTATGAAACCTGCCAAATGTAGTCCATACCTATGAATATATAACAATGGTTGTCTTTAAAAGATTTTTAACATTTCATATACTGTATGCTCCCTTGATGCCAGCAATAATTATATGTAGCATGTGTCATGTGTTTTGAGTCTGCATATGAACCCTTTTGTTCTTTTTTCCTGAAAAAATAGTAATACTGTATTTCCTAGCACTTAATTCAGTTCCTGAAAGTACATGAGAGTATGAATGCAGCACATATCTGTTCTCTGGGCCTATTGGAAGTCCAGAAAGGGGCCTGTTTCCGGCCTCTGGAAGGGCTTCAGTATCCGGGGAGGCCATTTTTGCCCTCCTGGAAGCTCAAGGAAGTCTCTGGAGCTTGGGAAGGGTGAAAATGCCCCTCTCCACCATGGTGTAGGAGGCCAAATAGGCCATGCCAACCCAGCAACTGGGCAGTGAACCAATTGCTAAAATTCTTTCAATCCCACCACTGCATGCCACTAATATTTATAATCTTTTGTTCAATCCTATCATAATATAATTTGTTACAATGAAAGAAACTCATATTTATCATGACATTTTTCATAACAGGTTCCTGATAACAAATTAAGAGGTTGAAACATTTCATGGTCATTAAAAAAAAAATAGGAAACCTGTGGCCCTCCAATTTTTGTTGAGTTGCAGTTCACATTCTAGATTTTAGTAATTTCTTCAGAAGAATAAGAGCAATTAGGGATTAACAGTTTTTGCTCATTTCATTCAACTGTTGTTCAGTGGTTTTGTTATTCACTTATTTTTTCTGTCCATTTTTCAATTAACGGAGATAATTTCTTCATTTGAATTCCACATACCAATATCAGCATGGTCCTTTTTTATCTCCATGTAAATTGGTAGGGGCATTTTAAGAAATACTCCAGCATCAGGCATTACTTGGCACAAAAGTCATGCATGGAGAAGTTTCGCTGAAGGTAAGAAATATGAAAAAGCATGGAATTAGATCTAAATATTAATCTCACATGATTTTATAAATCTGTAAGGGAGGTACTGTATCTTTTACCTGTGTGACGGTATAGGTTCTTACACTACAGGTTCTTTCTTGAGCACAAACTATATTTCTCTTTTGAAATCTTGTAAAAAATTTAAATAGTTTTCTCATCATTGGCAGATGCATTGAAGATTACAAGCTAGGTATGGATGGCCGGTCTTGTCAGTTAATTTCGGAGTCCTGTCCAGGGGGTGCTGATTGTGAAGAGAGCCGAGAGCTGCCCATGAATCAAACTCTCTTTGGAGAAATGTTCTATGGCTACAACAATCAAACTCGTGAGTTGGCACCTGGGCAGGTGCTGAAGGGGACATTCAGGTGATGATTATATTAGGGGGGAAAGCCTGGTGTTCTATGGGATTCCAAATCCTGTTCTTCGCATTTTATCTGCACTAGATTATCCATAGTGCTTTTTCATCATATACTGAGCAAATCAAAGCTCTTCCCAAAGCAACTTGCAAATTAAAATTTCCCTTCAACTCAATTGGAAAGTTAAACAGAAAGAAGATATAGATTATTATTAAACATGGAACTTTTTCTACCAGTGATTGGCAAAAAAGGGAGTGGAGATTAAGAACGCAATCTATATTGCTAAGCAAATAAAACAACCCAGACATGATGTTTATTAAGCACTAACAAAAGGTAAACAATAGAAAATTAATAAAACTTCATTTGAAAAAATTCCCAGGTTTCCTCACTTGCCTCTAAGACCTGGAATTTGACCTCAAGTGAATATCTTTTAGAGATGGATAACTTCTATTGAAGGATCTTTCTCTAGTACTATTCACCCAATTCCTGAAGATATTAATATTCATGCAGAGACCTCTGCAATTATACTCTCTACCAAGAGAACATATTATCCATGAAACGATTGCATGTTTTAAAATATTATATCTTGGGCAGGTGTGAAATAAAGGAGTTTTAGAAGAAATACTCATTATATAACTATAACTATAACTATAAAAGTCTCTTTTATAGTTATCCATGCAATTCCATTACCTTTTGATTTTCTATTGAAAAACACTGGTTGTCTTTTAATCACAATTTCTAGATAGATGATGACACTCTAGAGAAAATAGAGTTTTTATTTAATGATGTTTCTTACAGGTGATTGGCAAATTCTCATTTACTTATTAAGTCTAAAATTAGACTTAATAAGGGCCCATGTGAAAGGCCCATTTCTCTGTAGGTGAAGTTTCTTATTGGAGCAAATGAAATTTTACAGGCCTAACTTTTTTCTTTTTGAAGAAAAGCTCTACACATGCTGGTTCTACATTCACACCGTTCTTTAATCCTTCAATATGTAAGAGCTGGTGGACAAAAATGGAGCCCAAAGAAAGGCTCCACTGGCAGCATTAATGGTCATGAGGAATCCTTTAATGTTGATGTATGGATTTTGAAACAATTTTTAACAATTTTGAAGAATGCCCTTTCGAAAAAGAAAAAAATTAATAACGAAAGGAGCAATTGAAATAAAATGTTTTCATGATACTCTACTTCTACTTAACTTTGATACATTGATTACAGATTTTAATGAGATCTGTGAGCCTGCATATGGTGGCATATTTCAACTTCTAGAATGAAATTTGGAAAAGTGATAAAGATGAGTGAAGAACTCAATCTGTTGTCATAATTTGATCTGGTTTCAAATCGCGCTGAACAGTTTACTTTTCACAAATATATTTTGAAGAAAAAAATGGCAGAACCTTCAAAGCCTTTGAAGGTGTTTACAGTATTGTATAAGTTGTACAAGAAATATTGGTATTCTTCTGAATTTAGTTTAGGAAATAGCTAGATAGATTTGCTTGGAACTGACTTTTGCTTTGAACTTCTCATTTGGCACTTTTCAGGATGAATAACTTTGCTCGTGGTTTGGAGCAACAACTGCCAGATGGACTAATGTTGGCCACTGTTCCACTGGAGAATCAGTGCCAAGAGGAGTTGTCTGAACCTACTCCTGATCCAGATTTTCTAACTGGTAAGTGATCTCTTTCAAAGGTCATTTTCACTAGTTTTTGCATTAGTCATGGGTCAGTCCTCAAACTGCTATCATCTGCTTTGGAATTGAGTCAAGTTATTTCTGTTTTAGTTCCAGTTTATCTGAAGCTATTAGTTACATAGAAACATAGAAACATAGAAGTCTGACGGCAGAAAAAGACCTCATGGTCCATCTAGTCTGCCCTTATACTATTTTCTGTATTTTACCTTAGGATGGATATATGTTTATCCCAGGCATGTTTAAATTCAGTTACTGTGGATTTATCTACCACGTCTGCTGGAAGTTTGTTCCAAGGATCTACTACTCTTTCAGTAAAATAATATTTTCTCATGTTGCTTTTGATCTTTCCCCCAACTAACTTCAGATTGTGTCCCCTTGTTCTTGTGTTCACTTTCCTATTAACATTTAAATATGTTAAAGGGTTAAATAAGGTCTCTCCTGGACCTTATTTAACCCTTTAACATATTTAAATGTTTCGATCATGTCCCCCCTACAGATGGAGTTCATTAAGTCTTTCCTGATACGTTTTATGCTTAAGACCTTCCACCATTCTTTTAGCCCGTCTTTGGACCCGTTCAATTTTGTCAATATCTTTTTGTAGGTGAGGTCTCCAGAACTGAGCACAGTATTCCAAATGTGGTCTCACCAGCACTCTATATAGCGGGATCATAATCTCCCTCTTCCTGCTTGTTATACCTCTAGCTATGCCGCCAAGCATCCTACTTGCTTTTCCTACTGCCCGACCACACTGTTCACCCATTTTGAGACTGGCATTTTCCCTTAAATTGATAGGTTCTTTGGGTAGGAGGCGAGGGGGTAATCAACATGTGCATTGTGAGACAAATCATTTAATTTACATATCTGCAAAGGCCAGGGTTTGCGTTGACATGAGTAGTGGAGTGGTGCTTTGTGAAAAAGCAGATACAGGGTTGAAATGCTTGTGGTATAAAATTTCTCAGATCTCAGTTTCTGAATCCTGTCATTTGTTTAGTCTTAAAGTTTTGCAATATAGATATGACTTACTAGAAGAAAATGCAAATATTTTATGGCCAGATTCAAAAATATCAAACAAATTTTACAAAAAATAAGAACAAGAGCTATGTTATTTTGGTGCTGGTGAGGTACTCCATGTTGTCACAGAATGGTAATTATTGTGTTACCAGTTAGTGTAATTGTAGGTCAGATACTAAAAAAGGGGAACATTAGAAAAGATGCCAGGATGCTTACAATTAAGAACCATTTATTCAAATAGACTTGTGTCTGAGAGTCTCAGAGCAGTGTGATAAATCTAGACTGTGCCAATGTAGGCAGTCCATGAACATGACTCACAAAGGGGTTGTTGTATAGCCCCTCAACCTCTCTTTCCTTCCAGTTGCTTAGTTTAGGCATAAGAAAAGGAAAGTTAGATATTAATGAGGATTAAGTGTCTAGTAGGTATTGGGTGCTGCTACGACAAAAGGGGAAAATAATAATATAATTATAATAAACCTCTGCCAGCACCCAGAGAAAAGAAATGGTCCCTTTGCTCTGGGCAGTGACTGTCCTCCTCCTCCCACCCAAATTCCGAACTTTTATTTCTTTTCTAATGGGTTTGCACGCATTATTTGCTTTTACATTGATTCCTATGGGAAAATTGCTTCTACTTACAAACTTTTCTACTTAAGAACCTGGTCACGGAACAAATTAAGTTCTTAAGTAGAGGTACCACTGTATCTTGTATTGCCCAAAATGTAGAAAATGATACTTTTCATCATTGAACAGTATTTTGTACAGCAGGGCCTAATCAGAGGTGGGTTCCTACTGATGAGACCCAGTGCGCTGGTCCGTTAGTGGCCGGTGCGCAATTTGCGTGCAATGGTTCTGGTGCTGTCTTTGCCAGTCTGTGCGCAGTTCCACCTTTTTTCCCTTAATTTTTGGTGATTTTTTTTCTCTTGTTCCTCTGCGCATGCACGGAAGCAAAATCGTGCAAGGGGATGCACATGTGTGAGACACCATAAAAAATGCATGAATGCACAAAACATCACAATGCGCACCCAGCGCACTGATAGGATGATAAGAGGAACCTGCCCTCGGGCCTAATGTCCCTTTGAACACTGAGCTGGTCTTCTGAGGTATTCGCATTCCCTCCCAACATTGCGTTGTCGGAGGACTTGATGAACCTCTCTTTATCTTCTCATTTAAGAACTATAAAAACTTGATGGATCTTCCGTTGTCACTCCTGCACATGTAATGAGATTTCTAACTATCTGTATCCACATCACATGGCTTCGACTAAGATTGTGATTTTTTTCCCCATGGCAGCACATATAAAAATGCTCATTAAAAATGTAACTGGTAGAAAAATTAACACTATCAGACAATGTCTTGTGGTTGACCTCATAGTCAGAAATGCAATGAGGAGCAGGAGAGGCTTAATATATTAAGACAGGGAGAAACATCTTTCCAAGCTATTTTTAATTACTGAAAAGCATCTATAGACATTTCCTTGGTATAATTACCATAGAATTTCCTGTCTTCTCTATCTATCCAAGACAAAAAAGGCCTCTATTTTCAGAAGCCTTCTTTCATATACTGTGTTTGCCTCCTTCATACCTGTTCTTTGAATTTTTTTTGCTTTCTGAGGGAGCATTTAATTAGTAAGTCAGTTTGCAATATTGTGTCTGGGAAACTGGACACAATTATTTATTATTCAGCAAATAGTTGCTTTCCTTGGCTCAGATACAAGATGTATAAATGTCTAAGAAATAAGTATAATCTCAAAGGATCTGCAGAAAATTAATGAAGAACAATTGCACGGGGATGATTTATATGTTATTGGAATGTGGTCAAAGTTATGAATGATTCATGGAAATAGAAGAACCACTATTTATTTTTCTCAGAATATGATAAAGAATTTTGATACAAGAATGTTGATTTCAGTTCAAATGTTTTTTCCCCAGAACTCCCCCCCCCAAAAAAAAAATTGAAACCAGATTCTAAGTTAGAATCTATGTTAGAACTTGCCTTGCACCACATCTATTTGATTGTAAACGCCATTGAAATATTTTGATGCCTGTTTTTAATAAATAAAAACATATAGTAATAATAGTATGTTTATTATAATCCAAAATAAATGCAATGTAAGTTCAAACAACCTAAGTACAATTCATAGTATGATATGCTTCAATTAATAAATCTTTGAAAACACCATGAAACAGAGAATAAACTTTGTCCAATGTTGAATGAAAAATACAACACTGATGATATCTGATTGGGCATTTAAACTTGGAGAAGACAAAGCAATGACAAAATTAATAGCATACAGGCCCATAATGCATCACCTCTTCTTTGTCACATCCATAGGAAAAATAAATCAAACAGATCATTTCTTCTGAATCTGAATATACAGGATAAAATGATTTTAACCAACAGATTTTTCATTTGTAACCTAAAATAGCTCAGTGTGAGAAATGTACTTCCCTTGTAATTCAGTTGAATGGGAAAATCAGTTCAAATTCTATGTCAGATTTAGAATACCGTTACATTGCAAATGTTTTGTGCTGAGTGTCTTTACCTTTCTTATTTTGTCCATGGTTTCTTCCACAGGGATGGTGAATTTCAGTGAGATTTCTGGTTATCCTTTGCTACAACATTGGAAGGTTCGATCTGTCATGTACCATGTTCGTTTGAATCAAATGACCACCTCTCAGTGTAAGTTATGCCCACTACTTGGTGGGGTGGCTTTAGATTGGTCATAGATTGGTCAGCAGGAGTGGGGTGTAGGTGGGGGACAGCAGCCAAAAAGGCAGCCATTCTAACTTTCTATTCACCTTGGACCTCACTGTTTCCTTTAGTCAATCATGAACAATTTCATATGTAAGAGTTAGAAGGGAATAGATCTGTCTAGTTGTGTACCCAAAAGATCTGTTGGATGGCAATTTAGTGATCAGTGATGTAGTGATCCCACTTGATCTGGAGAATACTAATTTCATATATTCATAGTTGCACTCAGAACAATTTTCACATTAAAGTGTTTACTACAGTTTTATACTAGTATATACAAATATTATGACATTTTTATCCTAAGGTATGCATTTTGTGTACAACTTGCATTTCTTTCCATTGAAAATCATGCTGCACAATTCAAAGAATTGTAAAAACATAAAAATTGAGTACAGTAGAAGTCTGGAGAGTGCAAATGAGTTTGCTGAAAATGCAGACCAAATAAATTTTTAAGGCTCTTCATTCAGGGTTCTGTCACATTTGCCTTTTTGAATATTTTGTGCCATTTGACCTTCCTATGCATCTTAAAACATGTACTGTATTTTCCAGAGTATAAGACGCACCTTAGTTTTGGGGGAGGAAAATGGCGGGGAGAATCTACCTAGCAGGTATTCTGGCTAGTGTCCTTAGTCTAGTCAGCTTTAGCACCTTATTTTACCACCTGGTTAGGGCTGAAATTTTTTTCAGAGGGATTAGCGATGAAAACAAGCCTACAAAGTTATAGGGCTAGAAAAAAACTTCGGAGGAAGTAGCAATGAAAATATCCTGCAAGCCAGGAAGCACCTTGTTAGGGCTGAAAAAATCTTATTCAGAGGGAATAGCAATGAAAACAAGCCTGCAATCTGGGAAGAGTCTAGAAGATTGTTAGCACCTCATTAGGGCTGGGGGAAAAAACTTTGAAAAAACTACATTTGAAGTATAAGACGCATCAAAATTTTCAGCCTCTTTTAGGGGAGGAAAGGTGAGTCTTATACTCTGAAAAGTACACTAAATGAAATAAACCAAATGGGATGTCTACATCTTCTCTAGGAGTAGCTTGAAATATTTTCTTAGCAATTCTATATACAATGTTCCTTAGAAACATAACATTATTCAACCAAAGGTAGCAATTTAATTTTTGAGAACTGATGCTGTAACAAATTTTTGGTGAGCAATTCTTCACCCCACAAACAACCCAGAACTTGCTACTGAAATTAAACATTTTTATCAGGCTAAAACAAGGCAATTTACTTCTTTACACACTGAATTTTGTCCTGAAAATTTGAAAATAACCACTAAGAACAGTTAACCTCATTTTTACAGACTTCCAGGTACTGGGCAGAGCAAGGATTATTATAACCTGCTTGTGAGCTCCCAGAAGTATGTAAATGTGGTAGAAAAATATCTGTCTGTCTGTCTGCCTACCCTCTCTGCCTTTCTCTCTCTCTTAAGTCCTTGCTTGCTGTATTTCTGTTCTCTGCAGCATTTGGCAATGCCCTTCATTCTCTGGATGGAGCAACATCTCGGGGAGATTTTGTGGCTCTGCTGGATCATTTTGGCAACCACTATATACAGGAAGCTGTATATGGGTTTGAGGAATCCTGTTCTATCTGGTATCCCAACAAACAAGTACAGAAACAGCTCTGGCTGGAATATGAAGATATTAGCAAAGGTAAGCTTCATTTCTGCTATCTTCTTTACCCTGAGACACCAATAGGTTAGAGAAAGGCAGGTTATCAGTGGTGTGGAGAGGTGATAGTAAAGATTCTGTTGTGGCTGGGAAAATTCTGCACTTGGAACTATTTTCAAAAGGTTGGTTCATCTGCATCATAAACTTTGATTGCAGTGTTTGCATTTTAACAGCTCTCAGGGGTTGTAAAGGGGGATGAAAGGAAGAAGAACATTTGAAGGGCAGAAAGTGTTGGTCAAAGAAGAAAATTGTGCTGGATTGGAAATCTTACTTGAATCTGGATGTCAGAGCCAATATAATAAGCATCTGTTGTGTCCACTTGTTTTTCAAGAGTTGTATCAGCTACATCTCCATGGCAGGGAAGTACAGTTAGTGATTGTCATCTGGGATACTCTGCAGGCAATTAAGGGTGTTGTTGTTTAGATAATTTGTAACTTATTGTTTGTTCAAGACTGGGCCCCAGGGAAAAAGTTAGGGCATTGCTGTTACTGACCTCCATGTTATAGAACTTCATCCCTACTTGAGTTTCTTGACCTTGACCCTGATTGGTATTGGAATCAGCAATAAGTTTCATAAGTTTTTTTAATAAACTTTTATAAAGTTTCAATTTGCTTCAATGGGGATGGGAGAAACCCCCTGGTCACCATGGCAACTGGCCTAGGCAGTGATGGTGAACCTTTTTCGATTGGCATGCCAAAAAGAAGTGTGTGCATGTGCCCACACCCATTCTCCTCCCTTCATGCATGTGCATTGCCCCATGCTGCTCCTGCGCATACGCCTAGGCCTCACTAAAGACTGGGGTGGGTGAAACAGACAGTCCAGAAGTTTAGAAAAATGGACTTCCAGTTTTCTTGTTGTGCTGTTTTTTGCACTCCGGAGACTACAGGAAGCTTCCCTGGAGCCTCTGGACTTTGAAAAACAGCACAATGGGGAAACCGGAAGTCCATTTTCTGAACTTCTGATTTGCCCATTGGGCAGTATTTTGCATTCCAGCTTCCCTGAAGCTTCCAGAGGCGAAACAGTCTTCCTCAAGGCTGAAAATCAGCTGGCTAGTGTGCACATGTGTGCTGCAGCTGACATAAGGCAATGCCTCAGGTGCCCTCCAATATGGCTCCACATCCCACCTGTGGCACCCTTGCCAAAATTTCGCCATCACGGGCCTACAGTATCTACTTACATTTTCATCAAAGCTTTTCATTGTCAAATCATTATCTAGTTATGATGATTAATAGAAAGGAGATATTATTCATTGTGCTTGTGGTTGATATGTGGTGGGTTCAGGATTTGGGTGGTATGTCTTAGCAAGGAAATTTGGCAGCCCTTGATACCCTCGATTAAGATATCAGCTCTGGACTAAAAGATTAAGAGGTTTGAGCAGGAGGGGTATTTGATGGGTCTTTTTCCTCCAAGGTTGGTTTGTGGTCCCAGTCACAAACTGCTGGAAGAAGAGAGGTCTAGCCCAGGATCTCTACTTCAACTCTTCATTTCTCTTCTCTTTACTATTTAACATTTACATAACAGTGTTAGGAGCATCACTAGCTGGCAATACATGTGATACTCAGTTACATAATCTCTTCCCTCAGCTGACCAGGAATGCTACCAAGGTCCTATTCCAGCATCTAGGGATACCCTGAACCTTTTCTTCCTTTCCACATCCAGCTCAAGACTGTGCAGATTCTTAATCCAGATTTCTTTTGGAGAAAGCTTTGTGTTGCCAAAATTCTTCCTCACTGCCCCTACAGATATATATTTCATCATATGAACAGCTGGAAAGTTTTTGCACAAACTCATCTTGATGTGCCAGTTACATTTGTGTGTAGTTTTGGAGACACTGCTCATGGTCACTCATGCCTAAATTATTTCCCAGCTGCCCGTGAAACAGCCTACATTCAGTCTAGTCTCTCCCTATTATTTTTTTGTGAAAACATTATTTTTCATCTGAGCATAATTGAAGGTTCTGCTGCCCAAATACTGATACACCAGAGGCCTCTTGTTATGTTTATGTTAATACTTTTTTATTTTTTAATATTGGGTTCTTATTTATAAACTGTTTGTAATCCTGGGAAATGGAGCATCATTATATGATGAAATAATAAATAAATATACTAACTAATTGACCCATGGACTTCTCAGCATTCAAGATAACTATTTAAAAAGATAACTGTGCTAGAGAAACCTGGGCTAGTGTTGTGAGACATGAAATTTCCCATGCACAAGACAAAATTTGGATAGAGTCGAGGTGACAGAATGTGTTGCTGCTCCTTTGAAAGGAAGTTTGCAAGTCTAGTGATGGAGAGGCTGCTGCATTCTCTAAAGCTTGTTGTTATTTAAAAGCATTCTGTCCCATCATTCACCTGCAAATTAGTTATCATGTCCCTGATGCTCTTTCTCAGGGTACTGAGGGTGTCTTTTTAGTTAAGGACAAAGATTGGCAATTTATTCCCAATCAAGGACCAAACTTTCAGTAATTGTCTAGCCTGAGGTTTTTCAGGCGTTTTTATTGCAATACAGTATAGCAAAATAATTCTAAATTCACAAACTTGGGAATGGGTCTTGGCAAATACATTCTGGCAAGGCTGACTATTAAATAGACATCGATGGGATTGCAGTGGTTTTGGTATATGAAAGTTTTGTTCTTTAAAGTGGAAAACATGAGGCTCTGAGCGGTAATGCTTAGAGATCAAGGATAGTCTACAGCACCGAAAATCTTTTTCATATCCTGTTGTTTTCATACGGTTGTTCAATTTCCTTTTATTTGAGCATGGATTCAAGCATCATAAAAGATGCAGGCATGACACTGTGAGAACTTAGTTTACAGTGTTACACATGCAGGAACACAAATATACACCATACACATATGTAGGCACACTTTTTCAGTGCTGCAATACAGGCAGGGGTGGGCTGCTGCCCGGACGGAGTGGAACTCAGTGGTGTAGTGAAAATGGAGCTCCACCCTAGAGCACCCAATTTGCACTGAAAGACGTTGAAAGAAAATGCAGGGCGACCTACATAAGCCACGCCCACAGTGTGGTGGTAAAAAATTTGCTAGCCCTTCACACTGAATACAGGTAAATGGGAACATGTTTGCAATATCAACGTGTCCAGCTGTTTCAACAATGTGGTTCAAGAGGCTGACTTACCAATCAGAAAATTCATGATTAAAATCTCACCTAGTTCATTAATTTACCAGCTGTCCTTGGACTAAGCTAATCCTCAGTCCCCTCAACCTCCCACCCCCAAATAGGTTAATTAATTATAATAATGTGTACATCAAAATGGGGCAGATGGATATATGAAACAAGAAATATGTGCTCAGATATACATTTATATCTGAAGCCAGGGTTACTTTTTTCACATGAACAACTTACTAGGCGATTAGAGAAAATAAAAACTACAGGGAAGGAGGAAGGAAAGAAAGAAGCAAAGAAAGAAAGAAAGAAAGATGAATGTATTTATTTATTTATTAGTTCAATTTGTATGTTGCCCAAACCCCTAAGAACTCTGGGCAGCTTTGGGGATAACTAACAGGAATCTGAAGGGGATATATAGGAACTCTAAAGCCTTTAGATAAGTTAACCAAGGACATGTAGGTGTGGAATTGAATTAGTCCCAAGGACAATTAGATATCCATGGGAAGTCATATAACAGAGCATTATCCTTATGGAAATGGTCTGTGATAGGTTACTATAAAGAGCAAGAGATTTATGTGAATAAAATATAGAAGCTAATAGGCAAAATTAACTAGGACGTTCTCATGCATGAGCCCTTCGAAAGCTTCAAAAGGGGAGGGGAATAATCCAAGGGTTGTGCCTATTATGCAAAATAGAAACAAATATTAATTGTGAGAGTTCCTCACTTAGGTTAAAATCTTATTAAACCTATGAAGCATTTCATTTTATTCTTGGAATTTCCTTTCAAAAATTGTTTTGAGGACTTGATAAATTGACTGCTGGTTAACTGAAGAGGAAAAAAAGAGCAATTTTGCAATATAGCATGGATTTGATGAGTTATCCCTTTTTATGCCCTTTATTTCTGTAATTATGGATGTCATAACACAAATCTATGAATGGTTTTACTGGCTATAACTAACAAAGTGGTAGCATTGCCAAGAAAGATTTAATGGTTATTTATGCTAACAGACTGAACATGAGGCAACAGACATTATAATGGCAAAATGCCATTTTAAATTTATTAGCAGACGCATCATTTATCTTAAGACTCAGCTGGGCTCAGACTGGGCTCAGCTCAACATTGTTATATCTTTATTTGATTCGCTATAATAGAACTACAGGGGGGTAGCTAAAATTTTGGGGCTGCCCTCAGTTCTCATATCTTTATTTTGGCCTCAAGAATGTGCTATTCACCAGAAAAATCACAATGGTGTGAAATTGGTTGTCACCTCTTGCCAATCCCTATCATGCCTTTATTGTTTCTCTTACAAGCCACTGCAGTCAGCTGACATTACCCCAAGAGAAGGAGGTACAAGATGACAAAGGCTAACAGATTTTATATATCTTGAGGCTATCCTAGGACAGCATCAAAATGAGGGTGAAATGGCAGTTTAACACCAGTAGAAACAAGAAACTTGTTTCCCTCATGGGTTGGGAATTGGGATGAAATAATGTGTGTGTGTGTGTGTGTGTGTGTAACAGGACATGTTTTTGACTGCGGTTTGGAGAGTACATGAAGAAAGTCTGAGGGGGTTGAAGAAGGCAATTTTCCTCTAATTTTCTCAGAGACTCGGAGGTTATGAGGCCCCATGCCTACTCATTCTTCAATAACAAAACTGCACTGTTTGCCTTTAGGTGATTTCTTGATTGCACTTGATGGCCATATCTTCCTACTCCTTTCTGACCATTTCTCAACTCAATAATCTTTTGTATTAGAAGTGACAGACTTCGGGCTAGCAGGAGTTGCCCATTTTTATTACTAGAGTCCTTAAGTTCATTAACAGTCAATTGGAAAAGATGGATAGACCACAGACATGTCCAAAGATCAGGAAGACAGTATTTTTGCCAATTTGGCATTTTTATTAAATTTGCCATAAATTTAATAAGTTGTTGTCATTTGATACCATATGAGTCCTTTGGGATTGGGCGGCATAGAAGTCAAATTAGATAGATAGATAGGTAGGTAGGTAGGTAGGTGTTCTGCCGGCGTGTTTCAACCGCCCGTAATTACAGAGTAATTAGTCCAGGAAGACACACAACACACGATAAAAGGAAAACCCAAAAGTTTTTATAAACAGAAAAACAGAAACAGCTCCCTTTTTAAATGTCAAAGGGGGTTTCTGGTACACACAAGGCACAGGTTAAATGCAATCCAATTGCTCACCCAATAACTGAGAAATTGAGTCCAATTCTGAAGTCAAGAGAGTCCCCACACAATCTTGAACAGCACAAAAACCACGATCTTGACGAAACAATGAATCAGATAAACTGCCATGAGGCTAAAACACCAAGCTGCACTTTTATCTGTAGCACTAATTACAGCAGCCCCACCCAACCACAGGTGGCCTCATTTTCTCTTATAATAATCCTTCAGTTGTTGTCTCCTATGCATCATTCTACGCATGCATGGATGTGTCATTAATCCAGGGATTATACAGATGATTGATCTCCTCCTGGGCTGTCTGCCAAACTCCCCTCTTCCCTGTCACTCACGCTTCCTTGGTCAGAGGAGGCTTCGTCGGCAGATTCCATCAGGAGCAAAACAGGCCTGCGGCATGTGGATGTTTCCCCCATATCCACCTGCACATTCCTTGGGGCAGGAGCTGGGCAGAGCTAACTACAACAGTAGGTAGGTAGGTAGGTTGGTTGGCAGGCAGGCAGGCAGGCAGGCAGGCAGGCAGGCAGGCAGGCAGGCAGGCAGACAAACAAACAAATAAACAAATAAATAAATAAATAAATTGGATGCCTTTTTTCATCTGCATCCAGGAATTACAGTACTTCATAAAAACTATAGAGCTAAGAATTGCTATTTAGGCCATGAAATCCAGACCCCAAGTTGGTACCAAAATCTAGATTAAAACATCTAGGCTTCCTGCTTCTCAATTAAAGGTCTTATATTAATTCAGAAACCAGCTCCTGAATGATTTGTCTACAGATTGCATGCAGTCTCGTGTATTGGGGACCAGCGTGGCAGAGTGCTGGAGAGCCTTGTCTTCAATGTTTTGCTTCACTTGAGCAAAACAGTATCTCTTATCATCCAAAGAAGAAATTTATTATGGAAGTAACAGAAGCAGTCGATATTACCGTTCACTCTTTGTGGAAAGTGTGAAGTAGCATATTCTTGATAAATAGGTAAAACGAGAAAAGTTTGTCATTCTTGACTTTTCTTGACTTCCCTACCTGATTTTGCTCTGGCTTCACTATTTCAACTTTAGAAAGTTGGCAGCTTTTCAAGGCTTTGCATTGATTATTTAATTGATTTATGATAAATAATATGATTTTCCATCTAATAAGGATTTAGCATAAAAGACATGTTATACAGGTAGTTCTTGACTTATGACCATAACTGGGACCATAATTTATTTTACTAAGAAAGGTTGTTGTTAACTGAGTAATACCGAATTTTATACCCTTTTTTGCCACTGTTAAGTGAATCACTGTAGTTGTTCAGTGAATTATATGGTCATTAAGTCCATCTGACTTCTCCTACTGCCTTTGGGTATTAGAAGCAAGCTGGAAAGGTCACCGTAACTGAAATGTATTGAGACGCCAGACGAAGTGCTAAAACAGTGGTTCCCTTTATTCAGCTCTTTCCGCAAGTGACAATCAGCTGGGAACTCACCAGCCGGCAATGAGAAACTCGGCTCTATTTATACTCTTAAGGCTCGCGCCAAAAGAGCTGTCCTGCGTCTGAGCCAATCAGACGCCTCCTAGCATTTCCAATCTGCCTGGTAACAGCATTCACCTCAGGCAACTATTTACATGGCATATTAACATACTCAACACCCCTCCCTCCTTAGTCAAGTGCCAACTGTCCATCAATTGAGCCATGTGATGAAGTCCTCCAATCGAGTGGGTCTGCGCGAGGCTCGCTCAGAGCTGCGCAGATCAGTTGAGTCTGGAACTTCGTTGGTGGAGGTTGGCTCTCTGTCGGATCCGGAGCCTGGCTGGGCCCGAGTGGGGGCTCCGGCCTGCAGCGAAGTCCGGATGGGAGCTGAATCGACGTCGGAGGAGGATGATGGTGGCTCGTTGGTGTCGTGGGAGCGTTCCAGCCTCGGTGAGCCCAAATTTACATCCAACAAATCGGGTTGTACATAAGAGTCTGCTTTGGGGGAAGAGGTTACAATGGCGGTTTGCGTATTTTCAGAGTTAATCCGCCCTCTTAAATAATCAATGTGCCGTTTCCAAATACGGCCATCCTCTAATTGTATTAAATATGTTTTAGGCCCCTTTTGTTGTAGGACTTTCCCTTTTACCCATTGAACTCCCCCATCAAAATTTCGGGCAAATACATTCTGGCCTAGATACATGCTTCTTTCAGGTATTACAGACACTTCACCTTGACCCATGGTATTTAAATATCGAGGATGTAACCTGTCTAAAGGAGACCTTAGTTTTCGCCCCATTAAGACTTCTGCAGGGCTTTTATGGGTGGCAGCATTTGGAGTAATATGTTGCATTAACAGGAATTGGTCTAATTTACTTTGTATTTCCCCAGGGCCTGCTCTGCGCAGCGCCTCTTTCGCCACCCGCACATAACGTTCAGCCAACCCGTTAGCCCATGGGGAGTAAGGGGAGATTAGCGCATGCCTGACCCCTAGATTACTCAAAAACACCTCAAACTGTCGTGCGGTCAGTTGTGACCCATTATCTGAAACAAGGACATCAGGACACCCATGGGTTGCAAACAAATGATACAGAGCCTTTATAGTGGCACATGTTGTTATATTCTGCATAGCCACTATCTCTACCCACTTAGAAAAGGCATCCACGACAACCAGAAAAAACTGGGACCCGATGGGGCCAGCAAAGTCTATATGTATCCTGGACCAAGGCCCAGTGGGCTCTCCCCACTCTACGGGGGCAGTTCGAGGGGGATTGGGTCGTGACTCTTGACAGGGGTCACACCGAGCTACCCAATGTTCAATATCGAGATCTAGGCCCGGCCACCACAGGTACCCCCTTGCCAAACCCTTCATTCGGACAATGCCTGGGTGTCCCACATGCAACATAGTCAATACCTTTTTCCTAAGTGTAGTTGGAATGACCACTCGATCCCCCCATAGTACACATCCTTTCATGTATGACAATTCTAGTCGCTTTGTCTTAAAGTCTGCCAGTCCCCCCTCCTCTGGTCCCCCAAGCCAACCCCTGTGTATACAATTAATCACTGTTTGAAGAATGGGATCTGACTTAGTATGCTCGGCCACTTCCCTGGCTGAAGTTAGGGGGGTTTCTTCTATTTCTAACAGTAGTACCTCATCCGAAGGAACTGGTTCTTCCCCTCTTTGTGCCAAAGGGCACCTGCTTAGTCCATCAGCGTGGCTTATGGACTTCCCTCCCTTATGTATTAAGGTATACTGATAACTGGAGAGGAAGAGAGCCCATCTAATCAGTCTAGGGGACATGAACGGAGGGGTAGGTTTATCTGAAGGCAACAGTCCCAAAAGGGGTTTGTGGTCTGTTATTAATTCAAACCTCCTTCCAAATAAGTAATTATGAAATTTCTTAATGCAAGCTATTAAAGCCAGGGCCTCTTTATCCAACTGGCTATAATTCCGTTCCGCAGGGGTCAGCGTTCTGGAGAAAAAGGCTATAGGTGCCTCAGTGTTGTCTGGCATTACGTGGGCCAGTACTCCGCCCACCCCATAAGCCGAAGCATCGCATGTAAGCCTTATGGGCAAGACTGAACTGTACTGAACCACCACACTATTAGAAGTCAATAAGGTCTTTATTAGAGAAAATGCTTGGCGTTCAGGTCTGCCCCAGGTCCAGGGAATTCCCTTCTGAAGGAGTCGGTGGAGGGGTTCTGCGACCGTTGCCTTCTGTCTCAAAAAAATAGAATAAAAATTCAGAAGACCTAAAAAAGCTTGTAGTTCAGTCTTATTGGTTGGTTCAGGTGCTTCGGTAATTGCTTTTAATTTATCAGTTGTGGGGTGGATGCCCTGACTATCTATTCTATATCCTAGAAATTCAATGCTAGTGGTGCCCCATACACACTTGTCTGCTTTTACTCTGAGGCCCTTGGATTGGAGTCGTTGTAGGACAGCCCTGATTCTCTGGTTCAATTGGGGAATGGTTTTAGCCGAAATTAGTATATCATCGAAGTAGGGTATGGTTCCTTCCAGCCCCGTTAACACTCGCTCCATTAAGCTCTGAAAAATCCCAGGGGCTATGCTTACCCCGAATTGCAATCTTGTGCATCGGAAAGCACCTCTGTGCGTGACAATTGTCTGAGCCAAAGAGGTAGGCTCATCGACCGGAAGCTGCAGGTATGCCTGAGCAAGATCGATCTTTGCAAAGACTTTTCCCTCTCCTAGGGAGTGTAGGAGGTGCTGAACTACTGGTATGGGATAGGGGTGATGCTGAAGGGCTTTATTAATAGTAGACTTGTAGTCTGCACAGACTCTTAGCGAACCGTCCGGTTTCAATGGTGTGACAATTGGAGTCTCCCAGGGCCCTTGCTCTACAGGAACTAGGATTCCTTGAGCAATAAGTTGATCTAACTGATGGTCTAGTTTAGGCAGTAAAGGTAAAGGAACCCTTCGTGGTTTCAGGCGAATGGGCGGAATCTTTGGGTCTATGGAGAAAGAGATAGGGTCCCCCTTATAAGTTCCCAAAGTGGGGCTGAATACTTCAGGAAACTCATGTACAAAATCTGGGGTATCAGAGGGGGACTGTACTAAACAGATGCCAGAGATCTCAATACCTAAGGGGGCCATCCAGGTTAACCCAAGGAGGGAATGCCTTGCCCCATCCACTATTACCAAAGGTAGGGAACATTTAACAGATTTGAACTGTACAGGAATATCAATTTTACCCAATACAGGGATTACATGTCCCTGGAAATCCCTTATAATCAAAGCAGTTTGAGTTAACTTAGACTTACAGACATGTGGCATATACATTTTAAATTTGTCCCAAGGCATAATAGAGTGCCTAGACCCGGTGTCCAGTTCTAAATCACAAGGCTTGCCATTTAAAAGTAGAGAAATAATGATTTTGGTGCCTTGCGTTGAATTTGCGCAATTTACGTAAGTTTGACAGTTACCTCTGTTGTAGTCGCGGTTAGCGGCTGAGTTGTTTTTCCGGGTAAAAGATCTTGGAGGCCGGTTTTCACGGGCCTGTGGAGCCTGGTAGGAGAAACGCTGTTGGCGCGGAGCGGAAAAGGTTTCTTCTGGCTGGGGAGCCCGGCAGGCCTCAGCGATGTGACCGCGCCGATTGCAGCGGCGACAGATGGCTTCCCGAAACGGGCAGCGAAGTCGCGGATGATTTCCCCGGCAACCTGGGCATGGAGCTTGTGTGCGAGGGTATCTCGGTTGTCGTGAGGGGTCGCTGGGAAGCAGGAGGCAGGAATCGTCGGTGGCGGCTGGAGGGCTGAGGTCGTCGGCTGGATCAGCTGTGGAGGAGATCTTAGAGACGGTTTCTTTGTTGACGTGGCTTTGGAGGTCTTTGGCAGCCGCTTCGGCGACCTCGGCTGTCTGGGCAAGCTTGATGACGGTTTGCAAGGTAGGTTCGTCCTCGGTGAGGAGTTTGCCGCGTACGGTGGCGTTTTTCATGCCGAATATGATCGCGTCTGTTAGTCGAGCTTCTGGGCTGTCAAAACGGCATTTTGACAGTACGGTTCGGAGTCTTGTGGCGAATTGATTAATAGACTCAGCTTCCCGTTGGGCCATCCTGGAGAACTGATGGCGGTATACCACAGCTGGCTTCGTGGGTTTGAAATGACCCGCAAGCTTGGATTGTAAGTCTGGCCACGGCACGTTCTTGGCAGGAAGCGGATCGGTGAGCGTTTGAACCAAGTCGAAGATCTCGGGGCCGCAGTAGTTAAGGAAGATGGCTCGCTTCCTGTCGTCTTCGGCGGTCCCCATTCCGGCGGCTTCCAGGAAGATTTTGAAGCGGGTCATGTAGGCTTCCCAAGACGCTTTTTCGGGGTCGAAGTAGTCGGGTGCTCGGCCGATCTGCGAAGGATTCATCTTGCTTGTAGGTTCTCTCCGGTTCTCGTCGCCAGTGAAATGTATTGAGACGCCAGACGAAGTGCTAAAACAGTGGTTCCCTTTATTCAGCTCTTTCCGCAAGTGACAATCAGCTGGGAACTCACCAGCCGGCAATGAGAAACTCGGCTCTATTTATACTCTTAAGGCTCGCGCCAAAAGAGCTGTCCTGCGTCTGAGCCAATCAGACGCCTCCTAGCATTTCCAATCTGCCTGGTAACAGCATTCACCTCAGGCAACTATTTACATGGCATATTAACATACTCAACAGTAACCATCATAAATATATGCCTGTTGTCAAGTGCCCAAATTTTGATCATGCGATTGTGGGGATGCTACGAGAGTTGTAAGTGTGAGGGTGGCTATAAGACACTTTTAAAATGCCTTTGTAACTTTGAATGGTTGCTAAACTGGTGCTTGGTGCACCAGTTGCGGCCCTATCTGGACCAGGAGTCACTGCTCACAGTCACTCATGCCCTCATCACCTCAAGGTTCGACTACTGTAATGCTCTCTACATGGGGCTACCTCTGAAGAGTGTTCGGAAACTTCAGATCGGGCAGAATGCAGCTGCGAGAGCAATCATGGGCTTCTCTAGGTATGCCCATGTTACACCAACACTCCGCAGTCTGCATTGGTTGCCGATCAGTTTCTGGTCACAATTCAAAGTGTTGGTTATGACCTATAAAGCCCTTCATGGCATCGGACCAGAATATCTCCGAGACCATCTTCTGCCGCACAAATCCCAGCGACCGGTTAGGTCCCACAGAGTTGGCAGGACCCAGGGGAAGAGCCTTCTCTGTGGCAGCCCCGACCCTCTGGAATCAACTCCCCCCGGAGATTAGGATTGCCCCCACCCTCCTTGCCTTTCTCAAACTCCTTAAAACACATCTCTGTCATCAGGCATGGGGAAATTGATTCCCCTGGACTGTTCCGTTTTATGCATGGTTTGTATGAGATGTATGATTGCTTTTATATTAAGGGTTTTAAATTCTTTTAACTATTGGATTTGTACTATTTTTATTGTTGTGAGTTGCCCCGAGTCTTTGGAGAGGGGTGGCGTACAAATCTAATAAATAATAATAATAGAAATGATGATGATGATGATGATGATGATGATGATGATGATAATAATAATAATAATAATAATAATAATAATAATAATAATAATAATAATAATAAACAAATGGTGGTGGGTTAAAAACTAGTGGTATTTCCTGGAGGAAGAAGGGATTATTTTGTGCTAAGGAAGTTTTCTTTTTAAAGAGAATGCTTAATTCTTTTTCCTGCCAACTATTTTTCCTTTGAAATTTCCCTCCTCCTTTTACAATCACCCACTTTGATAGTATTCTAAACCTAGATTTAACTTACAATATAAATTCGAAACTCTAAGTACAGCATAGATATGGCTGAGAGCCAGTTCCGGGGAGTGCTATTGTCTAGGGAGAAATTAAACAGTGCCTGCCCAGTAATGAATCATAGGAGCGTAGGGACCTTGGACTGATCAATGCATATGGTTGCAATTGGCCTAACCACAATTTTACTTTAGAAGCTTTACTTCAATATTAACTGTGATGGGCTTGATATGATTTAAAAATTATCTTTTATACCGGCTCACCCATTCTGCTGACATGTATCAAGCACCTTCTAAAACACAGTGTCCCTTTCCCTTTTTAAAAAAAAAAAAAAATATTTCAGGCAACATTATTCGCAACCTCTTTATTTCTTTAGATCTTGAGTTTCTTTCTTGCACCAAGTTTCCCATTTCACTTCTCTTCAGTCCTGTCACCTGCCACATTTTCTGCTCTGCTTTTTTTCTTTATTGTTCCCCTTAGTGCATGTCAGGAGCTTGGTATCGATTGAAAAATTGCAAGAGATAAACCATTCTCGATCACTGTTTCTTTCTCTCCTGAGCCTGCTAAGCAGCAATTCAAAGGCAGCCAGACGTGGTCCATTTCTAGCACAATGGGAAGGTTAAGAAATGTCCTATATCTTTATAGGCCCACTCTTTGCTCTCCCCCCGCCCCCCCCCGCCCCCCGTAACAGAGGTGTTTTCTTTGATCAATTACTGGTATTAGCTTATCATCTGAAAAGCAGACATGAGCATTAGATGGTGGATTGGGAAGTATTTTGACAAGGGGGGAAAAGATTAGGGGGGGAAAGCAATGGGACAATAGTCAGAAGCTTGTCAGGGGAACATCCAACCTGGAAATAAGGAATAATTTATGATTAATCAATGCAACAGCTTGCTGGAGGATTTCAAGAAAAGATTGGACATCCATTTTTCTCAGGTGATTCAAGAACTCCACCCTTGGGTAGGGAATTTAACTAGAAGACCTCCAAGATCCCTTGCAGCCCTATGATTTCAGGATCAAAATAATTTTTACAGGATAAAAATAATTTTGGCTGTTTGTAGAATCTGTTTGTAGAATCACCCTCCTAGCCTTTCGTAAGCTCCTTAAAACCCACCTCTGTCGTCAGGCATGGGGGAATTGACATGTTCCTTCCCCCTAGGCTTATAAAATTTGTGTATGGTATGCTAGTGTGTATGATTGGTTTTTAACTTGTGGTGTTCTTAAAATTAATTTAATATTGGATTTGTCTTGTATTGCTGTTGCTGTGAGCCGCCCCGAGTCTGCGGAGAGGGGCGGCATGCAAATCTGATTAAACTAAACTAAACTAAACTAAGGAAGATAATTTTGACAGAGATATGCAAGAATCAGAATCTAGGCAGAAACATTACTTATGTCGTGTGAAACAAGACAATATTAAGTGACTCAGGCTGGGACATCCCTGATTCACCGAGGTGTAAAAAAGGAGGAGAGAGGTATAGCACAATCAGACTTGCAGTATTCTATTATTAGAGTTTCTGTCAATAAAACGTCATTCTAGTCCTCTTGTGGAGTTAATTTTCAGTCCTTCTGTTCTTTCCTAATGGAGTTGATGTCTAGTCTAATGAAAAGAAGAATTAGGGATTACATGATAGCAGTTTTCCAATATTTGAGGGGCAGCCACAAAGAAGGGGGTGTCATCTATTTTCCAAAGAAGCAGAAGGCAAGACAAGAAACACAGCAAGAATAATTAACCAGTGGAATAGCTTGCCTTCCAAAGTTGTGGGAACACAATTACTAGAGGCTTTGAAGAATAAACTGGATAACCACGTGCCTGGAATTGTACAGGGTCTCCTGCTTAAGCAGGGGATTGGACTAGAAGACCTCCAAGGTCCCTTCCAATTTTGTTATTCTGTTATTCAGATATTATAGAAACATAGAAACATAGAAGACTGACGGCAGAAAAAGACCTCATGGTCCATCTAGTCTGCCCTTATACTATTTCCTGTGTTTTATCTTAAGATGGATATATATTTATCCTAGGCATGTTTAAATTCAGTTACTGTGGATTTACCAACCACGTCTGCTGGAAGTTTGTTCCAAGGATCTACTACTATCTGAAATGTGATTAAAAATGTACGATCTGACTTTCTGGTATTATTAGGTAATTCCAGTTTCTGCTTCTGTTTTTTATTTAATGGTTCTGTCTTTGAAAGTGCCTTAAATGTTTTTTATTTAATGGTTCTGTCTTTGAAAGTGCCTTAAATGTTTTTTATTTAATGGTTCTGTCTTTGAAAGTGCCTTAAATGTGTCATTGATTGCATTAATGTTAATAAATATAATCATAGTCAGACAGAAATCTCTTGGTGGATTATCGGTTGTTGTAACAAAAACATAGTGGTAATCTGTTGTGGTTTTTTAAAATCCATTGTTAGTTCTGGAGAAACAAATAGTCTGAGTAGCTGAGGATATATGCATCAGGTTGTCTGATAAAACCAACTATAATCCTATCTTGACAAGGTTAGGCCATTGTCAGGTATAAATATCCTGGTAGCCTCTTGATTGGTTCCATATGACACTGTGTTAACATCATCTTCAAGATAAAGCTGTAAGGCTATTCATCTTGATTGATCTGATTAATTAACACAAATGCTTACATAAGTACTTTATATATTGTACTAACTATAGATTCATTACTACACCATTGAAAATGTTGGTTCTGATGTAATATCTGGATGGCCGGAAGTCAGACTATATAAAGAAATCTTTTTTTCTTCTCTCTCTATTGTCCTAGTGATTGAACTCTGAATGTTCTTTCCAAATAAAGTTAAGTAGACTTATAAGGATTTCTCTATGAGGGCCCTGCTAGTGGAACACCTTCCCCTGGGAAAGCTCGTGACTGATGTCTATGTTGCAGTTTTTCTAGTACTAAAATATAAGTGTTCTATGACTGCTAGATAGTTCCTAGGATTAGGTTCCTAAAGTCCCAAAGCCAGGGAAAGTGAGAAAAATTTCTCACTTCTCATCATCCTGTTTCCATTGTCCGAAAGCTGATTCATGATCTACCCTTGATAGTTGGAATAGGAATAGAGGTATAAGGCAAAGAGTTAACTCTTTCTGCACCTTACTGACTGATTCTAGATATTTGGCAATCCAGATATGGCAGCCCTAATCTATGTCAATCAATTGGTAGAAGATGTTGGACAAGGAGAACATGATGGGGTCTTTATTCTGCAAGGCTTCCCTTGAATGACAGCTGCCACTCAAGGCAGCTGCCTTCATATATTTAGGCCACTAGCTGGTTGTGTTTCATACATGCAGAGTCTCTGGCTCCTATACAACACAACTAATATTATTCAGGATCATTTATGAGAGAGATCAGGAGATTGATTTGACTCCTCCCAGGTAAGTATTTTGCTATTTTATTATTAGCAATATTATTAGCAATGCTATTAGCAATATGAAATACTTTCAGAAACTCAAGGCAGAACATATAGGATTATGCCTCTTTTCTTCCAGCAACCAGTGTCTGATTTAGATATTAAAGGATGTTTGGTTCTATCCTTTATATCTCACTGAGAAGAGTAGGTGATTTTACCATTGTAGTTTTCTCCCTCAAGTTCTCTATTGTCCTATTCAAAAATTTTCATTCAAATATGGATTTTTGAATTTCTAAAACAAAGCCTTTTGGAGCCAGAAATCCTTCATATGAGATAGGAAGAAAGAGTGGAACCTGAATGAGTAGATTTTAGCAATAATTTTATAAATGTCCGCTCCTTGGAAGGATTTTACTTTTATTTTAGGTTTTACTTTTATTTTGACAAAAGATAGTTAGGATAGTTTCTGTTCTCATTTTGCCTCGAGATTTTTCTTTTTTGTACAATTTTTATTCCACAGTCGTTTGAGTGTTTTTGCCGAGTTACAAAGACTCCCGAAATACTAGCCACTTCCAAAAGAGGGATAAATGAATAATGATAGAGAAATCTTTCTCAGCAGCCCAGCAAGCTATAGAGCTATAGAGAGAGGCAAATGGGAATGGTAATATACATTTCACACATGCATCAATAAAGTTGACAAGGCACCATCCCAGCTTCAGTAGCAGCCTCTGCTGCCAGCAGGAACAGTTGGCATAAATTTAGAATAGAAACCAATTAAAAGATAACAAGCGAACATAAGAGAACATATGCTCGTAATAGCAAGAATCTATTTTTTTTTAAAAAAACACGCATGACCTCCAGCTATCGCAGGGGAAGTTTAAATATTGTTCAAGATCCCTACAAAAGAAATTCAAAGCAGTCGTTTCTGGCTTTTGGACAGTGCTTTGACCTTGGCCAGGCAATTTATATTAATGAGAGGAAGTCAAAGCAACGTTAAAGATGTTAAAATCTGAAGAAGGGATATTAATGATCTTCACTAAGTTAAATCCAAAGTCTGTGCCGGCAAAGAGTCCTACTTCATGTTCAGAATGTATTGCACACATTACTTTGGAAGCGGCTTAATTTTTTTGCATAAATGTGCACAATTTAAATGCCGCAAGTAAACCATATGGCACTTTTTGTCTTGTAATCTGGACAATATATGTAAGAAGGTTGGTAAGGAGAAGAAGGTAGTTTGGGAAATATGGACAAAAGTAAAATGTGAAGTAGAACTGGAATGCTGACTTCAAACAAGTTACCCACAAAGTCCTTATGTTAGTAACAGTTTTCTATTCCATTTGCATCACAGACCTTCTGTTGTCAAAATCCCAGAGTGAAGACATATCTTCCAAATTCCCCTGTTCCAGAAGCCTCCTTCCATAGCAATCACCATACACAGTGGTCTCTGTGCATTGGATATATGGATTGTGCAACTGTGCAGATACATTTGTTATGATGTACATAAGCTATATTTCTTTTCTCATTTGCAAAAGCTCAGATCCCACTTTTTGCTTCAGCTCCTGCAGCAGTCACAATGAAAACCTTCTATTTCTTCAAGCAAGAAAGCAAACAAATGAGTTTTCCTAATATTTTCCTCCCCTCTAATAAAATTAGAGCCACTCTCCATTTTTCTTGGAGAGTGTTGATGGTCAATGTTACGTTTTCCCTAACATGTATTGGCCTCTAAGGATCTATTTTTTAAATGTAAAATTGGCTTATATAGATACACAAATGTTCTTTCTATTGTGCCTCAGAGCCTTATAGCTGTGTGCATTCAGACCACAACAGTTTAAGTTGTGCTTACCACATACTTTTGTGTCCTCATTTCTTACTTGTGACATTTATTATTTATTTATTTATTTATTTATTATTTAGATTTGTATCCCGCCCCTGTCCGCAGACTCGGGGCGGCTCACAGCATAACACAACAGTTTATAACAAATCCAAATATACTTTAAAATATTTAAAAGAACCCCATTTTGCTAACAAACACACACTCAAACATACCATACATAAAATGTACATGCCCGGGGAGGTGTTTCAGTTCCCCCATGCCTGACGACAAAGGTGGGTTTTAAGGAGTTTACGGAAGGCAGGGAGAGTAGGGGCAGTTCTAATCTCTGGGGGGAGTTGGTTCCAGAGGGTCGGGGCTGCCACAGAGAAGGCTCTTCCCCTGGGGCCCGCCAACCGACATTGTTTAGTTGATGGGACCCGGAGAAGGCCCACTCTGTGGGACCTAATCGGTCGCTGGGATTCGTGCGGCAGAAGGCGGTCTCGGAGATATTCTGGTCCAGTGCCATGAAGGGCATCCAACCAATGGCAATGTGCCTACCGATTCTCAGCACTGCAGAATTGTCAACAATTACAAGCCAAAAGATGACTAATGGAAGGGTCTACTTGATGTAGGAGCAAGTATGGTTTTTAAAAAAAACCTTATATATCTTCAGTCTTTAAATAATACACACGCTGTATTATTGCTCTGCGCTCTGTTTTGATTACCACTATACCTAAGAGCAATACTCTACTATGTCAGCCTGACTTGCAACTGTTGTTTTAATGTCCATGAAGGAGTGTAAATAACAAATCTCTAGAGGTGCAATTTTCCTTGCCTCTATTGTACGAATAAATCTAAAGATAGACATTAGTAAGAGAAATCAGTATCTGTTTAAGAAATCTACCATATTAGGTTCAAAGCCCTCTGGATTAATATTTTATGAACTTTTATGTAGTTGTGAAAAATGCAGTGGGTTTTGCAACCATATAGGAGGCCAGTATATGATATAAACCCTGCCTATTTTGGTAGGGTTTATATCATATTCTGGCATCCTGTATTTATCCAGAGAGTCAAGTTTGGGTTGGTCTTAGCCTGGATCCTTTCAGTAATGTAGCCTTGATCCTAGCACTATTTTTGAGGCTAGACTATTTTCCTGATAATGATTCTATCTTTCTCATTAACTCCCAGCTTCTGACTGGATCTCTTCTCTATAGATTCCTAAAAGAGGATGAAAGATGTTTAAAAATAAGGGACACAGATACAGAGACAGGAACAAATGGCTATGTATTCCTTACTCAAAGAAGTCTGTTGAAATTTCTTTCAATTTTGAAAAGATTATTTCCTTCCCTTGTTCTTTCTTCCCTTTATAATAATCCTATTGGTGATGACAATGAACCCGATAGGCCCTGCATTGCTAGAAAACACTTGTGGGGTAAATAAAAAATAACAGTACAACAGGGTCTCCCCGGCCATAACCAACAAATTCTGAAAGCTCTTGCTGAAGCTGCCTTTGCTGCATTCTCTTCCCATTAGAGTACATTTCAAAAAGCACAGATGTACAATATCATTTCAAAGGATTATGGGGCTTCAACAGAGAATGTAAAAATATTATTTGGAACTGAAATTAGTCCATATATGCAACATTTTTAGTGCAGAATTCCTGCGAATTGTTAACTTAGTTTATTGAATCCAACCCCCTGCTCTGTAGAAGAATACATTATTTAGTACTTATGGAATGTCTGAATACTCTTTTTTTTCTGCCTAGACTGCATACTTATAACCCACCTGTTATTAACTCAGATTCTATGGATCATTGCTTAACTGCAACATGCATGTTTATCACCCATTAGACATCTGATAGGAGATTTCAAACTTGGTGTGTTCTGTGACTTCATAGCACCATCTAGCGTTTATTAGATTAATAGCAGGCTTTTCTATGGAAATCATTTTTTTTTCTTTTCACATTCTGTTCTGTAAATTAGTACAACTTGCTTCATTAAAAGCAGGTGTACGTTTCTGGCAGAATTTGAAGTATTTCTGTGAAGCATTGACATAAATCATTCCAAGCTACTATTGTTTCATTGTAGTGGCTTAATTGAAGTGCACAATCAAGGTCATTAGGACTATGCAATCATTTTAAGAACTTTTAAACTGAGACAAACTTGGAGATATTACTAAATGGAGTGTAATCATATTAACTGTGTTAATTAAGTTTGATTCATCTAATTAAATTTAAATGCCATCCAATCAAATTAAATCATTGTCTTAGCCATGGCCACTTGTTCACCATGTATCTATTTAATTTTCAGAAAACAATGGCCAGGTTAGCATTCAGCCAACCCCAGATTTTCCACATAGAGTTTATCCAATCCATGTCTGGTCTTTTGAATCATATAAAGCAAGTTTAGCTGCGACTGTAGAGAGAAGGTTGTACACTGAGCTGGAGGAAAACCGTCACTAAGCTAGCAGCAAGTTTATTGAAGCTGTTGCACCAGAAATTTTTAGCCAACTGAATTTAAATATTTTCGGGATGCCCTTCTATTACTAGAAAGTACAGGGGGATTTGATTCCAATATTTGTTGTAATGGTCCTCTTCTTGAGTAGAATTCCAACATGAGCGCTTAATGCAGCTTGAGCGAACCTTCGATTCTGTTGGACTGACCTTAAATGATGGAAGTGCAATTGTTGAGGATTTGGTGATGATTGGGGACTGGGCAGGTTCAATAGTTGAATGACTTAGGGCAGTGATGGCGAAAGTTCTATTTTCATCACCATCTTCGCTAAATGAGGCACTTGCTAAAGAGGGACTACTTTTACTGCATTATACTATATTTGCCATTTATCTAGGTTAAGGAGGTTGCTTTGAAAACGCTTGAAAATGGACCCTGAGAAAGTTCTTAGTGTCATCCATAAATTTTGCTCCTCAGATTATTTATGAACTGTTTAAATTTTTTTTTAAAAAAATCTGCTGTAGGGGAAATGGGAAAATACCATCTTGCCTCTTACACTTTAAAGTTGGTCTACCTATTTGTAGTCTTTGATTCTTGCTTTTTAACCCCAGGAAAGAATCCATAAAATTTATATGAAAATTGTATAAAAATACCCCTCTTATCTACTATATTTGCTGTTTAATCAAGAATTTAAAAAGTTCGACTATAATCTGTTTATGTAATCTTTTTTTTAAAAAAAAATGTAGAACTGCCCAGGAATATGAAAATAGTGTCATTTGTTGCACCTGAGATACTGATTGCTCTTAGCATTATATATGAATTGTTATTCTTAATCATGATTTCCATGAATTTTCATAGGACAGCCACTAAATTAACTTACTTATACTACTGTATCCTTCTTAGATTCTATCAAAGTTACATAAAATACTTCTCTAATTCTGTTAATTGAAAAGAAATTCATTTTTTTTAAATTTCAAATGTCACTATGATGGGGGGGGTTCTATTGTTTCTCAAGATCTGCTCAGTGCAAAATTATGTTTTATATTTTCATCTTTATTACCTAATTTTGCTTTTCAAGTCATGTTCCTTAGCAAACCCCGGCTTTCCCACATCTTCTTCCCCAGTTGAAAATAATGGGGTAAAGTTTTTTGCCATTGTGGACAGGAGATTGACCCCCCCCCCCCCCCCGTATTTCTTAATATTATGTGTTTCCTTTTTCAGTACTTGATCATTTTGAGTGTATTGTTCTATTTCTAGTCTCTACATACTTTCTAATTGACAATTAACTAAAGGCTTACAGGTTCTTTTTTCAAATAACTTTATGAAGAAATTAAATGAAAAGAATAAAAATCAGTAGAAACTACAAAAAATAAACAGAAAAATACAAAAATGAAATGGGAATGAAAGAGGAAAAAGAAAGAGAAAGAACTAGAAGGACAAAAAAAAAAGTAACTTCCTGAGTCATCCCAGAAGATAAAAACAATGTTAACAGCACAATCTCTAAATAAAGCATAATCTTCATTAGAAAACAGTCTGTCAGTTTTGTCAAGCATTTGATCCATTCTGTCCAAAAACATGGGTGAAAAGTATTCAAAACTTTGCACTAAGATTTCTGCTCCATTTTTCTCTCTCTAGGTCTAGTATCCAGATTCAAGATCTCCTTACCATTAAAAAAAAAACCCTGAAAGCAATCTCCATTTTCCCATTAGAATATATCTTCTAAATAATTCAGAACTATAATCCCAAATCCCTTGGCCTCTTAATCTGTTATTAACTTTACAAAACCCATCTACTAAGCACTTTTTTGCTGCCTAGTCCCAAAAAATCATACATTTTTAAAAACCTTTAAAATCAAATTTAGATCATCATCTTTTAAACAGGCAGACACTCACCCGATGAATATAGTAAAGCCATGCCGGTCTGAAGGATTTTAATTGCTCTAATATGAAAAAAGGAAAATAAAAAAAAATCCAAAAAAATTATGATTAAAGATAAAAGGTTCACTTCAAGCTTCATGTCTGCAAATATCAAACACACACTTGTGTTTGCAAATGTCTGTTTGATATTGTCCCAATTCTCAATCTCTGCATATATAAGTTGACCATCAAAATAGCAGTTTCTATTGTCTGTCTGTCTGTCTGTCTGTCTGTCTGTCTGTCTGTCTGTCTGTCTGTCTGTCTGTCTGTCTGTCTATCTATCTATCTATCTATCTATCTATCTATCTATCTATCTATCTATCTATCTATCTATCTATCTGGATTTATCTGCCGCCCAACTCTAATAGGACTTATGAGGAACAGCTGTCTAGGTCACATAAACCAGGGGTCTTCAACCTTGGCAACTTTAAGACTTGTTACTTTTACAACTTTAAGGCTGCCCTCAAAATGTCGCTACAGAGAGCACTGCACACCAAGACAACTAGACATAAGAGGCGTTTTTTTCTTGAATGCCATCACTCTGCTAAACAAATAATTCCCTCAACACTCAAATTATTTACTAAGACTGCACTACTATTACTACTAGGTTTTTTTTCTCATCATTCCTATCACCCGTTTCCTCCAACTTATAATTGTATGACTGTAACTTGTTGCTTGTATACTTAAGATTTTTATTAATATTGATTGTTTCCTCATTGCTTATTTGACCCCTATGACAATCATTAATGATGCTTGATAAATGTATATTTTCTTTTATGTACACGAGAGCATATACACCAGGCAGATACCTAGTGTGTCCAATCAAACTTGGCCAATAAAGAATTATATTCTATTGTGGATGTCAACTTCCAGAATCCCTGAGGAAGCTGGCTGAGGAATTCTGGGAGTTGAAGTCCACAAGTCTTAAAGATGCCAAGGTTGGAGACCCCTGCCGTAAACAATCTCGGATATCTCTCCTTTGATCAGGGGATATTGCACTGACTTGGATCCAGTATCCATTAGCGATTCCCCTCACAAATGCTATCTTGCTGGTTAGCAAAAGCCAACAAGGCTTCAGCTTGCCATGGTGCTTTCAGGAAATTGAGGCCTTACAGATTCTGATAGCATTTTTTCCCTCAGAGAATAAGGCTGACAGCTGACTTTCTTTTTCTGATAATCCTGTCACTTTCCGTCTTCTCTGACTTCTATCAAGGTCATCTACATTGGGTAGACAGCTCCCAGAGCATCTCATCTTTCTCTTCAGCATACTTCTCCAGACCATGCCCTGCTTCACTTTAGGTTGCTCTCCACCTAATAAGCAAGTTTAGCTGTTGGGTTTTTTCCTCCAACTCATTGGCTTCTTTAACACCTTCTGCTCATGAGCAAATTTTATATAATGCAAATATGGGTCATTTAGAATATTTGTGCATTTGGCTCCTGTGACACCAAAGAATGAGATCTTTGTTCCAAGCTGAGGTCCTTAATGTTTCCGCATTGCTTCTCAAATAGTGCGGCGGGCCCCCCGGGGAGCCATGGTGCGATGCTGGGAGGGCGCATGACCCCAGGGAACATGGGGGGGGGTTGCCATAGGGAGTACCTGACACTTGTACCAGTACCTCCATCATGTTCCTCAGCATTGTGTCCAGGGCAGCCCGTTCTAAAATAAAACATCTTGCGAATCCAATCAAACTTCTCAAATTCGTCAGAACAGGCTGACACAACACTGAGGAATGGGATGGGGATACGGGTGCAAGTGTCAGGTAGGACATGCATCTCACAGTGGGATGCTATTTTGGGGGTGGCAGGTCAGGCGGGCTGGGCCGCGATACAGTTGTAGTGGGCAGTTGGGGGCATGTGGAATGTTTACTTCTTCCTGGGGGGGCCGTAACAGAAAATAATTGTATTTATTTATTCATTCATTTGTTTTGTCAAGTACGTATTGGTGGTATGCAAAGATATAACAATATTTATATACATGTTACTAGTAAGAGAGAAACATTAGGGCAGGGGATGGAAGGGACTTTGGTGCACTTATGCACACCCCTTGCTGACTTCTTAGAAATCGGGATAGGTGAGAAGCATTGCCTTATTCAGACTAAGCACTTTACTATCTGTATCTACCGTATTATTTCAGAACTGTAAAGGGGGGGGGGGGCTGATTTCACCCTCTTTCTCTCACACAAATAACTGGACTGAGTTTTTTCTTATTCTTGGTAAGTGCCCCCTCCCTCCTGGAATCCAGCCGATTATATTCCATCATATCTCTACAGTTTTTTCTGGCTTTCCTCCATAGTTCACTTTAAAAGCAGACCTGTGTATTGGTCATTGTTTTAAAATACCTCTCTCTCAGAGTAAAGCACATCAGAAACATTTCCGTGCATAATAGATGCAGTTGGTTGTAGCAGATAATATTCTGTCTTCACAACTTTTCTCTTTCTCAGGCTGACCAGAACAATGGGTGTGGAATTTATCCCTTTTGCTATCTAACTTTCATATTTTGCTTTCTTGCCAATTGGGAGGGTTTTAACTGCATGTCTATGGAGATTCTCAATCATCCAGGTCATGATTGTCCAAAGATGCTTTTTCAAGAGACAACTGGGCTTTCTGGTTTTCCTTTGAAGACGTTTTGCTTCTCTTCCAAGAAGCTTCTTTAGCGCCAACTGAAAATGACTAAATCTGGAAATGCAGATTTAATTGCTTGTGTAAACAGGAAATAAAGTGTAAACATGTCCAGCAAAGATGAGATCTAGTTGAGGAGTGTTGTGTTTCTACCATTTTTGATTTAAGAATTCAAGCATCTCTGTGTAGTTAGTAGTGTGTAGTGTTTGCTATCACATTAAAAAGATATTATGTTAAAATCCAATTCCACAGAGAATGAGAAAATCCTGTTAACAGAGAATGAGTACTATCTAGAGTATGGGTCCCCAAACTTTGCAACTTTAAGACTTGTGGACTTCAGCTCCCAGAATACTCCAAACAGATTTGCTGGCTGGAGAATTCTGGGAGTTGAAGTCCACAAGTCTTAAAGTGGCCAAGTTTGAAGACTTCTGATCTGAGTATACTGTTTGTAGAACTTTGTTTACTTTGAATTAATTTTTAAAGATAAGTAAAGAGAAATCATAAATTGCTCAGCAAAGAATATTTTTTAGAATGAAATGACATCATAGTCCTGGCCATTTAATCTTGAATTGATGATATATGTTCATAAACTGCTTATGGACTGCTTTCTAAAATGTGTACAGAAAAAAAGTAATACTTTTAATGATATTTTTTAAAAGGGATGAATTTAAAGAGGAATTTGATGATGTACAATGGTTTTAGAAGGTTAGTAACATAAGGAAATGCTAAGATAATTGTACATATTTTCCTCTGTGGTGGGAAGGAAAAATAAGCTGATACATTTAAACTTTACTCCAAAAAACGTGAACTAATTATATCTAACAGAAGATTACAAGCATCATTAACCAGATAGCCAGGTACTGCTCCCAAATTAGAGTGAAGGTCATAATAGAAAATCTGTTATTGCAAAACAACATAACCACAACAAGTAGAAGCTTAAAATATAGGGTGAAGCCTAATTTGAAAATATCAGTTTTCTGTAGAATGCTTACACACCCTTACATGTGCAGTTTTCTCTTAGATTTGTAGGGCTCTGTAATAAAAGTTATTCCTCATTGATTCCTGATTTTATTCAGTCGTATCTGTTGCAGGTAATTCACCATCAGATGAATCTGAAGAGCGTGAGCGAGATCCCAGGGTCCTCACTTTTCCAGAGTACATTGCCAGTTTGTCAGAATCCGGGACCAAGCGTATGGCAGCTGGGGTGCGCATGGAGTGCCAAAGCAGAGGCCGCTGCCCCTCCTCCTGTCCTTTATGTCATGTGACCTCTAGCCCAGATGCCATGGCTGAACCCATCCTCCTAGAAGTCACAAAAGCAGCACCCATTTATGAGTTGGTCATCAATAATCAGACTCAGAAGGTGAGTGATTTCATAGTGATGAAAGGAAGCATTTTAGCCACAGATAAAAAGAAATAAATATCCCATAACATTTTCTGGGAATCTCAAATTTTGAAATTAGTTAGATGGTTTGCAAAGAAGAGTTAGAAGAAAAAGCCATGCAGGAAGGCATACCATGACATTTTTAAAAAACATAATGACTCAAAACAGCATCAAATGTGAGTTATTTAATATTCAGCATCAGGATATTTATGAATGCTCCTTAATCTCCTTGTATTCCTGTATACTGATCCTCTTTGCAGAACTGCAGTAATTCCTTAACATTGTTCCTTTTTTTAAAATTCTAAGATTTGTTTGGCCAACTGAAAAGGAACGTCTGCTTACACAGATTCTCTGCCTGGGTAGAAAATAATACAGTGGGTAATATCTGCATGCATACAAATATACATAATGCTTTGAGATAGAATCTTCAAAACTCTATGTAGCAGCTCACAAAGTACTTGATGTAATGAAGTCTGTTTTCAAGTCCCCAAAAGTTGGAAAGATATCCCATCCACCCAATCACCCCATCCACAAGAAGAAGCCAGGAATTGAAACCATGTCCATAATTCCAAGCTTCTGTGTCATGTCTGTTAAGCGCCAAATCTTCCTTTCCTGTCCTTCTCATGTACTTTTTCTGCTGCCAGTCTGTACTAAAAAAACTTATGTACAGCACTATGGCTAAATCTCTTAGATCAACCATGAACTAATTATGTAATGTACTAGTCTCCCATATAATAACTACGTGTGTGTTTGCTCAGATACAGAGATTGAATCACATCTTCTTCTCTTTATTGTTTCATGGCCCTCCCCACACCCCATGTTTTAAATTATGTATCTGTGTTTTATTAGTTTGGGTTCATAAATACAACGCAAAGAAATGAAAAAAATGAAAACTAATTATGTAGTCTTTGGTAAACCACCACATACTATCAATAATATGGAAACAATATTGGGATGACTTGAAAATCGTTGTGATATATGGTGGCAATCTTGAAAATAAGGAAAAGTATTATAAACACATTAAGTGGAAAGAATTGCAGCAGAGAGCAGGTGTGTTGAAAAGGCGATGACTCAAGTTAGAGCAAGCTCAATATGCCCAGTGAGACTGATCTGCTATGTAGCAATTTATTCCTATACACCTGAGTCAGATGCTGTAAACATTTAAAGTGCAAACAGGGGAATTAAAGTGGATGGCAAATTTCCCAATGACTTGGTCCTCCTTTATTTTTCTATTTATTCACCTTGAATTGCCAGCATCCCTGCAATAGCTGGCGATGTTTTCATCCTCTTTTAATTGTTCCAGAAGTGAAATCAGAAAGCAATGCTCTCATCCTTCTTTGAGGTTTGTGGCTCTATATTAAGTGTGATTTGTGTGTGATTAAGTGTGAAGACATTTGAACTCAGGTAAAGGGTATGGGGCTGTGCCTGCAGGCCTCGCCCCGCCAGTTCCTGACAGCACAATCCAATAGTCCACACACTGTATGAGCAAAAATGAAAGAAACCTTTGTGCAAATGTTTTTATTCAAGTTTAAGTGATCAGGATTAGAACTCTTCTTTAGACTGCATTGTTCATTACTGTTTAGCTTTTTTTGATCAGTCTATGCCTCCAATTACAAAGTCATTCTGACACTATTGAAATAAATAGGAAAAAATAGTCCAAACGAGCCTCTAGGAATGATTACTGCCCAAACCAGAAACCTTTCTTGACATATCCCCATCATCATCATCATCATCATCATCATCATCATCATCACCATGAGAAATAAATAGAAGGGCGGGATTTCCTTCCTATCTGTCTCATTCTATAAACATGAAGAGTAAGTTTCAGGGCTGATCTTGGTGAGGATTTTTTCACATATTCCTTATTTTCTTCTGTGCTTTTCTTTCTCTCCTTCTAGCTGCTGCAAGAGGCCACCATGAGTTCCCTGTGGTGCTCAGGCAGTGGAGATGTCATTGAGGACTGGTGTCGGTGTGACTCAAATGCCTTTGGTGCAGATGGACTTCCAGCCTGTGCACCACTCCCACACCCTGTGTAGGTGTACAACTTCAACCTTTCAGACTTAAGATCATGCTAAACGTTCTCCGGGGAAATGCCATATTAAGTGTTCTTCTTTGTAACAAATAGTGTAGCTACTGCTAATCAATGTTTCAGAGCCACCTGGAACATCTGCATTTCCAGAGGAAGCAGACAGGATCAATGGCTTTCTTGTTCCCTGATAGACAAGAATGTTGAGTGGGAAATGGGTGGAAATAGCCAGGAAATATATTGGCTATAAGGAAGGAGAATGGATAGCAGATCAGGTTTCGACATGTTTCAGACTTTGGGAAGTATGAAGTCTTAAAATCCTCTTACCTTGAACTATATTTTCAGAAACCTTTTAGAGCTACAATTGGAGATTTTTCTTACCCACAGAAGTATTATATTTTAAAAATGTTATTAAAACTTAATGCTCCACAATGGCCAAAAGAAATTTAACAAAAATTGCTATTAAATATGTTCAGTTCCTTATACTCTGCAAAGGAAGACGGAGAAACGAGAGCCGGGACACCCAGCGAACATGGGCGGGGGAGGCGGAGGACCTGGCAGGGCGGGGGGCGGCTCTGACTGCCAAGCTGAGGGAACAGACGGGAAGGCCCAGCTGGCAGGAAGGAGGGAGGGCCTGCATGGCTTTGGGTGGGTGGGTCGGTGGGATGCACAACTGGGGGTGGGGGATATTGAGTTTTTTTGTGTGTGTGTTTTGTGTAAACAGACTGAAGAGACATAGAGGCGGGCGGGGGGTTGTTGTATGAGACTATTCACACAATTGCAATAGGTAAAGGAAGTTGTTGGGGACTGGAGAGGGACCTGCCCGGGATGGCAGAGGACAAATGTGTACAACCTTGGCTACAATAGAATAGAATAGAATAGAACAGAATTTTTTATTGGCTAAATATGATTGGACACAAAAGGAATTTGTCTTTGGTGCATGTGCTCTCTATATAAAAGAAAAGAAACATTTGTCAAGAATCATGAGGTACATCACTTAATGATTGTCATGAGGTACAAATAAGCAATCAAATCCAATTACAAATCCAATTATTCTCTCCAAGGAAACAAAAAGGAAGAAAATGCCTCTAGTTTTGACAGCAACTAGAGCATCCTTCGCACTTCTCTCTTTCTGTGTATATACTCCCATCTGGTTGCTGTTTGTGATTTGTTTGTTACATCAAGAATAGAATAGAATAGAATATGGAATAGACTAGAATATAGACTAGAATAGAATATAGACGAGAATATAGAATAGGATAGAATAGAGAATAAAATAAAGGATTGACTAGAATTTAGAATAGAATATAGAATTAGAATATAGACTAGACTAGAATATAGACTAGAATATAGAATAAAATAGACTAGAATATAATATAGAATATAATATAGACTAGAATAGGGAATAATACTATACTATGTAGAATAGGATAGAATATTGAATAGAATAGAATATAAATAGAATTCTTTATTGGCCAAGTGTGATTGGACACACAAGGAATTTGTCGTTGATGCAGATGCTCTCAGTGTACAGAAAGCTGTTCCATTTTTTCAATATTTATTTGTAAAAAGGTATTCTTAATACAAATTGCAAAAAGGGTCAAAAATGAAAATGGCCAGAGTATTCTGCTGACACTTCAATTTTTGTGCCAAAAATATTTTTATTTATTAATGCAGTATATTTCCCCTGTTCCTTAAGTTTGATTTTTAGTGTTCTGTTATCTGTATTCACTGCCTAATAGTAAAACATTTCATCTAGATGTTTTAGCATCTTTTTGGATGATAGACATATTGTTCTAAGGGCAGAAACATATAAACAGTGCTTCTTTCTCTACTACTTTCTTTCTCTGCTTTGTGGGATATTGTTTAAAATAGAATAGAGTAGAATAGAATTCTTTTATTGGCCAAGTGTAGTTGGGCACACAAGAAATTTGTCTTTGGTGCATATGCTCTCAGTGTACATAAAATAAAAGATACACTTGTCAAGAATCATGAGGTACAACACTTAATGACTGTCATGGGGTCAAATCAGCTGGGTTTGGGTGAAACTTGACTTTGGTCTTCAAATCTGGCGAGTTTACGGTTTGTGGTCTTCAACTCCCATTCATAAGGTAGCATGACTGGGAGAGGAATTCTGGGAGCTGAAGTCCACAAGTCTTGAAGCTGTCAAGTTTGAAGTTTATTAAAAGTATTCTGCTACACTGGTATTTTATTAAACAGTATAATACTACACCATTTGGTTCAGAATACTTTTTTCCTTGTTTTCCTCCTCTAAAATCTGGGTGCGCCTTATATACCGGTGCGTCTTATACACCGAAAAATACGGTATGTATTACAGTACATATGTTCATTAGTAAAGCAGACCATTTTGTTTTTCTTCTATAAATACTATTCAGTTGCATTTAGGGACATGGCAAAAGCTTTATTCAAACCCTTGTCCAGTGATGGCTAACCTTCTTGCCATTGCATGCCAGAAGCAGGAGGAGTGGGGAGGGCCGTGAACATGCATGTCCACATCCATAATGGGTCCACACTCACACGCATGTGCATGTGACCCCAACGATGGCACAATGGTCTCAGTTTTTGCCCTCACCAGGCTCCAGAGGCTTTCTAGGAGCCTAGGGAGGGCAAAAAGCGGCCTTCCCCATCCCCCAAGAGGCCTTCCAGTCAGTGGACTGGAAGGCCTGTTTTTCCCTCTGCCCAGACTCCAGAGACTTTCTAGGAGCCTGAAGAGGGCAAAAATGTCCTTCCCTCCCCCGCGGAAGACAGAAATGGCCCATTTCAGAAAAGAGCACTGTATTTAAAGGGAGATGGAAAAGTTGGAGTTTTTCTTGACCCTTGAAGCCACTGCTTCCACTGAAGGGCTGGATTAACCCTAATGTTTCCGTCACGTCCTTTTAGACCCAAAACGATTTTTGAGACCCTGTAAAAATTTCCCCTGCATATCTGAAACGTGAAATTCCATGACTTTGTCTCATTTGAGGGGTTCTTTCTAAGGGTGGTGGGTTTTTTGCGGGGGGGGGGGGGAATGTTTAGTTTTTGCTGGGCAAAAAAAGTTACACTTGTTACACTCAGGGTCCTTTTAGACCTGGAGTATAAAAAGGTTGGTTCTAGCTACTGGAATGGTCTTTTTGAATACTTTTTTCACTAGTATAATAATTTGAACATTTCTAAACACAATGATTTGAAAACTGAAATGAAAAAAATAATGTTCATTTGTTTATTTTGCTCATAAAAGCCCCCCCCCCCATTTTTGTGAAATTTTGTTCATTTTCATCTAGATTAGGCTGCAAAATCTTTTTTTACCATCTTTGGCATTGGGAAACTAATTTGAACATTTCTGAACATAATGAAATGAAAATTGAAATGAAAAAAATGATGCTTATTTGTTTATTTTGCTCAGAAAAGGGCCTCACCCCCCCCCCCCCCCACTGCTGTGTGCAATTATTCCACTTTATATAGAGATTGGCCTGCCATTTCCAATTTTTTTGACCATCTTTGACAATTATTTCACTTTCTATATAGATTAGGCTTATACTTGAGTATAAGCTGAGCAAACTTTGCTACTGGAACCACAGCTCTGGTAGCAACCTAGGCTTATACTCAAGTATAAGACCATATGGTGTTATACTCGAAAATAAACAAATAAGCATCAATTTTTTCATTTCAATTTTCAGTTCATTATGTTCAGAAATGTTCAAATTAATATGCAAAGGCCAAAGATATTCAAAAAATTTAAAATTGGAAGCATTACATATATATAAAGTGAAATAATTACACACAGCTGTGGGGTGGGGAGGCCCATTTCTGAGCAAAATAAACATCCTTTTTTCATTTCATTTTTCATTTCATTATGTTCAGAAATGTTCAAATTAGTTTCCCAATGTCAAAGATGGTCAAAAAAGTCTGATTGTGCAGCCTAATCTAGATGAAAATGAACAAAATTTCACAAAAACTGGGGGGCGTGCATTTATGAGTAAAATAAACAAGTAAGCATTATTTTTTTCACTTCAATTTTCATATCATTGTGTTCAGAAATGTTCAAATTAGTATATTAGTGAAAAAGGTATTGCAAAAGACCATTCCAGTAGATAGAACCAACCTTTTTATACTCTGGGTCTAAAAGGACCCTGAGTGTAACAAGTGTATAGTAAATGGGAGAAGAGTAGCAGGGTTAAAAGGAGGGAGGGAGGAGGCTCATCAAAGAGTTTGCTTTCTACATCCAACTTCATGGTGGAAGTTTCTTCCATTCTCTTGTAAAACATTTTCTTGCTGTGCAGTTATGCAATTTCAATGAACCTCCATTCTACTGTATTTTTCCACAATCTTGGGAGGTAGACTGGCCCAAAATTACCCCATGAGCCTCTATAATAAATAGGAGATTTGAACCTGAGTCTTTCCAGTCCTAAACCACACTTTAACTTCACTACCATGGTGAAATTGTTATAGAGAAAATACATCAATTTGTTGGAGCCAAAGCAGAGTGCCTTGTAAGTGAATAATTTCATTGTGGCTCTATTACAATAGTACAATATTCAGTTACTTACAAATTTCATGAAAAAACAATAAAAACATGTGCATAATTCAGCATTCCCAACAAGATAGACAAAAAATTACTTGCACCTTAAAAACAGAGAACCAAACGGATTGAAAGCCAGGAAACATCATTTTAATCTGAATAAAAGAGACTGAGGTAACAGTTAGGTAACAGTTTAAATGGGTCACTGTGCCCTTTTTAGTTGTAGGAAAGCAAGGCAGGGAGAAATTAAACTGGAAAAGATAAATCCTGACTCACATTAATTTGTAACAGCTATTTTACTCAAATGCCAGCCTATTTTGGAATCATTCAAGAGAATATGTTAGGTTTCTTCGCCAAAGGAAAGGTCTATGTTGAAAAACTGATTTTCTGATGGTTCAAGCTGAAGTTTAATATTATCTGCACAATACTGATAAATTACTGCTATTATTAAAAAAGCATAAAATTCAACAATGGAAAAGATCTTTTGCTTTTAGATGACATTATAAGATGTTTCAAATTTCCATTTGTGCATCAAAGCTCCATGAAATTGATTGTGGGTTAATCTAACTACAATCAGTTTAAGTCAGCTAAAATTAATCAATTTACCGAAGGAACTGTTTCAACACACTGAAACACACTATTAGACATGACTCTTAACCAGAAATGTTCCAAATATATTTTAATATTGTGCCACTGCTTGCGATAATGTCAGTTTGAACCATGTAATGTGCTATTCTCAGCCTTTACCCATGTTCAGTTTAAAAAACTACTTTACATTCCTTTTTAGATTAACTATTATTAACAGGGTGGTTTTATTATAGTTAAATGGAGTCCCTTCCTCCTTTATATACATGACTTGTCCCAAAATAAATCTGATTTTCTCACAAAAAGTTCTTTCCCTGACCCCTGTTTTGCATTCTTGTCCTTGCAGGCTAAGGTTATCCACAGTTCATGAGCCCAGCAGTTCTTTGGTGGTGCTGGAATGGGAGCACTCGGAGCCACCAATTGGAGTACAGATTGTGGATTACCTAATTCGCCAGGAGAAGATCACTGACCGCTTGGACCATTCAAAGGTGGAAACTGGTGAGTGCAGCTGATCCTTCGAAGAGAAATTGCTTAACCAAATTGTATTTAGAATGGTTCCAATTAAAACCTTTTAATTAATATCAAATTCTGTCCCCTTAATTAAAATCAAATTCTGTCCCCAATCCCGTTAGATTGGTCTTATTTTATTTATTTATTTTATTAATTGGATTTGTATGCCACCCATCTTCCAGGACTCTTAAGATAAAATATGAAGGAAATAAACTGCTGACGTACTCAAGCTCTGAGTATGTTTTTGTTTTCTTTCTGTTTCCCTTTCTTTCTTCAAACATCCACCACATTTTAAATATTATTACTTAGTGGGGAGCTAAATACAAATTATGGAAAATGCAGACTCTTTTTCTCTGTATATGATTTTAGTAACAAAATATAGCATTACAATAAAGTTGTAATTATTCAGAATTAGCCCAGCAGACTAAACCAAATGAACACACCCCTTTATTTACTAATACCTAGAAGAAATAATGAAGAAATGTTCAGCATATCCCAAATTTCCCAGTTTGCATTCTGTTTTGCAGATAATACTGTTCTGTCATCTGTTCTGACTTCTGAGTTAGGATCCGCGTGGTGGTGACATTCTAATTTTTTGGGGGGAGAATTAATTGCTCTAATGAACTGTGAGGATGGGACTGGGCCGAAGTTGCCATGATCTAAACTTAGAGGAGGCATATATACAGAGAAGAGAAATGCCAAGAAACTTATTAAGCAATATTTTTTCAAGATAATAAGAAAGAATGTAGGATCATAGGAGAAATGTCATCCTGATTATCATTAAATGGGGCAGAAAAAAATGAAATAGATTAATTAATTAATAAGTACTGTGCCAGTATCAAGCACTATTTGCCTATTAACTCCTTTTCCTCAAATTCAGAGGAATCTGGTAGCATTTTTATGACTAATACATTTCATTGAAAGTCATTGTCAGGCTTTGAAGAGCTTTTATTACCTGCAGCTCATTTCTATGCATATTGCAAAGGCTTAGGTCTTTTAATATAAATCCTTAGTCAGAAAACGTACTATCTGACATCTGATTTTGGGCTACTGTAGTTTAAAGCTGGCTTTATTTTCCCCACTTCCTTTGTGTCCCTGTTCCTTTTCGTAAGAGTTTTATCACATAATGGCTGGCTTGCCTATTTCCCTAGAGACGGTGCTGAGTTTTGTGGATGACATAATCTCTGGAGCGAAATCACCTTGTGCAATGCCAGCCCAGGTGCCTGACAAGTCATCTTCAACCATTTCCTTGATAATCCGTTGTCTGGAATCTGACACCATGTACATGTAAGTTTTAATACCAATAAATAGATTTTCAAAACAATCTTTGAGCTGATAAAATAATAGCCTTTGCATACCATATTTTTCAGAGTATAAGATGCACCAGAATATAAGACGCTCCTTAGTTTTTTGGGAGGAAAATAGGGAAAAGAATCTGCTTACCAGGTATTCATCTGGTTAGTGTCCTTAGTCTGGTCAGCTTCAGCACATTATTTTATCCCCTGGTTAGGGGCTTAAAAATTATTCTGAGAGAGTAACAATGAAAGAGTTTGTAAGCAGGTAAGAGTCGGGAACATCATTAGCACCTGGTTAGGGCTGGAAAGAAACATTTGGAGCAAGTTAGACCAATGGGAGAAAAAAACTTGGAAAGACTTAGGGCTTGGAAAACATTCTTCACAGAGAGTAATAATGAAAGAGCTTGGGTACATTCATAGCACCTGGTTAGGGCTGGAAAGAAATATCTGGAGCAAGTAAAGCAATGGAAAAAAAAATCCTACAAAGACAGGGTTTGGGATACATTCTTGGCAGAGAGTAACAATAAAAGAGTTTACAAGTTGGTAAAAGCTGGGAACGTTGTTAGTACCTGGTTAGGGCTGGAAAGAAACATTTGGAGCAAATAGAGAATGAAAAAAAGAAAATCAAAGACAGGGTTTGGAAAACATTATTTGCAGAAAGTAACAATGAAAGAGCTTGCAAGCCGGAAAGAGCTGGGAACATTGTTAGCACCTGGTTAGGGCTGGAAAGAAACTTACTCAGAGCAAGTTAGTGTAATGAAAAAAAACCCTGCGAAGACCTAAGTCTTTGGAAAACATTCTTCGCAGAGAGAAACAATGAAAGAGCCTGCAGGTAAGAGCTGGGAAGATCGTTAGCTGCTAGTTAGGGCTGGGGGAAAAAAACTACATTCAAAATATAAGACACACCCAAATTATCAGTCTCTTTTAGGGAGGAAAAAGGTGCATCCTATACACTGAAAAAAATATGGTACCTTATAAGCTTTGTGGGGATAGAGTGGGGGACAATCTTCATCAGATTTATTTCGAATCCTTGCTTATTTTGTTGACAAGGTGTTCTAAAGTCTCAAGATTGAGCAAAGGAACTTTTATAGATTTTCTAGTTTACAACTTCCAGGAAAGTAACAGAAAACTGAAGATGGCTCTGCTTTTAGCAATGACTGCAGTGAAATAAAGAACTAATTCATTTCTTTGTAATTCCTCTCTAAACGAGGAGAGACTTGAGATTCCCACAAATGCTCCAGACAGTTGTTCCTCATGAGGAGACTGCAAGACCATGGTCTCTAGCAAGTTAAAAGTTCTGGGAGGTCATCTTTTTTCTCAGAGAGTTGTCAGCACCTTTAAGGACAATGAGTTCACCTGCTTGTTTTTCTAATCACTTTGGAAATTGCTTGTTAACAGTCTTTCATTTATGAGGAATCTTTGGATCAACAAGGTTTGCACAGCCTTAGTTTCCTTCAGTCCATGGAATTTTAAATATAGGTACATATTGAAGGTCAATATTGCACATATTGAAGAATACTTGTGAAATGCCATATAATAAAATAACTGCATTAATTCTAAGTGAATCTAGGGGTCAGCTTCCTGGGTAAACCAGACTAGCAACATGAGTAGATGAGCTAAATCTACTTTATTGTAAAGCCAACAGAATCTTGCACTTCTGAAAGTTGCCATTACCACTTTTAAATGTTTGATCCATTAGGATAGGTCCTTTGTATGTTTCTTTTTTCTTTGATCATTAAGCAGGGGAGGGGGTCTTGCCTCTCTTTTCTCATTTCCTAGGCAGCTTCTCTCCCCCAAGGTCATTCCCAAATTCCCAAGGTCATTATACTAAGTGATATAATCCAGTTGGTGCTTTATAACTTACCCCTGGTTATGTTGTCCATTCTTTTTCCAGGTTCACACTTTGGGGTGTGGATAACACTGGGAGACGCTCAAGGTCAAGTGATGTGACAGTGAAGACTCCTTGTCCAGTCGTGGATGATATCAAGGCCCAAGGTAATTTTATGAGTTTGTAAATAAGGCACAATTTTCCATCAATAAGAAACACAAAAGCAAAAACAAAAAAAGCTTTTACTTAAAAAAATAGTAGCTTATTTTTAAAAAAGTTGTTCTTCGGGTGACAAGCTTATTCTTCCACCCACAAATATTAGAGCTATATTGAATCTTATGTAATTATTTTTTTTAAAGGTATGTGAAAATGTTTGCCTTTTTTGAATCTAGTGACACATAGTGAATTTGATCATTTCCCAAGGCAGTAGAGCCAAATGCTTTTACATACATAACAAAATTATAAACAAATTGAATTCTTTGAAAAGGAAGAAATTTCATTCCTTCAGGAAATTTTTCCTCCAAATGGGAAGGTTTTAATATTTGTTTGTATGTTTATGAATGCCCATTGATTTTCAGCTCTAAAAGAAGAATAGAAGAAATGAATATGTTTATATTAATTGATGTTCTGCCGACATGTCCCAACCGCCCGTAATTACAGGGTAATTGGTCCAAAAAGACACACACCACAGGATAGAAGGAAAACCAAAATTCTTTATCAACAGAAAAGCAGAAAAAACTCCCTTTTTAAATGTCAAAGGGATTTTCTGGTACACACAAGGCACAGGTTAAATGCAATCCAATTTCTCACCCAGTAACTGGGAAATTGAGTCCAATTCCAAAGTCCAGACACAATCTTGAACAGGGAAACAGCAAAACCACAATCTTGATGAAACTATGAATCAGATAAACTTCCACGAGGCTAAATCAGCACGCTGCTCTTTTTAACTGTAGCCCTAATTACAGCAGCCCCACCCAACCACAGGTGGCCTCACTTATCTCCTGTAATAATCCTTCAGTTGTTCTCTCTTATGCATCACTCTACGCATGCGTGGATCTGTCATAGGTTTTTGTTCAGAATCCAGGGATGATAAGGATGATTGATCTTCTCCTGGGCTGTTTGCCAAACTCCCCTCAGAGGAGATTCGAGTCTGGGGAGAGGGGTGGCATACAAATCTAATAAATAATAATAATAATAATAATAATAATAATAATAATAATAATAATAATTCTTCTTCTATCGGGAGCAAAACAGGCCTGTGGCATGTGGATGTTTCCCCCACATCCACCTTCACATTCCTTGAGGCAGGAGCTGGGCCAGAGCCAACCACAACAAATTGATATCAAGTGTTTTTAATACAGCAAATTACTGAAGTCTTACAACTCCCAGCAACCGATCAGGGCCCACAGGGTTGGCCTTCTCAGGGTCCCATCGGCTAGACAGGGTCAGTTGGCAGGACCACATGGGAGGGGCTTCTCTGTGGAGGCTCCGGCTCTCTGGAACCAACTGCCCCCGCAGATCCGCAGTGCCTCATGGCATTCTGCAAGGCCGTGAAAACTTGACTTTGTCGGCAGGCCTGGGGCCAGTGAGCTATATCATCTAGCCCCAACAAAGAGGATATGAATGATTTATTTTTAAGGGTTTTAAATTGTTTTTATATTGTTTTAAATTGTTGTACGGCACCCAGAGTCCAGAAGGAGTTGGGTGGCTTATAAATCAAATAAATAAATAAGTAGAAATTATAAGTATATTCTCTGAGCAGCTGAACCAGCTGGTAAGAAATTTGCAAAAAGAAGGGAAGGAAGAAAGACAGAGGGGAGGGGAGGGGAGGAGAGGGGCAGGGAAGGGCAAGGCAAAGGGTTTCCAAGCTCTGCAGTTGGCATCATCCACAAATGTGATCAATTAAAAAAACAAACCCCTGCATAGATCTTTGAAGACCTCCTTAGTTACTTTCCTCCACTGAGAATTTCCCATTTATTTTTACTTTTTGTTTTCTCTCTTTTTAAACTAGTTAGTAATCCAAAAAATGACAGGTCCTCTTATCTTGGTAATTGCTATGTTTACTTCAGAGGCAAGATTTAACTTTGCAGAATCCACTTGGTTTTCTTCAGCAAGGCTGGTTGTTTTTCCTTTATCATTTTTACCATACAAGGGGCGGCATACAAATCTAAATAAACATAAACATAAACAAACAATTTGCCCAGAAGAGACGCTAAGCAGAACAATTTATAATTTGGGGGGGCCTCTCCATTTAAAAATGGATGTCACATTAGCTGTTAGCCATGAGTGTTATTTTGAATAATATGTTAATACTTTAAAGGAATGTAAAGATAGACACCATCAATATGTATGGTTTCGCAAAAATTTCTTAAAACACCTTTTATTATCTCGATTCCCTAGTGTTACCTTTCTCTCTCTCTCTCTCTCTCTACTCTCTCTCTCTCTCTCTCTCTCTCTTCTTCTGCTCTTATTAGGACAGGCTTTATATTTCCACAGGAAATTTTATTTTTTGCAGGTTGCTGAATAGCGCCCAAGAATCATTATACACCTTTGCTTGACCCTTTATTATATTGTGGAATAAATGTCAGTTTAGCTTGTTAGAATGCCTCTCGCTTTGTCCTTTCAGTCTTTCAGCATTCAAAGCAGTCAGGAAAAGTCTGAAACCAACTCTCTCAAAAGCTGAGTTTACCCACTTTAGACTGCCTTCCTTCCTTCTCAGTAGAGCTGCTTAGTGCTTGCTGTTGGCTTTTCCAAAAAAGATCTCTTTATGTGGCATCATCCCTGGTATTTCAGTGTGTGAGATAAAGCAGGTGGAAAGATGGAAAAAATGTGAGGAAAGGGTACTTGCTTTTCAAGTTGAAGAGTAAAGTACATTTTGTGTCAGTCAATTCCAAATGCCCAGCATTTCCTATGAAAAGTATAAGTTCCAGAATTTAGAAAGGTTGAAGAGCCTGACTACTTCTTGAACAGTTTTGAAAAGTCTTGTTTCAACCACAAAATGAGGTTTGGGTGCTTGAAAGTGCTTGAAAAAAACTTCAGATCTCTTCCATATGATCCTTTTCACACTTTTTGTCAGAAATGTAAAAAGATCATACAATCCCTGACATAAACATGGTGAAGCCAGGACATCTAAACAAATAATTTGTCTAAGGTTTTCTTTGTTGCCTTTTTCCAATTACGAGTAATTTTCTTGTGGAGTTCTGCATGCTGATGTGCTATTGGACCTGTATTTGCCTTCTCAGTGACAATTTAGCCTCAGCCTGTCCACTTTTTTTCTATTTCTGTGAATCTGTGATCTTTTAATTTTATCTCAGTGCAGCCTCTAGAAGTCTTCTCTCTGAACTTTAGGATCAGCAATTGGATATATTAGGGCCCAAAATGTTTTGATGAAGCAGATGCCTTGTAAACACGTTGGCTGAAAACTGATTATGCATCAATTGTACTTAGGCTCTGAAAACAATTATTTCTCCTAGTTTGGCTGAGAGAAGTCTGAAAGTTCATCTAATGTTCAGCTTACCGCTATTTATATTGGTCCATTAAGTTATTAAATTGGGTTGTAATGCAGATAATAAACCAAATGTAACTAACTTACCTTGCACGAATAGCCAAAGCGACTGCCTCATCTCGCCTCATTCAAAGGTGTTAGAGAAAGCTTATCATTTATTAACCAGAACCATGTGCAGAAGCCTTGTACAGCCATATTTTATCCATTCTTTTCCCCCCAAACCAGAAATAGCTGATAAGATCTACAACCTCTTTAATGGCTACACTAGTGGAAAAGAGCAACAAACAGCTTATAATACCTTGCTGGATTTGGGCTCCCCAAGTCTTCATCGGGTCCTTTACCACTACAATCAGCACTATGAAAGCTTTGGGGAGTTCACTTGGCGCTGTGAGGATGAACTGGGACCTCGGTAAGAGCCTTCCTTCCTTCCTTCCTTCCTTCCTTCCTTCCTTCCTTCCTTGCACCTTCCCTCCCTCCCTCCCTCCTTCTCTTCTTTTCCCTTTCCTTCCTTTCTCGGCTTTCTGAAATTGCTATTGTAATCTTATTCATTTGTTTGTTTTTCACATTTCTGTAATACCCATCTCCTTCAAAGAGGTATTTGGGTGGTGTATAAAACTTTAAAAAATAAAAATAAATTAAGAGGAGGCAAGATACTAAGATTAGCTAAAAGTCTTGAACAAGTAGTTACTGATGCATTCAGACTTGGCTCACTCAGAACATTACAGAAATGAGGAAACCTCATACTGCCATGATGCTACAGGGGTATGTCACCAGCAGCCCTATGATCTCAGATTGCCTAACCATGAGTCAAATGGTCATGACATGCTGAGCAACTAGGACTATTCAAAAGAAATTATTTTCCAGCTCTTGCGGTCTCTAAAGGAACAGAATAAAATTTCAAAATCAGGTGATGGAGCCTCTACTTCTAAGCAGGTGATAGGCTATGTGATTGCCAAGATCTATTGTTTGCAAATTCTTGCTTAATCAAGAGGGTGGATCATTGCTCCACTTTTATATTTTTCCCTTTCATATTATTGCGTTTCTCCTCCAGCTGGAGGCCAACATTCCCTCCCACCCCAAATTGCTGAAAGAGGAAATCATGTTCATGTTCATCACCCATTATATTTTTGCCTTTGATGAAGCATGTTCACAGGTTTTTGTATTGCTTCAGTTAATTGAATTGTTGCGACACAAAAGAACTGAGTGTTTATATTGCAGAAAATGAAACCTCAAACAGAATTATATTCTTCCAGGGTCAAACTTAGTGAGCAGATAAGGATCTGAAATTGTATATCTCTTCTCGTCATTCTTTGCAAAATAAAGGTGATCGGTATGGAATTTCCCTGTCTGTTACTCTTCCAACAATCTAGGATAAATTAGATTTTGTTTTAGATGGAAATATATCTCCACCCTTATTGTAAATTCAAATAGAGCAAAGAGCTCTACATATACGCGTCATGCACATAGCCAATTTGTTATGCTTTCTCCACAATTGGGAGGGAACTATATTGGCATAAATCATTATGCCCCTGGATGTGCCTCTGAAACATGCTATTGTATGCCACTCTTCTTACAGCTTTAGCATGCAACCCCATAAAATTGATTGACTATCTAAAATTGATGAGACTATCTTCTCATCAGAAATTCTCTTCCTGACCAATATCACCAAGTACAGGAAAAGCTGCCCTTAGTTATCCCACAAAATGTATTTCAGGGCAGTAATTTACTCCCTGGGTGCTCTGGGTGCTTTTTTTTTTTTTTGGTCAATGTATGGTCTCACTATCAACCACTAGATGGATGCCAAGTGCCAGATTCATCTGTCCCTCTTGTTTGCCTTCTATCAGCTTGTTTGGATTTGTGTAGTCCAGTGCAGCTTCTGCATAAGTATTGATGAAGAGCCAGAGTTCAAGAAAGAAGTTTTGGGGTGCCTCGGTGTTTCGCATTCATGATTCTCATTATAATTTATTGCTGCCATATCCAAATCCACTAGCCTTCCATTGTTTCTTTTTGCAGAAAAGCTGGTCTTATCCTTTCCCAACTTGGGGATCTAAGTGGCTGGTGCCACGGCCTTTTACAAGAGCCCAAAATCAGTCTTCAGCGTACAACGCTCAAATTCCTTGCCTGCCGCTACAGTGAGATCAAGCCATATGGATTCAATTGGCTGGAGCTGAGTCGTGACCTGAAGAAAACATGTGAAGAACAGATGCTGAGTGTTCTTTACAATGACTATGGAGACAAAGATAACTGAGCAGGCTCACAGAAAGACATCCAAGGAACTTCCTCAGAATTGGGAAGACGGGGAGTTTATAGGAGCAGGTTGTTGGGGGTTTTATATGGATATTCAACACACCAGATAGATCTCTAATGCTGAGAGGGAGGGGGAGAGAGAGAGATTGAGAGAGATAGAATTTTGTTTTTGTTGACTTAGTTGGTTTCACATGGTACGAATCTTTCCCACATTTGCAAGTGATGTGATACCTAGTGTGTTTATGGGAGATGTTATCTTTGGATTGAGGTAACTGCTTTGTTCATTTTGCCAAGATATTCCTTAGGCTTCTGTGGGGAGGTATTACCGCATGTGTGTGTGTGTGATCCACCAAGAAAACACTCCTAGAACAGCAGCCTGTTCCACACAAGTAATGCCACTGATACAAGGGTACACAGAGATGCACATGAAATAGAACAGAATAACCAAAACTAACAATATTCTAAACAATCGGCAACGGAAGAAGAATGCAAGCATGTTTAAAGGAAAGGATAAAATACATAGAATGAATTAACTAAATATCTTCCACAGAAAAGTTATTTTACCTGATTTCCTTTTGTAATAGCCATCCTTTGTTATTTCACTTTTTAATGAAAGATTTCAAAGATGCCAAATAGCCGAGATAATTTAGGATCTTCCATATTTCAAAGATGCCAAATAGCCGAGATAATTTAGGATCTTCCATATTTTAAAATACAAATACTAAAGCAAATGCTAAAAATCATAGCATCAAAACTCTTTGCCATTAGGAAATGCAAATAAAAGTAAGTGCAGAAGTTGAAGTTGTTTGACAGGGGAACCAATCATTTATATTGGGAGCTATTAGATGTAAATTTAAAATAAAATTTAAGTATCTTAAATCACAGTCATCCAGCCTGAACCAGCAGTTATTAAGACTTGACTGCAAATAGTGCAATAACATAAGTGAGAAGAAAACTACATCCATTGTTGTAGAGGTAGAAAGAGAAATTAAGAAGCAATTCATCTAATAGGGTTATTACATTTGGAACAATGCTTTACCATCAGGATTATGAAGCTTTGTTCAGTTTCTGTACACTCAGAATTTAGTTACCAGGATATACAATTAGATTTACATATTCCATATGTATGAGTATAGAAATAGCACTTAGACTTATATACTGTTTCATAATGCTTTACAGCTCTCTCTAAGTTGTTTACAGAATCAGCCTATTTCCCCCAATAATCTGGGTCCTCATTTTACCCACCTTGGAAGGATGGAAGGCTGAGTTAACCTTGAGCCTGGTGAGATTTGAACTGGTGAACTACAGCCAGCAGAAGCAGCTTGCAGTACTGCACTCTAACCACTGCGCCACCAAATTTCATATGTGGTGAACTTCCTTGTAGCTGCTGCTGCTGAGCCAGAAAACAAATGGCTACGAGGGTATGTGATTTGCCGAAGAGTTTCATCTATGTTTGGCTGTTACAGCCAAGTATTTCTTTCACTTCTTCAAGAGTCATTTAAACCATGTGTCTCTGCCATCCAAACAGTTGGCCCTTGTTTAACATCACCGCAAAGGAGATGATAACAGGAAATCTTAGAGCCAGGCAGTGTCCAGTAGGATTAATGTCCAGTTCAGGGATGGGTTGCTTCCAGTGCAGTAGGTGGCTGTGCACTGGTAGCGGCTGTCAAATTGCACAATTTGTGTACGACTGCTCCAGTGCCAATCCTTCAGGCGCTGCCATATTTTGTATTTAATTTTTTTAATTTTTTTTTCTTCCTGCGCATGCACATCAACAAAATCTCACCAGAAAATGCTCATGCGCATGACATTTTAGCAATTTTTTGCTTCCACACATGTGGAAGTTACTCTTGATAGATGTCCAGTTCTGGGGTTTCTTGTTGCCTTGTACATACTCTGCAAATATTCTGAGCCAAGAACTTCTCAGGGAAACTGAGCTAGAGAAATTTTTATCTGCACCAGGTAATAACAATCTTCAGGAACATAACTAGAATCAATAAGATGAGGCATGACAAAATTCAGCTCAGCAATTTTTTATTTGCCAGTGGCAACAAAAGAAACCCCCAAAGGTGAGAGGTTTAATTACGGAAGCTTTCAACTCCCGAGAAAGGCAATGTATTCTTGCTTGTTACAGCTCCGATAGGAATGAAGGACTTCAAACAGTAGGCAGCTATTGCAAAAGGCTTTGGCTTCCTCCCATTCCATCACAATCTAAAGCTTCTTTCAAAATATTTGGAAACTTGATAATTATGTACATATATGTTCTGCCTGTCAATATTTGCCTATCCTAAGGATACTTTCAGATTACAAATACCTGAATACACTTCTAAAATGCACAATCTACTTTAGATTATATTGCAGAAAATATGGTCTGAAAAATGTTTTGGCAGAATAAATGCTGCATTTATTATTCCCTATTGCAGTGTTCCTCAAACTCTGGAACTTTAAGATGTGTGGACTTCAACTCCAGGAATTCCCAGCATGTTTAATATCTTAAAAATTGCTGAAATTGAGGTCCACATCCTTACTGCCTTGCTGTGCACACATTCGTGGTTGTTACTTCCCACAGTTGTTCTTCATTAAAAACTATCCAGTCATTAGGAATTCTAAAAAATAGACCCCTAAAAATATGAGATTAATTTTTCAAGCGCATAGAGGCCTAAAAATATCAGGATGAATCGTAAATATGTGCTGTGCTTGCACCAGATCTAAAATATGGCTTCATGACCAGTTTCAAGCATGCACAACCCTCCTTATCTAATTTGGCTCTGAAAATAGGTTCTGAAATTAGTGAGATAGCAAATCCGTGCTTAGGATGTTGGTTTCTTTATATGGAAAGTAATGTTGAGAGACTAATCACTAAAAATCATCAGTTGGAAATCCCTTATTTGTTTGTGACTACCATTCTGAATACAAATATTGCCTGCAATTTAAACAAAGATGGTAGATGCACTCTTCGTATTAACTCTCATGTTAGGTCAACAATAAGGAACAGGAATGGAAACAGAATATTAGCCCATAAGGTATTCACTTTTTATATACCAAAAATATTGGTAATGGGTCTCCAGCTGAATGTTCTGAAATCTGACAACAAATTGCTTACTTCTGTGGAATATTTTCAACTAGAGATGTTTACGCCCTTAAAAAAGCCTTAGTCAATGAAACATGTTAAAAATTGCTTCATTTCTGATGACTACCACTTTGTGATGATTGTAGATGGAGAAAGGGGTAGGTGTTTTTAGATGGTGCAGATGCTTTTTGCTTAATTCCACCAGTGTCAGGAAGATGTATAGGTCAATGCATCGGGAAAGCACTGAGTTGGGAAAGCAAACAAGCAATTTTTTATTCAGGCATACGTGGAACTGCTTGAATTAGAAGAGCCTCTCTCTCCTTCCAAGTGTCTTGTGCCGTTCTTTTTGCCAGCGGTCCTCCCCCCACTACTTACTTTCCAAATCTTGGCTCCCAAAATGCTATAGCCATTTGGCTATGTTGAAGAACAGTTTCCTCTTAATATCTCATATCTCAGTTTAGGGTTTCCTTGCTGCAGAATTCTTCTTTTCTACATGCAGGTTTCATGTTTGAATTAGTGGAATATTATCCTTATTTTTATAAATACTTAGCACGCATAGACGCAAAAACGCATTCACTAATTGCAGGCACCATTAAATTTGTTATGCACCATAATATTGAAGTCAGAATATCTTTAAACCATCTGCATTTTATTTAATAAGAATTTGATAGTATTTTTTAACTAAAACAAAAATTCAGTCATGTTCTTTCAAAATTTTGCTTCATTGTACCCTGGGTGATAGTTTTGTTTTTGTTTTTTAATAGTGCCACTTGCTTCAGATTGCTCCAAGTCAAAGCAATTATGCTCAATCATCCTATGAACAAGGGAACTAACTTTGCCTTCTCTCTGCCTGAGGAAAAAGGACTAAGAAAGGATCACTGCTCTCTCAAACTATATTTTTCCAATTGACAGATATGAGCTTTACCAGCCAGGATATGGTACTATTCATTGGAATCATATCCCTTAACTTGGGCCAGGGACCATGTATAAAAGAAGAAAGTAAAAGCTACCTAAACTTGTTGAGTATCTACAAGGATTTCAGGAATCTTTCTGATTCTTGAAATTTTTGGACAAGAAGATTTTGTTCCAACTATTAATGTACTTATATTTACTGTGTTGTGAAATAAAAGAGGACTGACCTTACAAATGTAGACAGTTATAGGATTGTTTTGTTATTGAGCCAGTTTTAAAAGCCCTTCAGGTGGCTATATTTTTATTATTTTAGAATGAAAGAATGGAATCAAATTGAACTTTTCCTATTATCCCTTCAAGATTTTATACTGTGTATTAGTCTAGTTATCTTTTACTTGTTGTGTGGTTAATATGATCAATTTCCCCAAATTCAGTATGATTCTCACTTTTTTGATGCTTGAATTCTAACTCAAAAGTTTTGCTACTCTTCTGTAAAGATTGCAGTTGGTAGAAGTGTTTTGAAACAGCAGTGTTATTGTTATTCTTAAAAAAAATTCAAAACAATCATTGTTATACACTGTAAAATTCAAATGAACTGAACATCTTACTGAATATTAAATGGCACTGTTAGTAATTTGCGAGGTTGAGGAATTACAATGTCTGTTTATTTTTCACACCAACTGATGTCATCTCCATAACTTCCCAAAATTATTAATTTTGCTTTCAAACCCTGCAACCTCATCTGAGCTTGTAGAGATACATCTTCACATTTTTATATAGATCAGTTATTAGGAACAAAGATGCACTTAGCAGTTTAAAATAATTCTCCACTTCTAAAACATTTTGAACTGAATTATATTACCCTGGTTTTGCAATTGTAACATACGCTAGTATTACTGAATCTACTTTTTCAAAGTCTGAGTTTAATGTTGTGCTTAAATCTGGCTTTTCTCAAAATCATGAGTTTTAGCATTACATAGTCACTTTCCCCCGGAATTACTGTTATTTCACCTTCTCTCATCTTCCCTATTGATTGGTATCAAATCAAGGATAAGTGATCTTCTTCAGTCCTCTAAAAGTTACATTTCTTACGTAAATGTCAGAAAATTTCTGAAAAACCCTGCTTGGCACATGCTGAATCGTAACAATTGTCAATGTTTAAATTACTATACCTCTTGAAATACTTTTTGGAAAGTATCTGCACCACCTCTTTAATTGGAGGCACTTTTATTGCTGCTTTTATTTGTTCCTAAAGTGACTTTAATGCTGATGCTTTTTGCAGCATTGCCTAGTTAATTAATCTTGGTTCTCTGAGCTTCTATTCTTTTTGAACAAATGATATCCTTAAACTTTTATATTTCAGGCAGTGGAATCATATCTGTTACACTTATTTGCCTTCTGTACTTAGATGTCAAGTGTATCTTATTTCTTGAACTCTGAGGATCATTATAATGAACCAATTTTGGGGGGTGGGGGGGGAGTGGTTTAAGAAGCTCCATTTCAGTCTCATTTTCTATAGCGCACAAGTGTTTATCTGAGGTTCTTCAGAATTTCAATTTCCATTTCCATTCCTTACTAGATCCAGTTTAAATTGGCCTCTAATCCATCTTGCCCGGCTTTGACCAAATATATTCTTTAACCTGAGGTGCTGTCTATTTGGTATCAGTAATTCCCACATTATGGTCATTCAAACCATCACACCAAGTCTCTCCTATTAATATAATTTGCATAGCGCTTTCTCAATTGGTGTTATTCCTGTCTTTCTTTCTGGTTCTCTTCAATGGAGTGGGTGGACAGATGAGATCACTATCTGGCCCCAGGGCTGTGAGTTTCTCTCTGAATTGATGCTCCCCTCTTGTTATAATAAAGCATATTTCTCAATCTCCCTGAGATTTTCAAAATCTAGTTGGAATTATTATAATTTTTCCTTGGAGCACCATTTATCCTTGTATATATCAACAAAAAGCAAAAAAACATACTAATAAGTCTCAAAAACTTGTTTTTGTTTTGCTTTAAGTCCTTTAATACTAGTAGATTGAACACTACTTCAATCAACAGTTCTGCTCAAGAAATCTTAATTTCAGTACTTTTTAATATTCAATCACCAAGACTTCTCAAAGGGCACAATAGCTTCCTCCATGCCCCCTAGGGATCAATCCTTCTGACTAAAGATTCAGAGCCTTATTCATCTGAAAGCATCTGAAATTTTTTTTCTAAGTTCCAACAGAACAGAATCATCATACTACTAAATTTTTTGTCATTACCATTAACTGGAGAAACTGATGCATCATAGGGCAACAGTTTTTCAATCAAGGTATCTCAAATGGGCTAATGTACAGAATGCATCCAAAGTCAGAGATCCTTGGCTCCCAAAGGATAGATATTTGGGAATGTTATATTGTTTCACTGCTACTGCCTGCTACTGCGGTCATGTGAGCTTCATTTTCAACATTCAAGGACAGTTTCCCAGCCAGTTTCTGAATACCTTACTCCTTTCCCCACTCAGCAACAAGCAATTAACTCGTAAAGTGGCTCTTAAAGAAGCAACAACAAAGGTGCATAAAGAAACATTTTGGAATTTTTATTGTTACGTTCTCTTTCTCTGGCACACAAACATGCACATATATTTATATCCCATCTTTGTTCAAGAACTCAAAGCAAATACATAGAGCTCCATCCTCCTCTTGTGGCTACAGTTGGAGTATACACTGGATCTTTCTAGTATCAGTCAAATACATTAGCTACTATACCTTAGCTTTTGCCCATTCTGTTTCATTTTAACTGCTTCTTATTCTGAATGTCTGGTTTACTTTGGCTATGTCATGTGTGCACATTCATCGGGGAAAGTAATAATGCTAGGAATAATTAGTAGAATAAAAGTGGCAAGTAAAGAACACACTGGCTTGATAACATCAGATATGTGACAAGGTTGAATATCCAAGAATTGAAAGAAGCTGTCTTGGCAGGGTAGCATGTAGAACACTTGCCTATAAAGTCACCAAGCATTTGTTGAATGCAATGAAATGGTTAAACCCACAAAACTCTGAATGTAGATTGGCCCTTCCTTTGGCCAGCAGAATTCAGACAAATCAGTCCTGCCCAAGCCCTCAAGAGGTCAGATGATCCCATTTTTTAACTGTCTCTGATAGCTTCCTACAACTCAGTGTAGAACATTCTAAGGGATTCTAAGTTCTGAGGTGAGAATAGCAATGTACAACATTGTGGTAAAAAAAAAAAGTTCAATTAAAATAAAATATAAGGAAAAGGGGGGGGGTCATGTCAAAAGATTACACCAATCATTGGGATGTGTCGAGGAATCACATTTATCAATAAATGTTTGGTAAATGGAGTTTTAAAAACGGAGTAGGAAAGGTAAAATCTACCTGAGAACATGTGGCAAACACTATTTTTTATGAGAGTTCATCAACACAACACCCTTCTTCAACAACAAGGCCTTAACAGAGAAAGAGCAAGGCAGAACGCACAATGTATTATTTCTGCTGATGTTGGTGCCATGGCCCAATCTCTCCTTACTGTCATGTGTTTCTATTCCCTGCAGAAACTGCCCATTTCTGCTGAATGAAAGATCAGGATAGGCAATTTACAACCTCTACCTAATGAATGACTCACTTTATATATCAATGAAGAACCTATTGAAAATTAGTTCAGGAAAAAAGATCAGACAAGAAAATGACCTCTTCCAAATGATATCCTTTGGGTGCCAAGGTGAGATCCAATTGAGGAATGGATCGAATCATTCTGCAATTATTCAAGGGCAAAACCATCATTACATCAGACATTTAATGCTAGGCCCCAACCAGCAAGTCAAATTTATTCGAATTTACTTCATAGATCCAGTGAGAATTGAAAATGGGTATATACCATTAACAATGAAATTCAATGTGAGATTGTTGAATTATTTGAAACAACGGGGAGGGAGAGAGGAAGGATTTCTGATACTTTCAGTCAGCTTCCTACAACGAAATTCAAAAGGAGAAGCCAGCATAACTGTATTTTGCTCCTGTTCATACTGTTTTGTGTCCATGCATGGTCATTTGGTTTCTTTGTTTAAATAAGGAAATATCTCTGAAATATTAACCAAACAGAGGGCAGAAGGGAAAGGGGGGACATGATTGAAACATTTAAATATGTTAAAGGGTTAAATAAGGTTCAGGAAGGAAATGTTTTTAATTGGAAAATGAATATAAGAACAAGGGGGCACAATCTGAGGTTAGTTGGGGGAAAGATCAGAAGTAATGTGAGAAAATATTGTTTACTGAAAGAGTAGTAGATGCTTGGAACAAACTTCCGGCAGACGTGGTTGGTTAATAATAATAATAATAATAATAATAATAATAATAATAATAATAATAATTTATTAGATTCTTATGCTGCCCCTCGACTAAAATAAATATAATAATTAAAAGAAAGCATCTAAAAACCCATCATTTAAAAAACCATACAACACAAGCATACCATACATAAAACTCTGTAAGCCTGGGGGAGGCGTCTCAATTCCCCATGCCTGACGATATAGGTGGGTCTTAAGCAATTTACGGAAGACAAGGAGGGTGGGGGCAGTTCTAATCTCTGGAGGGAGTTGATTCCAGAGGGCCCTTCCCCTGAGGCCTGCCAGATGACACTGTTTAGTCGACGGGACCCGGAGAAGGCCAACTGTGGGACCTTATCGTCCGCTGGGATTCGTGCAGCAGAAGACGATCCCGGAGGTATTCTGGTCCGATGGCATGTAGGGCTTTATAGTAACTGAAATTAAACATGCCTGGGATAAACATATACCGTGTTTCCCCGATAGTAAGATAGTGTCTTACTTTCTTTTTACCCCCAAAAGCCCCACTAGGTCTTACTTTCGAGGTATGTCTTACATACCCCCCCCCCCGCCGTTTCCCGCCTCCACTCACCAAATTGACAGGGTGAAGTCGGGAAGACCCAGGGAAGGTTTCTTCGGCCGCCCAGCAGCTGATCTGCTCGGCAGCGCGGCAGCAGCCCTGGCAGCGGTTCCCTCCGCTTTGACGGCGCTGGTCCGCTCGCTCGTCCCCACAACCAACCCGCTTCCCCGACACGCGTCTGGAGGGGAGGAGCCGCTCTGCGCAGTTGGGCAGCCCTGCCTGCCGGAAAGGAGGCGGGCGAAGGAGGGCGCAGCTACGGCCGCCTGCTCGGCTCGCTTCTACAACTTCGGACCAGCGCCGTCCTTCGCCTCGCATTTCCGGGTTGGTGAGCCTGGATTGTTTTTCCTGCGAGCGCTGGTCCCCGCTAAGCCTTCTGCGCCTGACTTGGCGAGGCGAGAGGGAAGAAGGAGAAGCGCAAGTGGATGCGGAGCGAAGGAAGGATAAATGCCTCCCGGGCGCTCCGCATCCACTTGCGCTTCTCCTTCCCTCTCGCCTCGCCGAGTCAGGCGCAGAAGGCTTAGAGGGGACCAGCGCTCACAGGAAAAACAATCCAGGCTCACCAACCCGGAAATGTGAGGCGAAGGATGGCGCTGGTCCGAAGTTGTAGAAGCGAGCCGAGCGGGCGGCCGGAGCTGCACCCTCCTTCGCCCGCCTCCTTTCCGGCAGGCAGGGCTGCCCAACTGCGCAGAGCGGCTCCTCCCCTCCAGACGTGTGTCGGGGAAACGGGTCGGTTGCGGGGACGAGCGAGCGGACCAGCGCCGTCAAAGCGGAGGGAACCGCCGCCAGGGCGCCGCGAACTGCTCCAACGCCTCCCTCGCTTTTAGTACCGTGTTTCCCCGAAAGTAAGACATATGTCTTACTTTCGGGGTATGGCTTATATTAGCCGACCCCCCTGAAACCCCCCATATGTCTTACAATCGGGGGGGTCTTACTATCGGGGAAACATGGTATCCATCCTAAGATAAAATACAGGAAATAGTATAAGAGCAGACTAGATGGACCATGAGGTTGTTTTCCGCCATCAATCTTCTATGTTTCTACATTTCTATGAGTTTAGTATCTTTTACATCTCTTGCTTCTGGATCTTACTGTCATGCATTGAGTTTGATCATTTATTTGGTCTGTCTTCCACTGTCCAGGAACCCGTTTAAAACGTATAAGCTTTAAGCTTATCAATGGTGACTTGCTTCATCTTTCTTTAAAAACTGTGATAATTAACATTTGCTGCAAAGACACGTTAGGTTTTCAGGCAGGAAACATTACAATTTCAAATTCTCGTCCATTCATCTTCACCTTTTCTTTTTATAGCACCAAAGAAGGCTTTTATTCATTCTTGTTGTATTTCACAGATTTTTATTTTAGCCAATAGCAACTATTAATATAATGGGGGAAATTGTTGAAGAACTTCCCCTTCAATTCCCCTGCCAAACCTCTGTTAGTTCAAACTGTGAGTTTCCTCCTTGAAAGCAAACTGCTTTATATTTTGTAATTTCTGCATGCTCAGGAGAAACCAATCAGTCCTTCGTTCTCAGTGGGCTATCAGCAGCTCTCCAGACACACACCTTATAATAAGCTTTTTGAGATGTTATTTTTCACAGCTCAGTGCACAGTCCCTCAGAACATACAGCTTCTCTGATCAAGCTACTTTTTTCCTCTGGGCAGTGTTATGAGAAATGTTGTGGTGGCCTGAAGGGACTGCGATAAACAGTGATAATGCTTTTATACAGAAGAGAACACTCCTAGGATTAAAGAACAGCTAAGTTCTAGAACATTGGGTAGATGCCAATGCAAGGTCATGAAATGCCTGGATTACCATTAGGAGAATTGGTACAGATGTCTTTCAGACTAGAATGGTGAACCTGACTATATAGGACATAAATAGGTTTGCAGTTTGAGGCTTTCAGAAATATAACTAGTTATTGGAATTGTATCAGTGAGATAATTCATTGGAAGAGATGGCATCCATCTACATGGCATCCATTTATACATTATATATTGTTTAAAAATGTCAAGGCATAAAATGGTTAATAGTCCAAGAGATATCGAATCCATTCTGGCAGTGTTCCCAGACTAATGACCCTCTGATAAGAACAGTCTTGGGCTGGAATCCAAAACTCATTAAGAAATTCTCTTGGAAGTGATTCTATCAATCAACCAATTCACAGTGTACCATTTCTGAATAAGCAGATTGCATGATTTTAAAGCTGTCTTGAGGCAGAAATACTCTTTAGACTCCAGAGCTCACATCTGGCCATAATGGGAACATTGTCCATCATGCTAATTCTCATGAGAATTTCCCTTATATACTCCCAAGGTGTGACCAAGTGTTCCATAGAGCTACTAACACAGAGACCCTTTTCTCCTCAGATACTCGTCTGCTAATACTTCTTCTCACTCTTGTGTCTAATGGTATCATCCTCATCCTCTGATTCATCATCATCCTCTTCACTCTCACTCAACATCAACTGTGCAGGTGCCCCAGTCTCTGGTTGTTTTCCAATCTCTAAGTCCTCATCCTCTTCACTCTCAGACTTGGTTATCAAGAACACTGGCCTAGGATACCAATACATATCCATCTCTCAATCCTTGAAATCCATGATCAGCTGAGTAGGACATGGACCAGCCAGAACACAGTGACTAGACTTTTGTGTTTTTCCCCCATTTACTTCCCTGACTCTTAAATTGCTCTACAAGGTAAAGGCATTGGGGAAGGAATACAAAGAAGAGAAGAGTAAAGGCAGGACCAAAACTTTGCTGGTGTTGTTGCACTTTAAATATCTCCATGACAAAAACTGACTTGTAGCATATGAGTATACAGAATTATTTAACTTTACTTTTTATCCAGCCTTGCAGCTGAGGTAATAAAGATGCAAGAATAAAGATAAGGTAATAAAGATGCAAGATGTAAAAAAAGAAGAAATATAACTAGCAAGATTAAATTACCTCAATATGCTATGATCCTTGAAATAACTAGGCATCAAGTATCTTCCTGTATTATATATGTACAACCAACACAAGAACGCAAGTACACATCTGAATTATAACTGATAGGTAAGGGTAAGAGAAAATCCCAATTTCAAATCTTTTAGGCCTGAATTGCTATTAAGTGTTAAAGACTAAACACACCTAACAATTTAGATGATGTCTACAATTTTAATGTTAACACACTGGGCTATAGCTCATAGCACTGACTTTATCGGAATTGTAATATTCACAAGGTAGTGCCCTCCATCTTGTAATTCACAGATATTAACAGAGTTGGAAAGGACATTGTAGGTCAACTAATCCAACCTCCTGCCAAGCAGGAGACCCTACACTATTTCTGACAGGTGGCAATCCAGTCTCTTCGGGAAAACTTCCAGTGATGAAGCTCCCACAACTTCTGAGGGCAAGCTGTACCTTTGGTTGATTTCTCTCGCTGTCAGAAAAATTCTCCTTATTTCTAGATTAAATCGCTCCTTGTTCAGTTTCCATCTTTTTTTTCCTTGTCCAGCCTTCAGGTTCTTTGGAAAATAGCTTGACCCCTTCCTCTTTGTGACAGCCCCTCAAATATCTGTTATCATGTCTCTTCGGTCCTTTTCTTAACTAGACTAGCCATGCCCAATTCCTGCAATTGTTCATTGTATATTTTAGTCTCTAGTCCCTAATCATATTTGTTGCACTTCTCTGCATTTTCTAGAGCCGTGGTTCCCAACGTGGGGCCCATGCCCCACAGGGGGGCAATTTCATTTTTAATGGGGGCAATTGGAACCTTGTTTAAGCCTAGTTAATGGCCTTTTAGGCTTCTTCCGTGTGAGTAGTTCACTTTTTGAATAATAAGAATTATTATTGGGGGGGAGCCCTGGATTTTAGAGATGCTTAGGTGGGGCATGGCCAAAAAAAGGTTGGGAACCACTGTTCTAGAGTCTCAAAATCTTTCTTTTAACAGTGTAGTGACCAAAACTGGATGCAGTATTCTAGGTGTGGTTTTACTAGGGCTTTCATGGTCTATCTAGTCTGCCCTTATACTATTTCCTGAATTTTATCTTAGGATGGATATATGTTTATCCCAGGCATGTTTAAATTCACTTACTGTGGATTTACCAACCACGTCTGCTGGAAGTTTGTCCCAAGCATCTACTACTCTTTCAGTAAAATAATATTTTCTCACGTTGCTTCTGATCTTTCCCCCAACTAACCTCAGATTGTGCCCCCTGGTTCTTGAGTTCACTTTCCTATTAAAAACACTTCCCACCTGAACTTTATTTAACCCTCTAACATATTTAAACATTGGTAGATCTTCAAGTTGGGCAAGGGGGAAGGCATACTGTACAAGTCCATACTACAATGTGCACCTAACATTCCCAGCTGCTACAAGGTAACACATAGGGCAGATTATCCACTATAAATTAATGGTATAGTACACTGTAGGGCAAGGGTGCACTTTAGAAAGACATTCCTATTACTTCACAAGGCCAATTATAAAAACATGACTAGAGAAAGATTCTGGCAAAGTCCTGTGTTCCCCCAGTGAGCCAAATAAGAAAAATAGCACCTCTTTATAGCAAGTGTAACATTTAATACTGCACCATTTCCAGTAGAACTTTTTGTTACCAGTAAATATTAAAATGAAATACAGAAGATATATATTATAACCTGTATAATAGTGTGTGTGTGCAATGAGGCATGACACCAATATGGCCATAGTACAGTTAATGAACATTTCATTTGGGGGAGGGGACTATTTAAGGCAGCTGTCTTCAACATTATTTTGGGCTTTTCTTCTTGTCCATGTGAAACTTTGTATGTTGGCACTCCAAGAACTTCCATATGATAATTTGCAGAAGAGACGGAGTAACGACACGGACACCAGAGCTGGATTTAAACTTGGGTCATTTTTATTAAAATAAATTTGCATAATTTATTAATTAAATTAGCATGAATTAGCATAAATTTGCATAAATCAACATATTCAACTATGACCCGGAAACAGTGGACCTGCAGGGTCAAACAAACACTTCCGGGGCGGAAATGACGTAAAAGGTCAACATTCCTGGGCAACTAAGGGCGTAGCTCGATGCTGGTCCAGGTGAGGGACCTCTCCCTCACCTGAGACCCTGCCATGCACTCGCATGAGGGGGGTCCCGCCGGCTCTCCCCTACCCTGGGACTTCAATAGCGGGACCCAAAGACAGGTTCCCCCCAAGTGCGCAGGTAGCACCCCACCATGAGCTTGGAGAGAACCTGTCAATCATCCCCAAAGATGCCCAAGGGAGAACGCGCAGTTGCTGAACCACCACCCAGATTTCCGCCCCTAACCTGCCTACCCAAATGACCAAAGGTAAGCCAATTAACCTATTGAATGCAAGCACCCCCTAACCGCACATCCATCTCCCCAGTGTGGAATGGGCGAAAAAACAGCCATGCCAAATGGGCGAGGCTGCAAAAAATTCCCATTCGGCCCCCGAGGGCGACCCACCAATAGCACACTGCAAATTAGGGAAGGGCGGGTGGGTGTCTGCTCTTTTGACTGGGTCCGGGCGAACAGGCTTGGCCCAGGGCCTGCAGCCCTTAAATAGGGCCAGCAAGCCCCGCCCGGTCCCCACGTCATTCCAGGCCACGTGGGCCTGGCTTTCCCGGCCGAAATCTCGTCTCGCGAGATTTTGGCCGAAAACAAAATGGCGGCCGCCATGAAGAGTCCGGTGTCTGCCCGGCCCTTCCGCAAAAGCGCCGTGGCCGGTAAGTCGAGCCGGCGATATTGCAGAAGAGACGGAGTAACGACACGGACACCAGAGCTGGATTTAAACTTGGGTCATTTTTATTAAAATAAATTTGCATAATTTATTAATTAAATTAGCATGAATTAGCATAAATTTGCATAAATCAACATATTCAACTATGACCTGGAAACAGTGGACCTGCAGGGTCAAACAAACACTTCCGGGGCGGAAATGACGTAAAAGATCAACATTCCTGGGCAACTAAGGGCGTAGCTCGATGCTGGTCCAGGTGAGGGACCTCTCCCTCACCTGAGACCCTGCCATGCACTCGCATGAGGGGGGTCCCGCCGGCTCACCCCTACCCTGGGACTTCAATAGCGGGACCCAAAGACAGGTTCCCCCCAAGTGCGCAGGTAGCACCCCACCATGAGCTTGGAGAGAACCTGTCAATCATCCCCAAAGATGCCCAAGGGAGAACGCGCAGTTGCTGAACCACCACCCAGATTTCCGCCCCTAACCTGCCACGGAGCGGGGGTCAGATCTCTATCTTGGCCCCCCGACTCCCCCCTCTAACTGCGCCAGCTCACGCAGAGACACTGCAGGTCCTGTAAGAAAGTGGTGTTCCTCAGTTCTGACAGAGGAAGACCAGCAGCCAGGTGAAGCCACAGCTGATCTATGGTGATGCGGGGATGGGCCACAACCACCCCGCCTAACCCTCTGACTACCGTACCCAGGGCCTTAACTCCCCTCCTAACCCGGTGAAGGGCCCTAAGGGAAATGGCGTCCCACCAAGCGATCCCCGTGAGGATCTCGACCACCCCCCAGCGTGGAGGGCCACACAGTGCGAAGCCACCGCAGGCTACGTGAGCCTGGCAGATCTGAAGTAGACCCCCAGGCCCACACAGGTCCTTGCCACCGAGGTGCAAGACCCACTACCTGGGCGCCGCCAGAGGATGCAGCCCTCCCAGTACCATCTGGGCGTAGCAAGGGATGCTGCCCTCCCAGCACCAACTGGGCGCAGCAATGGGATGCCGCCCTCCCAGCACACATCCAGGCACAGCAATGGGATGCCGCCCCCGGCACTAACTGGGCGCAGCAATGGGATGCCGCCCTCCCAGCACCGACTGGGCGCAGCAATGGGATGCCGCCCTCCCAGCACACATCCAGGCACAGCAATGGGATGCCGCCCCCGGCACCAACTGGGCGCAGCAATGGGATGCCGCCCTCCCAGCACCAACTGGGCGCAGCAATGAAATGCCGCCCTCCCAGCACACGTCCAGGCGCAGCAATGGGATGCCGACCCCCAGCACCGACTGGGCGCAGCAATGGGATGCCGCCCTCCCAGCACCAACTGGGCACAGCAATGGGATGCCGCCCTCCCAGCACACCTCTGAGCGCAACGATGGGATGCCGCCCCTGGCCACCGACTGGGCGCAGCAATGAAATGCCGCCCTCCCAGCCCAACTGGGGGCAGCAATGGGATGCCGCCCCCCGACACCACCTGGGCGCAGCAATGGGATGCCGCCCTCCCAGGACCAACTGGGCGCAACAAAGGGATGTCGCCCTCCCAGCCCCTCCTGGGCGCAGCAATGGGATGCCGCCCTCCCAGGACCACTTGGGCGCAGCAATGGGATGCCGCCCTCCCAGCACCACGGTAGAAACGCCCGTCCCACCGCACACCCCGTCTCCCCCGCCAGACAACCAGGACCCAGCCGCCACAACGGCAGGGTCCCCACCCCCGATGGTAACTTGTTGCTGAGTGGTCTCGGAGCGCTCATGACCCCAAGCAACACCGTCGGACGCGTCCTGGCGGGTTGAATAGAAGGGGACCAAAGGAAGAACCTTGCCTAAGATCTTACCCGGACCCTCAACAGGCCGTTCGTACCCTAAAACAGGCTGTTGACCGCCGGCGAGCGACTTCCTGAATCCTCCGTATCGAGAATGCCATTACCGCACTAGTGGCAGCGCCTCTCGAGAACGAGCGTTCCCTGATGGCGGGATCCATACTTGGCCTGGCCAAACCCTACATACTAGCACCCACCTAACGGAAGTAATGAGATGGAAGGCACCAAATTGACCCGGCGGCCCGCGATGCGGCCCCGGCCCAACTTTCCCGCACTGTCACCATGCGGAAGTCACCATAACCAATAACCCCGTCCCCGCCTGAAACAAGGCGAAGCCGGCCAACCTAGACCTAATAGTCCTAACCGAAAGGCCACGCTGCCTAAGCTGGACACAACTATGGCCAGGTACACAACTGGGGCAGGCCAGCTATAGGGGTAACCCGTATACTGCCTGCAGTCCCAAACAGTTCACCTGCCCGCTGCTAAGCCCCCCAGAGTGCCAGACACTCCCAAGAGTGCCGTAGCCCAGCAAGCCTCTACTCTCTACTGCCCAGGAGCCCCCCGGCCCCAAGGTGGACAGGAAAAGCCCCTGGCAACATACGTGCCCGCAGGGCTAGGGTCCGAAACCGGGACAACTGACCATGGGACAAGGCGTCAGCAACCCCGTTATCTACCCCGGGGACATGCCTAGCTAAAAATAATGTGGTCAGGGACAAGGACCTGTGCCCCCCCAAAATAATTGGCGGACAAGCCGCATGACCCTGTCCCTCTTGGAGGACAGGGCGTTCACAGCATGGACAACCACTAGGCTGTCACACCAAAATGCACAGTCTTGCCCCCAAACTGCTCACCCCAAAGCTCTAGGGCCACTATCAAGGGGGAGAGCTACCAAAAGGGTCAAATCCTTAACCAAAGAAGAGGCCCTCCTTCAGGAGGCCAAGCAGACCAGCACCACTGGTCACCCAACACAACCCAAAGCCACGAGTACATGCAGTATCAGAACACAACTGCAACTCAGCTTCCAAAAGAAGCTCTTGCCTCCAAAAAGACAACTCATTAAAACGTTCTAAGAACTCCGCCACACGCAGAGGTCAGCCCTGACCCCTGCACATAAGCGGGTACGATGATGGGGCAAACGGAGCCCCCTCATCGCAGTATATAACCTCCTAGAAAAAACCCTGCCCGGCACCACGACCCAGCGGGCAAAATTAAGTATCCCAGCTAGTTCCCGGAGCTGCCGAAGAGTGACCTTCCTGCAGCCCCAGAACCGTACCAAGGTGATCCCTGATTCGTGTCAACTTGTCCAGGAGCAAACTAGAAGATTGCCTCTGAGTCCAATTCAATACCGAGGAAGGTAATCCCGGTGGCGGGGCCCTCGGTCCCCGTAGAGGCTAAAGGCACCCCCAACAGAGCGCAAAGGGCTTCGAAGACCCGCATTAGAGCAAAGCAGTGCTCTGCACGCGCAGTCCCCACCATCAAGAAACCCTCAAGGTAGTGAACGCCGAGCCCAGACCGCTGCGCCTCCTGAGCGCCCACTCCAAGAAGGTGCTCGAGCTCTCCCAAAAGAGAGCACGAGACGGAGCCACCCATGGGTAAAACCCCGACCACATAAAAACACCTATGCAATGGAAGCCCAACAGCTCGAAGCAGTCTGGGTGAATGGGGAAGAGCCGGGATGCTGACTTAATGTCGCATTTATCCATAAGGGCTCCAACCCCACACTGCCTTACCATGGCCACGACCGCATCAAAGGATGCGAGCCGGACTAAACAAAGTTCGTCAGGAACGAAATCCTTCACTGACTCCCTTTTAAGAAAAGACAAGTGGTGAATCAACCTAAATTCAACACCCACCTTTCAGGGGACCACCCCTAATGGGGACACCCCAAGATTCGGGAAGGGCGGCTCCGGGAAGGGCCCAAGGCCCCTCCCCACGGCCACCTCTTATGCTATTCTGGACCGAACAATGCCGTCATGTCCCACAACCAATCTGAGGTTGTCGAACCCAAAGGCTTGCTCGAACCCCCCATGTAAGGGATCCTGAATCCCTTGGAGAAACCTAGCAAGAGAGCGGCCGCTCTCGAGCGAGGGTGGTCGTCCCTCAACCAACCCCCGTGTTGTTGTTGTCGGTATTTTTGTAAATTAATTGGGCTGGGCCCAGTTTCCCCCCCAGTAGGTGGGGTTTGTACCCTGGACCCCCCCCCCCTAACCGTCCCCTTTGAGGGGCAGGGGCACATTGAAGCGGCATGGGAGCCCCGCCTTCCCGCACGCATGGCTGTACATACAAAAAGGGGGGGAAACAAGCCCCTCTGCAGCAAACCCATGACATGCAGCGAACGGGTCCCACACTGTGGTGGCCCCCATGTCCAATCTCCCTGGCCCCGACGGGTAAGCAGTCAAAAAGGGGGAAGGCCATATGGCCTGCGTTGGTGGGGTCAAACCCCCCGCCCCCGACACACCAGGCCCTGGCAAAAAGCTGCCCCAGGGGCCTGTGCTCCCGCACTAGGAGCCAGCGGGGGGGGGGGGGGCAAACCTGGCTACAGGTGCCCCCCCCCCCGAAAAAACCCCAAGAAACTGGGACCGAGTGGCAACAATATTTAAATAATTAATGTTAGACCATAACTGAACTGAAGTTTGGCTGATTTTACTGAAATAGTAAAGGCTTGGAACAAACTTCCAGCAGACCCGGTAGATGAATCCACAGCAACAGAATTCAAACATGCCTGGGATAAACATATATCCATCCCAAGATAAAATACAGAAAACAGAACAAGGGCAGACTAGAGGGACCAATGGGTCTTTTCTTGCCGTTATCTGTCCATGTTTCCATATAAATAGATGAAATAATTTCAACCATAATCAGTCTCATTATTATTATTATTAATATGTTCTTGTGTACACCATGGTTCTTATTTTTACACATGAAGGAACCGGGGCCACCCAGGCCCCAAGAGGGCAGCAAAAGGCCTCTGCCCAAACAGGCAGCGCAGCAGCAGGAAGCTGCCGCCAAGGGCCCAACTGCCCTCCGTTTTTATTTTATTTCTTATTTTATTTCTTATTGGTTTTCGGGGGCCACGAACCGGGGGGGGCGCGCACACGCGAGCCCTCCCCCGAGCCCCCACGTCCCCAAGGGGGCTACCCGAATGATCCCCCCGTAGGAAATAGTTGGGGGGGACAACAGCCAACGGCTCAAGGCCCGGCCGTCCCGCCAGACTCAAAGCCCCCAAGCCACTCCACGAGCCTCCGATGAGGCTGTCAAGATGGCGGCCGTAACACGCGGCCGCCTTTTACAGATCGGAGGGGGGGGTGCTCACGCGGGACTCCCTCCGAAAGGCCGTTGCTGCCCACCGATCGAAGAGGGGCAGACCGCCAGCCTCGGATGGGCTGAAGCATGCTGCCCGCAACGAGCAGCAGTCACCCCAAGCCTCCGACGAGGCTTCCGAAATGACGGCCGCTCCACGCGGCCGCCGAAAGGCTCCAAGAGCAGACAGCCAAGTGTCTGCTCTTTTGACTGGGTCCGGGCGAACAGGCTTGGCCCAGGGCCTGCAGCCCTTAAATAGGGCCAGCAAGCCCCGCCCGGTCCCCACGTCATTCCAGGCCACGTGGGCCTGGCTTTCCCGGCCGAAATCTCGTCTCGCGAGATTTCGGCCGAAAACAAAATGGCGGCCGCCATGAAGAGTCCGGTGTCTGCCCGGCCCTTCCGAAAAAGCGCCGTGGCCGGTAAGTCGAGCTGGCGATATTCAAGGTCTGAAGTGTAAGTCAGCCATCGAAATTTTTTTAAAAAATTCTTTCACTATCAAAGGCAAGTCTGTAGCACAGCAGGCTTGTATTTAATTTCAGGGACAACATATTGATATGTCTAAATTCTTTTTGCCAAACTACTCTCCTAGAGAACTCATGCTGATATGAATCATTTTTTTTCTTGGAAATGCTGTTCATTTCACATCAAAGGTAACAAGACACAGATGGATCAGGAGATTATTTAATTTTATAGATTTTTATAAAAAATAATTATCAAATACAAAACAAAAAATAGCAGCAGTCTCGACTGAATAAAGAGGTCCTTCTAAAAGGTGGTGTGATGTGCTATGTTGTTAAAGGCAATCCCGTATTGTAAAAATGAGCAATTCACTAAAACGATCTTTTCTCATTGATGTTTTCAATCAGCTCTAGTGCAGGAATGTAATAAATCTTTGTCCTCAATGCTCTATTCACAGAAATACAACTAACTCTTCAGCGCCTACGTTGATATAATTAGCTAGTTTAATACTATTTTAAGCAATAAGGAAAACATTCCAGCCAGTGGGTGAAAGGCTGCCAATCTGTTGTCATCTGTAACATTTGATAGGGTTTGGAGCTGAACTTCAGAAACTCAGACAATGTCAAAGACACAGCAGTTGGGAGTAGATTACATCTTGCAGCAAATACCAGAAAATGACCAATTTCTTATGACTCTACCACTATGGATTAAACTAGAGTAATGCTTAGCAGGCAACAAGATGAACTGTGCATTTGTTCCGTACCTGAGTAGCACCCAATGTTTCCTAAAAGACCATTTTGGATGACTACTGCAATCCTCTAGAACAGTGGCGTCAAACTCAAGGCCCATGGGCCAAATTTGGCCTGTGGGATACTTCAATCTGGCCCATGGTGCCGCCTGGATACAGAGAGGGACTGGGCCATGGTGCCTCTGTCAGGGAAAATGGAGCTTGGGACTTTCTGAGCTCTCTTCTTGCTGGCAGTGAATTGCAGGAGGCCATCATGTCTGAAAATGGAGCTCGGGAACCTTGTTTTTGCTAGCAGACCACTGAGGCCACCACAGGCACCCCCGACATGAGTGACTTCGAGATGGCCATGCCCACGCAGGCCACACGCACGCCCCTGAGGTCAAACACAACCTTGATGCAGCCCTCGATGAAATCGAGTTTGACACCTCTGCTCTAAACTGACCTGGCAAACAGCATTCCTAGGGGAGAGGAGATTAAGCCTTCTTCCGGATTCCCTCACCCCAACAATGTCTTTATCTCCATAGTGATGGTGATAAAGGGAATCTTGTTTCTCATAATATCATTTCAAGTGAAACACAAAAGTGAATATAAAGGATTGTGCTGCTGTGGCAATCACGACATTCAATCTCATTTCACCCTTTGGAGAGAGTACCAATATAATACATGAGTTCCTAAATATATATATGCTTCATCCCTACATAACCAATAAATAAAGATATACCTCTTTACAATTTTTATCTGAAAAACGTATTTTTCTAAAAAAGAAAGAAAGAAAAGTCTGATTTGTAAGTGATGGTTAGAATTTTCCCAATTAAAAGTGTGTGCTGTGGTGGCTGGTGCACATACTACAAATGGTGACATACTTGCATAATTCTAGAGGGTCTATTTTCTGGGTTAGACGTCAATGCTTTTCTTCCCTTAAATGATTTCCCCTTCATATACACATTGATTTAAATACATATTAGTGAACACAAATCCAGGCAATAGAACTTATTCCAGATTACCCAACAGTACAATCACATTTCAAATATCTGTTTCTACTTAGATGCAGATTATAAAACTCTGGGTCAAATAAGAGAAGACATAAATCAATATTTTAAGAAAATTATCACTGACTGCAGAAGTAGGTAACTTCAAGCACTTTCTCTCTCTGCTAGAGTTCCCAACTGTACTTTGCTTGGAGAGGGCAGAGACATTCCAATTCCTTGTGAACCCATATAGATGGTTCCAAGTCACACAGAACTTTCCATATGACTAACATCTCAGTATGTTCAGGTCCTTCAGCCCATTACGCCATGTTAACCAAATAGTATTCCTGTGAGATTTTAAATTGTCATACTTGAGTTAATTTAGCATTCAAACTTCTTTAAAAATTTTAGATGGGCCAGAAAGAGATAAAATTACCCCATTATCCATACAAATGTCATGAAGAAGACTAAAATGAGGCAATTTAGGTGTCAGACTCAAAAGATGCATGATAAATATTGGTACAGATTTTATACCAGGTTAACATTTTTATACTATAATTCAAAACCTATTTTTTTAAAAAAACAACCACTACCCTATTGTAATTCTGCATCACAAAGTAAATACTAAATATGCTAGACCAGTGATGGAGAACCTATGGCATGGGTGCCACAGGTGGCACATGGAGCCATATCTGTCGGCACATGAGCCGTTGCTCTAGCTCAGCTCCAGCGGGCAATCACGCACTGGCCAGCTGATTTTCGGATTGCACGGAGGCTTTGGGAGGGCATTTTTGGCTTCCAGAGGGTCTCTGGAGCCTGGGGAGGGTGAAAAACAGGCCTACCAGGCCCACCAGAAGTTGCAAAATGGGCTGTTTCTGGCCGCCAGAAGGGCAGGGGAGGCAATTTTCACTCTCCCCATACATTTAATTATGGGTGTAGACACTCACACAGGTGTGATAGTGTGTGAGCACACGCTTTCGGTACCCGAGGGAAAAAAGGTTTGCTATCACTGTACTAGACAGTGCCTGATCAAATATGCCTAGTGATGGGGAAAAGCCTATCAGTAGTCACCATTCAGAAAGGTGTCTTTCTGGATTTAAATAGAAAAAACATTGGGAAAGTCGGTTAGTCACTAATTGTTAAGAATTGCTTGGTAGTTTTGCTTTTAATATATATATTGTGATGTTATAGTAAAAATAACTAAACTTCTAATTTCTTAGTCGGTTAGTCACTAATTGTTAAGAATTGCTTGGTAGTTTTGCTTTATATATATATTGTGATGTTATAGTAAAAATAACTAAACTTCTAATTTCTTAATGTTGATGTCAAGTTACCTTTATAGCAGTGGTTCCCAACCTTTTTTTGACCATGCCCCTCCTAAGCATCTCTAAAATCCTGAGGCCTCCCCCTCCCATGACATATAATTCTTATTATTCAAAAAGTGAACTACTCACAGGGGGAAAGCCTAAAAGGCCATTAACTAGGTTTAAACAAGGTTCCAATTGCCCCCATTAAAATGAAATTTCCCCCCTGTGGGGCGTGGGCATTGCCTATAAAGAAAACTTAATATATGTGTATATATTAAGTTTAAAGAAATGTGGAGGCACACTTTGAATACCCATAATGAGGCCATGTATACAATGAGCAAAATCAAGCAGTAACACTTTCCCTGAATTGAATCTCTTCAGGCTATTATTCCCTGAAGACATATAATCTCTCTACATTGACATACAAAATTGGCTAAAAGATTGTTAGAAAACAACACTGTCCTTTATCCTTTCCTTTCCTGACCTGCAAGAAGAGGAAGTACAAGTTCTGTGTGAAAGGGAGTTCATTCCTCAAACAGAATAACCAGAAAAAGACCTAAAATAAGATGTGGAAGCTGATGGGAACCAAAAGAAAAGAATTACATTACATAGGGCTACTGATGTTATGTGGAATTCTGGTAATGGAATTATGCAGCAGAATGCTAAATGAAATTAAAGTCACAAATGCAAACAAAAATCACATAAGATATTGACTGCTGCAAATTTACAGGTGAGATACTGTATAATGTGCATGGAATAAATGGGCTAACTGGCTAGATAAAATTGGACTATTAAAACATTTGCAGTAAGATTCTGGAATTAATTATAATCAATACACAGTTAAAGGGAAATAGATTCTTTTATTAGAAGGCAAAAGAAAGATAAACAATTTCATGATTTCAAAAACTGGACACTAGAGGGGACTAAAGTTTTTGGGTAAAGATTTACAAACTTGTAAAATGTTGCAATATGTTATAACAATAATAACATGTTGAAGGAGACTTTTGAAGAATGGAATCAGAAAATGGTAGCCACAATATCAATCATATCAATAATGATGGCTGCTTCCATGGATATATTACAGTGTGTCCAAAATATGTTACTGAAGAAATGACAGATGTAGAACAAAGTTTATCTGACCCAATAGAGATGGCATCTCAAATAGATTTACAAGTGACAGGTTAGATAATGATCTAGAAAAGGATGTTTCACATCTACAAAACACAATGGTTGATGTTTTAAAATTTAAAATGACAAACCAAGAGAGTAACTTGGAGTGAGTTGATTTTGTTTTCCTACTTGACTTACAAAACAGGATTGTTAAAACCTTAACAAGCAGACAAAGAATAAACTAAGAGAAATAAAATCCAACAATATTTGTATGAACTAAAAATTAGAAATGTTTGAAGCAAAAGGAAGGACAGTAAGATTCAAGAACACGGTTAACACTAGATATGTTATTACTTCTAGTAATCCTTTATACACTTAGTGTTGACATGAGGATTGAAAATATAATGTTTTATGGATTTAGTTATAGATAAGATATAGATGGTATATGGGATGAAGAGATAAATGTTTATAGCCTTAAAGTGGATTAAGGGTTATTACATTTCTTTATACTTGTGATGAAGGTTGGAAGACACTTCTTTATATATTTCTTTTCTTTTTATTCTTTATTACGTTTCTCTTCTTTTCCACTCCTATTCATTTTGCCTTTTAGATTGTATTAGAAATTATTATAATCAAAATTCTTAGTGAAATCACATATATATTGAAATATAAGTAGCAGTGTTCAAAGAGGAAAAATGATAAAAACGCTATCATAAATATTCACTGTTGAGAAATAGTAAAATTGCAAGTATAGATGGTATAAATCTTAAAACACAGGTGTAGTTTGCCTACAGAATGGCTCGCTCATTTAATGGAAGATTGCATCTGAATTTGATAAATGGATGTATACTGTTATTACTATTCTCCTTCAAAGAAAGAATAGCAAGACTGAGTAATACATTTATGGTGGGATTTGTTAAGTGTATTTGGGGAAATATTTTACAGAGTTCTAATTGAAAGGCTATGAGACACAACAAGAAGCAATCCAGCTTTATGCCAGGCAAGCAGTGAGCAACCCATTTTTATCAAGTCACTAAGAAATGCATAAATATGAAACAAAAACACATAAAAAAGAAATACATTATACACTGATTCAGAGAAAGAATGTAATAAAGTGAATACATTTAAATCACAAATGATTTGAAAGTAGAGAGTTGATGGTTGGTAAATGTGGTAAGAGGAGTGATGAAAAAAGTATGTGTGAGAATAAATAGGCTGGTGACTTATTCTTCTTTTACTATATTTATGGATAACTGTACTGTATAAGAAATCCTTGAAGTGTATTGGTTGGCAACAAGTTTGAAAGTTTTGCAGCAAATGTTAGATGGTTAGACTGACAGAGGAAGCTGTGTTAAGGGCATATTTCTTATTCATACATCAATACTAAAACTAGGAAAAGTAAATGAGTTTATGTATCTCCTTACAATGCTTACTAAAGAATGGAAAACAGACAAATTTTAAGAGATGAAAAGATAATGGCAAATATTTGGTCTGTTGTGTGGAATGAATGTTTGTTAACTGCAAAAAATTATTTTGTTTAATAGGATTCTTCTGCCTTCTTCGTTACTAAGAAAGTGAGAGTTCAGAATGACAGAAAAAGCATCCCAGTTAAAGTCAGTAGAACAGAGCAGTGTATGACACAGAAGATGTAAGGGTGATTATTTGGAAGGGTAGAAATGGACGAAGAAGTATATAATAACTGGTGTGGTTTTAAAATACATTAAGCTTTATGTTTTTTTTTCTTGTATCATATTTCTTTCATTTCTTTAGGTTACTACTTGCAATGCTGCTTAGGAAATAGAGTAGTGGGTATTTATATATGCCCAGTAAAAAAAAAATCAGGCATGGCTTCTTTGTGGTAGAAGCGCAGGCAGATTTGACTGAGAGCATTCTCCTACATAACTAACTCTGCAGTGGAGTGTGACATAATTTAGGGGAAAATAGCAATTACTGCTTCATTAAGATATTTATAAGGGCCCCATTGGAATTCTGCTGGATTTCTGGGAATGTTCATTACATGATCCCACATTTCTAATGTAGTGTATTTCACAGCAGCGTGATTTAGTTTACTTAACAGCAAGTAAAAATATTATATAGATTTGTAATAAAATTATGTTTAAATATTTACAGACAGATCACATTTCCCTCTCTGCTTTGCTAAATCAAGCTCTAGAGAGACACACACCAATAAAACATCAGAGTAACGACACAGTTTAGGTGGCAAGCCATTGATGCGGAATGGAAAGTAGCCTTGAGGCTTGGCTCAGACCCAGTTTGCCAGCAGAGCTGACAAGACAATACTGTATTTCAGTTCTGATGGAAAATAAGTTGACCAAAGGTGGTAAGGGTGTTTGTTTTGTTTTCTCGCTCTCTTCTCCACCCCTTTCTTCAAAATTTCCTTTCTCCTTTATGCACTTACACACCAAGTGCAGGACCTTTATGACCAGACTTCCCCTGAATCCTTTTCTTCAGCCTTTACTGTCTCCTATTTATGCTCTTCCTCAAGCCTTTGTAATTTCCTCCAATTTGAGCCTTGGCAGCCCAACATGTCCTGGGGGCTGCTGCAGCGGGCTACTGATTTTCTTCTGCTGCTGGATCCCGACAGGTGCACTCGTCCTGATCACAGCCATTGGAAAACAGAACGACCTAAAGGATTGGAAGAACAGTGGTGTTTAGGGAATAGAGGTTTAACTCAGGGAAGCATCTCTCCTACCTTTCAGTCATATGGATCGGTAGTACATCCTATTTATCAGCTACTTATTCTCCAAATTTTCCAAGACGACGTCCAATATACTATAGAGACTAGAAACCTAAGAGCAAAATAAGAAATTCTGGCAGAACTAAAACAATTGGTTTCCACCCCCCAGCACTGATTTAAAATAGTTTCATTGTGTTATTCAACAAGGGCAGGAACGAAATTCTGAGTGATAACCAGTTGCCATGTGCAAGGGTGAAGTAATTCTTTCAACTATCCTTTCTTTTAGAAAAGCTTTCAAAATATGAATTTTGAAACAGGCCAAAAGGCATGCTAATTTGTGACCCTGATGATGAGCGTATAGGTATGTAGGTCTTGGCGTACAGTATTTGTGTCTCTTCCCGTGTAAGAGTGATAGAATCTTGCTGATGTTTCGACAAGGTCCCACTCATCATCTTCAGGCTGGTGCTTTCAGCTTCATGCTAGGCAGCATCTCCAACTGCTACACCCCCCTCCGACATACACACAGAGCACCCCCCCCTTCCGACACATATACAAAGCAAACTGGCATACACCATAAATACATAGCCAGACCACAAACTTGGAGACAAACCAAAACCTGGGATGTTACACCACAGAAGTACATTACAAAACATCTGACTAGTCTGGAGGCATCAACTGCAACAACTACTTAGGATGTCACCCCTAATTTGCAAACATCAACTAATCTGTATACATCAACTGCATCAACTACTCAAGGGGTTACCCCACTAACTAATCAGTATATTACAACACAGCCAATCAGCCTACTTGCAGCAGCTGAGCCAACATTCCACACCCACCCACCAGTATTTATAGAGGGACGGCAGCTCCAACCACGTTTTGTTTGCCCTAGCACGAAGCCAAAAGGACCGTTGTACCTACCTGAACGGTCTTCTCGCTGCACTGGAAGGAGAGTCCAACATGGGTAGTTAACCAATCTTATTGGTAGAGACTGAGTTAATTATTTACATATTAATTAGGTACCGCCCCCTTGTATCCCCCATGAGCTCAGTTTTAAAAACGAAGACAATGTAAGAGGATAACCAATTTTTATTGTCAACTATCCAACGAAACAATGTCTTCCCAACTCCGGCGTCCCTGAACTTAAACAGTGCCGGGTGGGTTTGGACTCTCCTTCCAGTGCAGCGAGAAGACCGTTCAGGTAGGTACAACGGTCCTTCTCCACTGCAGCTGGAAGGAGAGTCCAACATGGGATATGCCAAAGATTAAGGCCCATGGGAGGGAGAAGGTCTTGTCAGGGACGTCGTGGAGGCACAAACTCGTTGCAAAACACGCCTTCCAAACGCTGCGTCCGCTGAAGCAAACGAATCCAACTTATAATGTTTAACAAATGTGGAAGGAGCCGCCCAGGTTGTGGCCTTACAGATATCCTCTATGGATGCTTGCGTGGCCCAGGCAGCTGATGTGGCCGCGCTACGTGTTGAATGACCCGTCAGTCCTGATGGTGGGGTCTGGTCCCTAGCCTTTTAAGCTTCCAAGATACAATCCTTGAGCCATCGGCTAATGGATTTAGAAGACAGGCCTAAACCCATCCTATGTGGCGAAAATGATATGAACAACTGTTCAGATTTCCTGAACGTTTCTGTACGTCTGATGTAGATTTTCAGAGCTCGTCTGACGTCAATTTTGTGCCATCGCAATTCAGATGGATGATTTCCATGAGTACAAAAGTCAGGTAGTATCAATTCTTGTTTTCTATGAAACACAGAATTCACCTTTGGTATGAAGGTGGGATCCAATCTTAGCACAACTCTGTCTGGATAAAATATACAGAGGTCTGATCTGACTGATAAGGCCGCTATTTCAGACACTCTACGTGCCGACGTGATTGCGACCAGGAAGGCCGTTTTAATAGATAATAGTCGTAGGGAAATGGACCTCAAAGGTTCAAACGGTGGTTTTGTCAATGCTTTGAGTACCAGTGTGAGATCCCATGACGGAAACCTCCGGACTGGCGGGCTGTGTTTGTTTGTAGCTCCTCGTAGAAAGTCCCTCACCCACGGGTGGAAGGCCAAGGAGCGTGCCTCTGGAACTTGTATCATAGTGGCAAGGGCTGCCACCTGTCTTTTTAGGGTGTTAGGGGCTAACCCCCGGTCTATCCCATTCTGCAGAAATTCCAACACCGGAATTACCGATGTCTCCTTCGGATTCAGATGACGTTGTTCACAAAACTTACAGAACGCTTGCCAGGTTGCCTGGTAAATTCTTGATGTCGACGGACGTCGTGCTGCCTGCATTGTATCAATGACCTTCTCTGGTAACATTTGTTGCCTCAGCCTGCTCCTCTCAAGTGCCACACGGTTAGATGTAGCCACTGGGGATCCGGATGTTGCAGGTTCCCTTGACTGAGGGCGATGATCCGGTCCGGAATCCTCCACGGTGGTGACACCGATAGTGCCACCAGGTCGGAGAACCATGGGCGTCGAGGCCAATGAGGCGCCACCAATAGCACCTCCGCTCTCTCTGCTAGGATCTTCTCCACCACCCTGGGAATGAGACTGGTGGGGGGAAAAGCATACATCAGACCGGGTGGCCAAGGAGAAAGAAGGGCGTTGGTCCCTTCCGCCCTTGGATCCGGAAAACGCGTGTAAAACCTGGGCAGTTGAGCATTCTGCTGACTGGCAAACAGATCCACTGAGGGAGTGCCGAATCTTTGGGTCATCTGCTGGAAGATGGCGGGATCCAAACTCCATTCCGATGGATCCAGAATGGTCCTGCTCAGCCAGTCCGCCTGAGTATTGCTGACGCCGGCAATATGCTCGGCCGTCAAGGATGCCAAGTGGATCTCGGCCCAATCGAAAAGATGGTTGGCTTCCTCCATGAGGCGCTGTGACCTCGTGCCCCCCTGATGATTGAGATGGGCCCTGGTTGCAACATTGTCTGTCAGGACCCGCACGTGTCTGTCCTGCACTAGCGGGGTAAACGCTTGGAGGGCCAAAAACACCGCCCTCAATTCGAGGAAATTGATGTTGACTGGCTCCAAGTCCTTGTCTGACCAGAGGCCTTGGGCCATGTGATGTCCAATGTGTGCGCCCCATCCTAAAAGACTGGCGTCTGTCGTGAGTGTTACTGGACTTTGGAGCCGAAATGGGGAGCCTTTGCTTAAGGCTAGCGAAGTCCACCAGCGCAAGGACTCTCTGACTGCCCGCGGGACACGAACCTTTGTGTTGCAATGGCTCCTCCTGGTTCTCTGAGCTGGGAGCAAGAACCACTGTAGATCCCTGATGTGATGTCTTGCCCAGGGAACGATGCCTATGGCTGACACCAATGTCCCCAGGATTTTGGATAGCAATGCCAGGGGAACTCTCCTGTTGTGCTGAATGCTGGAGATCAGTTGCCGAATGGTACGTTGCCTTTCTGGAGAAAGAGATACCGTGTTTGATAAGGTATCTATGACTGCTCCGAGATGAAGCAACCTGGTGGTGGGAGACAGGTGACTTTTCTCCATATTGATCATGAAACCGTGAGACTCCAGTGTCTGCATCGTCCTGGCCAAGTCGTTCCTGGCTCCCGATGGCGACCTGGACAAAACGATTATGTCGTCCAGGTAAGCCATCAGTCGGACTGACCTCTGTCGCAGATCTGCCGTCAAAATGTCCAACAGTTTGGTGAAGGTTCGAGGGGCCGAGGAGAGGCCGAATGGCATGGCCCTGTACTGAAAATGATTCCCCTCGGTGCAGAAGCGAAGGAACCGGCGATGACTGGGATGTATGGGCACGTGGAGGTACGCCTCCTTGAGGTCTATTGAGGTTAATAGATCGTGGGAGCGTATGGAAGATATGATTGTCTGCAAGGAGTGCATTCGAAACCTCCTGTACTTTATGAAAACATTCAGTTGTTTCAAGTTTAATATGAGCCGGCAGCCTCCTGAGGCCTTGGGTACTATAAAGATCACGGAATAGAACCCCTTGCCCTCTTCCTGTTGGGGTACCGGCTCGATAGCGTGAATGTCCAATAAATGCTTTATCTCCTCTCGGAGTTGTAGTCTCTTTTGTGAGTCCCGTATTACGGGACAATGAAGGAAACGAGGTGGAGGAGACTGGACAAACTCCAGTCGAAGTCCATGTGAAACGGTGGCTAAGGCCCATTTGTCGGATGATGTGTGTTGCCAGGAGAGACTGTAATGTTGGAGTTTCCCTCCTATCGGCATCCCGGCTGAGTCACTTGGAGCGACGAAAGCCTCTCTGGTTACCTCCTCGAAAGGGCCGTCTCGATTGTTGGTAACCTCGGGGTCTGTCATGGAAAGATCCCCGGTCAGAACGAAAGGCCGGTTGGTTGTATTGGCTGTATTGACCCTGAGCAAAAGGTCGTTGGGCCTGACCCGTACCTGTATTGGCTTCCCATCGGGGGTTCTGGCGCCTTGCGTATGGGGCGGACCTGCGGTCCTGTCTCCTATTGGCCCTGGGGAGCACTTTCTTTTTGTCCCTGTCCTCAATGAGGACCTTCTCCAAACTCTCCCCGAAGAGCATGGATCCCTGGAATGGACTTGAGGCCAGCCGCCACTTAGATTTTAAGTCCGCTGGCCAATTTCTCAGCCAGAGAAGTCGTCGGGACGACATAGTGGTTGCCATGCTCCTAGCCGAGAACTTCGCCGCATGGAGGGTGGCATCTGCCGAGAATTCCGCTGCCGCTCGCAGCTTGCTCAGGTCCTGCCGGAGACGTCCGTCCTCTGGCCCGAGCCTGGCCTGCATTTCCTGCAACCACATAATGGATGCCCTATTGATGAACGATGCCGCGGCAGCCGCTCTGAATCCCCAGCCCGACACCTGATGCGCCTTCCTCAACAATATCTCCGCCTTCCTATCTTCTGGCCTCAGGCTGTCGCCAGTCTCTGAGGGCACCAGCACACTGGAAACCAGAGTCACTACTGGCTGGTCAATTGGCGGAAACTCTAGGAGTTTTTCGACCTCCTCGTCAAAGGTGTAAAACTTCCGTTCAATGTTCGAAGGCCCCTGCGCGGCCGCTGGGTGCTGCCAAGGGCGCTTAACTCCCTCTACAAATATGTGGGAGGCTGGGAAGTGTTCAGTCTCGGGCTGAGCTTCTTTAAGAAGTGCCTCAGAAGTCTTTGTCGTGTCAGTAGGGTCAGTTGTCTTAGGAGCGGCTGCAAGGTTCATCACCTGCTTGGCTTTACAAAGCAAGGTCCTGAATAGTGCCGGTTTAAACAGTCCTACCGTTGGTGGCGGATCTGGCACTGTCTCGTCCTCTGACCAATCATATTCTCTGTCACTTTCCTCAAACTGTGGTTCCTCCATTAGCGACCCCACGCCAGAAGGGGGCGGTACAGTCCAAGGATTTCTTTCTGGAGCCTGTTGTGGGGGCCTAACGCTTTGTTGCGCCCCCGTAGCAATGCCCTGTGAGTAAACGTTGGCGATGATTTCCTGAAGGTCAGGTGTCATCTGCTGCCAAGAGCCAGAGGGACCTCTTAAGCCTGCTGCCGTGGGTGTAAACGTAGCTGAAGGCCCCTGTAGGCTTCTGACCGAGTGTCCTGCAGACCCCGGTCTGTTCCAAGAAGTGCCAGGTGATGGCATGGCCTGAGGTATAGGTACAAATTGTCTATCAGGCGACCAGTCCCCTGTTAGCATGGCCCCAGTGGTCCCCAGGGGAGATTGGGAGGTCAGCTGTTCAGGGGTCATTTGCTGCCGCTGTGTAAGGGGCAGTCCGGAAGGAGAGGGCTGCAGGGCCGCTTCCAGTTTTTTTTCAAGGGCCTTAATGCGCTTCTCTGCTTCCTTCAATGAGGAACTGGAAGATTGGGAGGCTTTAGACTTATCCTTTGCCTTCCCTTTGCCCTTATCCTTGGCAGCTGGGGAACTGCTTTTGTCAGTCCCTGCCTTCTCTTCCATTGTACTCACAGTTAGTAGTTCAGAAAAGTAATATTTGGCTCCACGCTCTTGCAAGTCACAGTAAAAATGGTGCCTCGGCACTTTAGCCTCTTGCGCATGCGCACTGGGGTCTCATAGCCCACTCTCGCGCCTTTGCCGCCAGAATTGCCGGTTTCCGCGCCGAATTGGCCAAGATGGCGGCGCCCGTGCTTTTCGCTCCGCGCCCTGCCACCAATGGCGGTCCCCGCCAGGGTGGTCGCCCTGGCTCTCGCCTCCGCTGTCCTGAACAGCCTGGTGGTCTCAGCGGTCGCGCTGTTGCAGCGGCGGCGACGGCAGCGTTATCCGCGGCTTTTTTCTCCCCGGCGGCGGCGGCTTCGGCGGCGGCTCATTTCCCAGCCGCCGAACAGCTGATCGCTCTTTCGGCTCGCCTCGCCGATCTCAGAGAGCGATTCCAAGCCTCCCAGTGGGGGGGGGGGCGGACCCCCCCACCTTCGGCTCGCAGCCTTAGTGTGGCCTCGGGGGCCAGGGACCTCCAGGCTGGATGCTCCTCTGCGGGGTGTTTCCTCGGAGGGAATACAAAACCCCTGAGGAGAATCGTTGGGGGTGCTGCCCGCGGAGGGCAGGGACCCCTTGTTGTCTGTTCCACTGCTGTCAGCTATGCCTGAAAAACAAAGCAGAACATTAAACAGATTACAACATTTTTTAAACATCTTTAACATTTTTTTTTTAATTTTTTTTAAAACAATTTATTAGCTTTAATTAGCTTAGCTCAAACTCAGTAAGTCTCTACTCTTAGACTGAGTTTTTAAAACTGAGCTCATGGGGGATACAAGGGGGCGGTACCTAATTAATATGTAAATAATTAACTCAGTCTCTACCAATAAGATTGGTTAACTACCCATGTTGGACTCTCCTTCCAGCTGCAGTGGAGAAGCACCAGTGTGAAGATGACATATGGAACTTGGTCAAAAAATTGCCAAGATTCTATCAATCTTACACAGGAAAAGACCCAAATATGCCAAGAACCTACCTACCTACCTACCTACCTACCTACCTATCTATCTATCTATCTATCTCATATTTCCTCAGGGAATTGTTATTCTCTCTGCTGTATGTTTTGATTATGAGTTTTATTCTGTGCACCACTTTGAGTCATCTTGATTTGGTGGCTTTTTAAATGTAATGAAGTGCACACAGACCTCCCGTTCTGCTAGCACTGATGAAGTCTGTTAACACAGGTCATGAAGCACTTCTTGTTAGACAAAACACACCAGTTCACTGTGCACAATGATAAATATTCTTAGAAAAGATAATCTGTATATAGCTGGCATTCCATTCATCTTCATCCACAGTCTTATATGAAATGGAAGCTGCTCTGAAAAGAAATCTAGTATCATACGGAGTAATTAAGGGAAAGCCAGAGACACTTTTGTGAGCTGGTCTCTTTGTGTGCCTCAATAGCTGATAGTTTCTTTCTGTGTGTGTTTCATGACTTGAAAGAGGCACCCTGTGAATTCTGCTCATACTTTCTACACCAGCAATCAACTTCTTTGGGACCATCCCTTGAGCAACCTTGAGAGTTTGAGAGGATTTCTTTGACAATAACAGAAATGTTCTTTTTCTGGTACAATCGTGTCACATAAAATACATCATTTAGAAGGAAAGAAACTTGTCAGGGCTATTTAAAAAAAACAATTAAACTAACAAAAACATTCAGCTTCTTTTTGGTTAATTCAACTCCTGTGTAAATTCAATTATTTTTATGCATCAGGCCAAGCAGTTCAGCATATAATTTATACACAGATGTCCGGGGCAAGACACTATCTATACATGAATTTATCATATGTACTTGTGCATAAGTTCATCCATGGTTAAGCGAGCCAGTTTGTTGTAGTGGTGAAGGTGCTGGCCTAGAAACCAGGAGATTGGGAGTTCTAGTTCTGCCTTAGGCGTGAAAGCCACCTGGGTGACTTTGGGTCAGTCACACTCTCTCGGTCCAACTCATCAAACAGAGCCATTGTGGGAAAATAGAAGGAAGTGGTATTAAGTATGTTCCTCATTTTGAGTTAATTGTAAAATAATAAAAGCAGGATAAAAATCAAACAAGCAACAAACAAACAAATAAATAAATAGACTGTTGAATCTGTAACCAAAATACCTTGAAAAATACACCACCACCATGGATAAGCCAATCCACATTTTTAATGGTCTTTTGATTAAAATTTTAACACGTGGATGAGCTTTTACATGTGTATATATGGGAAATGCAGGTATTTAAGTGTGTGCGTGAGAGTGTGCATGTGTGCGTGTTGTGTATTGTGGATAAGCTGAACTTGACTTTTTGGTTACCTTTTGTCATTTAAAATTCTCGGCTGATCTGCAAATATATATGGTATATTCCATTTTCTGTAATGGATAACTAACATATCAGTTACCTTCTTTGAGGAGACTGTGGAGGAACAACAGTCACCACCATCATACTGACAATAGGCTCGGTTGTTGATAGTATCACACCAGCCATCGGCATGAAAAGGCTATAAAGAAAGATAAAATAAGCATTTGATGAATGAAGAGCAAGAGAGAAAATCAATTAAGTCTGGCATTCATATGGAGGGTTTTTTTTTGTAAAACAAGCTAGGAGAAACAGACCAAAATAGCTATATTGACTCAATGACAAGAATCACTAAATATGTAGACATGCTACTGAACTAGCTATCATGGTTGAAAAATGCAGACATATATGACATATGAAAATGACTTCAAAATGATTCTGCTGCAACAAAATGATATGCATTCAGAAGAAGTCAATTTAAATTAAATGAAATAAAGTTCTTGTATATTTTTGAGTTATCTGAAGTTAATGACAGAGTGATAATTTCCTAACACTCATAGATTAGCATGTTTAAATGTGATTTGTCAAAACAAATAATGGATATCTCGAACATGAAAGTGAAGCAACAAATCAGCATAAATGCTTGGATGAGCTGGTACCACTTCACCATGTAATTCTTATTGGTAATGCTATATTGTAAATAAAATATTTGCTGTTATATAATCAAGAAGAGATGTTTTATTACATTGTGCCTATGAGAGGTTTAAGATACATGGTTAATAAGGTTGCTCTGGCAAAATTATCTCTCTGTATTCCTAGAGAATAGCAGATAAGAAAGAAAACCAGTACAACTAAGGAGATAGTTTGACTCTTTTTTGTTGTTACATTCCACACAACAGGGTTTGTTTACCTAGATGATGATTCATTTGCAAAGCCAGAAAATCTTGATAGCTAGAGTAATAGAGTTGGAAGGACCTTGGAGGTCTTCTAGTCCAACCCCCTACTCAAATAGGAGACCCTATACCATTTCAGGCAAATGGTTATTCAGTTTCTTTTTAACAGCCTCTAGTGATGGAGCACTCACAACTTCTGAAGGCAAACTATTCCATTGGTTGATTGCTCTCACCATTAGGACATTTCTCCTTAGTTCTAAGTTGCTTTTCCCCTTGGGTAGTGTCCATCCATTGTTCTCGTCTTCCCTTTTGGCGTTTTGGAAAATAGTTTGAGTTCCTCATCTTTGAAGGAACCCCTCAAATTTTGGAACAGTATTATTTGGAAATATCTGTAAGGTATTGGAACAGTGCTATCACATCCCACCTAGTCCTTAGACTAGACATACCCAATGCCTGTAACTGCTCTTTGTATGTTTTAGCATCCAGCCCCCTAATAATTTCTGTTGCTCTTCTCTGCACTCTTTCCAGAGTCTCAACATTTTTTTCATATTGTGGTGACCAGAACTAGATGCAGTATGCCAAGTGTAGTCTTACTAAGCTTTGTAAAGAGGTACTAGAACGTCACATAATCTTGATTCTATCTTTCTATTAATGCACCCTAGCACTGCCCTGGTTCATATTGAAGTGATTGTCCACCAGGACACCAAGAGCGCTCTCACAATTACTGGTATTAAACCAAGTTTCACCTAGTCTGTAGTAGTAGTTGTCGTTCACAGATACAACTACTAATCTCCTATTGTAGTGAATGTTTGTTTAAAATGACTTCCAAATCGGCATCTAAAAAGAGGAAATGGTGGGATGAAGAAAATATAAATTTTCTTCACAGTGTATGTCTCTTAACTGCTCTTGTCCAAATCATTTCAAATGGCCTAAATATATACAGTATTCAAACTGAGATAAATTTGGGCATCTATGACAATTATAGGCAATTATGATATTCATATTAAAAATGTTTATGAGTGGAAAAATGGAAATTAAAAATAATGAGAAGAATAATTAAAGGACAGAAACAATAAAGTGGGACATAAACTATGTTGGAAATCATAGGCTCTTAACTACTTCTAAGTAATATGAATTATATGGAGGGTGGAACACTTTTTATTGATTTATTGATTGATTTTGTCCAATACGCAATCAGGGTTTTAGTGGGTATACACATAGTAAAATACATGATGAAGGTTATAGAGAATATACTCATACTAAAATATATCTAAGAAAGAATAGAAGAGAAGATATAGGAATAAAACATATCAATGAAAGAATAGAAGAAGAGATATAGGAATAGAAGAAAGGTGTAGGAGATATAGGAGAGCAATAGGACAGGGGACGGAAGGCACTCTAGTGCACTCCACTACTCGCCCTTTACTGATCTCTTAGGAATCTGGATAGGTCAACCGTGGATAATCTAAGGGTAAAGTGTTGGGGGTTTGGGGATGACACTATGGAGTCCGGTAATGAGTTCCACGCTTCGACAACTCGGTTACTGAATTCATATTTTTTAGTCAAGTTTGGAGCGGTTAATATTAAGTTTAAATCTGTTGTGTGCTTTTGTGTTGTTGTGGTTGAAGCTGAAGTAGTCGCCGACAGGCAGGACGTTGCCACATATGATCTTGTGGGCAATACTTAAATCATGTTTAAGGCATCTTAGTTCTAAGCTTTCTAGGCCCAGGATTGAAAGTCTACTCTCGTAGGGTATTCTGTTTCGAGTGGAGGAGTGAAGGGCTCTTCTGGTGAAGTATCTTTGGACATGTTCAAGGGTGTTAATGTCTGAGATGCGATATGGGTTCCAAACAGATGATCTGTATTCGAGGATGGGAATGGTAAGGTACTAGAATTCAGGTCCTTTGCATTCTGGCCTGCCTGGAATTTCAGTTAGATTTTCCATCACATTACCTAAAATAAGCCACAATGAACTCTAAATTATGATTTCTATAATTGGAGTGCTATAATAAAACATCCACTCTAAGGGCTAATATACACTATACATTAAGTGATTCCATTATTTTGCTTTCAGAAATCTGGGTTCTAGATGAACAACATATGGAAAAGACAGAGCAAAACATTCCAGAAGAATAATTATTAGCATGTTACAAAGCAGTAATGCTTGACTACAGCGGTCTCACATTTCTGAGTTACCTTTATTTACAATCACAATTGAGCCCAACATTTTTATGGCCAATAGAGACATTTGCTTAAGTGAGTTTTGCTCCATTTTTATGACATTTCTTGCCACAGTTGTTAAGTGAATTGTTGCACTAGTTAAGTTAGTAACATGGTTGTGGAGTGAAACTGTCTTCTCCGTTGACTTTTCTTGTCAGAGGGTTGCAAAAGGAGATCACATGACCCCGGGACACTGCAGCAGTTACATATATGAGTTAGTTGCCAAGAGTCTCAATTTTGATCACGTGATCATGGGGATGCAATATTTCTAAGTGTGAAAAACACATGTCATTTTCTTCAGCGCTGTTATAAATTTGAACAGGCACTAAATGAACTGTTGTAGGTCAAAGATTACATGCACACGCTAGTGCTCTCAAACAATAACAGGATAAATTTTGCTGCAGTATGAGAATTTGTTTGTCAGTGCAAACAAGCAGGTATTGCAAATTGCTTTCAATAAACAGTAATCTTTTAACCTAGTTGTTTCTTTTCTCTGACCAAGGAACTACAACACATTTTCTTTCAGTTAGACAGTTTCGATTCAGGTTGACAAAATAAAAGAGATGAAAGGAGGACCCTGAATTGTTGTTCAAGCAGGGAATCATTCCCAGACTTCCATAGTTTGATTTCCATCCCCTGACAAGCATAAAAAAATTACATCAAAGCCTAGAAATCATTTTTCTTTGTTTCCCAATTAAAGTCCAAATAAATAAATACACCCCCCCATCAATGCCAACAAAACAGCATTTTTGCAAAAATAGAAATGAAATACCATTTCTTTTCCAGGTTTTTCATGCCACACAAAAGATTTATATAATGTTTGTAAACAAGAAAACTATAACTTTTATGGACTTATTTGGAAGACAAGGTGTGTGTGTGTGAGAGAGAGAGAGACACTGCCATATTTCTATACTATAGGTCACCCAACCAAACAGAGGAAGTAGATGAACTTTTGCTAGTCAGCTACCTATGGTATGTAGGAAGCACATCACAATAGTAACGGAGGATTTTAACTACCCAGACATCAACTGGGAAACAAATTCTGCACCAAGTGGAAGATCCAACAGGTTTCTAACAAACCTAGCAGACAACTTTGTTTCCCAAAAAGTACAGAAGGGAACAAGGGGATCAGCCATATTGGACTTAATTCTAACAGTGATGAAATGATAGAAGGTATCCAAGCTACAGGAACATTGGGAGCAAGTAATCATGCAATATTAGAATTCAACATTATGCAAACACAAGCAATAGAACAAATCAAACCAGAGTCTTGAAGTTTAAGAGAGCTAATTTCAATAAACTTAGACAGAGCTTGGGAAGGATTCCATTGATGAGAATCTTCAAGGGGAAAACAACTCAAGAAGCTTAGGAAATTTTGAAAAATGAGATTATAAAAGCCTAGTCTAGCATAATACCAATTAAGAAGAAAAATAATAGCGCTCAAAATAAACCAGCATGGCTTCCTAAAGATCTCTCTGACAAATTAAAAGACAAAACGTACAAGCATAAAAAGTGGAAAGAGGGCAAATAACTAAGACAGAATATCAGCAAATAGCCCCATCTTGTAAAGAAGTGAGGAAGCTAAACTCACAATCAGCAAATGCTTGCAACAAAAGTAAAAAATAATAAAAATAGCTTCTTCCAGCATGTTGAAAACAAGAAAAAAAGTCAAGAAAACAATTGATCTATTGCTGGGAGAAACTGGCAAGAAGGTGAAAAGCAACAGGAGAAAGCAGAACTACTTTACATAAAGAGAAAAAAGTCCAACCTATCAAAAATAGCACCATAAAAAAACAGATTAGGAACATAAGTTAAAATAGGAAGAAAATGGTAAGTGAACACCTGTCTACGCTAGATGAGTTTAAATCACCAAGACCAGATGGATTACAACCCCAGGTTCTGAACGAACTGGCAAATGAGATCTCAGAACCACTGAACTACAGTATCTCTTTTAAAGATCCTGGAGCACGGAGGAACAGACAAAGTACTGGAAAATAGCTGGTGTAGTTACCATCTTCAAAAAGAGGGAAAAATAGATCCAGGAAACTATAGACCTATCAGTCTGACCTCAATACTAGGGAAGATTCTGGAAAAGATAATCAAGCAACGAATCAGCGAACAGCTAGAAGCAAACAAAATAATAACCAAAAGCCAATATTTGTTAATAAAAAACAGATCATGCCAGACTAATTTTATTGCATTCTTTGACAAAGCGACAAAATTAGTAGATCAGAGGATGATATAATTTGATATAGAGGTTGATATAATTTATTTGGACTTCAGTAAGGCATTTTATAAAGTAGACCATAACTTACAACTAGAAAAAGTGGAAAAATACATCACCATTTAAAAATGAGCCAGCAATGTGTAGCAGCTGCCAAAAAAGCTAACACAGTTCTGAGCTGCATAAACAGAGGGATGGAATCAAAATAATGTGAAGTGTCAATACCACTTTAGAAACTCTTGGTAAAGCCACACTTGGAATACTGCATTCAGTTTTCGTCGCCATGATGTAAGAAAGATGTTGACACTACAGTATAGAAAGAGTGCAGAGTAGAGCAACAAAGATGATTAGGGAACTGGAGGCTAACACAGTTGCAGGAACTGGGTATGTCTAGTTTAATGAAAAGAAGGATTAGGGGAGACATGATAGCAGTGTTCCAATATCTCAGGGGCCGCCACAAACAAGAGGAAGTGAAGTTACTCTCCAAATCACCTGAAGGTAGGACAAGAAGCAATGGGAGGAAACTAGTCAAGAGAGAAGCAATGTAGAACTAGAGAGAAATTTCCTGACAGTTAGAACCATTTGTCTGAAGTGGTGTATGGCTCCCCGTCTAAGCAGGGGGGGTGGGGGGTGGACTAGAAGACCTTCAAGGTCCCTTCAACTTTGTTATTCTACTCTATTCTAAATATTGGCAGAAAGTCTGAGCCAAGAAAAAAATGAATTTCCTTTCATTTGTAATGCTGGAAATTATTTTGGAGGCTACCTTGAACTGCAACAACAAATAATTCAAAATGAAATAAAACATCGTGAAGCACTCATTATAAAGCTAAGACAGTTTGGACTCATAAGGCAAAGGCAAGAGTAATTAGAGAAGACTCTGAAACTTGGCAGTCAAGGAAGAGGCTAATTCTACTGCTAATATGTTCATTTGTTATATCTTTGAACACATGATTCTAAATCCCTGAACTGTGATTTAAAGTCATCAGTTATTTAATAAAATAAATCCTTCTAAAGGACCTTGTATAACCTCCCTTTATTTAGGGGGTGGGAACTTCAGTTAACTTCCATATTCAGGGCTCACTACATATTCAAATCCTGCATTCATTTATTTTTAACTGTGATGACAATTCAGAGCATGTGTGGCAATTTGCCTCTGTTACCCAATTCAAAAATGGTAGAAAACCTTGTCTGCTTTGCTGAATGGTAGCTATAAAGAGTTCTAAGAGATGTAAGAGAAGATCTAATTTTTCAACAATTTAAAAAGAACAGTTGCCAGACTGTATTAGAACTATGGTCTGTTTCTCACTCTATTTGGTAATATCTTGAGCTAACATCACAAAGTCTTGATATCTTCTCTAAATCCTAGTGTTGATTTAAAATGAGTGGAACGGGAATTGGTGGCTGGCTGGTTCGCTTTTTGTGGTAGTGTTCTCTATTTTGTACCAGATAGCAATAGCACTTAGACTTATATACCGCTCCACAGTGCTTTACAACCCTCTCTAAACAGTTTATAGAGTCAGACTCAGCAGTCTGGATCGTCATTTTACTGACCTCAGAAGGATGGAAGACTGAGACAGCCTTGAGCTTGGTGAGACTTGAACTGCAGAACTACTGGTAGCCGGCAGTCAGCAGAATTAGCCTTCAATACTACATTCTAACCACTATGTTACTGATAATCTGTCTACAAGAAACATTTTACATGTGAAAAGGAACCATAGGCAAAAAAATCTTCAAATTCGGGGGTGGGGAGCAGTTCTTAGATTTCTTTTAGAGAGCAATAAGGAAGAAAAGGACAAGGACTGAAACAAGTTTTAAATTAACAAATATGAGGGTCGCCCAGAAAGGAATGCAACACTTTTTTTTTTCTCAGCCTACAGTAATGGTTCAAATGCGAAACTTCAGATATACATTATTTGAATTGTCAGGAGTGCATGTGTAAATTGTGCGTTTCTTCAGACAGATAGCGTAGCTGCAGCAGTGTTTCGAAATGGCATCTGTAAGTGATGTACATTATAAGCCGCATGCCGTCATTGAATTTCTCACTGCAGAGAAAGAAACTGTTGAGAACATTCACAAACATTTGTGTACAGTTTATGGAGAATCTGCAGTCGACAGAAGTATGGTTAGTCGCTGGGCACAGAGGTGAGGCCATTAGAAGACAGTGCACAGTGCATGAATGGCTTTATGACCGGAACAAGGAGTGGTACTGATAGGGCATGCACACCCTTGTGTCTCGCTGGAGAAAGGCCATAGAACGGGATGGAGATTATGTGGAAAAATAGGGAGTGTAGAAGGAATATCATTCTTCTGTGTTCAATATTTATTGTGTTTTATTGTGTTCAATAAATAATTGTTGAAGAAGAAATGTGGTGCATTATGTTTTGGGCGACCCTCGTATATTTGAAATTCTTAGTCATATTTGATACATAAATATCCATTCCAAAGTATTAAATTAGAAAAAAAAAAGATGGCTTTGTACAATTTCTGCTTTCAACAATGAAAAGAAAAGGAATAGAGAGCTCACTTGGCTGTTGTTTGAAAAAGACCAGTTCTAAAAAAAGAAGCATGAAACAGCTTTCTATGCCATCTGTTCTTCTCATGATAGAACAAGATTAAAGTGACCTGAAGCATCTGTAATTCAAAGTTTATTGCACTACCATCATTATTGCTGATGAACTTTCCAAATGCTTCCCCCTTTTTGCATCCTCCTTATGAATTTACAAATGTTTCACTCCTCATTACACTTAATTCCTGGCACAGAGAGTCTGGAAAAAGTCAGAAAGAAAGATGAACGGCCAGAAGGGAAAAACAAAGTTTATCTATTCTGGCATCAGACAAAGAAGAAATTAGACTTAGAATTAATCCAAATGACATCATAAAGTTGCCATTTTTAAGTCTAGGAAAAGGGTCTTGTTGGACCATGACCTGAAGGACACGTCTCCATTGTACACCAGCATCTGATTTATAGCAATTTAACTATCATAGCATTTTTCAAAATTCGATGTTGTTTCATGAACTATGGAGACCTTTATTGCTAATCTTTTCCATAGTTTCTCTCAAAGAACTGTATTTCCCAAGATTGTTGGGAAATTAGGAATAAGTATTATACACATATAGTGTACCTTCACACTTTGTGACAAAAAGGTGCTAACTGCTTTCACTTCTCATGCTCAGGTGTCTTAAGAAGTCTTTACATACCAAATGATGAAATAACATGAAAGAAGGCTTTTTATTCAGCAATTAAAATCAGCATTAGACTCTTGATTCAAAAATGACCCAAGTAAATGCAGATTGATTCTACTTTCAAAATGAAAGAGCTGGGTGATCTTGGGTTATACCAAATCGTTATGTGAGATTATATATTTGATTATATTATATTATATATTAAATTTACATTTAAGAATTCTATGCAGATTAAAAAGCATTGCAGTAGGGAATGAGATACAGGTAGTCCTCAATTTACAATAGTTCATTTAGTGACTATTTGAAGTTACACCACCACTGAAAAAAATGACTTGACTGTTTTACAACCATTGCAATATCCCTATGGTCGTGTGATCAAAATATTATATGGTGGTTGCAGTGTCCCAGGGTGATCACGTTTTGTGACTTTCCAACAAGCAAAGTCAATGGGGAAGCTAGATTAAACTAACAACTGTGGCAAGAAAGATAGTAAAATGGGACAAGATTTACTTAACAACATAAATTTTATACTCAATGTGGTTGAAAGTCGAGGACCACTTATACACCAGAGGTCAGATTTCTTCTTCCATATGAATTACAGAAACCATAGAAATGGGATTGATTTTCAGTCTGAAGAGGCATTATTTGTTTGATAACCACAGAAGATATTTCTGCTACATGGTTAGCTCAAGCTAAGGGATGTAAAAAGTACCACACAGTCAACAATCATTTTGTGGCTTTGACATTTCTCCCTTCAAAACGGGTAGATCAACATTTGGGGCTCTACACTACAATCTTTAATCTCTAAAGCCCTCCTGAATAGTAAAATGGATAAAGCTACCAATGACAGTTGACAGAATTTAATCAAGTCAGTTAAAAAAAAACCCTCACTCTTTGGAAGTTACAACTGAGGTCTCAAGAAAACTGTTAAGAACCTACTAATCAAGTTTGGATTAAACATTTTTTGACGTGTAAACCTTAAGTCCAATGTAGTGAACATCACTGAGGGCTTGGAGTTGTCATCCCTCACAGTGGAAAAGCCCCTCCTAGAGACTGCTTCCCTCCTGAAATGCTTAAATTGAAGTATGCATATCAGGTGTCTCTCCACTCTCTACGCGTATGGATTGCAGGGTATATGTGTATTGAATACAAAGGGTACATTCTCAAAAATTGGGAACTGAATGGCAATAATCCCAATTTTCAATTGAGTTGTAATAAAAAGGACAGAGCAAATTTAAGATCCTTCTGAGTGTGATAAAGTACATTCAGTATTGGGTTGCAAGCAGGTATGAGCCACACTGCATACCAGTAGCAAAAATGGAGGTGTGCGTGCAGCTCCACGTTGTCGGTGTGTGCACATGCATGTGCCCCAGCAAGATTTTGCTTCTGCGCATGTGCAAGAAGAATAATCTTGCAAGAGGATGCATGCGCATGTGAGATTTCTGCAACTTTTTGCTTCTGAACATGTGAGGAAGCAGAAAAATTGCTGAAATCTCTCTTTATATTGCATGCACATGTCCTCTTGCGAGATTTTGCACAATGTCACTGGGGCGTGCACGCTGGCGAAGTAGAGCCGCCCAAGTATCATTCCGGTAGTGGCTATAAGTAGGAACCCCCGCCTGAGTACATTATATACAAATCACCTAAATAAAATCTGAAAGAGATGATTAGAGACAAAGGGGGCTGGCACAGAAGCACAGGGATTTTCCCCTAAATATCTCTTTGCCATGCAATGGAGAAAGAAAACGAGAAAGGGCCAGACAGACAGAATATTTCTTACCTCACAAGAAATAATACAATGAACAGATTTTGGGTTAGGATACCATTCCAGTCTTCCAGTACACACGATACTCTGAAAAGACATAAAAAGAGTTTTGCAATAATGAGAGGTTAACAGCAAGCAATCTATATTTTTTTTGATGATGTATATCTTATTTCACCAAAAATCTATTACATTCTATGCAATATTAAAGATTTTGTGCGAATGGAATTACAAATTCTATATACAATCTCCTATAAAACAAAGAATTTTGATTCCAGATAATTTTAGGTTTTACATCATCCTTTTTCTAAAATAATCTTGGTTTGTAAACCTTGTACAGCATTTTCAGGCTTATCTTTGAAAGATGTAAGTAAAAATGTTTGACTTTTAAACCTTCCAATCCCCACAAAACAAACTAAGGAATTAATGTTGTTCTTAGCTAACCTTAAAACATGCCTATACTTTTTGATAAGTATTGTAGAAGCATTTGCATTAATTTATATCATTGCTCCAATATCAATGTTATTCTATATATAATGGGAAATATGTAGTGAAATTCTAAACCAAGCAGGTTAAATTCCTGAGACAAGAAAAAGAAACATAGCTAAAACTAGTTTACACTAGTCACTGTATCTTACCATATTTTTCTGTACTTAAAAAACATCCTTGCTTTTTAAGCATCCTTGCTTTTACCATCTCCATTTACCTTTTTTTATATTATGTTTTGTTTTTGGGAATTACGAATTCTGTGTTTTTGAGGATCTAATGAATTCCTTCCAACCACAACTTTTTTAATCTTCCTCATCTCCACAATTCAATCCCTATTCATTTGCTCTCAACATGCTTCCTACAAACTGCATACCCTTCTGTATTTCATCCTCCTTTATTCAATACTAATTCATGCTCGACTATAATCACTTCTTGTTTTATCACACGCATTTCTGAAGCATCCCGTTCTCACTGTATTAAATTATTTCAGGTTTCTCTTGAAATGACCCAGCTTGTTTCCATATAAAGTAGTCAACAAAAGTAGACTCACATACATAACTATTTTTGCTTCTTTGAATAAAGTATAAATACATTTAGATTACTGTGTTTATAGTTGATGACTCCAGTTGGCAGATTTCATTTTGTCTGACCCCAATCAATCTAGCCCAGGTCCCTAATCCACTTCATTGTTCTTTCTACTTCACCCTGATCTGTATGGCAGATACCTCTTGGAGACAATGATTCAACAATGCCATTAAAGTTCACAGAACATCCAGTCGACCATCAAGTCGAGGAAGAGAAGTGATTTGAAAATATACAGAAGGATCAAGAAATGAACAAAAAGATAATTATGTTTAGTGACAGCTTCTGGCAATGGGAATAATTTAGTTTCACAATAACAAAACCTCCTCCCTATATTACTCTTTTTTTTTCTGTTTTCCTTTCCCCAGGAGAACCCTTTATGTAGCAAAAACATTTCAGAAAAAAACAATAGGAGAAAATCAACTCAACAGCATTCCACTTCAGAATTACAGAAAGGGCATAGATACCTTCTTCCCCTGTTTGAACATAACCAGCACCACAATTGCAGAGTTTATATAATACAACACACAACAGTGTCTAAAGGAATGAATCTTTGACAATCCTGAAATTCCCATGGGGAGAAAGATAATCTTGGGTGGTAATTCAGCTCGATAACAACTCAACTAGGTTTTATTTTAAATGTTTTTAAATGCCAGCCATATTCTTGGGTTTCATTTTCAGGAAAACTCAAGTTAGATGAAGCAACAAAATGATAACATCTGAGGTATTTTAGCCATTCCACTGGGAGGGATAAGAATGCAACTAGAAAAAAAAGCTAAACATCAGAATCAGAGATTCAGGATAACATAACCAAGATGTACCATGATAACTTAAAATGCAGATAGATAATCCACAGCTTCTTTCCAGTCCACTTTTTTTCTTTCTCCCCTACCCCCCTGTACCTATGCATTTTTCCTTCCCAGAAAGAGCTGGAAAAATTGCCAGGTAAAGACTCAACCACAGTACCTTCCCAAGCATCAACCAAGCATGAAAGATGTTTGATATGTCTACATTCCTTATTTAAAGTCATGATTAAGTTCTTAAAACTATATTCCAATTGTTTCCAGCCATAAATACTTCATTATTGCCTTCTCTCTCTAGTAGTCTTGTTGGATACTTGTTCCATAATAACCATTATGGAATAAAAAAGCAATGGTTTCAAAGCACTATATTGCCAGAAGAGTTAGCATTTTATTTATTACATTTAGAAACTGCCGATGTCCCTCAGAAGGGGGGAGGGGGGCTGTAACATTTTGACTTCCCCATGACGATATTGTCACATTCATATTATGTTGCAAGATTCTGTCACTGTTACAACAGTGTTTCTGATCTATATGGCATAGGACACAGGTCTTTGTTTGTTGGTATGTTATTACTCTTGCAAGTCAAAAACAGAACAACATAATGTTTATTTATTTATTAAATTGGTGGCCAAATCTATCCTCTGCAGCTAACAGCTACAAACGTCATTATCAAACACAAGGCCTAAATTGGACTTTTTAAAAAGGGAAACAATAATTTACATTCTCCCTAGATTAAAAATGTAGCTTTAATTTTCCAATTCATGTTTATTGTGATAATGAAATCTCCCTTTTTAAAACATTCAAATGTTAGAACATAAAAAAGGAAGTGAGAAGAAATATATTAAATATATTTTAAGTAAGCATGAAGAAAAAGCTTGCCCCATTAATTAGAAATGCAGAAGAAGGAGGAAGATGAGTTTTGCACATCATAACTTTAAACTCTTTTCAAAATCAACTTTCATTTTTGTTCTTTTTTGTTTTTGGTTTGTTTGTTTTGCTGCTAGTTGTACTTGTTCATCACATTCATAACTTTCCTACTGAAACTGGACTATAAGATGGAAATTTACATCAGATCATTGAAGAAACTGTAACCTTAGATCAGCACTTTCCACAATTCTATGTAAGTAGACTAAAAGCTAATATATTCCACTTTCAAAGTTGCAGTACTTCCCCTTCTTTTTACCTGGACTTTAGTAGGTTTTAGTCTGTGGTCCATGGTATCAGCAGTGACATTTTCAGGCAATGTCACGGGATCTCTAGGTAGAAACAAACAGGAAGGTGTGCATAAAGCCCCTAGCATAGAAAAAAAAAGAGAGAGAGAAGTAGCAGATTATAATTTCCATTGAAAAATGTGTAAATGACAGGGGTGAAATCCAGCAGGTTCTGACAGGATCTGGAGAACTGGTAGCAGAAATTTTGAGTAGTTCGGAGAACCAGCAAATACTACCTCAACTGGCCCCAGAGTGGGGTGGGAATGGAGATTTTGCAGAATCCTTCCCCCTGCCATGCCCCTCAAACCACGCACACCAAGCCACGCCTACAGAATTGGAATTTTAAAAATTGGATTTCACTACTGGTAAACGCCATGAGCTTCCATAAGGATTTGCATAGTCTCCAATTTGAGTACATAAGCACCATATTACTGCTCTGGCACTTAGAAAACTTCATTCATCAACAATTCTGACAATTATGGAAATTAAAATGAATATAATCGATGAAAATAAAGTGGAAAAACTGATGGGAAGATGAGATAGGGTCAGAGGTTTTATGGCTAGTAGAATTCGAGACCGAGCCATAAAGAACAAATTGGAAGCATTCTATATTTTGTAAATATGCTGATGTTCCTGGTTTTAAAATATTATAAATTAGCACACCTTCATTTGGTGGAGGGATTGAATGATTGATGTTGGGTGGCGGGAGCACATATCACTGCACACTGTTTTGTGTTGTGTGTATTTGTTTATATTATAAAAATCAATAAAATTTATTAAAAACAAAACAAAACACAATTTTGACAATCCTTTATTTACCAAAAGCAAGTGGAAGAGAGAGAAAGTCTAGATTGCTTGGTTAGAACTTATGTATATTCCAGGATTTAGGATGCTACTTTTCCCCCTCCGCACATCCCCATGCAGCAGTTATAACTGTAACTAAAGTTGTCTCTTGCCACATTGCTCCCTGGGGGGGTTGGGGGGGGTTGCCTCCTGCAATTTTTACATTTGATATTCTGGAAGAAATAAATGTCTAAGCAAAAAAAAAAAACCCATTCAAAATGTCCTGCACTCTAAACGTTGCATGTGCACAATATTATCTTCACCAACACCTATCCTATGTGTGCGAACCTGCTCTGTTCTTCGGAAAGCCCAATTAATTTTGGCTCCTGAATCCCCAAAAGACTTTATAGGTCTTTGGAAACTCCCAGTGAACAGGCACCATTCTTTGGACAAAAAAATGGAAGAGTTTTGTTTTGAAATACTGATAAGCAGCAAATCACCTCTGTGACTTTTGTTTTTGAAGGGGTTTAAAGAACATTTTTTTAAAAATCAGGGAAGATTTATAAGATTTGCATGTTGGAGCGAGATTAAAAGAAAAAAATAATTGCATGGTTGCCTTTACTGGACTTTTGCTGACAAAGATTGGTGGGCATACCATTTTAATTTTACCTCAGTTAAGATATGAGCTATGAGAAGAGAGTTTGTTTTATTCTTTTTTTTTTTGTAGACACAGTGATAAGCTATTAAAATTGTTTTTACTAGCTGTGAAGTTACTTCTTTTTTTCTTCCCCCCTTTTTACCCCTTTGTTCCCCCTCCCTTTTTGCACTTTTCTGTTTGTAGTTTTGGCAGTTTTTATTGACTTTTGCTTAATAAAATTATTTGGCAAAATAAAGATGAATCTATATACTTGGAGAAACTCCATCTTTAATGTAGTTTAAGTAATTTAACATTAAGAAAGTTTAAGGGTATGACTAACCTCTAAATTTCCTTTATCTAAATTATGGACATGATGAGAAGCATTTAATTTTACAGGCATTCAGCTTTATTAGTGGGTATACATATTGACCTTCATTACTTTGGGATGTAGGTGGTCAAGTTTAAACCTCTCTCTGGGTGCAATGGGCCTGATTTCCTTTTTAGGCAAAACTCTAACAGTAACTTCAGCATGAAAGGCTGCGAAGCAGACATGGAAGATCATGGCACAGAAACAAAAGGTTGATCTTACTCAGATGAGGAAATAAAAGATTTCTATCTGTCACTGTTCTATCTGTAATTATTGTAGCACTGTTGATGTTTCCTAGTTTGGGTAATAAAAGTTTTGCAAGAGAATAAGCAAGCTTAGAGAGCACCGAGCAGCCTTCAATTAAAACTGTGCAATGACAGTATGTTCAATTAAAAGGGTTTTTTAAAATTTCACGGTTTGATCCAGATACATGTACAGCTCCTGATTTATTATCAATAAATTTATTTTTATTAAAATTCTACTGTATTTTTTAACAGGCAACCAACAGTGTTGGATATGTATTAGTTATATAAAGCCCTATATGGCTTAGGGCCAGACAATTTACGGGACCGTCTCCTGCCACATACCTCCCAGATACTTATAAGAACACACAGAGTTGGCCTCCTCTGGGTCCTGTCGACCAAGCAATGCAGATTGGTGGGCCACAGGGGAGGGCCTTTTCTGTTGTTGCCCAAACTCTATGGAATCAACTCCCCCCGGAGGTCCGTACTGCTCCCACCCTGTTGGTTTTTCGTATGGCCACTAAGACCTGGCTTTGCCGGCAGGCCTGGGGCCCATGAATTTAACAACTATCATGGCCATTTGTATGAATGTTATGTATGCATGTTAATGGGATTTGGTTTTTAATTAAGATTTTATAGTTTAGTTGCTATATTTGACTTCTTTTTACTGCATTTGTAATTTTTATACTGTTGTAAGCCACTCTGAGTCCTTTGGGATTGGGCAGCATAGAAGTCAAATGAATGAATGAATGAATGAATGAATGAATGAATGAATGAATGAATGAATATGCAAAGAATAAAATTACCCTAAATTAAAAATCCATGGCTAATGGTCTTAAACACTTTTAAGTATCACAGAGTATAGGTTTCAAAGCTATTTATTGCAGCTATTCATTCTTTGTCAACTTCAATTTCAGCTGTTTGAAAAATCTAGAAGCATGGCTAGAAAAATATCAACACATAATCATTACATGGCATTACGCAGAATTCAGTTAATCACTGTTAAGTTGATTATGATCTTAAGATAATATTAATTCAACAGAAGTTTCTTTAAATGCTTACAGCATACACCAGATAATGTTTTAAAAGGGTTGGCTATTGGTTTTATTATCTTTGTTACTCTTCTCCCCCCCCCCCCCCCCGATTCCATTAACTATAGCTTTACTGACATAATGGCAAAACTGATCAATATTCTATTGGATTAAAACTTAATTATTAAAAAGAACCGTTGTACCTACCTGAACGGTCTTCTCAGTGCACTGGAAGGAGAGTCCAACATGGGTATTACTCCAATCCTATTGGTAGAGACTGAGTTAAATTTACATATTAACTAGCACCGCCCCCTCTGCTCTTCCCATGAGCCAGTTTTAAAAACGAAAGAAACCTTGTAAGAGGATAACCAATTTTTATTATCACAACTCTTAACTGATAACTGACCACTCCGGCGTCCCTGTACCCAAAACTAAACTGGGTGGGTTTGGACTCTCCTTCCAGTGCACTGAGAAGACCGTTCAGGTAGGTACAACGGTTCTTCTCCATTGCATCTGGAAGGAGAGTCCAACATGGGATATACCAGAGATTTACGGCCCATGGGAGGGAGAAGGTCTTGTCAGGGACGTTGGAGATAAGCAAACTCTTTGTAAAACACGTCTCCCAAAAGCTGCCTCTGCTGAGGCAAAGGAGTCCAACTTATAGTGTCTTATGAACGTAGATGGTGCCGACCACGTTGCAGCTCTACAGATGTCATCTATGGACGCCTGGGTAGTCCAAGCCGCCGAGGTCGCCGCACTCCTTGTTGAGTGAGCCGTCACTCCCGTTGGTACTGGTTGATTACGGGCCTTGTACGCCTCCGCGATACATTCCCTGATCCAACGACTAATGGACACTGATGACACTCCAAGTCCCTCTTTATCTGAAGCAAAGGAAACAAACAGCTTTTCCGATTTCCTAGAAGCTTCTGTGCGTCTGATGTAAATCTTGACCGCACGGCGTACATCAATCTTATGCCATCTTAATTCCGATGGGTGACTGCCGTGGGTGCAAAAGTCCGGAAGAATTAATTCTTGTTTCCTATGAAACTCTGAATTGACCTTCGGAATGAATGAAGGGTCCAATCTCAGCACTACTCGGTCTGGATAAAAGACACAGAGGTCAGGTCGCACCGACAAGGCTGCTAATTCTGACACTCTCCTTGCTGATGTAACAGCCACTAAGAAGGCTGTTTTAATTGACAATGTCCTCATTGGTATAGATCTCATAGGTTCAAACGGTGGCTTGGTCAAGGCTCTGAGAACCAATGTAAGATCCCACGAAGGGAACCTCCGGATCGGTGGAGAATGTTGGTTTGTTGCTCCCCGTAGAAAATCCTTCACCCAAGGATGGTAAGCTAAGGAGCGAACTCCCTCCACTCGTATCATGGTCGCGAGAGCCGCCACATGTCGTTTCAAAGTATTCGGTGTTAGTCCCCGATCAAGACCAGTCTGCAAAAACTCCAGAACTGTAATGACCGACGCTTGTTCAGTGCTGATGCTCTGTTTTTCACAGAAACTGCAAAAGGCCGCCCATGTGGTCTGATAGATCCGAGAAGTAGATGGACGCCTTGCAGCCTGCATAGTGTCTATGACCTTCTCTGGTAACTTCAATCCTCGTAACCTGACCCGTTCAAGTGCCAAACGGTCAGTTGAAGCCACTGGGGATCGGGATGTTGGAGTTCCCCTTGGCTTAGGGATATCATGTGATCCGGGATCCTCCAAGGGGGTGACATCGATAGTGCCACCAGGTCGGAGAACCACGGTCGTCGAGGCCAGTGTGGGGCTACTAACAACACCTCCGCCCTCTCTCGCAGTAGTTTCTCCACTACTCGTGGTATGAGATTCATCGGCGGAAATGCGTAAAGTAGGCCGGGCGGCCAGGGTGTCCGGAGAGCGTTGATTCCCTCCGCTCCTGGCTGTGGGAATCGAGAGAAGAACCTTGGAAGCTGGGTGTTCTGGTAGCTGGCGAAAAGATCCACCATCGGAAGACCAAACCTCATTACCACCTGTTGGAAAATGACCGGGTCCAGCTTCCACTCTGACTGGTCCAACGTGGACCGGCTCAGCCAATCCGCTTGTGTATTGCTGATTCCCGCGATGTGTTCTGCTGCTAGGGACCGTAGATGTTGCTCGGCCCAGCGGAATAGTGCCTCTGTTTCTTCCATGAGACGCTGCGACCGTGTACCCCCTTGATGATTCAAGTGGGCCCTGGTCGCCACATTGTCCGTAAGAACCAACACGTGCTGTTGGTGTACTAAGGGTGCAAATGTCTGTAGGGCTAGAAACACTGCCCTTAGTTCTAGAAAATTGATATTGACGGAGGACAGTTCTTCTGCCGTCCACAGGCCCTGAGCCATGTGAGCTCCGATGTGGGCACCCCATCCGGTGAGACTGGCATCGGTGGTCAAGATGATCTGGTCCTTCGTTTGGAAGGGGGATCCTCTGCTGATTGCGGCAGACGTCCACCACTGTAATGAGTCTCTGACCTTCCGGGGCAAATGAACCATCCTGTGGCAATGGCTCACCTTGGACCTTTGAGCAGGCAGCAGGAACCACTGCAGTGTCCTGATATGGAACCTGGCCCAGGGAACTATGCCAATGGCGGAGACCAGAGTTCCTAGTATCTTTGAAAGCAGTGAGAATGGAACCGGTCCCCGCTGAACACTGGATATCAAACGGTTGATGTTGTCTTGCCTCTCCTGTGAGAGCGACACTGTGCCCTCTTGAGTGTCTATAATGGCTCCTAAGTGTAGGAGTCTGGTAGTTGGTACTAACTGGCTTTTCTCTACGTTGACTGTGAAGCCATGGAGTTCCAGTGTACGGATTGTCTCGTTGAGGTCTTTCTCTGCCGCCAGTTTGGACCTGGACAAAACGATAATATCGTCCAGGTAAGCCATGAGTCTGATGGATCTCGCTCTTAGGCTGGCAGTCAATACGTCCAAGAGCTTCGTAAACGTCCGTGGAGCCGATGACAGGCCGAACGGCATTGCTCTGTATTGGTAATGTCGTCCCTCGGTGTAAAATCGGAGAAACCTGCGATGTTCCGGGTGGATGGGGACGTGCAGGTATGCCTCCTTGAGGTCGATGGATGTTAAAATGTCCTGTTTCCGGATGGAAGCGAGAATGGTCTGTAGTGAATGCATCCTGAACCTTCGGTATCTTATAAAAAGGTTCAGTTGCTTGAGGTTGAGGATCAACCGGCAGCCTCCGGAGGATTTGGGCACGATGAAAATCATGGAGTAGAACCCCTTGCCTTCCTCCGGCTGCGGGACTCGCTCTATAGCACGTATGTCGAGCAGGTGGGTGATCTCCCTGCGTAGCTGTAGTTTCTTTATAGAGTCCTTTATTAACGGGCAGCGTAAGAAGCGGCTGGGCGGTGTTTGGAGGAACTCCAGCTTGAGCCCGTGTGTGACTGTGGCTAGGGCCCACTGGTCGGAGGAGGTTAATTGCCATACCTCGCTGAAGCCCTGAAGCCTGCCACCCAAGGGCTGGGGGGCCGCTGAGTCACTTCGTGCGTTTGAACCCTCTCTGGGTGTTGCCGCGAAAAGGTCTCCTGGACTGGTGATAGCCTCTCGGCCTGTCCTGAAAAGAGCCGCGGTCGCTCCTATAGGTCTGGTTGTATTGACCTTGGGAAAAGGAGCGCTGGCCCTGGTTGGAAGTGGTAGGATCCCAGCGAAAGGACTGACGCCTTGAGTACGGGGTAAACCGTCTATCTGGTCGTCTGTTGGCCCTGGGAAGAACCTTCCTCTTATCCTTGTCCTCCACTAGTACCTTTTCCAACAGATCTCCGAAGAGAGTGGAGCCCTGGAAGGGTCCGGATGCTAGGCGCCATTTAGACTTAAGATCAGCCTGCCAGTTTCTTAGCCACAAAAGCCGGCGTGATGACAGCGAGGTTGCCATGCTCCTTGTGGAAAACTTGGCCGCGTGAAGAGTAGCGTCCGCCGAAAACTCGGTTGCCGCCAATAATTTACTTAAGTCCTGGCGGAGACGTCCATCCTCGGGTCCTAGTCGGGATTGCATCTCCTTTATCCACATCAGTGATGCTCGGTTGATAAATGATGCAGCTGCTGCTGCCCTGAAGCCCCAACCGGACATCAAGTGAGACTTACGTAGCAATGTCTCCGCTTTCCTCTCCTCTGGTCTGAGACTCTCCCCGGTCTCCGAGGGGACTAAGGCACTGGAGACAAGCGTCACCACTGGTTGGTCGATTGGGGGGAATTCAAGCAGCTTTTCCACCTCCTCGTCAAAGGTGTAAAATTTCCTTTCGAGGTTGGAAGGCCCTTGTGCAGCCGCTGGTTGCTGCCAAGGCCTCTTTATGCCTTTAACAAAAATGCCGGAAGCAGGAAAGTGGTCGGACTCGGGTTGAGGTTCCTCGAGCAGCGAGGCCGAGGTCTGACTTGTCTCAGTGGCCTCTGCCGCTTTGGCAGCGCCCGGGAGGTTCATGACCTGCTTGGCCTTAGATAACAAGGTCCGGAATAAAGCAGGTTTGAATAGTCCAACAGAGGGTGTCTGATCTGGTGTAGTTTCATCCTCTGAAAATCCAAACTCCGGGTCACTGTCCTCAAACTGATCCTGTTCCTCCAACAAGGACCCCAAACCCGAGGGGGGCGGTGCCGACCAAGAACACGTGGGCTGTTGAGGGGGTCTATTGTATTGTTGAGCCCCGGCTATGTTTTGTGAGTACGCAGTTACAATGAGATCTTGCAGATCTGGGGGCAAATTTTGCCACGCCCCCGGTTGTGCTCGTAAGCCTGCTGCTGTGGGGGTGAAGGTGGCTGCTGGCCCCTGGTAGCTCAGTCCCGCAGGGCCTGCTGACCCTGGTCTGGCCCAGGATGTGCTGGGTGAAGCCATGCTTGGAGGCAGGGGTTGGAACTGCCGGTCTGGGGACCAATCTCCCTCTACTTCAGCCCCTGTAGGCCCAAATGTGGCTGGGGGTGAGATGGGATCTGCAGAATGTCTCTGAGCCAGAGGAATCCCCACTGGGGATGATTGCAGAGCTGCCTCCAACTTCTTTTCTAGCGCCTTAATGCGCTTCTCAGCCTCTTTGATGGAGGTAGATGAGGCAGAGGAATGGGCCCTGGCCTTTTCCTTAGGTTTCCCTTTGGCCTTTTCTTTGGAGGGGGCCGGAGAGCTTGGGGGATCCTTCCCTTGATTCTCCTCCATGGTACTCACAAGTGCCAGTCGTTAGCTTTTAAAGGCTTTCCTGATTGCTGACCTCCGGTGGTTTGTTTCTCCTCACCTCGTCAGAATCGCCAGAGAAAATGGCGCCCTCGGTCTCCCGGGCTCTGCGCCTGCGCACTAGGGCGTTTTAGCCCATTCGCGCCAAATTCCGTCTCACCGCTAGCCAATTTGGCGCCCAATGACACTCTCGCCGCACCAGCGCTCCCCCAAAATGGCGGCGCCCAGCCTCCGCGGCTCCGTGGGCTGCCGTCCGGGTCCTCCGACCCTGGGGCCTCTTCTGGCCTCCTCGGGGGGCTGGCATGTCCCCTCGCTGTGACTCCGCTTGGTCCTGATGGCCTCGGAGCTCTCGGCGGCGGCGGTGGCGGCGGCGGCGGCTTTTCCAGCGGCGCGCCGTTTCGTTGCCTCATCAGCTGTGAGGCGCTCGGCTTCTGCCTTGCAAGCCGGCATCTAGCCTCCTAGTGGGGAGGGCGGACCTCCCCACCTTCGGCTGACAGCCTCGGTATGGCCTCGGAGGCCAGGGACCCCCAGGCTGGACGCTCCCCTACGGGGTGTTCCCACTGGGGGAATACAAAAACCCCTGGGGAGGAACGTTGGGGGTGTTGCCCGCTGAGGGCTGAGACCCCAGACCGTCTGGATCCTCCTTGTCTTCATTCCTGAAAAACAAAGAAAAGAGGATTAAACCGGTAAAAAACAATTCTAATCACAAATCTGTTTATTTTTCTTAAGCTACAACTCAGTATGTCTCTACTCATTGACTGAGTTTTTAAAACTGGCTCATGGGAAGAGCAGAGGGGGCGGTGCTAGTTAATATGTAAATTTAACTCAGTCTCTACCAATAGGATTGGAGTAATACCCATGTTGGACTCTCCTTCCAGATGCAATGGAGAACAGAATTTATTTCTAATTTTATCCTTAGTTTTTATTTTTATTTCTTCTTTTTGTAAACTAAATAGAGGTTTATCATTTTTTATGGTTGATAGAATGTTGGTCTTCTTTCCCAAAGTCACTTTCTGATAACTTAACAAATCACAGCAAGCTTCTCAGCTCTATTAATCTTTCCAGCCTTTATGAATAATGAATTCTTTTTTTATGTCTAAGATGCTTCTGCATGTAGTAATTTCCTGGAAAAGTCTCTTCAGGGATTGGAAGATGTTTTTTCATCAGCTTAATCTCAGTGAAGGAAAATTCAGAAGTTTAATACTATTTGATTTAAAAATACATTTTACAGTTGGGAGACATGAGTCTCCCAACTGTACCCCTTTGCATATTATTTCATTTTTCTTTTTGAGAATTACACCAATTATTTTTCTATCAACAACACCTTCCATTCTTTCTGGCTTCCAGGATAAATTTTTAATATGAATCAAAGAGAGAAATATTTTTTGTTGTTTGTCTTTGAATACCTGAATGTTACACTGGAAAAAAAGAAATCATAAATACTTTTCTTGTTTCTGTTAGGACTGTTTGTTCTGCTTGTGTTAAAGCCTCACTCATATTAAACATTCATAAGTTTTCCAAATATAAATATCTAAGCAGAATATTTGATTTTAAAACAGCAATAGAAAGCTCAAGTAGAAAGAAAATGGAGATATGCTACAAATATTTATTTAATTTATATAGCATTTATTTCACAGTGACATAAAATATAAACAGTATATAACCTTAATCTTCTTTAAAATAAAAAAAATAAAGCCTTAAATATAGCCTATTCCACAGATCTGCAAACAACTTGATAGGAGAGTTTAGGTGAATGGGATGATCAGAAACTGTTTACCTTACCAATTCCATAACCTTGCTCACACTTGTATTCCACTGAATTAAGCTCCTGTGGAAGTGCACACTCTCCCTGCAGTTCTTCACATAATTTAAACTCCTCTGTCCACAAGCCATTTTTAGTGCAAAGAATGGAAAGCTGAAACACAAAAGAACCAGATTAATTCATGAGCTGTACAGAATTTCAAGTCCCTCTTTGTTATCATAATCACTATAGATAATGTCGCCCATATAGGCTACATTAATGGTTATAACTTTGATGGAATACTGTGATTCCCACTGATCTCAAGCCAATTGCAAAAATGTTGGTTCCTTTCTTCTGCTTACAAAAAAAAACACAACAACCCCAGTATCCAGAGTGTACATTTTAGTAATTTTTTGATCTCTCCTTTTTCACGAGAGAGTTTGGCAGTCTGGATCAGTGTTTAGATGCTGATTTCGGCCATACTGTTGTCTCTCCGTTTAGGGATATCAGTGTACCACATCCCTCAAATATTAAATGTAAGATTTTTGAACAAGTGTTATATGTATTATTCAGTCTACCAACACACAGTGATGTAATCCATGGAGATTTAACATTTACTATGAATTCAAAATCAAGAAAAATAAATGTAGGCAGTCTTTGTTTAGTGACCACAAATTGGAACTGACTCCATCAATTACTGAAATACTTGCTAAATGAAAAATCATGCTAAGTGGAAAATCAGCAACTTTTGTTCCCCTGTCCTTTGCAATGGGATAATTAGGATGAAGGGGATTAATGTATTTACATTCATTATAGAAGAAAAGATTATAAGAGATTAAGCAGGCACACGGGGTATACACATCAAAAGTAATGCAGTGGCACTGGCAGCCATAAACACAGTAGGCAGATAGTGCAGTGTAGTCCCCATTGTATGCCTGTGTACTTTCTTGTAAACTGTTCCTCTACAATTTTTCCACTTTGGGAAGGCAGGGAGAAAAAAACCCTCAAGTGACCTTTGTAGGCAATCTTTCCTGTGTCTGAACTATTTGGGATTTTTGCACACACCCACACCTAGTACAGCAGTGCTACTGGAGGGATTACAGAACAAGTAGCAATAGCACTTAGACTTATATACTGCTTCAGAGTGCTTCACAGCCCTCTCTAAGCAGTTTACAGAGTCAGCATATTGCCTCTTTCCTTATTTTATCCACCTTGGAAGGATGGAAAGCAGAGTCAACCTTAAACCTGGTGAGATTGAACCTTCAAACTGCAGACAGCTGGCAGGCAGTAGAAGTAGCCTGCAGTACTGCACTCTAACCACTGTGCCACTGTGGGCACATAATGGGGAATATATTGGGCTGTCGGAATAGCATATTTGCAGATCCCATACCCAAGGATCATCTTTCCATGTGTATTCTCCATTATGGGCTTGTTTACTCTCTTGTGAATACTTCCCTCCTTCCTGCTAATCTCTCTGATCTACAAAGGGAGGCGGGGACAAAGAAAAAAAATGCCAAGCCCAGGTCAATGTCATAAATTTGAATGGCAGTCAATAAGCAAGGACTACTGGTATTTTAGATTCATTAATGAGTAATACAGTGGCATGATTTTTTATAAGAAATTCATGGAAAGAGCAGGAAAATAAATTCTGCAGGACAGGGCCAGTTGCTCATTCTCTTTTTATTACATCATAAAACAAAATTCAAGAGATGCCAGCAAGCAGGGCAAAATAGGGCAAGTTGCTAAAACTCAAGCTGGGGCTGCCATGTAGGTCAAGATTCAGCCTCACAACCCAATGGAAACCTGACCTATTTGCGAACTGACCATAAAGTTGTCTTTACCGTCTTACTCTGTGGGCCACAGCTAAGAACACACCGACTGTCAAGCTCAAAGCCATTGGTGCAGTTGTACATCCCTTCAAAGACTGGTGGAGGTGGTTTACAAACCACAGGAGTGCAGCTCCCTTCCTCCCAGAAGCCAGTTTCAAGGCAGTGGATATTCAAAAATGTTCTGGGGATTTAAGAACAAAAGACGAAGTGATTATGTCATTGCAACTCTGTATCAAAATAGCTCCCAAAAATTAAACCAATCATGGTGTTTTGTGAGGACTTTGGGGATTCATATTCCAGCATTCTGTTGATCAAATATGATAAATTACCCTTTTGAGTCCACCTTCTTTTCCCCTTTCCTACCCAGGTAGGTTACTTCAGGCAGATAGACTAAAATATTTTAGAATCTGCATCTTGGGCCTCTCCTTAGTAAATTCTTTCCTGTGGTTTCTCCTGTGGGTTTTTTTTTTCAGCTCTGTTAAGAAATTACACAGCCTCCATGGATGTGTTCTGAATATGTCTATTTACTTCTGGAAGACACTGTTGTACTGCCACATCATAACTATCCAAACAGCCTATTTATTTAGCACATTTTTATTCCACACTTCATTTGCAAAGCACAGGTCTCTTCTGATAACTAAGGTTACTTTTCCACATTTATAAGAATAAGCTCTCCAAGTAAACAGCAACTGGAAGATTTGGAACATGTCTTTGTATAGCAGCCCTGGCTATATTATGATGGAAAATAGAAATCAGCATATTTATCAAACTCCATAAATGCACAGCACAGATTTTTAGACATTTTGATATAGCATGCTATAAGTACATGGGAGTGGCAGGAATAAGGTTAAGAACTTCTCTTGAAAATAAATAAATCTAATCTAATCTAATCTAACTTTTCTTGAAAAATGAACTTTATTGGACTTCCGGTGGCAATGTCAAGGCAGTGCAGAGAGGAGAGGATGAGCACTGTCTTTTAACCTCTGATTTAATCTCTGATTTTTCCTGCCAGGCAGGCTGTGTTTAGAAGACCACCTAGAACAGAAGGGAAGCCCTGGGGACAGCAAGGAAGAAAGCAACTGCCTGTTGGAATGAAGGAAACCCTCCTTTACCTGGTGCAAATACAATCTGTCATGTCATTTTCACATGGCTGATCTGAGGCCACGACAACTACTCAAGCTTTGGGAAGTATAAAAGTGAGTAGCAGATTGTGCCCATTCCCATTACAGTAGACTTCCATATGAGCAGTGATATGAACTAACAAATAGAGCAAATTCCAAAGATTTTGGCCAAGGGAATGAAGCTCTGGCAAGAATGTGATTGAAAGAGACATGACAAGATTACTTTGAGGAGTTTGCCAGGAATGTAAAGGCTAAAAAATTCAAAGTAAGAGTGAAAGTGATAGCAATAGAGTGAAAAACGACAAAGAGAATTTAAAAAGAAGTATGAGGAAAATAAAAATGTATGCTGCAGTAAGAGAAAATACTGTAAAGAAAGTCAATTTAAACTCAGAGGAAAATGGTGCACTGGGAAAAATAATTAAAAGACTTTCGGAATGGCCAGTGAAAGAAAGAATTAGACCAAGGAGATCAATGTAAGAAAAAACGAGAGTGCTTGACTTGGAGATCAAGATTGAAAGTGAAAACACCAGAAAGACCTTTTGCAACAGGAGAGAAGAAAAAACATTGAACCTCAGCAATTAGAGGCAGGGAAACTCCAAATATGATAATATAAAGATTATTTGGAAGTTTGAGAAGGTAAAAGACTTAACAACAGCCTTGCCAAATATAAGTATCAAATGAACTGTCTTACTACAGAGACTAGTGCATGCATATAGAAGTTTTCTTCAACATTAACTATTAACTTCGTTTACAGTACTATCTTTATCTTTATATATTAACTGTATTAATTTAAGGTATTAAGATATAAGCATTTAGAATATTAAGCTCAAATAGGAACTTTATTTATTAGAATTGATTTAGTTTGTCAAGTTAATTAATTAATTAAAATAACCAATGTAATTAAGGGTTTCCTTTAGCTATAGAATGTATATGGTATATTTCTACTCTAACTCATCTAAAAATATTGATAGAATAACATACTATGGCGCAGTGGGTAGAGTGCAGTACTGCAGGCCACTAAAGCTGACTGCTAGATCTGCAGGTCAGCGGTTCAAATCTCATCATCGGCTCATGGTTGACTCAGCTTTCCATCCTTCCAAGGTGGGTAAAATGAGGACCCAGATTGTGGGGGCAATATGCTGGCTCTGTTAAAAAATGCTATTGCTAACATGTTGTAAGCCACCCTGTGTCTAAGGAGAAGGGCGGCATAAAAAATTGAATAAATAAATAAATACTGTGGGAAAGCAAGGTTGGAAACCAAAAAAGGAATCATCGGTGGGGGTAAAATGGTAATTTGGGAAGGAACATATATAAAATACTAGAACACCAAGATAGAGTATTAAAAGAAATGACGAGTACCACCACAGCAATCCTGAGGACAGGAAAATAGCTGCTACACCTATCCAATAGAACAATAAAACAATAGAAGAAACTTTATCCAAGGAAAAAACAAATATAAACCTGATTCTACAAATGGGGCAATCCACTCTTCAAATAATACAAGAAACAGTGTTAAAGCTCCAAGAAATGATGACAAATGGTCATGGGGATCACACATACAAAACCTAGACAATACAGTAGGCATGATCCAAGAAACAATACAAAAAAATGAACAGAAAATACAAGCGATTGAAACAAACCCAAACAAACAGACCTAAAAATGAAAGGAGCAAATAAGGATCTGGAAAATCCATTAATCCACCTTGAATTGGATTGAGGCTCCTTTTATCTCAGATTCCAAAATGTAATAGAACAAAAGATGATAAATAAATATAAACTTGAATGTAATGATATGTAAAGAATAGGTAAATGACCACGGTTATGTATAAAGTATGGAAACCTGTTAAATGGGGAAACAAACAATAAAAACCTTTGAAATAAAAGGAAAAGAAATATGAACTTAATTAATAAAATAAATAAAAGTTTGTTTGCAAGGTCTTTGCCAAGAAAACAAAAGAGAGGCGGAAGTGGATATTTATTTATTTATTATTTATTACTTAGATTTGTATGCCGCCCCTCTCCGAAGACTCAGGGCGGCTCACAACATGTGGAAACAAATCATAAATAATCTAACAAATTTAAAATTAAAAGATTTAAAAGACCCCATATACTAACAGACATACACACAAGCATACCATATATAAATTAAACTCGATATGCTGCTCCTTCAGCATTCTGCAAAACGATGAAAAGGAACACATGGGAAATTAGAAAGCAAAGTGAGAATAGAAATTAAAAAATGGTAATGGAATATGAGCATGATACCAGAATTGTCTACTTCCTTGTGATTCATTTGAAAACATACCACAGAGAGGGGAAACAAGGATATTTAGCATATGAAGGCATCTAAATAGCAACATAATAGAAGCACAAATTTGTGCTGGCAAAGATTTAACAGGCAGAGAGCACTTCAGTACCCAAACTGAGCATTCCAAGACTCAGTCAGACTCTGTGTCAGCCAGTAAGGCTATTGTCCTAAAATCACACTGAATTCAAGGCTCCATGATGTGTTTATGTGCTAAACAAGTAAAATAAAATAAAATTGAAAAGCGCTTCAAAAACAGAAACTTGGGTGAAAAACAAACTGTCTACTTTCTCTGAATAGTAGGGAAACATGTGCCCCGCCTTCCAAAAGAAACTTTTTGGAAGGTCATACAAGACTTTTGTGCTCTTGCTAACAAAAGTAACACACAAAATTAAGATGGCAATTGCAATAGGGTGTGAGAAAAAAAATGATTTTAACTCTACAAAGAGATTTCAAGCTGGCATAAAAGAAGAGAACCTGAAGCATGATCATTGTGCAAGTCTCCGGAGCTGATGTAAAATTTGATGCCATAATGTAATGTTTAACGTAACTGCAAAGGGACATCAAGTACATAGAAATATTAAAATTAAATAAGTTTTAATTCAGTCTAGATATTTTTAGGACTGAAAAATTTTAGTATGTGACGCAGAAACACAAAACAATGTATCAGAAAAATGCTAATCTTTCATTGGTACCTTAGAAATTAGCAAACTAACCATGTCTTGTTAACTTACATTTTATTTAACTTTACATTTTACATTTAACGCAGGGGTCCCCAAACTTTTTACACAGGGGGCCAATTCACTGTCCCCCAGACTGTTGGAGGGCCGGACTATAAAAAAAACCTATGAACAAATCCCTATGCACACTGCACATATCTTATTTAAAGTAAAAAACAAAAATGGAAACAAATACAATATTTAAAATAAAGAAGTAATTGAGTAATTAAGTAATAAAGTAATTTATACTTCTTTATTAACAAGTAAATTTAAACTTAAATCAACAAACTCCCTCCATTTCTCCTTCCTTCCTTCCTTCCCTCCCTCCCTCCTTCCTCTCCACTTCTCTCTTCCCTCTCTCTTTTCTTCCTTCTCTCTCATTTGTTTCATTTTCCTCTCCCTTATTTTCTCTCCATCATTTTCTCATTTTTCTTTCTCTTTTTCTCTCTCTCTCACTCTTTCCATCTATCCCCCTTTCTCTCTTCCTCTCTATCACTCCCTCTTTCTCTTTCTTTCTCTGTCCCCCCTCTCTTTCTCTCACTCACTCTTTCTCTCTCCCTCTATCTCTCACTCTTTCTCTCTCTCCTTCTCTATCTCCCTCTTTCTTTCTCTCCCTTTCTATCTCTCTTGCTTTCTTTCTCTCTCACACTCTATTTCTATCTCTCCCTCTCTTTCTCTTTCTCTCCCTCTCTCTCTCCCCTTTTCTCTCTCTTGCTTTCTTTCTCACTGTATTTCTATCTCTCCCTCTCTTTCTCTCCCTTTCTCTCTCTCCCTCTCTCTTTCTCTCCCTCTTTCTCTCTCTCTTGCTTTCTTTCTCTCTCACTTTCTCTCTCTCTTGCTTTCTTTCTCTCTCCCCTCCTTTCTCTCTCTCTCGTACACCTTGCCGGCAACAGAGAGAGAAAGAGAGAGAGAGCGGAGAGTGGCTTGTCGGTCCACGGCCCCCTGGATGAGTGGCTCCGCATGGCCCCAGCACCGGACTTCGCCGTTGCCTCCGCCTCTGCCCAGGTCTCCAGCTAACCCCCTGAATTAGCCCAAACAGAGGCAGCGGCAGTTTCAAGGGACCAACATACAGTCCTTCTCGGCACTGCATTGCTGCAGCCTCTGAGCTCCGCTGCTGTCCCCGGGCACTGTTCGCTTTTAAGGGAGAGGAACTGTTGCTGCTCTGCCATAGGGCAGCAACAGTTTTTCTCTCTAAAGGCAGCAAAGAAAGGGGCCAATTGCAGGCCCACTTTCCTCTCCATCCCTTGCCTCTGTACCGCCTCCTCGCTCAGCAGAAGACCGTGGTGAGTGGACAGGAGATTCGGGAGCTTATTATATCTATTAATAAAATCTCGTGTGCTGCCGCGGGCCGGATTAATTGCCTCTGCGGGCCGCATCCGGCCCCCGGGCCGTAGATTGGGGACCGCTGTTCTAATGGCACATTTTGATCAGCAGTAACCTTGCATTGTGCTAAAGAATTTTGCTTACAAACAACATCTGATCTGCATGATTTTTCTGAATTTACACTCTGTGGATTGATTTTATTTTAAGCCAAGAATATACAAAAGTATCACATTTTAAACACTTCAATATTTGTAGAATATGTTGGCATGTGATCATGATGCCTACCAAATCAAAATAAATTATTTTGAAGTGATACATATAATTGAGAAAACAAAATTATATACACCTGAGCACCTGAACAAAGCATCATTTTAGGGGGAAGAATATCAGTTTTTGAGCTGTACAGGTGCATGATTATTTAGCCAGGACCACAGCTAGCTATGTTGTGCCCCAAAGTTCCCTATAATGTAAAAGAATGTTTGCTGGCCCCGCTTTAGCCTCAGGCTTCTCCAGGCTCTCATAGTCTCTCCCACAAGGAAACAATTCCACTTTGCAACTTCCCTAACAAGGCCCCCTTCTCTGATTCATATTCAAATCCATTTGGAAACATGCAGCCAGTTCCTGTGCCCCCTTTCTCTTCATCATCCTGAAACTATACAGTTTTGGCTTGGCACAGAGGCCTCTGTGAAATTACTCTCTCCAGCTCTTTGTCATTTTTGTGGCTTTTCTCTGAATCCTGTCCAGCATGTTAATATCTCTCTGGTAAAGAAAAGAGGTTTAGTTGCCAGAAAATAAAAAATAAAAAAATACAGGAACAACAACTTGTGCTGCTGAAACAATACTGCTTTACTATACTAAGAAAAGGAGTGGGTCTTATATAATGCATTACTAAGGAGGACAGCCCAGAAGCACTCTGACCTGGTAAAGGCCTGGCTATGACGTCCACAAAGGTGATAATAAGCAGAGCTCTTCAGTGGATGTAATTAAAGCCATCCACCCACTGATATATAATCATCTTCAGATAATTTTTTGAACTATGGTTTTTGAAGAGCAATAAAAAACAGTTTCTATTATTATAAATCTAACTCTAGTGTTTATAAACATTGTAGATATCAGGGGCAGATTCCTATTATCGCCAATACCGGTGCGCTGCCTGTGCAGATTTGGCAAGCATGCATGTACGTGTGCATGCCCCAGCATGTTTTTGTCTCTGCGCAGGAAGAAAAATCTTGCAAGGGGATGGGCACATGAAAGAGATTTTGGTTATATTTTTGCTTCCACGCATGCACAGGTAACCAAAGCTGCACCCGCAGCGATCACTACTGGTGCTCCGTCCTTTACCATACTGATAGCAACCTACTACTGGTAGTTATTGACCATAAAATGTAAACAGTAGATATTGCAACAGAAACTCACTTTTGCTTTTATTGCCTTTTAATAATTTACACTACTCAAACAATTGATCCCTTCCTAATCCAGGCTCCACAATTTATGAACTCCGAGGACAGCTCTGCATTGAGCTCTCCAGCTTTGAATTGTCACCTCGCAGGTTCTAGACCCTTTTCTGGATAGAAAGCAGGAAATTCTGTGAGTCTTGAAGCTGATGAAAGCAAGTAGCAAATGTCTTTTTTTCTACTTGTTAAATTCATATTTTAAGATTAAAATCTATGCAATCGTTGAATTGCATAGAATAATAGAAGTCCTTTCATGTGGTACATAATTTGTTGTATTTTAAAAAAATAAAACCTTGAAACTACAGATTTATCATTGCTTCATTTTGGTATAAATAAGAATAGGAAATTAAATCAAAAATAGAAACAAATAAGTAAATAAAATTATTCCTAGCACAATTTTCCTGCTCCATTGCTTGCTGCTGACTTACCCCTTGAATTTCAGATATGCCTTCAGTTTACAGATTTAGAACTTCGTATAGGATCCATCTGAGGTCTATTATGGATATAGAATAAACCACTGTTGGGCATCCACCGTTGGACAAACGATTGAACATCCCAGCATCACTTCTGAGAAGTTGCACCCCTTTCACTATTACCCAAGAGAAATAAACTAACTAGAAACTAGCCAGAAACCAAAAAATTCCTTGTTTGTCTCACTCCTTGCAACCCAAAACGAAAACCATAATCTGTTTTTGGATTCCAGTTACCAGTAATTTATTGGATATCAGTTAGTTTAACTACTTTTCCTAATAAAAGAACTTGCAGTAGATCAGATAGCAGATGATAATAGATGACTAGTTGTATCATGAATAATAAATACTAAATACTCAGCATATTATGATTTACCATTATATTCAACTATTTCTTCTGCTCTCACATGTTACTGCAATTTATAAAATATAATTGTGAATACATGTTTTTATTTAATTGTTTGTCAGCTTTTTTTCTAATGGACTTTCAAAAGCAGGTTTTGATCCTCCTGTTTCATAAAGCCAATATTTAAATTCCTAATGAACTCTGATGGGCAGGACCTTCAAGAGAGAAAATGGGTATTACGGTAATTCTCTACTCAATGAATTTACAGAAATTGTTATCACATATGTAGTCATAACCACTGGCTTAGAAGGTTTCACAAATCAATAAAGAATAAATCTATTAACAATTATTATCCACTCTTTATTCCTTAGGCAAGGTGTTACTGAACGTGCCAAAGTCCAGATTTTAAAATTCTTTACTATGTTCACAGCACCAAATACTAGCTGAGAAGAAATAATGTTATATTGCACTGTGAAAATTCCAAAATATATTATTGGCCATTATTTGAGATTTGGAGTTAGTTGAAAAACAAATTATTCGCATCTGTGCACTGGTTTGTTTTGTTTCGTCTGTATGCAGCAAATACGCAGCACTATGGGGGAAATGATTTCTGTGCTCTTACATCTTGGATCCCCAAACTTTAAGACATGCGGATTTCAAAGCTGCCTGGAGAATTCTGGGAGTTGAAGTCCACAAGTCTTAAAGTCTTTTTCTACCCTCAATCTTGTATGTTTCTAAGATGTGAATGCTCCAACACTGGAACTTTTAAAGAAGATGTTAGATAACTATCTGTCTGAAGTAGTGTAGAGTTTCCTGCCTAAGCAGGGGGTTGGACTAGAAGACCTCCAAGATCCTTTCCAACTCTGTTGTTGTTGTTGTTATATAGTAAACATTTCACAATGGGAGTAGTACAGAAGGCAGAGAAATTCAGCAGGTAGGACTGGAGAAGTTTTAAAAGTTCCATTAAGAAGTATGAGAACTAGAAAGAAACTTATTTGAAACACTTTTTTCCTGGAGATGCAGATGTCACCACTAGTTGACCCTGTAGTTCTTTCCTAGTGCCGTTTCCATAACAATGAAACATCAAAGAAGATAAATGGATACTGATATATGTGAGACCTTAAAACACATATTTCACTCATTATGAGAATAACACACCATCAGTAGAAATGCATGAATTCATTTCCAATCTAGGATATTTTTGCTTGAGTTCACTCTTTTTTTTTAGAATGAATTTACTCTACTTGATTCCAGAAGACAGAGGTCAATTCCATTCCCAAATTCAACTGCCAAGAGTTTTATTAAAAAAAATAAATTGATATGGATTTCTGAGCCAAGCACTGAGCAGCAATGCTTGCAGAAGAGTAGAATCAGAAAGAAAGCGACATTCCAATGGGCTCGTTAGCCTGTAAGGGGCAGTTTTTATTGGAACTCACAAAGATCAAACTGCTCAAGTTTCCAAGCAGGTCCACAGTTTGCCCAATTCCCTTTGTGACTACAAAGCATATTATATGGAAATAGCATATTGATGACAAGATACATCCACTGTTTGTGAACATATCTAAAAGTAAGTCGGGCTCTGATCAGACAAGAAAACTGGAAGGGATGACAAAGAAAACCAAGGAAGTAGCAGTTCCTGGGTGACTGTGGCTGTCAGGTCTGCCATCATAAATGCTGGGAGTGTAAAGGGTGGTGGTGGTGGTGACATGATAAAAAGAACTAGAGATGCCAATCCGGAACAGATCAGCAGATCCAAAGACACAAGCAGGAGCCAACCAAAGAAACACCAAATCTCAACACTGCTGCCAAAACAATAAATTTGAATACTATTGGACAGAGTGCAGTGGTCACGGGGGGAGTGCAAGGGAAAAAGGGAAAAGAGCAGGCTTTATGCAGAAAATATTCAGCTCCACCTTTGCTTATGTTGTAACCCCTTGACTTTAGAAAGAGTACAGTGGTACCTCTACTTATGAACTTAATTCGTTCCTAGAGAGGCCCTACGGAGGCTTCTCCCCACCTTTTCTGGCCCTGTTTTCTCCCAGGAGATTCCTAGAGAGGCCCCACAGAGGCTTCTCCCTGCCTTTTCCGGTTGCAGTTTCAGAGGCTCGGGTTTAAGTGGAAAATGGTTCTTGAGAAGAGGCAAAAAAATCTTGAACACCCGGTTCTTATCTAGAAAAGTTTGTAAGTAGAGGCATTCTTAGGTAGTGGTACCACTGTATACCTTTTACTACAAATGTAGTTGAGAGTCTTTCTTTCCTAAATGCCCAAGCTGGACAATTGTGACAATAGCAGCAGTGAAGTACTTGTACTATATTATTAATAATCTCAGGAACACTGGTTTAGTAATCTCAATGCAGTAGTAGGTCTAGAAAACAGAACGGCATGCTATGGGTAGATCCAAGGTGGAATGGATCTATGCCCTTCCCGTTGACCTGAACCATTAGAAGTTCCAAGAACAATCACTGGAGGAATTATTTGTCCATATAATGATGTATATTCAACAGACTGAATGGAAAAGGGTTAGTATTCAGCCCTCCTAGTGATTGCCTTTAGAGCTGACTCAGTATCCATAAACAGCAACATGCTGTTCATCAAAACTGTTATTTGTTAGCTCTACAAAACAATCTTTCATTTCCTACTGTCTTCATTAAAAATTGCCAGTTTCTTTCAGCTTGTTATTGAGCAGAGTACAACACTGCTTAGCAACCAACAGCCAACAGTAAGTAAGTTTATTTATCGAACATCAAAAATAAATTAGTTTATAATGTCTGGTGATTTTGTACCTAAAGTAAAGCTTGATGCAGGAATTATTCTATGCAGCTCAATCTGACACAGTAATCCTTAACAAAATCATCTAAAGAAAATCATCAGGTGCCTGAAAAATCTGTATGTCCTTACCTAACCCTGAGACATTTTGTGTATCCATGTGTGTGCAGAGGAATTAAGCATCTGGTCACAGGGCCAAGCATCCAGTTTACTGAGAGGCACCAAAAAAAGATCAAGCAATAAGACTAAGAAAGGAAGTGGGAACAAGATTTTTAAAATTCACTCTAAATATTATTTTGTAATGGAGCCATTAGCATTTCTTCTGATCCTAAAAACAGACATTATTTAGGATTAGCAACTGAGCCAAAACAAAAATCAGAGAGTTTTTAAAATCCATCCAACATTGAAAGAGTAATAATGGAAGCCACAAGATGATTTATGAGGCTGTGTTTGTTACAGGCTTCAAGGTCAATCTTGAAAAAATAACAACCCATACAGCAAATGGCTGGCTATTTCCCAAATGGATGTAACGGTGGCCAGAATTGAGTGCCAAGAAAGAGGGCAATAAATTAGCCCCTAAACTAACACGAACTGTCAGAGCAGGAGATTCAATTATTCCAAGCAACAAAGAAAGAAAAAGAAAGAAATGCTGTCAATAGGAAATTGGATTATAATACAATTGATCACTCTGATGGTATCTAATTCTGTCACCGATTCTCAGTGTGTGGTTAAAACATTAATGGGGGGAAAATCCACCTACTTACATCTAATTCTTCACAAGAAGAGCAAAATTATCAGGCTAATACTCTGTCACATGTGGGAGTAAGGCAGTTTTCATGCTGGGAAAATGTGATCTATGGCAACATTCCCTCCTTTAATGATAGAGTTAGGCAAAAATAGACAATGTGTAAAACCTGTCATTTGTAAATAGATAATATATATAAATGTACAGTAAAACATGTAGACTAGAAATATATTTTGCATATATGTTTTGGCAAACAAATAAACAAATTCTTTTGCTAATGTTCCAACAAAGATTTAAATTATATAGATTATTTTTTTAAGTGTTTCTACATGTCACAATCTTGACCTAATCTCAAACCAAAAGAAGAGTTGGAATCAGAAGGAGGTATCTGTCAATGGCTTATGTATTTACAACTGAAAGAAATCAAAACAAAAAAGGTATGAGTTTGAATCTGTAAACTGTGAATTTGAAATTTTATTGTCTGCTAAAGAACACATCATTGCCAAGATTTATAAATATGTGAAACATCGTATGATTCAATAGGCAGAAAACTTTGGCTATAATATGATGCTTGAGCAATGGGAAAACCTGTGGACAAATTCATCTAAAATTTACACTGAACTATAATTTAAAAGAACATTTTTACTAAATTATGCATGGCTGATATCTAATATCTGATAAATTGTCAAGGATGTACAAAATGTATACATTTGAGAAATGCAAATGTAACTACAACGAAGGAACTTTTTATCATCTTGGATGGATTTGTAATAAAGCAAAGAAATATTGGGGGAAGATTTATATTTTAATTGAGAATTTTTAAAAGATGGATGTAAAGCTGGAAAGCTGTTTAGGACTTAGATTTAAACATTAGGCTTCCTTTTAGACAAGGAACTTGAAAAAAATGGATCTTTGTCCTTGTATAGGTTGGCTGCAGTGATAATTTCTTATGTGCAAAGATGGAAAGATACATCAATGCCCTTGATGGAAGAATGAATGGACAAAGTGATAGAGTTAGAAGAAATGGCAAAATAAACTTTTATTCAGAGAAAAGAATAATCTAGTTTACTTCTATCTGAAAACCGCTTCTAGACTTCATGCTTGAGGCTGAAAAAAACCCTTGGCTTTAGGACTAGTTTATTGTACAAATCACTAGTATTTACTCGAAAAGGTAAAGGCAGTAATTTTACTTTGTACAGTAGTCTATTGCTTTGAAAAATGTTGGAAGCTGGTGCTTCTGTTTTTGTTTTTCCTTTTTACCCTACACTTCTCCTTTCCCTTTCCCATTTCCCTATCTTCATTTTCATTTGTATTTCACATTATGATAATCCTATTTTTTTAAAAAAAAGATTACCGAAGAAAGGCATACAAGCTCAATTTAAGCTCATTCAAAAGAAATGTGACACTTGCTAAACTGACGAATTATTTTTTGGTTTATTTTCATATTTAAATATTGCTGGCCAGTAAACAGAACACTTGATAACAAATAATTAGATCAAAAAAGTTTAGTTCCGAATAGAGTTGTGAAAAAAAATCCATGTTATTACAGCCATCTGTTTAAATGTAAAGGTTGATGCCACCATAGAAATCAGAACAGAGCAGATGGAAAACAGGCATGGACAGCTAGCTCAAACTATAAGTCTACAAGAGATAAAAATGGAAACTATTTTAAATTACTGTTTGCTTTTTTCTTACAAATATTTATTAATTATTATTTATTAATTGGACTTTTATGCTGCCCCTCTCCAAGGACTTGGAGCACTATATTGCACTAAATTCTGTTAATCTAAATTCTAGGATTTATTTTACTCTGAATCAAAGTCTTAGGTCTTTACAGTTAGGCTGCTTTAAAAGAAAATATTAATTACTAGTCCTAGCATTCCTATTAAGAGAGGCAAAATAGCAATAGCTATTGTTTCCTGGTGTTTCCTGGAATTAGAGTTTGCACCATTTGATCCATGGTATGTCTTCTATAAACTCCACTGGTAGTGGGCAATTCACTCACGAAATGGTCAGCAACGAAATGGTCAGCTTCATATCATATGCTAGATTAGGGCAAAAAAGGGTTTGAATCATTCAGGAAGATATGAGCCAAGTCACTGTTTTAGCCTGGTTGATACAATGTGCTATAAAATTATGACATATAGTAATTTAGTATAATTGTTAATCCATACCATGTTGTGGGAACACTACAATTGTGTGCTGTTGGTCTTGGGTTTAATATATTGTGACTGGATTCCCACAGGAATTCTAAAAAAGGAAAAACACCACTAAGGCTATAGAGTTCTTACTCTTATAAAACCAAATCTTTGGAGATGCACCGAAAAGTTTGCCAGATTAAAAGTTTGCCTTAAAGGTTTGGAAAAAATAGATTAACATTCTTTAATATTTTAAATACTGGCCAATTAAGATTTGATCATTTCCTGAAAATTCATGAATGCCCATTGGATTAATAGTTCTGGATAAAATATCAAAATCTTAATACATTATTTAAATAAAAATGTTGGTGGGTTGTTTAAGGAAAATGTTGCAATTGAATTGGCATTGTAAAACAGTCACATTCTTCAAGGACTAGAATGTCTGTCCCCAATTTCTTTGTTGTTTTTCTTTTTTTTTCCTTTTTGGCCATAATGCATGATATAGCTAAAAACTAATTGATTTTACGATCATTCCATAGTCATTACTTTTAGTTTGTCCACATCTTTTCTGTCTAATTGTACACATTTATGTTGCAGGAGGTGCCTTTGCACATGTTGCATCTAAGATTATCCTTCATTGAAGTAAATTTAAGTCTCTCTTACTATAACAGCCAAGGCAAGAAATACAATGACCGAATCCTCCTCTGATCTGTAACTTTGTATGATATTGGCAGGATTTGGAAACACTCAGCAAAGTCGTGCCAAATGAGCAGGTTTATTTTGTAAAAGCAAATATACATGAATATGATTTTTATAATTTGGAATGTAGCTATTTGATGGAAAAATGGGCTTATTTGGAACATTTCCTGGATTTTTTTAGTGCAAGAACATAAAACAGTCTGCATGCATTTCCAGTTAATGTTAGACATCTTGCTGCCAAACTACATTTTGGCCATCCTAGTTATATCCTAATTCACCCACCTTGACCTTTCTGAAAGTTTTTCAGTCTTTACTCTGCTGTTTATTTCCACTTGCCTTTCTCACCTTCACCTCTTTTTACTTTTTTTGAAATCTAACCCATTCAGTTATCCTGTTTGGATAATAGGATGCCTACAGGGAGAATTAAAGATGTGAAGGCAACCAGGCATCTTTCCTGCTTTCATTAAGAAGTTTGTTAGATAATAGGTTGTTGGTTTTTAGGTGGAGGGTAATGGATTAATTTATTATTGATTCCATGTCTTCGCAGGTGACACAACATAAAGAGATTGGTCTGTAATTTTCAACATTACTTGAATCTCCTTCTTTGAAGATAGGGATTATTGTAGCTAGTGACCATAATTTGGGAAAGAAGCTTTAGTTTAACCATGTGAGCACTGTTACTATTTGTGTTGTCTTTAGTTATTATTTTGTCTCTTGAGAGTCATTTTGCAGAGTGATTAATGTGCCAGGTTAGAAACCAGTTTAGTCCCACCTTAGGTAGAAAGTCAGCTTAGTGACTTTGGGCTGGCCACTCTCTCACAGGGTTAGGAAAGCAGCAATGGCAAATCACTTCTCCCAAAACCTTGTCAAAATAATTGTAGAGACTTGTCCAGGCAGACGCCAGGAGTCAATAATGATTTGAATAAACACCCACGCAAATCTTACTCTTAAAATATGAACATGCATATTTTTGAGTTGTCAGATGACAGTTTGTGAACTGGCCTTGGCAAGTATGTAAAAGTCAACAAAAATAATTAAATTTTCAAAGAAACTGAACCGCATATGATAGTAAACAAGATAGTGATGCAGTTCAATCTCTCATTTTTAGAAAATTAGCTAATTGATTTAAAGGAAACAACATATGTACAAATGCAATGATATATTTATGTTTATACAGGTGGGGGGTCCTGCTTACCTCTGCTACCAGTGTGCCTTGGAGCGAGATTTGGTGAGAAGATTTGGAGAAATCTCACCAGAAGATGCACAGGCCTATGAGATTTCGGTGATTTTTCTTTGCTTCCACGCTTGAGCGGAAGCAAAAAAACGCCAAAAATCACCAAAATCTCACGTGCCCTCTCGTGAGATTTTGCTTCCTGTGCATGCGCAGAGCCCAATCTTGCCCTAACACACCCAGAGCTGCACATGCAGCTCCAGTTTCTCTAGCAGAATGCTGTCCACCCCCACCCATATTTATGCAATAATATATTATTTATTATGAGCAATGTAAATTTTATTACCTAAGAAGATATAATTTTAACAGCTGCAATTCTGTTATTTGTAAATTAGCCTTATTTTAAGCCATAGATGACAACCAATAGCTTAATAGAAGAGTTATATGTACCACCTATATAGATAGTCCTCACTTACCAACCATTCATTCAGCTACAATAATGGTGAAAAAAATTATACCCCATGACTATTTAGGAACTTCACAGCATTCCTGAGTCAAATATCATAATTTTTATTTTCCACAGTCATTGTAATTCATGAAAGGGGATGACTCTTTAGGGATTTTAATATGAAATATATTGTGAAATGCATTATATTAATCAGAACTAAAGGGATATGCAGTCCTATTAATATTTCTTACAGTAAGTACCTGTTTTCCTGCACCTGGTCTCTTTTTTTCCTTCACCTTGCCCCCTCAAAGAGTAGACTGATTGGAGAGAAAGGGATTGAAAGAAAGTAAGCTCTCTGCTCTTCTACAAATTGAAAGCAATGTGTCCATACCAGCAGCCTACAGTACTTTCTTGAAATCTCTTCCTCTTCAATCTCTCTGCTCTGCAAGAGAGGGGGAGAGAAAAAGACCGTTGAACTTACCTGAACGGTCTTCTCGATGCACTGCAAGGAGAGTCCAAGATGGGTTATACTTCAGTCTGATTGGCTGGGACTGAGTTTTAATTTAAATAATTATTAGGCAGGCACCGCCTCCCCCCCCCTTAGCCCTCCAGTCTAAAGTAAGGCGAAGGAGCAGTAAAGCAAAACCATTTATTAAACAATTTAACGATCAAACACCAAACTTATGAAATTCAAACCCCCACAGTAACCCTGGTCCCAGAATCGGGAGGGTTTGGACTCTCCTTGCAGTGCATCGAGAAGACCGTTCAGGTAAGTTCAACGGTCTTTCTCCAATGCACTTGCAAGGAGAGTCCAAGATGGGATATGCCCAAGTTATAATTACAGGGAGGGACAGGACTGGGCCAGGGGAGCCTCATAGGAACAGACCCCTTGTAGCACCCTCCTCCCAAATGCAGCTTCCTCTGAAGCAAAGGAATCAATCCTATAATGTTTGATGAAGGTTGACGGAGCCGCCCACGTGGCCGCTCTACATATATCCTCTAAAGATGCCTGGGTACGCCAGGCTGAAGAAGCAGCTGCACTTCGAGTCGAATGTCCTGTTATCCCCGGAGGAACTGGGGATCCTTTAGTCCTATATGCCTCTGAAATGCACTCCCTCAACCATCGACTGATAGTTGGGGAAGATACTTTGGTACCCCTGCTTCTAGTGGAAAAGGACACAAACAGGGCCTCTGATGTTCGAACAGGCTGAGTCCTTCTAACATAAATTTTTAGGACTTGTCTCACGTCCAGTTTGTGCCACCTCAAAATTGATGGGTGAGTTCCTCGAGTACAGAAGTCCGGCAGTACGATATCCTGAATCCTATGAAAGGAAGTGTTCACCTTAGGGATAAACGCCGGATCTAGTCTAAGCACTACTCTGTTAGGTTCAAACTTACAGAGGTCTGGTCTTATGGACAACGCGGCAATCTCAGAGACCCTCCTGGCTGAAGTGATTGCGACCAGGAAAGCGGTCTTAAGAGTCAGCAACCTCAACGAAATCTGCCGTATGGGCTCAAAGGGAGGACCTGTCAAAGCGTGTAACACTAATGGAAGGTCCCAAGAAGGAAAACAATGAATCACTGGTGGTTTGAGATTGGCCGCTTCTTTTAAAAAGTCTCTGATCCAGGGATGTCTGGTAAGCGACCGGTAACTGTCCGTTGGAAGAATGGTGGCCAGAGCGGCGACATGACAGCGTAAGGTATTAGGGGCAAGGCCCTTGTCCAGTCCTGCTTGCAGAAAGGTTAACACCACCTGCGGTGACGCCCTCTGAGGGTCCAGCTGCCATTGCTCACAGAATTTGTGGAAGGCCGCCCAAGTTGCCTGGTAAATGCGTCTCGTGGAAGGTCGTCGGGCAGCTTGTATGGTGTCGATGACCGTGTCAGGTAGAGCTTGTCGTTTTAGATACTCCCGCTCAAGCGCCACACGGTTAGCTGCCACCACTGTGGTTCCGGGTGTGAGAAGGACCCCTGTGTCAGAGAAGTCCGTTGATCCGGTATTTTCCAGCTGGGAGACCTCGATAGCTGTACCAGGTCTGCGAACCATATGCGACGGGGCCAGAACGGAGCTATCAATATCACTTCCGCTCTCTCCTCCAGAATCTTCCTTATCACTCTGGGAAGGATTGACAGCGGCGGAAATGCGTATAGGAGGCCCCGAGGCCATTGAAGGGTTAAGGCATCCACTCCTTCCGCGCCCGGGGTCGGGTAGCGAGAGAAAAAACGAGGAAGTTGGGTGTTTAAGTTGGTGGCAAACAAGTCTATCACCGGCTCCCCGAATCTCCTCACCGCCTCCTGAAAGATCTCGGGGTCCAGTCGCCATTCGCTTGGGTCGAGTGTCTGACGGCTGAGCCAGTCCGCCCACACATTCTCCACGCCCGAGATATGTTCCGCCGATAGCGAAGCTAGGTTCCTCTCTGCCCATCTGAGAAGTGATGTTGACTCCTTCATTAACCGTCGTGACCGTGTTCCCCCTTGTCGGTTGATGTGGGAACGTGTGGAGACGTTGTCGGTAAGGATGCGTACATGACAGCCCCGTATTAGATGAGCCAGGCTGTGGAGGGCTAATGAAACAGCCTTCAGTTCTAGGAAATTTATGTTGATTTCTATTAGGTCCTGCGGGTCCCAGAGTCCCTGAACCATATGTGAAGAGAGGTGAGCTCCCCACCCTGTCAAGCTGGCGTCCGTTGTTATTGTAACTAGTTCCCTGTCCAAGAATATGGAGCCTTTGGTTAGTGAAGGGGACCTCCACCATTGTAGAGAGTTGCGGACCCTGGGACTGAGGGAGACTCTCCTGTGAGAGTGGCTGGTCTTGTGTCTCTGATAAGGCAGCAGGAACCATTGGAGTGGGCGTAGATGGTGTCTCGCCCATGGCACTATCTCGATACATGAGACTAGGGTTCCTAGGATCTTTGACAACTGGGCAAGAGTGGGGTAACGTTGAAGTCCCAGTTCTCCTATCAGATTCCTGATTGTTCTTTGTCTTTCCTGGGACAGGAAAACCACCCCCAGGTTGGAGTCTATAGTGGTGCCCAAGTGGGCAAGACGATGTGTCGGTGTCAGATGGCTCTTGGACCAGTTGACTGTAAAGCCATGGCCTTGTAATGTCTGGATTGTCAATAGCGAATCCCTGTATGCTTGTTCTCTGGTCTTTGACAGAATGACGATATCGTCGAGATACGCCATCACGCGTACCGACTGGCGTCTGAGACTCGCCGTGAGGACGTCCAGTAATTTTGTGAACGTCCTGGGAGCGGAAGAAAGGCCAAAGGGCATCGCCTTGTATTGGAAGTGCTTGCCATTGAGGTAGAACCTCAGGAATTGCCTGTGATGCGGAAATATGGGTACGTGAAGGTAGGCTTCCTTCAAGTCTATGGATGTCATAAAGTCCTTTTGTGTTATGGAGGCCAGGATGGACTTTAGTGAATGCATCTTGAATCTCCTGTATTTCACATAGAGATTCAATTGTCGAAGGTTGAGGATCATACGTACTCCTCCTGAGGATTTTGGCACTAGAAAAATCACCGAGTAAAATCCCTTGCCTTGATGAGCCAAGGGAACCTCCTCTATGGCCCCTATCTCTATAAGGTGAGACACCTCTTGGAATAGGAGTTTCCTCTTTTGTGGATCTGACGGGATACGACAAGGTAGGAAGCGCTGGGGGGGGGTGTCGGATGAACTCGATCCGCAGACCTTGGGAAACTGTAGATGTCGCCCACGCATCCGATGAAGTGGTTTCCCAGATGTCCGGGAAAAGCTGTAGTTTGCCGCCTAAGGGGATTCCGCATTGAGAGTCATTTGTTCTTCCTAAAGCCCCTGTTGCCTCCTCTGAAGGGGCGGCGGCCTTGGTACGATCTACCTCGGTCGGACTGGTAGGCCCTGTCCGACCTGAAAGATCCCTGGTTGAAGGAGCCCTGAAAGTACGGCCTCGCCGCCTGGGGATGGGTCGAGGAGGGCTCTGCTCGAAAGGGCTGTCGCCGTTGGTAGGGGGTGGAGCGCCTATCCTGCCGCCTGTTAGCCCTGGGCATCACCTTCTTCTTGTCTCTGTCCTCGACCAGGACATCGTCAAGGACCTCCCCGAACAGCTTCTTCCCCTTGAACGAGGATGAGGCGAGACTCCATTTAGATTTGACGTCCGCCTGCCAATTGCGGAGCCAGATGAGTCTGCGCGAGGCCACGGAAGAGGCCATTGCTCGTGATGCGAATTTAGCGGCGCTGACGGTGGCATCTGCTGAAAATTCGGTGGCTGCCAACAATTTGTTGAGATCCTGACGCAGTCTGCCGTCCTCTGGGTCAGCTCTGTCCTGGATCTCCTTAATCCACAGTATCATGGCCCTGTTGAAAAATGAGGCCGCCGAGGCGGCTCGCACAGCCCAGGCTGCCATCTGGTGGGTCCTGCGAGCGACGTTCTCCGCCCATTTGTCCTCAGCCTTCAGGCCCTCCTGTGACTCAGAGGGCACTAGGGCATTAGACACCAAGCTCGTTACGGGCTTGTCCACCGTTGGGAATTCCAGCAATTCCTCCATCTGTTGGTCAAAAGTGTAAAATCTGCGGTCCAGATTGGAGGGTCCCTGGGCCACCGCCGGGTTCTCCCACGGGCGCTGAATGGTCTCCAGGAACAGATGGGAAGATGGAATGTTTACAGTCTCCTGCTTAGGAAAAACGAACAGGCCCCCTGCTGGCTGAGATGTCTCTGGCTGTGCTGCCTGACCACTCTCGCCGGCCTGATCTATGGTCAGCTTGGCCTTGTTTAGGAGCACCTTGAAGATGGAGGGCCTGAACAGGCCCGTGTATGTGGGCTGCTCTGGCGGTTGGTCATCCCCAGACAGGTCTTCTTCAGCTTTGCTGAAGTCCTCTCTGTAGGCCTCCTCCTCATCCATGGATCCCGTTGCAGACTGCGTGCCAGGAGCTGTCCAGATGTCCCTGGACCTCAATGGGAGGGGTCCCCCGGGTACCTGCTGGTGTTGCTGTGCCCCCGTGACCAGGCCCTGGTTGTAAGTGGTAGTAATTAGTTCCTGCAGGGCCGGGGGCATGTTCTGCCAGGAATCCTGGGTATTGCGAAAGCCTGCGGCCGTAGGGGTGAAGGTGGCAGATTGTGTGTATTGTAAAGGCTGCGTGGGGGGGTAGTTGGAAGACCACCCCGCAGCGTGCCTCCCCGGGCCATAGGGGTCAGGCCTGGATGGCAGCCAGGCCTGGCTCCCTCTCTCTGGGGACCAATCCCTCTCTGAGGCTGATGTTGTTATCCCCTGGTATAACGTGGGGGAGGTAATGGAGGGATTGGCAGTAAATTGCTGGGAGGGAGGTAAAGCCGGGCCAGGTGCTTTCTGTGATGCCTCCAACTGTTTTTCCAGCGCTCTGATGCGCTTTTCTGCCTCTCTCAATGAGGAGCTCGATGACTTGGCCTTAGAGGTCTTTTCCTTGGGGGTGCTAGGCTTGGAAGCTGTAGCCTCCTCCCCAACTGGCGCTGCTTGGTCCGCCATGCCTTTATTATCAACTCACAGTTTCAGTTTGAGTAGCTGAAGCTTGTTGGTTCAACCACGGGCTCCTTGCCGCCGCTGGCCACTGCCGGGAAGCGAAAGCGAAAACGGGGCTAAAAATCCCCTTCTGCGCCTGTGCTAACAGCCTGCTTCCACGAGGCTTGTGTCCCGGTAGAGCTCCAAGCCGGCGACCTCACCAACATGGCCGCCGGCTGGTTGTCATGGTGACGGAGCCTGATTGGGTGAGAGCCGTCAGCCTGGTATCCTCGGACCATCCCAAAATGGCCGCCGGATGACGTCACGGTGACCTCCCCAAGATGGCTGCCGGCTGTATCCCTGGCAACCGATGGATACATTGCCGGCGGGCGGGAAGCCAGCGATTCCCGCTCTCAGTAACTTTCCGCCGGCTGATCTTCCATTTACGAGCCGATCCGCTTTTTCTCGTGGCTCACTGGGCTCGGATCGGCTCGCCTGCCTTTATCCTCGGGGGGTGTCTGGGAGGGGAAACCTCCTCCCTCGCGGGCCGCTGTGAGAGGCGCCTCCTCTCGGCCCGTGGTGTATTCGCCGGGGGGGGGGACCCCCCGAGGCGTCAACCACCTCCTCGACCTCCGGGTGCCACCTCGGGGGTAGGCTACCCGGGCGCTCGCTCCCGAACCCACAGCCATGGCCCAGCAGAGTCCCCTCTGTCTGTGTGGGTTCCAGTAGGGAGGAGCTGCAGGCACTGGGTAAACCCGCTGGAGGTTAGGGACCCAGGCCCGCCCGAGGTGAAAAACCCCCATCTGCACCTAAAGGAAAGGAAAAGAAAGTTAGTAAACATAAAAACAACAAATTTAAGCTATATTTACAATTTCTATGTAAGAGAAGCAACTCAGGAGTCCCTTTACTGCGACTGAGTTTTTTAGACTGGAGGGCTAAGGGGGGGGAGGCGGTGCCTGCCTAATAATTATTTAAATTAAAACTCAGTCCCAGCCAATCAGACTGAAGTATAACCCATCTTGGACTCTCCTTGCAAGTGCATTGGAGAATAAGCAAATGATTTCTGTAGACAATCTCTCCTATACCTGACACCCCCTGCCCCACCCAGAGCACAGATATTGGAGGATTTTGACATGTATAAGACAGTAAACTGGCATGTAGCATCCAAAAGGCAGGGGAATCGGTAGGAGGCAAAACAAACGCCAAAGATATGAAACTGAGTACATATTCTTGTGTCTTTCCAGCCAAGAAGCATAGATATGGCCATGTGATTACTCACTTAGCAACTGCTTCACTTAGTAGCAAAGTTTCCCTTCCCAATTAGGATTGTTAAGCAAGGACTATCTGTAAGTATCCAGATGGCTCCAAGTTTGTGGCAGTTTGGGGGAAAATGAATTCTGATAGACAGTAGGTTTCCTTTTGGCATATGCAATATACATGGTATCCACTACAGTATTACTCCCAATCACTGTGAAATCTATAATAGCTCACATTGACCTGAAGTTTCAATAACGGGTTTGTCAAAAACAGATCATGCCAGTCTAATCTTATAGTGTCTTAATCTTAATTTTGACAAAATTAGTGGACCAGGGGAATGCTGTCAATGTGATTTACTTGGACTTCAGTAAAGCATTTGACAAAGTAGACCATAATCTACTACTAAATAAACTAGGAAAATGTGGGAAGGACAGCAACACCATCAGATGGATTCAAAATTGGCTAACTAACTGCACTCAATGCGTAGTGCTCAATGGAACCACATCTTCATGGAGGGATGTATGCAGTGGAGTACCCCAATGTTCTATTTTAGGCCCACTACTCTTCAACATCTTCATCAATGACTTGGACGAGGGGATAGATGGGGAACATCAAATTTGCAGATGACACCAAACTGGCAGGAATAGCCAACACTCCAGAAGATAGGTGCAAAACACAGAAGGATCTTAACAATATTGAACAATGGGCACTATCTAACAAAATGAAATTCAGTGGTGAAAAAAGTAAGGTTCTACATTTAGGTAGGAAATACAAAATGCACAGGTACAGTATATGTGGTACATTGCTCAACAGTAGTAACTGCGAGAAGAATCTGGGAGTCCTAGTAGACAACCATTTAAATATGAGCCAGCAGCTGCCAAAAAAGCCAACACAGTTCTAGGTTGCATTAATAGAGGGATAGAATCAAGATCACATGAAGTGTTGATACCACTTTATAAGGATAGAACCCTTAGCTGGTTGGGTTAGAAAGGGGGTGTCAAACTCATGGCCCATGGGCCAGATGCATCATGTGCTGGCCCCACCTTTAGCAAAGGGGGAAACAGTCCCACTATGTCACATAGTGATGCCGTGAGTTTGATTCCCATGGATTAGAACATTGTAACATATTGATATTCTATGAGATCTTTCATAGTAACAGCCATTCTGTTTATCATTCCTTCTTAATTCCATAATATCGGATTTCTCCAAATTGTCCACATTTAAATCTTCCAGAGATCTGTCAACTAGTTAGTATTCATTTTTTTTCTCCCTCCATTCTTTCAATTGTTGATGATATGTGTTTGTGTGGTGTGCATGTGTAGTGTATGAATATGTATTTGTGTACATTTTTCTTCAGTTTTGCAAAAAATAAAATAGATGCAATTTTAAAACATAGTAGTTGATTAAAAAGTAAATGTATGTCTTCAAAGCTTTTGGGTGCCACAGTACCAGATTCTATTGCATTACAGATGCCTGAGAGTTATAAATGTCACCTTCCAATACTGGTGACCATAGTATCTTGGTGTTACCTCACAGGGTTTGAACGAAGGAAGATCAATAACACATACCCAAAAATAAATTGGAAGCTTCAAGAACAAAACACTGAAGTGACATGGAGATAGAATCAGCTTCATTTCAGTTGCTATCTAATGGGTAGTTTGAACTTGGAAGACACGGCAAGATAAACACTTCTTACAAATTACTCCACTGGGCTGTCAAACTATTTCAGTTGCTCCCCAATAAAGCTAGAAACATTGTAATCTAAAGGAAAAGTTGATTTTAATCCAATAGCTTTCCCAGCTGTCCTAATATGCCTGGCAATAATTTTATTATTATTATTATTATTATTATTATTATTATTATTATTATTATTATTATTAATTAGATTTGTATGCCGCCCCTCTCCGAAGACTCGGAGCGGCTCACAACAAGCAATATACAGAGTACAAATCCAATATTAAAAACAGTATTTAAACAATCATACAACCCAAATAGACCATGCATAAATCATAATAGCTGATATAGTATCAATTTCCCATGCCTGGTGACATAGGTGGTTTTTCAGGAGCTTACGAAAGGCAAGGAGGGTGGGGAAAGTCCTAATCTCTGGGGGGAATTAATTCCAGAGGGCTGGGGCCACCACAGAGAAGGCTCTTCCCCTGGGTCCTGCCAGACGGCATTGCTTAGTCGATGGGACCCGGAGAAAGCCAACTCTGTGGGACCTAATCGGTCACTGGGATTCGTGCAGCAGTTCACTTCAGAGCATTCCTGTAACACATTGTACATAAGTACTTTTATATACATCATTTCTGATGGATGTATTTTTGGGTATATATTCACCCACATACAATTTGTGAACACTTTCTTTGAATATGTTATATTCAATATATGTAATAGCTCTGTACACTTAGTTACAACCTGCCTTGACCACTGCAACTTATTTTACCCAAATGTATCTCTGAACAGTGATCAGAAATTACAACTGTTGGAAAATATAGGAGTCAGGATGTTGGGCCAGTGCAAGATATGGGGGATCATGTGTACTGAATGTACTGAAAGAACCAACTATCCAAATAGAGATAGACTTTTCAAACCCCAAATGACTTCAGGATTTCACAATTGGAATCTGCCTGATTACTTGGATCAGCAACAGGGGAATCTTTGAAAATCTCCCTACTGCACTCCCTCACCCCAAAGGGGAAGATTAGATTCCCATTTGCATAAAATATAGAAAAAGATCAAAAATAATTTTTTATCACCAAACATAACTGTAAATTCTGTTTCTGATATTTTCACTATACTGGATTTAATGTTTTAATTGCGTTTATTTTATAGATCAGTTATTTACTTTGTAAATAGTACAAATAAATACATAGAGTATAAAATATGTAATTGAATGTTTCCATAAATTTTGGTCCTACATGGGTAACAGAATCATGTTGCAGCACCCTGTGCCTTCATCATCACCCCTTCTTTAGACTCTAGAAGAGGCTGCCTTTGCAATCTGCTCAGATGATTTCTTTCAATCGCCTCTTGTCACTTTTACAGTGTTCCGTGCCAGCAAAGAACAAAACTGAGCATCCACCATACTTGCATTGCCAAGAATGAAAGCATCAAAGAATTGATGCTAAGGAAGAAGAGAGAGCAGAAGAAATATCAACAGGAGATGAGACATTTTACTACTCACTTCCTGGGCTTTTCCTGTATTGTTTCTGCTACGTAGTATCCAGGCTTACATTTGTAGCGACAGACAGATCCTATGTCATGATTCCCTTGCTTGCATCGAGGCACCAAAAGCTCAGCATTGGCAACTGGGCCTGGAGAGTTGCACTCCAGTTTGCAGTAAGCTTCTGGAAGTGACCAGAGTCCATCTTCCAGGCAGGTAATCCACTGATTAATTCCTGATTTCAAGCAAGAGAAAGAAAAAAGAAATAAACCCATTCAAATTACCGCATAACTAGTTATTTTTGAACCTTTGGCTGAATCTTACTCTGATCCAATTTTCTTTACCTTCAGCATTTGCTTATTAGCACAGACTTTTATGCCACTTCAGTCTAACTGGTATAAAGTCATGAAATGCTATAAGGTCTCCTGCTTGAGCAGCAGGGGTTGGACTAGAAGACCACCAAGTTCCCTTCAAGCTCTACTCAAATTAATTGACTGATTCACAGTCTCCAAGTAAGATCAACATTATTCAATAGCAATGAATAGTTATAATATAAAATGCTAAGCTGTCATCTTCACCTTGATTGCGATGGGTATAAGTTGAAGTAGAGAGGGACTCGGACAGGCTTTCAGGATTCTGTTATATTAAAGGAACCACATTAAAATACATTCCAAAGTTCCTAGTCATTTTTGCCTATTGTGATGATTTCCTACTTTGTAAAGCTGGTGTAGGCATGGTCTGCCCGTGGGCCACCATTTTGACACCCTTGGCCTAAAAAAATCCAAGTTCCTTAAACCCAAATAACCACATAATTCCCAGGCTCCAAAGCTAATTTTATATTTCATTCACAAATTGTATCCTGTGAGCCACCCCGAGTCTTCAGGCAAAGAATTTTTTTATTTTTCTCTCTCCAATCACAGTACAATAAAAATTATAACAACAACATCAAATTGTTTTACAATAAATCAATTTCAGGAAGTTATAGAATACAATGCTACCACCTTCACTTTTGACATAAAAATAGCTGCCCAATTTTTTAATGCTATAAAAATATACTATTAGCTAAGACCCCATTTAAGCTGTTCCGAATTCTAGTATCTCACATTGAATAGGCTGAAATGTTTCAAATCTCTCCTAATCGCTTCCATATCTATTTTCATATATAATCAATGCCCTTTACAAATAGTTAACGCCTATTAATAAAATACCCTTAAAAAAACATTTGAAAAATTCTTACAGTAGCTTAGTCAAAGGGGAAAAAATAAACTCAATAATATCACCAAATATTGCCCAATTAATCCAATTACCAACCTAATTACTAATTTCTTTTTCTCATAATTTCAAAATCCCATGATTGCTATCGCAGCTGCATTCTGCATGATCTGAAGTTTCCGAACACTCTTCAAAGATAGCCCCATGTAGAGAGCGTTACAGTAGTCGAACCTCGAGGTGATGAGGGCATGAGTGACTGTGAGTAGTGACTCCCAGTCCAGGTAGGGGCGCAACTGGTGCACCAGGCAAACCTGGGCAAACGCTGAAAGATGGTTCTCTAATGTTAGCTGTGGATCAAGGAGGACACCCAAGTTACGGACCCTCTCTGAGGGGGTCAGTAATTCCCCCCCCTCAGGGTGATGGACGGACAGATGGAATTGTCTTTGGGAGGCAAAACCCACAGCTACTCCGTCTTATCAGAGTTGAGTTTGAGTCCGTTGACACCCATCCAGACCCTAACAGCCTCCAGGCACTGGCACATCACTTCCACTGCTTCGTATTCCCATATTGACACTGCAGTTTGCTGCAGACACTGCTTTTCACCTTTTAAGATGGAATTAAGGTCAGATAGTTGTTGCTGGAGCTCCAGAGGCTGGGTGGTACTAGCATGTTGAAGATTGTTGGGAGGATGGCTAATAATAGTGTTCCTGACCAGAGGTTTGAATGGACAGTCTGGTGTAGTACAAGAAATGCTAGTGATGACAGTTTGGAGAAGAGGGTCTGGTGAGAAATGGATCTTTATACTGTTCAGCTGAAGAATGATTGGGAAGCTGATTGAGGATCTTAGATCTGTCCTGAATGTGGACATACAGCTGAAGAAACCAGTGGTAGGGGTGTTTAGTAGTCCCTATCACTGGTTGATCATGATTATTTGCTGATGAGCAGAGTTTGGTTTTTGGCTGGAGGAGTGGAGAAGTCAAGTATACAAATTCAGATAAATAACAAAATATTGTTAGCATATTTAGTTAGAATATTTAGCAAGCAACATATTAGCAAGACAGAAGAGGAAATTTGTGCAAGCAACATATTAGCAAGACAGAAGAGGAAATTTGTGCAAGCAACATATTAGCAAGACAGAAGAGGAAATTTGTGCAAGCAACATATTAGCAAGACAGAAGAGGAAATTTTCTGGAACTTTGCTCACCATCCAAGTCTATCCTGAGAAAATCCATCCTACCTTGGAGTTTCGCTGGCTTGATACAGGAAAGGAAGCATCGCTTCATAAACGTAGTTCCTTTGGGACAGGAAAACTCTGCATAAAGAACGTGAGATTGGTCTGGAAATTGGCAGTCAATAGGATTACATGTCACTGATCTGTCCCAGTGGCCAGAGATACAAGTCAGCAAGATTTCTTTCTAGGAAAGAAAAGTGGAAGAGTCAATATTTTTTTTAAAAAAAATAGTTATTCCTAAATTCAATATTGGTACAATTACTGAAATTAGTGTTCATGTACCAGTTGTGGCTAGTCATTCCTTTTAACAAGAGATTAGTTTAGAACTGAACCAAGTCCTTAACAGATAAACTGCTAGTTTATTTAAATCTGACCTTAGCCATAGGCAGACTGAAATTTATCATCTCTACCTTGAAAAAAGTGATTCTTCTGTTTTCATTTTATTTCAATTATGATTCAATATCCTGAATCGTATGCAAATGATTCTTTAAAAGGGAGTGCCTTTGGCCACTAGTGATCTTTCATTCACAGCATTGGTAGCAATGCCACTCTAGCTTTTGTCATCCTTTTCTCTCACCCTTAATACGCTTTATTTACTTCTCCTGCTATCCGTGGCATAGGACCAGGCTACTTGCAAGACCACCTTTCTATCAGTTTCTGGTCATTCTATCATTTCTAAGAGAGAGAAGGCATGCTTTGGGTCCCTTTTATTAAACGAGGACACCTTGTTGGACCCTTGAGTTGGGCCTTCTTGGCGGCAATGCCTGCCCTCTGGAAATCATCTCCCTGGAGATTCAGATGGTCCCAAACGTTTTAGTCTTTGTTAGGTCTTGAATCTTGACTGCTTCCCTAGTTGTTTGGGACAGTTGGATAGATGAGCTCAATTGTGTGTTGCTTTTGGAGGATGGGGGGAGTGGGGTGGTGGTTTATCTTTGGGCATCTGGGGTTATATGTTGTGAGTTTCTGTGTTTTAAAACTTGTAAGCCATTAAAGTCATTTGTAAATTATATCAATAAATCAATATAAACATGTTTTTCCAAACTGGCTTAGAAATCCAAAAAACAAAATGAAAATAGTTCCCTGACTCCAAGCTTATAAACCAAATTGACAGAATTACAATCGATGGGGAGTGAAGGGAAAAATCTCACATCCTTTGGATGAAAAGCAGTAACACCGCAGTCCATACTGATTAGTTCTAAGACAGTGCTAAATAGAAATGCCAAGACTTTCAATAAATATTCTGTTCTTATGAAATCTACATTCCAGGTCAAAAAAGTTGCTCTCAGCAACCCTATACAAATAATGGGTTTTTAACAAATGTGAATACATTCCCATTTTGCATAATTGACTGTGCCATTTGTTTTTCATAATTCATTCTGAATTTGCAAATCATAAAGATAAATCAGCTGTATAAAACCCTAAAGCCCTATCCTGTCTACAACTTAAAATAGCAACCTACCTGACCTTAGAGGGCCAATCAGTTTTGTTTGACACATATACAAGTTTATCTGTAAAAATGTAGGGGAGATTAGAGAAGGGGCATCTCTAAGAGAAATGAAATATAAGATGATTAGAAACAAATCTGTTTTTAAAAATTTGCAAATAGATACACTTATTTTTATTGATTGATTTATTTTGTCCAATACACAATAATACACAATGAAGGTTATAGAGGATATAGTAGAGAAGAAATATGAGATATAGGAGAGACTATAGGACAGGGAATGGAAGGCACTCTAGTGCGCTTATGTACGCCCTTTAGTGACCTCTTAGAAATCTAGAGAGGTCAACCGTGGATAGTCTAAGGGTAAAATGTTGGGGGTTAGAGGATGATACTACAGAGTCCGGTAATGAGTTCCACGCTTCGACAACCTGATTACTAAAGTCTTATTTTTTATAGTCAAGTTTGGAGCAGTTAATATTAAGCTTGAATCTGTTGTGTGCTCTTGTGTTGTTGTGGTTGAAGCTGAAGTAGTCTTTGGCAGGCAGGATATTGCAGCATATGATCTTGTGGGCAATACTTAGATTACATTTAAGGCATTGTAGTTCTAAGCTTTCAAGACTCAGGGTTGTAAGTCTAGTTTCGTAGGGTATTCTGTTATGGGTAGAGGAGTGAAGGGCTCTTCTGGTGAAGTATCTTTGGACATGTTCGAGGGTGTTAATGTCAGAAATGAGGTATGGGTTTCAAACAGATGAGCTGTATTCTATGATGGGTATGGCGAAGGTTCTGTAAGCTCTGGTAAGTAGTGTGAGATTTCCAGAGCAGAAACTATGTAGGATTAGATTAACAATTATTGAGGCCTTCTTAGCAATGTTGTTGCAGTGGGCTTTGGCACTTAAATCTTTAGTTATTAGTATTCCGAGTCCTTGATCTTGGAATACTAATAACCTCATGCACTACTATGATGTCTGAAGGAAAAGTCCATCAATGTGGATTTCTAAGTATTATTTTTTTAAAATGTCTGAGAACTACAGGCTGCATATGAAGCAAATGTTGAATTTGCCTTTGTCATCTAAAATGATGCAAGTTGACCTTTGATGAATATAGAGAAAATTGCGGTCCAAATCTGTAGCAGTTGAATGGGGAGAAGTAGAGAAGTTCCTCTGATATTGATTTCATGTAATCATGTACCATCAGGTCTTAAAAACAACTCTTAACAACCACATATAGATATTCTGAATGGCAATCTAACCCTGATTTGATATTTCAGGTCTTCTAATATTGCACTCATTGCCACTGTAACTGAGTACATTCGCCTTGCTGCTTTTCATCTTCCTCTTCTCTCAATTTTTACCTTTCCCAACATTAAAGGCTTCTCTAGAGAATTAAGTCTTTGCATAATATGTCTGAAGTAGGATAATTTGAGCCTAGTTATTAATGCCTGTAATGAGGATACTGGATTGACTTGTTCTATAACCCATTTGTTGGTTTTATTGGTTGCTCTTTTCATACCAATTCTTCCATCCCATAGAGACTACTGAGTCTTCAGTTGCCCATCTTGACACCAAAGGAGATGTTCCCTCCCCACCTCTCTCCTTTCGATGCTTTTGGTATGAAAGGAACCTCTGCTATGCTTTATTGCCAAGGCAAAGAATGTGCACTCCAACACTTCTTTAAGGTACCCTGATTTTCTTTCAGCTCCTTCGCTCTATAGCAGTGCTTTAGTGCCACCATCCAAAAGAACAAATAGTTACGACAGACTTCCATCTTCCTCCTTTCGATTCTCTTGGCTCATTAGCAAAGCTTCTATTGCTGATAATTTGGTGTTTCTGGGCACTTTTCAATGCATTGGGTTATATGCTAGAGTCTATAATTTAGTATTTTTTATTGTTTTCTACCACAGATTTTTGATGTAACTTGATGCCTTTGTAAGCCGCCAAGAGTCTTTTGACTCGGTAGAAAAGAAACAATCCAACAGCAGGTTTCATGGCCAAGAATCCTTTTCCATCAATGTTTCTTGCTGGATTGCAAAGCATATAAACATTAAAAGTAGCAAATTTAACTTTACTTCAATTTTTAAATGTATTTTAAAGCAAAAAAGAGCATTTTAAAACACTTTTTCCAATCCAAGATGCACCCACCTAAATATACTGCTCAAGAAAATAAAGGTAACACTTAATATAATTCCAAATAAATCAAACTTCTGTGAAATCAAACTGTCCACTTAGGAAGCAACACTGATTGACAATCAATTTTATTTTGTTGCCAGCACATTCCACTTTGTACAGAACAAAGTATTCAAAGAGAATATTTCATTCATTCAGATCTAGGAGGTGTTATTTTGAGCATTCCCTTTATGTTTTTGAGCAATGTATAAATAAGAGAGTCATTTATGTAATGTCATGGCGCATCTTTATTCGTGCAGCTCAACTCAGGAGGCCTTCTGCTATTAATTTAAGGAACAGGCAATTAGTTAATGTTGTATTAATTTTTTTATTTATTATCCCCATACCTAGCCTGTATGTTACTTATTTATTTGATCTATTTATTCCTTTTGTCCCTGTCTCCCCAAAATTAAGGCAGATAACTATTCTTTCCACACATACAATATACCCTGAATATTTTTATGGATCTAAGAAAGAAATTAGGGCAAACTGGGAGGAGAACCAAGTATTTGGACAAAAAAAGAAATACAAATAGCATGGATCCAGTGAAGACAGAATATATAATTCCAAATAATCTTTCTTTAGGTCTATTTTCAGTTTAAATTTAAAAAGTTGTGTTACAAATCATGACTGCATAATACACATTAAGTTAGCTGATATGTCATAATATTAAAAACTGGAAAAGAGAATTATTTACCATTTTCATAAAATGAGCTGCAGTTTATATTACTGCTGTAGCTATTATTTAAGAAAATATATTTAGTTTTTTGTTTCTCTCTTCATGCTTTAAGAATGTAATACAGTTAATATCTGAATGGAAATACTTTAGCAGTCTTTTTTTTCACATTGGGTTTTATTATTAATAAGAACATAGTTCTAGGCCAGTGATGGCGAACCATTTTTTCCTCGGGTGCTGAAAAAGTGCTCTATTGCACATGTGTGAGTGCCCACATTCAATGCCTGGGGAGGGCGAAAACAGCTTCCCCATCCCCCACCACCCAGAGGCCCTCTGGAGGCTGGAAATGGTCTGTTTCCCAACTTCTGGTGGGCCAAGTAGTGTCATGTTTTGCCCTCCCCAAACTCCAAAGGCTTTCCTGGATCCAGGGGAGAGTGAAAACGCCCTCCCCCATCTCCCTGGAGGCAATCTGAAAACTAAAAATGCCCTCCCAGAGCCTCTGTGCCAGCCAAAAATCAGCTGGCCAGAGCAGAGCTGGGGCAACAGCTCACGTGCCAGCAGATATGGCTCCACGTGCCACCTGTGGCACCCATGCCATAGATTCGCCATCACTGTTCTAGGCAAATAAAACTTGAAACAAAATGGCTAGGCATAATATAGTTCTCTAGAACTTCAGTCACTCTTTTAATCTGTTGCCTTTGTTTTATCTTCAGGTTTCATTCTACAGAATTAAATGACTGAGAAAATTAAGTAGATTTTTAATGGTTGCATTCAGACAACTGAGTTTGTTATTGGTTCTTATGCCTGTTTTTATTCATAGTGCCCTGAGGGGGAGAAAAAAAAGTGCTAAATAGTTCTTTCCTTCCTTCCTCCCTTCCTCCATCTCTCCTTTCTTTATACCGGCACATTCACTTTCTCTATTAGCCCCCAACAAAAAAACCCCACAACTGGATGTTTCATACTTTTTGCTGCAAATTGTATATAGTTTTTAATCCTTCAAAATCTCTAGAGCCAAATTCAGGGGTATTGAAAGGCAGGCTAGGAAAGCTAGAGTTGCCTCGGCAAGAGATAGGTGGCATAGAAGTTTAATAATAAATAAAATAAAATGGAAACAAATTAAAACAAGCTGAAAAGAGGGCTCTATGGTCAAGAAGGATCATAAAGACTCAAGGGCAGAAGGAAAGAAACCAGGACAAAGGATGATAGTCCATGGTCATGGGGAAAAAAAAGCTGGAATGAGAATCATTCTACTTACGTCCGCAAAATTCAATGAGCAGGAAAAATTCTTGGAAAGATTACTGTAGAGGCTTTTATCTGTTGCTTACTTATATCAAACTATTTTGAAATGCAGCATCTATTTTCCATTACTCCTTTTCTATGGTTTTACAGAGATTTTTAATAAGTTGATATTTTAGAAATGCAAAGTTATTACTCACTTTTGCCGTAAAGTGGAAAATTATTATTTAGTTTCACTGTGCAAGGAAATGCACAATTCCTAACTAAATGTCTGGGCAATCAGCTTAATTTGCATATATATAGTTCTTGTGAAATGGAAAAAAAGAAGGAAACACAGAAGCAGTATCCACTGATGTCCAGTTATAACGACTAATATTACTATTAATTTCCATACACTTTCAAAGTACTTCATTTGTAATTGATACAGACATTATATAAAATTGATTAGCATTATTATCACTTCCATAGTAGAAATAGAGGGCAATGTCATTGAGACACAACAGTTTGCCAGAAATACTTGGAAATAAAATTTACAATTTACAAATACTGTATATTTCTTTGCCAATACATTATACTCTACCTATTTAACTTTCAAAGGAAAACTAGCTTACTCGATGCTACATCAGAGATCAGTTTGACCTATTCCATGACTAAGTACACACAATGTGCCAAAGAAATAAAATTTTGACACAATGAAAACTTTTTTTCCACTAAAACTAAATTTTGCAGCTAGTTATTATTTGCAAATATTTTTTCTGTCTCCATCCCAGGATTTAAAACTTTTGCCAATAGTTAAAATATTTTTTGGAACATAACAATGTGGGAGTTGAAAGAAAACTACAGGAATGTAATCAAGAGTGTCAAAACCAGGTATCAAAACTAAAGGCTACTTTAAAACAAAATTAAAAAGATATGCTGAACATTAAAGTTATAGAAGGAAATGTTTTGCAAGAGAAAGTTAGATTTAGCCTGTAATTTATCTTTACAAACCTCTCCAGGTATTTACAAAGTATAAACATAAGACAAAATTGGAGCAAATAAATGTATTAATTTCTCCACTTTAGCATATCCTATTGATGGGAAAACTATGAAGAATGTATCTTTAAACAAATGGATGAATGAAGCTGGTACCATCACAATTTTATTTTTGTAATTATTATTATTATTATTGTTGTTGTTGTTATTATTATTATTATTATTATTAATAATAATTAGATTTGTTTGCCGCCCCTCTCCACAGACTCGGATTGCATTCACTATTGAAAGGGTTAAAAATCTTATCCATACTACACAGAATTGCCTTTATCAAAAATGAACAATGGATGGAATAAAATAAAATGATAAAACATCTGAATATTTGTGTATATTAATTTTGAAAGTCTATTTTTCAAACATCTATGTTTGCTTCAGATATTTTCCTACATTGGCTTCTCTTTCATCATTGACTTATAATTAAAAGATCACTAGGAAAATACTATATTATTTTTGAACATTTCAAATAATGTTTAATTTGAATTTAAGGCAAGAAATCTCAAAGTTTCATCACTGCCACATAACTTAATGTTACAACCACTGCTCTCCTCTCTCCAGATATTAGATATACAATGGGGTTTTTTTTAATGAAGCACACCTACAATGACATTCATAACTCCAATGTACTTACCTGTGCCGGGCGCAGCAATTGTCCATGTTTAACATGAAGAACAAAACCTTTCTCACAAGAAATTACACATTCTAGGTGGCTCCGACTACTGGAAGTACAGTTTGAAAGAGTAGCATGATGGATCTGTGGAAGCACACAGCTTCCCAGCTCTCTACAGGTATGTTGGGTACAGCTGTTGGGAAGAGAAAAGAGAAACTTGTACAAACAAAACACAGATACACACAGATAAAATAAGAAAAATAACTGTATAGTGCTGCAAAACAACAATAATAGCATATCTTGTAGCACTGACATTAATTTTGTTTTGTAAACAATAAAACTCCGTAAATCAACATGAGCTATTTTATTCTCAGCTATGAAATTATAGCCAGTTTGGTCAAGTGGTTAAGGCACCAGGATAGTGGTTAAGGCACCTGCCTTAGCCATGAAAGCCAGCTGGATGTCCCTGGGCCAGTCTCGCAGCCCATCCCAACTCCAGAGTTGTTGTTGTTGTAGGGAAAAATAGAAGGAGGAAGATATGTTGGATATGTTGGCCACCACAGTTTATTTGTAAAAATTAGAAAAGCAGGATGCATATAAATAAATATAAGCACTTAAACAATAATTAAAATCAACCTACTAAAAAATACTGAGGCAAAGAGATGACAAATTCACTATATCGAAGCAATACAAATGGTCCTCAGTCACTTCAGAATAATTGTGAACTAGAAGACTCCAGATTTCTAGTTCAATATTTCTGACCAAAATAGCTGTAGGCTAAGCATTTTCAGGTCTAACTGTAATGAGTACTGAAGCTACCCAGACTGGAACAACCTGAACATAGCAAAAATACTACAGCTACTGCGCCTGCTACAGCTAGAGAACTTCAAAGCAACATGGACAATATGGTAGGGAAAAAAATCCTGTTGGCTTTTTCCTTTAGAATGACTCTCTAGAGCAGGACTTGGCTTTGCTTTCACAAGGAAGTGAGCCATGTTTCTTCAGAAAGCAAAAATGAAGGCTTACTTTATTTGAATGTATCCGAAGGAAGTAACTCTCTATTTTTTATATATATCCAAGCTACACAAATGATCATGTATTACACTGAAGGACAAGAAGCACTATCTTAGTGTAAACCTGACTGCAGAGAAATAATAGCTACTCTTAGTGATCCTAAATAGGAAGAAAGTGGGGGGAAATTGATTGACAGACAGCAATCCCCAGTACATTCTAACAATTTTTCTCATGCGTGACTTGAGTTCTGAAAATAACAGTGGATAAAATCAAATGCTTGGCAGATTATTAGACAACAGCAGCAGTTCAGCCACTTTTGTATAGTTCATGAGTCTTCCATAGGTCAAATGGCTAAGAATCCAGAACCTCTTAACTTCAGGACCAAATGTATGCCACTATTTTCTGAATAACCATTAATATTTGTCTTTCTCAACTCTCTGAAACTCTACTATTTTTTTTCTTGATTACATGTGACACAGAATATTTCATTTTTGGCTTGGTTTGGATGGCTGGGTTCATAATGTAGCATTCTTCTGCTAATAACTTTCTGTATTATGTGAGTATTTGTCTTACCTCCTCCCCTCCAACACTTCATCCTGCATAAAAGTTGTATTTAAAGATCCCATTGTGTCCTTAATAAAAATGATTCAAAGAAATTGCATCTGCATGGCTAGCATATGAATAAAAAGTATTTCATTTGTATCAGCTATTCGGTTGTCAAAGCAACCTTATTTAAATATAATGATAAAGAGAAAATTAAGGATACTTATTCACAAACCATTGATTCTAGGCAAAAGACATAACAAATCTCATGACATAAAATGCATGATTTTTCATACTTCAACATTAATTACAAACTGCTGGAGCTCACTGAATGTTCAATAACTCCATGCTGTCAAAAATTTATTGAAACTAAAGGCTAAAGAAGAACAGTATTAAAAGAGGAAAAAGAGGGGGGGAAAAGAAAATGAAAAGCAAAAGTTTATTTATGAAAAAGAGCCCTAAAATATAAACAAAAAATGATATAGGGGAAGGGAAATATATATTAATAAAATAATGAAACAAAGGGGGAAAACAACAGGTAATGTTGAGCATTTTCCAGTTAACGTGATGAGTAATGTTGGATTAAAACAATGTTTCAACATTTTCTCCATTTTTTTTTAAATTCAGCATTTGCTTCTAACACAAACCAGCCATAAAAATTTATTTTAACTTACTCCCTTGAAAAATGCATGAGCCACTCTTAAAAACAAAATGTTTTCTTCGGGCAATTTACAAGCAATTTTTTCCAAGAAATACAGATTCATTTCCTGAAAACAACATTCTTTTTCAATTGTTTATTCCCAGAACCCAGATTTCAGATCTTTATTTTATTTAAATATTAATCATCTGCCCTATTGCAAGGACTCTGAGGAGGTAGAGTACAAACAAGAAAAATAAACTACAACAAAATTAATAGCTAAGAATTTAATATAGCTGTAACTGGAGTCTACAAAATTCTATAGCCAATGACAAGAGCAAACTCTTCAGATGGCAACCAAAACTCCCTCTGATACTCCCTAAACTATTACCAATGGTGGGCTGCAAAAAACCCCAAGACAAAACAAAAACCTCTTGACAAACTTTTAATATTCTTGAATAGTGAGCTCATAATCTGGTTAGGGTTTTAAAAATCAACCCTTTCATCGTAGATGTAGGCTACAGGGCTGAAACCAATCTTTCAAAACCCATTTGAGCAGTGCCTTAGTACTTTCTGGAATGTTTGCCAAAATTGTAAAATCAAGTACTGAGTAGATGGAAGGAATCCTTTCATTCATGTACTTAACAAAAAAGATTCTTGAACAATATGTCCAATAAAAAAATGCAAACCCAAAAAATATTGTTGTCTGCTCTATTGGAGGTCTTTTCCACTTCTACACTAATCCTTGTAAGTTATGCTATAAATGTCCTTGTACTGTTTTATCAGCTCTCTTAGAAAGCACTATTAATAGTCATGAAGGTTTACTCCAACACTGGACAATGTTATTATACATGTTAGAAATAAGTTTATTTATTCGATCAATATCTATCCCACTTTTTCTTCATGAAAGTTTACATGGGGGTTATATAAGATGAGTTCAGAAACAATTACTAACATACAGTACATTTCCAAAGCTAATGATAGACTTGAATCAGGGTTTATCCATTCTTAGTTCAACACCTTAAGTACTATATCACAATGGCAGCCATTAAGGACTGTGCGGAGATTTGGCAGAAAACAACCTGAATTTGTATAGCCATCCATTTCATCAAAAACAATTCCTAGCAGTGTACAACAAAGCTAAAAGAGCAAATAAAAACAGTTATCTTTATTACTGCAATTATAATTGGGTTTTTTTAATCTACAAAAACACAAATAAAACACAAATATGCTGATTGTTGTTACATGCTGACAATTTATGACGTCTAATGGGTATTTATGTATATAGTATCCTATACTGAAATTATTATGGCCATGTACATATAGTACACTACTGTTCTACACAAATGGAGCTTAATTTCACATTTCCCCTCCAGGGAAGAATTTGTAGAATGGGGGAATTTACCTGTGTTTCCTGTATATTTAATAGCTTGGGTATCTAGGAATAACTATTCAAAGGATTTTTTTTTGTTTCCCTATATAAACATATCAAATGTTTTATTTATTAATATTGATATAAATCGACGGTTTGTCAAAATGGTCTGTCGAATGGTCTGTCAAAAATTGCTATGACTTCATATATAGCCGCTCCGAGTGTGATGAGAGGGGCGGCATACAAATTTAATAAATAATAATAATAATAATTTTTCTACTACTTTGAGTTAGGAATAAGACAGTCATTCAGTACTGTACTGAAGCATAAAATATCACGTTTTTTTAAAAAAAAATCTTTCTCCCCAAATACAGTCCCACCATCAGATAATGTGACTCCACCATTTTGTAATTCCAAGCCCCTCAAAAAGTACTTTGCAATCCAAGAAGACCAAAAGGTTGCCAATCCATGCAATTAAATAATTATACATAGAAAATTAGCCAACCAGGAAGTAGGCTATGCAAAAGCTATTTCTTCCTGACAGTTATACTTGTAGATTTTTTTAATGTGTACCATGAGAACTTCCAGTTGCAGTCAGAAATAGGTTAACACAGAGACAGGTTTACCACTAAAGTAAGAAAGAATTTCCTATTTTGTCATGTGTAAAAAGTGTTGTACAAAAATGAAAATATGTTTAGCATTTCCAAAACCTAATCAGCAAATTTTACTAAACTAATTTAAGTTACAGATTGTGTATGCTTCATAGATGACCACAGTTTTTTCTCTTATTCCTGCTCTGGATAATATTTATTTAGATCTCTTCCTCTATCAGAGAAATGTGTCAACTCAATCTTAGATGCAATCAATCATTTAAAATCCTTTTAGGCTTCTCCTTCAAACATCCAGATAATATTAAGATCAGCCATATAGCAAGAGTACATTTCTTTACAATATAGAAATACATTTACATTGCAATTTGGATCTACACCTGTGCAATTTCTTAATGAATGATTGACCTGTCAATGTGACTCTGTGCCCTTGCATATGGATTAATGATTTGAGTTTTCAGAACGTTCAGTCCCTGGAATGAAATGTACTGAGATCATACTATATCTATGAAAATACTGTTTTCTTTATCTTTATGAGCCATTTTTATAATGCAATGACACGTGCCATAGCTTCTTACACAATATAAAATCCTCTCTCTTGCTTCTCCCCCAGGAGATTAACCAGAGGACTCTGCTGGATCCTTAGTTGAAGGTCTCGAGATTCTAAGATACTAAGATAAAATACTATAGGCCTTAGACAGTAATTTTTCAAACCAAAGATCTGAAAATGGGATATTTACTGAATTGTATTTCCTTTATGTAGCTTCTAATTCTTCTCCTACTACTAATAATAATAGTAACAACAACAACAACAACAACAACAACAACAATGAGTTGGAAGGGACCTTGGTGGTCCTCTAGTCCAAACCCCTGATAGGCAGGAAACATACTTCAAAACAAATGGTTATCCAGCATCTTCTTAAAAACTTCCATTGTTGGAGCATTCACAACTTCTAGAGGCAAGCTGTTCCACTGATTAATTGTTCTAACTGTCAGGAAATTTCTTCTTAGTTCTAAGTTGCTTTTCTCCTTGTTTAGTTTCCAACCATTGCTTCTTGTTCTGCTCTCAGGTACTTTGGAGAATAATTTGACTCCCTCTTCTTTGTAGCAACCCCTAAGATATTGGAACACTAGTCTTCGGAGAGGAGCAGCATAAAAATCCAATCAATCAATCAATCAATCAATAAACACTATCATGTCTCCCCTGGTCCTTCTTTTCATTAAACTAGACATACCCAGTTCCTGCAACCATTCTTCATATGTTTTAGTTTCCAGTACCCTAATCATCATTGTTGCTCTTCTCTGTACCCTTTCCAGAGTCTCAACATCCTTTCAAAGCTCAGCTTCACAGCTAGTCAAGTCAACATTATGTTCAGTTTGTTTGTTTGTTTCTTTGATTGATTAATTGATTGATTTGTATGCTGCCCCTCTCCGATGACTCGGAGCGGCTAATTAATCCTTTGCGTCCATGGTCTTAAAATATTAAGACTTTTAAAAATTAAAAACTTGAGTTGCTTCCCCAAATTAACTATGAGGTTACAAACATTGTACTATATTGTAACAAATGCTCTAAAATGGTTAGAACTTTGTTGCAGCATTTTACAGCAGTTGAAGGTTGAAATTAAAGACATCACTGTTGTACATACTCCTGGTCAGTTGGAGGATGATGAAGAAATTGAGGACTCTGATACAGATAGTGTTTATGAAATAGTGGTGGGCCTGGGGTTACAGGTAGTAGAACAGGTGGGAGGACAGCCACAGGATGTGTCTATGAGTCCAGAATCTAGCGAGGAAGAATCAGATGTTCGCTGGGTCAATCCTAAATTCAGAAGGGTCCAAAAACGTAAGGAACAGGTGTTTGGAAGAAGATATTAAGGGGAGGAATGGGTTAAATACTGGAGTGATGTATTTGGCACGTCAGGGGGTCAGAGGGGAAGAAGGGTGGATTTTCAATGTTGTAGGGCTAAAATGAAAGGTATTTCGTTCAGCTCCCAAGCAAGCAAATGCATTCTGTGTTATTTTACAGTCATTTCTGCTGTTTTTGAATCATGCTGTGAGTACATAAATCTTGCTAAATGGAGAAGGCTGGGAGGAATGTATGAGGAATGCAATTAAGAAAGATAACGGGAGGAAAAGGAATGTGCTAGTATGAACTGTATTTTGAATACGGAAGGGAAGAGAAATAAAGATGGACTTTCTTTGTTTATGAAATACTGCATTTAGTAAGAGTTATTTGTAATAGCTAAAGTTCTACCAGAAACCAGAACAATCACATGCAAAATCTAATCTATAGTAAGTCCTGTGAATGGGCCCTCTCTAAAATTCACACAATGTTCTAACATGTAAAAATACTACCTGCAGTTTAAAATGATAACATTAAGAACAGAGCTAAACAGTAAAAGAACTAGCATGATGTAGTCCTTACTGGGTTGAATTACAGGAAGGAGATCAAGTTCATCCTCAGTCAATGACTGAGTTGACTTTGGACCAGAGACTCTCTCTCAGCCCAACTCATTTCAAGGGCTGTGGTAGTAGGGAAAAGCAAGAAGTGTTAGGTAACCCAGATTGAACTCCTGATGGAATACAGATCTCCAATTAAATATTATTTAATAACTCATTTAATAATGAGTCTTCGGAGAGGGGCGGCATACAAATCCAAATAATAAATAAATAAATAAATAAATAAATAAATATGGAGTAAGGAAGTGCAGCAATTTCAACCTCAATAACTGTTTCCATTGTATTAGTTAGCCTTTCAAATATGTTGTTGGCATGGGAATTATTGTCTGAGCAGATCATACAACCACAGGAGCAAAACTCATCACATGCAACTTTTTGTCATCATTGCCCATTATTCAGAAGTAAACTCCAACCAAGTTGAATTGAGTTAACTAAGTCTAAGAGTGCTACATGTAAGGTAAAACTTCTATACCTGAAATCATAGAACCTGAGGAATGCAGCAAAATGTGTAGGTTGCCATAAGCTACTTAAAATTTATTTGCAATTAGTATGACATTCAAAAATATATAATGTTATGAACATCTTCAGCAGAATTTGTAATAATTGCAGGTTCCTACATAAAAATTGCAGATGTAAATCTAGTCAGCATTTAAAAAGAAGGCCATATTTGAATTTATTTATTTTATTTATTTATTAGATTTGTATGCCGCCCCTTCCCGTGGACTCGTGAATTGAATTGAACTTCACATTCAATCTACCATCATAGATGGCAAAATTTATCAAACTACTTACATACATATTGTACATACAATACATACCAGTGTATTTATTGCACAAATAATACAGACTTCACCTGACTGACCTGAAAGGATACCTCATAGTAGAAAGAAGGAACTACAAATAGGGCAACTTCTACACTCATTAGAAAGTGAACCAATGTAATAATGCTCTTATGCAAATCTATGATGAAAGCCCATTTGTCTGCAATATTGGTCACTGTTCCTCAAGAATATTATACCACTAGAAATGATACAAAACTGTGTAATGTTTAGGGCGGGAGAGAGTAGCTTCCCTGTTAAGAAAGATTCTACTACATGGAGCTCTTATTTTGAAACAAGTGTGAATGAGAACACAAAATCACACATGGTTGAGATAACATGGAGAGTGCTTTTTTCCCTCTCTCACCAGGTAAGTAATTGAAATCATCCACAAACTAAAAGCATAGAGAGATTCAGAACCATCAGAATTTAATATTTTATGAGACAGTGTAGGGCAGTGTATGGCAGCTAATGTGGGTGGCTTGAAAAGGGTTCACAGAGGAATAGGCAATTAGTGGCTTACAAGTACTTAGAGCAAGTTATTACTCTAAATAGAATGCCTTGAGTGCTGCTTGTTGAGAAATAACAACCTAATCCTACTGTTTTTTAACCTGGGTTTATCAGCCTTCCAAATGCATCCAGTTGGCCAACTTGTGACACAGAATGCTATTCTAAAAGGACTTCTAGCCTGATCTTGCAGGATTCTTCTTATGTTCTAATAATTCTCATGTTACAGGCAGTGGTGGGCTACAAGCCGTAACATTAAATTGTGCTCACCGCCGTGGCTCATAAGTTCTTGTGGTGCCAGCATGATTTTGCTACTGCACCTTTGAAGGTAGCAAAATTGCGCGTGGAGCCACAAGTGCGTCCGTGTTTAGGCATGTGTGGAAGCAAAAAAACCTCACTGAAACATGGGTGCACCTGCGGCTCCATGTGCGATTTTGCTACCTCCACAGGTGCAGCAGCAAAATCGCACTGGCCCCACAAGAACTTTCGAGCTGCGGCGGTGAGCGCAATTTAGCATTCCAGCTTGTAGCCCACCGCTGGTTACAGGGATGAAACAAAGTGACCAAAATTCTACTTCTATTTTCACAATGCTTAGATTTTTAAAAATGTGATAAATTTTATTTCAGCTGCAATAATAATTAAGAGACCCAATGAGATGTTATCCCAAACATCTAATTACCTGTGTCTCTGGCAGCCATGACCTTCATGCTCTGGGAGACAATTACTTGGGCTGGAAGTGTCAAATGGCAAATGGGTTCGCAAAGCCACTGCAGAGATGCTCACAGAGAGAGAGGAAAAGTTGAACAAGGCATAGGTGATTTGGTGGGAGGCAATTTTTCCAGTCATGTTGATGACCAGGGGATTCTGCTGACATGACAGCTCTGATGTAGCTGAGAGAAATTAAAGGAAAATATATATATTTTAAAAATCATGCTGAAATCTCTCTAAATTAAAGCAAAAAAAAAAAAAAAAACAGGTAAGAGTTCCCGGAATTTTTTTGTGGGGCAAGGGAAGGTTTTACCATAGGGTGGAGGAAAAACCATAAAGATTGGAGAACTATAGTTTTCACAACTTTGCCTTTGCAGCATTTCTTCTCTTTCCCTCAATGCAGAGTGGTGGCACATTAGAATAAGAGTGCCCGGGTGGGAAGGGTATGAAACACAGGAAAGTCTATTCCTGTCCCACCTTTTAATAGAGGGAAAGGGAAGAGAAACAATATGTTAATGTTGCCTAATTTGATACATTGGGATTTCAACTGCCATTTGGGAATCATGCTTAGTGGGGCAAAGCAAAGATCAATCTACATTTTGTAAGACATATTTACTCTACCAAATCACCTTAAGCTGTCTGGGAATAAAGAAAGAAAAATATCCTTTCAATCTTATTAAAACCCAAAAGCAAAGAAAGAAAGGAAAGGATTATGTTAATTTCACAGAAATGGCTAGATAAATGTCTAATATATCACTTACACAGACTCACCAAGGAAATGGTTATGACCATTGATGTCACCCAAGTGTATTGTCATGGATGGTTTGAGATGGTCACCATTGGAAGTGCCCACAGATGCCAGGAAAACAAAGAGTGAAGTAGCCATTCTGGGTTGGCTGAAACACACCTGAAGAACACCAGTACATGGCAAAGTCTCAGTATGTTATGGCATGAGCAAAAATAGCAGATCTGTCAAAGAAGTGACCAAAAAATAGAATCTCTTCTTCACCCTATCACTTATCCCTGCTATCCTAGAATTTTCCTTTTTAAATCAGAAATTGAGTTCATTTAGTTTGGCTATTCAAATTGCTCTTCAAAATTATTGTTTGAATGCTGGGGTGGTACTTTAACTCCCTATTTCATTTTCAGGAAAGCCCAACCAATAATGGACCGTTTTTAAGAACATGCATCAACGTTAATCTAATGTTAAGCAATATGCTTCCATAACTAAGCAAAACTGAAGACCAGTAGTGAGGTAGGAAATGGTTTTCTATGGACCAACAGCCAAAAAAATTCAATTAATAGCATCTGAAATTTAGCTTGATCCTTCAGTGTTCAGTATCCAGATGGAAAGTTATCAAGGATCACTTTAAGGATTTTCCAGATATTCAAACTGATACCCACAATCTAGTTTTCTAAACAATTTTCTTTCTTATTCTGATTCAGTTGTTATTAATTTTATTTTAAACATGTTGTTCAGAATCATCTCTGTTCTTCAGGACCATCTCTGGTCATTTTTGGAAATGTATCATATAATCCAAAGGTATGTAATTTATAAAATATAAATTTATAATTTATAAAATCACTTATTCAAAAGCTAGTAGTATATAATCAAGAATACCAACTTAATGAGTGATTACATTTTAATAATGAAAATTATGAATGGTAATTTTATTAGCCACTAATTAAATGAGTCTCTGACTTTTTATTGTGTATATCCTCATCCATACTACAGAAGTAGCATTAACCTCCAAATAGTATTGGGATGTAAATCTACTTAAACACACACACACATACATATACCCAAAATTTAACAGGTAGGTAGCTTATATTAATGGAAATGGCAAAACTGGTCAGGGAGGAAACAACAGAGACATTTTAAAATCCTGGGAAACTTTTATGAAAAGTAATAGAAAAAAATGAGGAATAAGGGGCTAAAGGGATTTCTGGAATAGTTAAGAGGTAGGGGAGATTATTGATTCATTAAAATCTATTGAAAAGAATGTCAGAAATCTTGTAGTTTCTTTTCTTTCATTAGTTCTTTTCTGTTTTTTTTCTTTCTTACTGCACTTTATTATTTTTTCTTTTTTCATTTCTCTATTTTCTTTATATTTCATTTTTTTATGGAAAAGTATTTAATAATGTTTTTCAAAATGTGTATATACTGACATTTGTTATTAAGTATATTTATTTATTCTCAAATTCATTCTCATCTCCATTTTGATACTATTCTACCTCATTTCAAGGGAACAAGGTTGTTCCTGGGAGAACTGAGCAAAAAATACCTCAACACAGTAAGCAGTGAAACAAATCAACCACACATTGATATTTTAGGCACCAGCAAACTGAAACAGTCTGGAATTGGACACATTTAGTCAGAAAATCTTACCACTTACTGTATAGTATGTGAATAACTCTGAAGCAATATTATTGTTTGCATAGTCAGAAAGACATTAGGTATAATGAAGTTAATGACCGAATGGATTGCACACATTTTTTTAATATGATAATAATTATATAAATTTATGTCAATGTCAAAATAGGAGAACATGCAACAATATGTACTGCTTGGGATTGGAGACTGGACTGCCAAGGCTAGGAAGAGTAAGGAAGAAAACTTAATTCAGTTGCATGAACTAGTTAGAAGCAGAAACCAGGAGAATGCCTTACCAGTTTCTGCCAAAGGGTTTATTTATTGCTAGCACAGCCTTCAACAAACAAAATAATGATTGTTTAAGTGGACATCATTAGGTAAAGTACAATGAAATTAAATTGATTCTATTATTGGCATAAGGTAGAAGGTCAGCAAAGATGTGACCATGGACAGACCGTGAAACAGATCGCGAAGTGTTCATATGAAAGTTCCAAGATACATATGCTGTATTATATGCTGCATTTTGCTGTATACAAAATATGTATTTTGTATACATATTTATCTACGAAAACAAATATGTATTTTCTATATACAAAATATGTATTTCCAGCATATGCCCAACATTTTTTAAAAAAAATCAGGAATGGCTTTGAAACCCTGAACCTCTTGGATAGAGAACCAAAGGAACATGGAACTATGAAATCAAAGAAGCTGTTAACATGCAGGTGAAAAGAGTTGCCAAGACCAAGAAACAGAAGAAAGTTAACTGGATGTGGAGAAGAGAAGTCAAAACCAAGATCCCAGGATGCGACCTACCAAAAATTTCAGAGTAGCAGTTTAGCAGTTTGACATTTGTAAAGACATTGGTGATAGAAACAGGAAAAAAAAGAAATAAGAAAGTATCGTATTTCAAAAGACCTCCAAACTCAGAAGGAATTTCTAACCCCAAACTGGTATGTTTAAAGAACAGATAACAGATTCAAAGAAAGTTTTTAAAAAATGAATGGAATACATATACTAAAAATCAATAAAACAGAGATGGCCACTGTCAGGTTACCTTGTAAAATATTTCCTACTCACAAATTAGATCAGCACTCTATTTATTCCTGGGCTACAGGAATTGATAGAATATCTACAGAAATACAGCAAGCAACAGAAGAATCAGTAAGAGTTCTAAGCAAACTATTCCAAGCATTTCTAGATAATAGCACAATGACCAACATATTGGAAGAAGTCACCTTCCCTTCCAATATCAAAAAAGGGGAACTTAACAGAGCATGGAAACCATTGTGCAATATCATTAATTTTGTGTGGAGGCAAAAATATGCTTAGGATCATCCAATGCAGTTTCGAACACTATATGGAAAAGGAGATGTCAGAAAAGGCCAAGGAACATGAGATACAATTGCTGATGCATGCTGGATAATTGAGAAAGCCAAACACCAAAAAGAAGTCCTCTGTTTCATTGACTATAGAAATTTGCTTAATTGTTTTGATCATATCAAAGCAAAAAATGGGAATCTCTGAGCATGTCATCAGCATCAATTTGGTCCAACAACCAGTCAAGAAACTCTTCAACTAGAGAGACTGGATGTCAGTATTTACACCGAATTGTTTACTATATTAAATGTCTAAAATGAAATCTACATTTTTAAAATTGTTTTGGTTGCCAATTAGAAATATCTAGCTGGAGGGGGAGGGGAGAGATGAGGTGATTAAAATTGTAGGAAAAAGCATTGTGCAACAGCACTACGTAGAAATAATTTCCTCTCTTGTTCATAGTGAATTGGGCTTTTCATCCCAGGAATAATTCTGAAGAAGAAAGACAATAAGAGCCTATTAAACATCAGGGATTATAGGATATCCAAAATTGTAGTGAAGCAGAAGATCAGCATTTAGCAGTTTATAATGCTTAGCAGTTAAACCATAGTTAGCTGCCAAAACTCAGTATGATCAACCTGGAGATCGGCATGTACATATTGCTGCCATTTCCCCCCTCAAAATATGTTCATTATGTGACTGCCAAATTCACTCACTTTCAGCCAAATTCTGTCATTCAAATGTGATTTCTCCATGTCTGCATCCTGAAGAACATCATTTTTCATACAAGGAAACCAAGCCAGCTGTGATTCACTCTCCAGGGTCTCTTGATGATGGGGCCTGCACACCTTTAAAAAAGGGAGATTTTCAGTGCTTCCTGGAGTTGGAGAGACACATTACATCAGAAACAATATGAAAAGCAAGGGAACCATAACAAAAATTCAAAATCCGTATTAGGAAAAATACTTGAGCCAGTTCAGATTTTGAGAAATATGTGCAATATTTGTGACTTTGGAAGGACCTAATAAAAGTACTGGAATTCAGAATTAGAAATAATTAAATAGTATTTTTTTGTTTCTTTCAAAAGTTCTATTTTTGAAAACTTTTGTTTACACACACACACCTGCCCATGGCATCCTCATCCCCACAGTATCTGCTGTCCTGCTTGCCTTGGATTCCCATCATTTCCTATTTAATGATCTGTGTGCCTCAGGGTTATGACATCAATCGACACTGCTGGGATTGCTTTCACCAAGCAATAGAGTCAGGTAATGTCGCACTTTGTGAGTTGCATTGCTTAGTGACAGAAATTCTAACCCCAATTGCTGTCATAACATGAGCCCTACCTAAATGGTCATCTTTATTTAAAACCATTGTGTAAATTTTAAATGCACGAGATACAAGCTTATATATACACCATACATATGCACACATTGCTATTCTTTGTGTTTCTTAATACAGGTAGCCCTTGGTTTACAACAGTTCATTTAGTGATCATTCAAAATTATCCTGAAAAATAGGACTTGTGGCCAGTTTTCAGTTGCAACCTTCACAGTATCTCCATGACCATGTAATCAAGATGCTTGGCAACTGGTTCATATTTATGACCATTGCTGTGTCGCAAGATTACATGGTCCCTTTTTGTAGGCCTCTGACAAGCATAGTCAATGGAGAAGCCGGATTCATTTAACAACCAGATTACTAATTTACCAACTGCAGTGATTCACTTAACTGTGGCAAGAAAGGCTGTAAAATGGGGCAAAGTTCTATTATTATTATTATTATTATTATTATTATTATTATTATTATTATTATTATTATTATTATTATTTAGATTTGTATGCCACCCCTCTCTGAAGACTTGGGCGGCTCACAACAATAAAAACTACAAATCCAATAATTAAAACAGTATAAAACCCCTTAATGTAAAAAACAATCATATGTCTCATACAAATCATACATAAAACGGAAAGGCCCAGGGGAATCAATTTCCCCATGCCTGACGATAGAGGTGGGTTTTAAGGAGTTTACGAAAGGCAAGGAGGGTGGGGCAATCCTAATCTCTGTGGAGAGTTGATTCCAGAGGGTCAGGGCCACCACAGAGAAGGGATTCATCTCTGGGATTCGTGCAGCAGAAGGGTAGGGAGTTGAAAATTAAAACCAAGTACTGTATTCAGAATTGTAATAATTTGCACAGTAGTTTTTACATGAGGACTATTCTCTGTGAGTCCTTGCTATAGCATGTCTATAATCAAACAGTACGATTCTGAGTTGTAGGTGGATATCTGCTACTCTATACAAAACCAAACTAGATTCAGCCACCTGCATATAGTAAAGTAGTAAGTATTTGGTTGTCCAACACTTGCGGCAACAGAGATTTTATGAGAAAGTATTTAAAATGCTGGTGGTTTTACTGGAAGATTGGAGAAGAGAAAGTCTATAGTAGTCCAATCTCCTTCACTGAGATGAATGGTATATAGAGATTTACTGTATATGCTCATGCCATGGTTAAATATATTAAAAAGAAGTTAAGCATTTATTTTAGTCTCTAAAGGGTTATTCTTAGATTTATATTTTTTTGGGGGGGGGGGAGATACTGGTGTAGAATAGGATCTTTTTAATTGTCAAACTAAAATTCTTGCAAAACAGATTCTCTTTAACTTTCAAATCATAGAAACCTGATATAAACAAATATTATTTAACCCTGATGGTCTCATGTTTGGCAGGAATAGGTGCCAAGTTTAAAGTAAGATAGGCTTGTCCTTGGCAAACTTCACACAAAGTGAGATGAGACCATCAAAAACAGATGCGAGTAAAGATGATTCATAGCCTACACTATATAATTAGTCAAAAATCCACATGGATGGGCCTTTGATGCAAATCTAACTGGGAGGTCGCTAGCTGTGAAGTTCACCCTTCATTGTCTCTTTGGATTTTCCTGAATGTCATAACACACATAGCTCTTTCTTATTTTCTCTGATTTTTCTTGAAGTCTTGAATGTTGCTTCATCTTATGGCATTATATTGCTTCTTTATACTGCCCTAGAAGCCTAAAGCATTAACGTGGGTGACGAAAACCTGTGACCAGACACACAGGGCTTGGACCAAGCAATATAGCATTTAAGCACATGGGCATTTGTTTTCATTTGAAACCTGACATAACATAGCTAGACCACTGTAAATAATGAGGCCTAATTCTCCAGAAAAAAGCAAAAACAAAATTCAGGTCCTTAAATTTTTAACTGATATGTGAAAGATTAAAAATGAAACATGTAAGTGTAAAGTTTGTGGTCTATTGCTGATAAAAAAAATTAGGACACAAAAGGAATTGTTTATACTGAGGGAAGAGTTACTGGACGGAAACTATAGGAGTGGCAGAATCTAAACTCTCTCATATCCTCTGCAATGAACTGCACCTCCATTTTGCAGAAGAATATACTTTCTATTGTATTCTATTATGTTCCGTTCCATTCCATTCTGTTCCAGCCCAGCCCAGCCCAGCCCAGCCCAGCCCAGCCCAGCCCAGCCTGTCATATGGTTGTATGCCATTTTGTAGCAGAATCAACAGCTGGCAGACGTGGAATGTTTCGAACAGTCATTTTTGTGAAAGAAATGTAGGAAACAGACACCTTCACAAGAGGTTCTCCAATCACCATAGAAACTGGACATGTTTTCTCATCTTGGTGAGATGCAAATGCATCTGATGCCCACTGATCCACATAATCTTTTGGGGTGAAGAGACCACAATCCACAATGCTGTTCCTTTCCTCAAATGGCTCACAAATGCCATCACCTTCGTGGACATAGCATAGGCTTGGTTCACCTGCAATAGTCAAATGTATGCTAGGATGATAAATCTCAAATTTTATATTTATCATTTAGGTATAATCTCCCTCCCTCTCCTCATGCCTGAAAAGTACAGTACATTTTCAAAAGATCACTGTGAACAGTGAAGAATTCCGAATTCCATAAATATTGATCCAGGAAAATTTGAGCGACATCCTTTTAAATGCCAATTATTAACATTGTTCTGATTTTGTTCTTTTCCAAAGTGGAAAGAAATTTAAGGAAAGCCATACAGGTAGTCCTCGGCTTACCACAGTTAATTTAGTGGCTGTTCAAAGTTACAACAGCACTGAAAAATGTGACATGACCATTTTTCAAAGTTTGCCGCATCCTATGATCATATGATCAAATTTGGATGCTCGGGAACTGGTTCGTATTTATTACCATTGGTGTGTCTCAAGGTTACGTGATCACTTTCTGTGACCTTCTGACAAGCAAAGTCAATGGGGAAACCAGATTCACTTAACAACTAGGTTGCTAACCTATCAACTGCAATTAGTGCTGGGCTTCTGCCAGTATGGCTAATTGTGTGTTGCTCCGTGGCTCTGGCAAGTGTGGGTTTCAGCGCAATTTTGCTTCCCACACATGTGCAGATAACAAATCTTGCACAGGAACTTATGCGCATGAGTGTTTTGGGCAGTTTTTTTGTCCAGAAGCATGCGCGAAAGCAAAAAACCTCACCGAAACACATGCATGTGTGCGTCCCCATGAGAGATTTTGCTACCTGCACAGGTGCAGGAAGCAAAATTGCACTCAAATCCATGCTTGTGCACCAGACCTGCGGAGCTGTGTGCAATTAGTCATACCGGAAGAAGCCCACCACTGACTGCAATGATTCACTTGACAACTGTGGCAAAAACGATCATAAAATGGGGCAAAACCCATTTAACAAATGTCTCACATAAATTTTGGGCTCTATCGTGGTTGTAAGTCAAGGACTACGGTATTCTAATGGGGAGGACAAATCTGCTGCCTTCCATAAACTTGCATCATTCTTAGACTAGGCTTTTTAAAATGTATTTAAAAGTTACTCTTTCTGCACGATCTTATTTTTTTCAGTTTTGAGACAGAATGTGATGAGCTAAGTATGCAGCAAATGTCTCCTAGTATCACAAGGAATACCCACAGCAAATTGTAGAGAGGCAGAATTTTGTATAAAGAAAAGGGTTGCTGGGAACATATCTGTCATGGGCTGAGCCCCTCACTGCTCTTTTCATTAAAAAGGGAATGGCTCATTTCTAAGAAAGTTCACAAAGCATCTTCCAATGACACATTGCCTTCAATGAATGACTAGCAATTAGGACTTGGTCCACAAATTCCAAGGCAAAACACTGATGCCCTTTCACTGTATTAAAAGCAATGGGATATTAAGATTAAACCTGCAGTAAAAAATGGCAAAAGAGCTAGGAACTTATTCTATTCTATTCTGTTCTGTCCTGTCCTATGCCCCTCATGCCATCACCCCATCCAGTCCCTTCCCATCACGTCCCACTAAGTAAGCTAATCTTTTTACCAATGTTGTACTTGCACAATTATGAAAATTGGGTTTTTCTAATGGGCAAACATTTGTTGTGTAGACTACATGACCTTTTGACTATATTGTCATAACTATATCAATTTGGATGCCATAATGGAGGAATCTAAAAAAATCAAGGTGAGCAACTTCATATCGGGATCATTGTAAGAAATTTAAATTCAAAATTAAATTTCTGAACTCTGCCAAATCCCATATACAGGATTTAAAATTGTGTATGTAAGACAAGCCTACAGCAAAATTATAATAAAACCAATATCAGTGGGCTAACGTTTCTAGACTCACCAATACAGTGGTATCCTCTTTCTTTTTTACAGTTTCTAGAGCAACCATCCCCATCTAATAGGTTTCCATCATCGCATTCTTCTACAAGACTCCTAGGAAAATAATATTAGCATTCTTAACATTTATGCAATATTTAGAACATTTGGAACTCATATGGATTATCTTTTTCACAGTTTCTCTAGGGAAGGACATAGGTGGTTGAACTACAGTATAAACTCCCACTTTTAAAAATCAATTTTATTCTTACTTCCACTTGAAAAAATAATTCTTCTTTGATTAAAGAAACAAAGGGCTGCGCTAGCATTTTGCTGTGAGTCCCACTGTAACCAAGAAGATAAATGGGCATTCCAATACATATTCAAGCAGGCATTCTAACACCCATCTAATATGGCCACGGGGCACCGTGGGAGGACTGGGGAGTATGCCTGGAAAAAATACAGTCTGAGTTATGGTACTGTAACAGTTATCTTCAAAAATAGGAACTTACCTGCTTACTTGCCCATCCCCACAGTAGGAAGAGCCATGGATGTGGATCAGAGGCGGGGAGGCTTCACTTATAGCAGCTCCTGCTATAGCCTGTACTTGGTACTGATATCGCTGACCTATTGTGACTTCCCTGGGGAAGTAAGTAAGCAAAATTATACTTTATGACAGAAGCAAGACATAGAGCACATCTCTACAAGTCAATGGGGAATGTGCACAGAAATGCACATTAGGAAAAAGCAGTTATGGTCCATACACTCAAAGTATCCCACTTCCTCCAGTGACATATTTCTACATTTCAAGGATATCTCATGTATCTATAAAATCCATCAGCCGGAAAACCTGTGGCTACTCATAATGAAACTTTTCATGCAAGTAACACAGAGGAATTTAATAAATAACATGATAGAAATGTATAATAAAGAAGTCTGTAAATATGTGACTGACTGTGACTTGACTGTCAGCAGCATAGGAATATTACAGGCTACAAGTGTACATTTTATCAGAGCAAAAGTCCATAATGTTTGGTCTGCAATTTATTTTTTAATGTGTTTGATTTATTTTTCACATTTTACATATCATAACGTTTTTTGAGAAGATCTACAACCCTTTATATACATTATTGTTATATTTATACAATTTATATTTTTCATGCAAGTAACACAGAGGAGCTTAATAAATTGGTGTTTAAATTTTATGTTTCAGCAATATGCCAAGAAGAAAACAGTTTATCAGTTTCGTATTTTAGAAAATATTTGTCTTCCTGGAAAAGTCTTACAGAATTTCTAGTCAGGGAGAGAGAGCATGGCTTGCTCCCTGCTGAAAAAGGGGAGAAGACTTGGCTTTTACAATGTGAGCCAGGAATTCCTGTAACAAAGTACCCTATCCAAATTAAAAGATCCAATATGTGCTTCTCTCTGCACCAAACTAAACAATTATAGTGTAAGCAATTACAATTTGTTAGTTGCATCCCAGTCTGGCTAGAAAGAATCAATCAATTTGAACAGTTGGAAGGGCCTTCACATTAACCAAGAACAGGGATGTCAAACTCATGTCATCAAAGCATCATCACATAATGTATCGGGACTTTTTTCTCCTTTGCTAAATTGCATCTGGCTCACTGGCCGCGAGTTTAACCCCCCCCTAACCTAGAATGTTAAGATGCGATCTTGTCTTCAGGGCCATTCCACTATCAGTCCTAATTGGGAATCAAAACTTGCCTTCCGTCCCCTGTCCTATTGCTCTCCTATATCTCCTATACCTTTCTTCTATTCCTATATCTCTTTTTCTATTCTTTCATTGATATGTTCTATTACTATATCTTCTTTTCTATTCTTTCTTAGATATATTTTACTATGAGTATCTCTTCTATAACCTTCATCATATATTTTACTGTGTGTGTGTGTGTGTGTGTGTGTGTGTGTGTGTGTGTGTGTATATATATATATATATATATATATATATATATATATATGTGTGTTAAAATGTTTTCAGCTTAACACATACAGAATATAGTTGTCGGCTATAAATATATTAACTGCCTTGTAGTGGTCCTGGGTTGGGCCTAGAGGCAAAAAGGAGCTGTGACGTTCCTTAAATATACCAGGGTGATCCGACTTAAGAAAAACATATATATATATATATATATTTGTTTTCGTAGATTTTCACGGGTACAGGTATGACGGTCTTGGTATATTTGAGTTTCTTCCCGTATAGGATTTGGAAATTTCTGCGACGTTTCGACGAGGTCACACTCATCATCTTCAGACTGGTGTTTCTGTCCTTGTTCTAAGGCGAACACTGCGAGACCTGAGCTGCCTTCCTTCTATAAATACTGGTGGCTGGGTGTGGTTTGATGGCTCAGCAATTGCCTGCTGTGTAGAAACTTCCTGGTGAGTCAGTGGGGTAACATCTGGGGTCGTTGATGTAGCTGAAGTATGCTGATTAGTTAATGTTGTTGATTAGGCGTGATATCCTGAGTAGTTGGAGCTTGCAGGCTATTTGATTGTTTTGCAATGTGTGTTCTAAGTCTAGTTTCAGTTTTTATGGCTGGGTTACTTTTGAGGGCTGGTTTCCAGATGTCTGGTAAGCGGGAGGTATCATGTTCATATTTTGGGGATGTTTTTCTATCTCGATGGCTTCCATGATTATTCTTTTGCTGTAGTCTTCTGTTTTGGAAATTAATTTAGTGCTGTCAAAATCAATTTCATGTCCTGTAGTTTTGAAGTGTTGGAAAAGGGAGGAGGTTTTTTCTTTTTTCTTGCATTCTTATGTTCTGCAACACGTGCATTTACTCTCCTGTTGGTTTGTCCAATATATGTGGCTGGGCAGATTTTACATGGTATTTGATAAACTCCCAGCTAGAAAACCAGGAGAGCAAAACATGAACCTACTGGGCCCACCAGAAGTTGGGAAACAGGCCGTTTCTGACCTCCAGAGGGCCTCCCGGGAGGCGGGGGAAGCTGTTTTCACCCTTCCCAGGCATTGAATATGGATGTGGGCACTCGAGCATGCACGAAAGTGTGCGCTCACGCTCTTTTGGCACCCGAGGAAAAAAAGGGTTCACCATCACTGCCCTATACCATTTCTGACAGATGACAGTCCAGTTTCTTCTTGAAAGCCTCCAGTGATGAAGCTCCCACAAATTCTGAAGCCAAGATGTTCCATTGGTTTATTACTCTCACTGTCAGAATTTTTTTTTCCTTATTTCCAGGTTGAATCTCTCCTTTTTCACTCTCCATCCATTATTTCTTGTCTGGCCTTCAGGTGCTTTGGAAAATAGCTTGACCCCCTCCTCTCTGTGGCAGCCCCTCATTATGCAAGTCAACCTTGTTTTCTGGGATAACTGCAGCCAAGCAGTTAAATGAAGAAATGAATAAAAATACAGCTATTAGGCAGTTGGACATAAACCAAGTTTGTGCCATTGTTAAAAAAGAAGTTACTTTTAACGTTACTATTTTAAAATTCTACAATCCTTTTCCAATAACTCAAAGTGATTCAGAAAAATAATGAGGGATTATTAAAATTTAATTTATTTAAGACATTGATACAGAGTACTTCATCCAATAAATTCCAGAATGGCTATCAGCAATAACCAATAATGTATTTTTTTAAAAAAAACTTAATATTCATTGTCAATATGCTGACCAAACCAACCACATAAACCAAAACAAAGAGTGTATTCTGTATATCCTTACAAAATAAAATAAGGAATTCATGTCAGAAAAATTGACATCAAGGGCTTTGCCTATTAAGTTGTCAAAACCAGGCATGGCCAATCTGTCCAGTATATCCAGTAATATACAAGTGGTTCCTTAGAAATGCCACCTCAGCAACTGAGGCAGAAAATTCTTATATGAGATCTAGAATCACAGAGGAAACCAATACAATTAGCATAACAGATTTCTGTTGGAAGATTTCTATGAAAATAAAATTTATTGTGGATTTCAAGTATGGCCACTTGAAATCTTCCGAAGTACATATTTATTTGTCTTACATTAATTGTTGTTGCTGCCTTTCTGTTTCTGAGTGAGAGGATTTTTTTATTTCCCAATGGGAAATTCCTGAAAATCTTGTCTCCAAGTAGCTAAAACGAATCTCTACCCTGAACAATTTTCTTCTTTTGCAACAGTTTGTAATTATCCAGCCAAAATGTAAAACTTAAGAAATGTAAAGATAAAATTGCTAACAACTTTTATATCATTTCTGCTAACAATGAAAGTCTGAAGAAATCGGAGACAGGAGCAGCCAACTCAACACTCTTAAAAGCAGGCTAATGATAGGGGATGAATAACAAAGAATAGTGGGTCAACCTATTCTCCAAAGCACCTGAAGGCAGGGCAAGATGGAAACTAATGGATGCAATGGATTGAAACTAATCAAGGAGAGATGCAACCTAGAAAAGGGGAAATTTCTTGAAGTGAGAACAAGTAATCAGTGGAATGGCTCGCCTTCAGAAGTTGTGGCTGCTCGATAACTGAAATTTTTTAAGATGAGATTGGACAGCCATTTGTTTGAAGACCTCCAAAGTCCCTTCCAACTCAGTTATTCTGTTCTGTTATCAAGCAGGGGAGCTCAAAAACCCACATGCACACATTTGCGACATTCTGACATTAATCTAAATGCATCTTAAAGTTCAAATGTTCAAGTATGAATCAACCATCTCATTGACTCTATTTTCATTGGAGAGAACACAAGAATTATGATCAATTTTCTACATAATACAATCCGACTTACCTTTTTTTCTGAAGGGGAAAGAGTTGAAATCTTATTTTTTTAAAAAATGAAAGGAAAGGGGGAAAAATGGAATACAAAGGCGAGAGGGACAGAATGCTTTTGCAGAAGCCTTTAGATTCCTGAACACTATTTTTTTCACTCACTTGTCAATAAACGTTCTTCCTGGCTGCATCACCATTGCTGGGGATCCATCTTGGAATGGAGGGTCCCGCAAAATTCTGTACCTCACAGGTTTGCAGTTTGAACAAAGAAGACTGTGTGGTATGGAGATCAACTGTGCAGCATCTACCTCCATCTTCTCGTCAAAGGTATAAATCTTTACTTCAGACACCTTCTTGGTAAGGTTCAGTTTCACTGTGAGGGGGACATCACAGAATGTATCCACTGGTCCAAGGTGTACAGAATCCCCCTGCTCTGTCAGGATCTCAATATCTGACAGCGCTTTGGAATTGGTGGAGAAATTTGTGGTCCATATGAGCAAAGAGTCAGAATACACGGGATACAGAAAATAGAGCTCCAAAACGCAACCATGAGGCTTAAGGCAAGGAGTGGTCATGCTCACATTAAACAGATTAAATTCAGGGCTCCAGGCCTGCAAACTGGTTTCACAGGTTTGAGTTACATCCGGAGGACCTAGAAGGACAAAAACAATGGAAGAGTTTTTTGAATAAGCAAAGTGAAGTGGAATTTTAAAGGCAGGGTCATAGGGACAGGAGAAAGGCGGTATAAAGATTTGGAAATAAGGTCTACCATCTCTTAATGAATAATTTTTTTAATTCACTGGCATTCTAATTTCCCATATAATAATTATTGAAAAACTAGCACTGCTGGGGGAATAGGTAGAACAGAAATCAGAATACTGTAATAACAATAGCACTTAGACTTATATACTGCTTTATAATTGCTTTACAGTCTTCTCTAAGCAGTTTATAGAGTCAGCATATTGTCCCAATCTGGGTCCTTATTTTACTGATCTCAGAAAGATGGAAGGCTGAGTCAGTCTTGAACCAGTCAGAATCGAACTGCTAACAGATGGCAGAATTAGCCAACTATTTTTATAATTAGCCATATTTTTTTTCTGAACAGGTATTTCCCTTGCCTACAGTGATACCTACTTACCCTACTGGTTCAGAAGTGCATGCTTCTTGCACACTCGTTCCACTCTTGTGGGTGCTTCCCCCCCCACACACACACTCTGCTGGTATGTGCTTTTTCACTCTCTGCACAAGGGCAGAGCATTACAAAAAACAAAATGGTGATTTCCCGGCAGGTGGTTGGAACCTCGCACTGCCATCGCTACTGGTTCTCTGAACCACCTACTACTGCTACTACTGGTACGCCCGCATTGGGCCAAATTAGTAGCATTTCTTCTTGGTGCTAATTTGTAAACATTCTTACATATATGAAAGGACATGGATCTTTCAGACTTTAGATTAAGGTTTAGTTCAGGACAAATGCTGCATATTAGAAATGAATTTTCAGGTTTCTGGAAGTTACACTCAGCAACAATATAATAACTAATTTTATATTACTTTTTTTCCTTTTGCAAAATTTCAACTTACAAAATTAAGCTTGTATAATCTCCATAGGAAGGGGCACCGATCTCTGGGGTGGCGGAGGGTCGGAATATCCCTGTGTTGCTGGGGAGAGGCAGATATGGCAGGGGCCACAGAACTAGCCGTTCCAGGGGAATGAGGGACCGTTGCTTAATAACGGTCCCTTGTTTTGGCTCTATGAGCCCAATCTTGGGCACTGGTGATGAGTGTAACTCTGGCCCTGGGCTCAGGTTGCTGCTGCTTAATGCCAGGTCGGTGGTAAATAAAGCTCTCCTCATCCGGGATCTGATCCTGGATGAGGAGGCCGACCTGGCATGTATTACTGAAACCTGGCTGGGCCCAGAGGGAGGTGTTCCTCTCTCTGAAATTTGCCCAGCCGGGTTTCAGATATGGCATCAACCTCGACCTCAGGGAAGGGGGGGAGGAGTGGCTATTATAGCCAGGGAGAGCCTTTGCCTGCGTGGACTCATTGCTCCGGAAATTGCGGGTTGCGAGTCTCTCTTGATGAAGTTGGACTTAGGGGTTCAGGTGGGCTTATTTCTCACGTACCTGCCTCCAAGCTGCGTGTCAAAAGCCCTGCCTGTGCTACTCGAGGAGGTAGCCGGGTTGGCGGTGGAGTTCCCCAGACTTATTGTCTTGGCGGACTTCAACCTGCCGTCACTCGGTGAAACCTCTGGGTTGGCACAGGAGTTCATGGCCACCATGACAGCCATGGACCTGACTCAAGTAGTACGGGGTCCGACTCATGAGGGGGGGCACGCACCTGACATGGTATTCCTTTCCGAGCAATTGAGTAATGGTCTGAGACTAAGGGGCTTAGAAGCAGTGCCTTTGTCATGGTCAGACCATTTTCTACTACGGCTTGACTTCCTGGCTCCAATCCTTCCCCGCAGGGAGGCGGAACCAATGAAGATGTTCCGCCCCAGACGCCTGATGGACCCAGAGGGTTTTCAGACGGCGCTTAGGGTTATTCCAGAGGCACTCATCCACAATTCGGCGGAGTCTCTTGCGGAGGCCTGGAATACGGCTGCTGCGGAGGCTCTCAACCGGATTGCGCCTTTGCGACCTCTCCGTGGCGCTAGACCCCGTAGAGCCCCATGGTTCAACGAGGAGCTCCAGGAGTTGAAACGCCAAAAGAGACGTCTAGAGAAGCGATGGAGGAAGAGTAGGTCTGAATCTGATCGAACACTTGTAAGAGCTTTTATTAAGACTTACAAAGTGGCGCTCAAGGCGGCAAGATGCGCATACCATGCCGCCTTGATTGCATCAGCGGAATCCCGCCAGGCCGCTCTGTTTAGGGTGACCCGCTCCCTTCTTAACCAGGGGGGAGTTGGGGAGCCTTTGCAGAGTAGTGCCGAGGAGTTTAACACGTTTTTCGCTGATAAAGTCGCTCAGATCCGGGCCGATCTCGACTCCAATTGTAAAACAGAGTCGACTGACAATGAGTCAGTCAAGGTGACTGGGGCACGTACTTGTCCACCTGTCTGGGAAGAGTTTGATCTGGTGACACCTGATGAAGTGGACAAGGCCATTGGAGCTGTGAGTTCCGCCACCTGTTTACTGGATCCGTGTCCCTCCTGGTTGGTCTCGGCCGGCAGGGAGGTGACACGGAGCTGGGCCCAGGAGATTACCAACGCTTCCTTGGGGAGGGGAGTTTTTCCAACACTCTATAAAGAAGCGCTTGTGCGCCCCCTCCTCAAGAAGCCTTCCCTGGACCCAGCCGTACTTAACAACTATCGTCCAGTCTCCAACCTTCCCTTTATGGGGAAGGTTGTCGAGAAGGTGGTGGCACTCCAGCTCCAGCGGTCCTTGGAAGAAGCCGATTATCTAGGTCCCCAGCAGTCGGGTTTCAGGCCCGGTCGCAGCACGGAAACCGCTTTGGTCGCGTTGATGGATGATCTCTGGCGGGCCTGGGACAGGGGTTTATCCTCTGTCCTGGTGCTCCTCGATCTCTCAGCAGCTTTCGATTCCATCGACCATGGTATCCTTCTGCACCGGTTGGAGGGGTTGGGGGTGGGAGGCACTGTGCTTCAGTGGTTCTCCTCCTACCTCTCTGGCCGGTTGCAGTCGGTGTTAGTGGGGGGTCAGAGGTCGACTCCGAGGTCTCTCCCTTGTGGAGTACCTCAGGGGTCGGTCCTCTCCCCCTTGCTATTTAACATCTACATGAAACCGCTGGGTGAGATCATCCAAGGACATGGGGTGAGGTATCATCAATATGCCGATGATACCCAGCTTTACATCTCCACCCCATGCCCAGTCAACGAAGCGGTAGAAGTGATGTGCCGGTGCCTGGAGGCTGTTGGGGCCTGGATGGGTGTCAACAGACTCAAGCTCAACCCGGATAAGACGGAGTGGCTGTGGGTTTTGCCTCCCAAGGACAATCCCATCTGTCCGTCCATTACCCTGGGGGGGGAATTATTGACCCCCTCAGAGAGGGTCCACAACTTGGGCGTCCTCCTCGATCCACAGCTCACATTAGAGAACCACCTTTCAGCTGTGGCGAGGGGGGCGTTTGCCCAGGTTCGCCTGGTGCACCAGTTGCGGCCCTATCTGGACCGGGACTCATTGCTCACAGTCACTCATGCCCTCATCACCTCGAGGTTCGACTACTGTAATGCTCTCTACATGGGGCTACCTTTGAAAAGTGTTCGGAAACTTCAGATCGTGCAGAATGCAGCTGCGAGAGCAGTCATGGGCTTGCCCATGTTTCACCATCACTCCGCAGTCTGCATTGGCTGCCGATCAATTTCCGGTCACAATTCAAAGTGTTGGTTATGACCTTTAAAGCCCTTCATGGCATCGGACCAGAATATCTCCGAGACCGCCTTCTGCCGCACGAATCCCAGCGACCGATTAGGTCCCACAGAGTGGGCCTCCTCCGGGTCCCGTCAACTAAACAATGTCGGTTGGCGGGCCCCAGGGGGAGAGCCTTCTCTGTGGCGGCACCGACTCTCTGGAACAACTCCCCCCGGAGATCAGAACTGCCCCTACTCTTCCTGCCTTCCGCAAACTCCTCAAAACCCACCTTTGCCGTCAGGCATGGGGAAACTAAACATCTCCCCCTGGGCACGTTGAATTTATATATGGTATGCTTGTGTGTATGTATTTTAGTATATGGGGTTTTTTAAATTTTTCAATATTTTAATTAATTGGATTATGTATTGGATTGCTTTTCACTTGTTGTGAGCCGCCCCGAGTCTTCGGAGAGGGGCGGCATACAAATCCAAATAATAAATAAATAAATAAATTTAGAATTTGCTTTTTTCCCTACTAACAACTGATAATTTTGCTGCTCAGTTTCATGGGCACAACCCGGGGGTCACCTAGCACTGAACTTAGGGCAAAAAAGATACTTCCTATATATAATAGTCTCCTATATACAGTTTCAAAAAACGCCTGAGGCAGAGAGAGAGAAATACATAATCAGCAACACTGCAAAACACCACTTTCCTAGTGGACTATAATTTTTCAAATAACTGACAAAAACAACAAACACTGAATTACAGTCAGTATCTGGTGTGATGACTCAAAGGTGATGGGGTGATTGTGTGTGTGAGAGAGAGAGAGGGGGGAGAGGGAGAGGGAGGGAAGGAGGGAGGGAGGGAGGGACCACTCCAAATATCTTAATACACAAAGTGGGATTAAAACTCACAATATCCCAGTTTCTAGCCTTAACCACTGAGCCAAACTGGCTCACTCACTCTCTATCTGCATATATAGACACACACCAAAAGACAACCAGATTTTTTTCTTCCTTTGTCATAATGCAGAAGACAGGGGAAAGAAAGAGTTCAATGAAGTTACAGATTTCTAGCTTACCTTATTTTCAAGTGAAATAACATTTGTGGTTCACAAAAATATTCTTGGCTCCATCTCTTTTCCAAGCACAGTAAAACAGGGCAGAATATTATGTTACCTATGGTATATATCCTCACCAACATCAAGAGACTCCCTGAGTCCCATTGGGAGTGGGCAGCATAGAAGTCGAATTTAAAAATAAATAAAACCTTACCGGAAACACAAGAAAATAGAACTGCAGGGAGCATTGGGACAGAAAGATTGGTGGGCACATAAGAATTCAAATATATTGTCCTAGACCAGTGTTGGCGAACCTTTTTCGTACCAAATGCCAAAATGGGAGCATGTGTATGGGGGGGGGAGCACCGGAAACCAGAAGAGCAGCTGCATAACACATATGCATGGGAGCACCAGTGCATTCAGGAAAATGTACTATTTACGGGACCATCTCTTGCCGCATACCTCCCAAAGACCAACAAGAGCACACAGAGTTGGCCTTCTCCAAGTCCTGTCAACTAAGCAATGTAGGTTGTCGAGGCCATAGGGGAGGGCCTTTTCTGTTGCCGCCCTGGCTCTATGAAATCAATTCCCCCCCCCCCCAATGTCCGTACTGCTCCCACACTACTGGTCTTCCATAAGGCCATGAAGACCTGGCTTTGCCAGCAGGCCTGGAGTCCATGAACAAACAACTATCATGGCCAAATCATGTGAATGGTATGCATGTATGTTGTCTTGATTGTTTAATTATGGGGGGTTTTTAATCAGCGTTTTAGTGTTTTAGATAGCATATTTGACTTCTTTTTATTGCTGTTGTATTTAAATTGTTATTGTAAGCTGCCCTGAGCCTTCAGGATTGAGTGTCATAGAAGTCGAATTGAATTTAGATTAGATTAGATTAGATTAGATTAGATTAGATTAGATTAAATTAAATTAAATTAAATTAAACTAAACTAAACTAAACTAAACTAAACTAACTAAATTAAATTAAATTAAATTAAATTAAATTAAATTAAATTAAATTAAATTAAATTAAATTAAATTAAATTAAATTAAATTAAATTAAATTAAATTAAATTAAATTAAATTAAATTATTACATTACATTACATTACATTACATTACATTATTAAATTTCCGGATTTTGACGTGTGCATGCATGCCAATCACCTGGTCTTTCAGTTTCTGGTGCGCATGCTGGCCAGTGGGCATGTGCACACCACAACGCAAAAGAGCAACAGGCAATGGCTGGCATGCCCAGAGAGATGGCTCCCCTTCCGCCACGAGTTCCATAGGTTCACCATAATGGTCCTAAACCATGTTGATTATCGCTGCAAATTCTTCCACACAATTCTACTGGCAAATGGATTTAAAGAACAGGTCACAAAAGCATCTTACTTACTGGTCTTTCTCAAGCAATTTCTCAAGCAATTTCCATTCTGCAATATGGGCACAACAATGTTCACTTGTTTTTGGCAGCTTGTAAACACTGATGAAATAATGGCTGCATTCACATAAAGGAGTTTGTCTGCTTTTGATCATTAGCCTTATCATGTAGTGTTATGTGAAAGGAATCCATTTAATGAACCATGGTTTCAAATCTTTAGTTTTGCATTACAGGAGAATACAAGGAGTCCTTGATTTATAACTCTCCATTTAATGACCTTTTGAAGTTACAACAGCACTGAAAAAAGTGGCTTATGACAATTTTTTCACACTTGCTACCTTTGCAGCATCTCCATGATCACATAATTAAAATAAAAATTAAGACAGTCCCAAGGTCAATTGTAATCTTTCCAGATGATTTTCAACAAGCAAAGTCAAACGGGGAAGCCAGATTCACTTAGAGATGGCATGATTCACTTAACAACTGCATTTATTTCCTTAACAACTGTGGCAAAAAAGGTTGTAAAATGAGGTACAATTCAGTTAACAATTACCTCACTTAGCATTGGAAATTTTGGGCTCAATTGTGGTTGTAAGTCAAGGACTGCCTGTACAGTCAATATACTGGCATAAATAACTTATTATTATCCTGGTAAGGTGGCATGGGATTCCCTTCTTTTTTCTTTTCTTTTTATAATCTTACCTTTTTTCCTCCAGCTTTAAGCTCCTGAAGTAACTATACTATGCATAATTATTAGGCAAGTGAGCATTTTAACCATATCATTATTTTTATGCATATTTTCTATCTCCAAGCTGTATACGCTTGAATGCTTATTGGATATAAGCATCTCAGGTGATGTGTATTTGTGTAATGAGAGAGGGTATGGCCTAAGGCGATCAATATCTTATATCAAGGTACGCATATGAGGAAATAAATTTTGAATGCAGACTATTGATTTACTAAATAAGAAAAAGGTGAAAATAAGGATTCAGAAATGGAAAATATGGACTAATGTACTATTTGTACAATGTATGTATGAATTGACATTTAAGTGGATAGGTGTTGAAAATATTTCAACCCATCTAACATCTATTAATCTTAAATTTGAGTCAATTTGAGAAAAGAAAAAAGAGGGAAAATCTAAATATTCTCTATTTTCAATCAATTAAAAATCATTAACATCATTAATCTCCCCAACAATTCTAAATTCAATTCCATTTATGCATTAATCCAAATCAGTATCACCTACTACATATCTTATTATAATCAATACTTCTAACTTTATTAAAACAGATCAGCAATTCCTAAATTCATATATCTAAATAGAAAAAATAATTAAAGTTAAAAAAAGAGCAAACAAAACAATACTCCAAGCTTAATCAACCTTTCTCAAACTCCAATTTCTTTAATCTGAGCAGAACTTTGAACCGAACCCTTTTCTTTTTTATTTTTTTTGTATCCCCTTTTTGATCCCCTTTTCCATTTTATTCTTTCTATTCTTCCTTCTAGGAAGGAAGGTCTTTGTTAGAAAAATAAAGGGGTTATTGGATCAAACTTTGGACACTTGACAACGTAGTTATGATGGTGGCAATGTCCCAGGGTTGTGTGAACATCTTTTAGGATCTTCTGACAAGCAACTGCAGGGATTCACTTAACGAATATGGCAAGAAAGGTGGTGAAATGAGGCAGAACTCACTTAATAACCGTCTTACTCAGGAGATGGAAACGTTGGCCTCCATGGGGTCAGAACAAAAGTCGAGGATTATCTGTCTGACCAGTGCACTCAGTGCAGATCAGGAGTCCATTTTGAAGCTCCACAGAAAACATCAAGAGGAGAAGGCAGGTTGTCCTCGACTTACAATGGTTCATTTACTGACGGTTCAAAGTTGCAGTGGCCCTGAAAAAAGTGACTTATGCCCCTTTTTCACACTTACAACCTTCACAGCAGCCCCATGATCGTGTGATCAAAACCTGGCTGCCGTTTCATATTTATGACCGTCAGGGCCGCCGATAGACAGGTATTACTGGGACTGCTGTCCCGGGCCTGGGGCAAATTGGAAAATTGGGGGGCCCCGGGCCCCGGCGCCCCCCAAAAACTCCCCAACCCCGAAGAGAGCCTGAATAATGGGGGGGGGCGGCACTTCTCCTGCTGAGCCCAGTCTTCTCCCGGTGGCTTTCGACTCCTGCAAGGCTGGCCTCGGCTCCCCTTCCCTAAACCCCCGCCAGCCCCCTCCTTCCCTTCCCGCCCTGCCCTCCTTCCCCGAGGCGTCCCTTGCCCAGCTCTTCCGGGAAGGGTGGGCCTCCGCCCGCGCAGAAAGCATCCTCCCTCACACCCAGCGCCGGCCATGGGGGCTTCCGCCGCCGCCTTCCGCAAGGCCCCCAGAGGAGCCGCGTGGGTCTCCAGACTTCTCCTGGTGAGTCACCGCGGCAAGGATGCGGGCGAGGGAGAAAGGGGAACCCGGCACCTTGCGGTAGAGGGGTAGTTGGTTTGTGGGGAGCGGGGGAGGGAATTGTAAAAATCACAATTTCGTGCGTTGCTTTTTCTTTCTTTCTCTCTTTCTCTCTCATTCTTTTTTCTTTCTCTTGCTTTCTTTCTCCCTCTTTCTTTCTCTCCTTCCTTCCCTCCTTCCATTTCTTTCATTCCCCCTCTCTTTTTATTTCTCTTTCTTTTTCTTTCTTTTTCTTGCTCTTTTTCTTTCTCTCTTTTACCTTCCCTTCCTCTATTTCTTCTTTTCTTTCTCCTTCCTACCTTCTTCCCTCCCTCCCTTCCTTCAGTCCTTCCTCTCTTACTCTCCCCTTTTATAAGTTTCCTTCCTTCCTTCCTTCCTCTGTTCCTGTCCCTTCCCCCTTTCTTTCTTCCTTTCTTTCTTTCTTTCTTTCCTTCCCTCCCTCCATTTCTTGCTTTCCTTCTCCTTTCTCCCTTCTTTCCTCCCTCACTCCCTTCTTTCACTCCTTCCTCTCTTACTCTCCCCTTTCACACCTTTCCTTGCTTACTTTGCACCCTTCCTCTGTTCCTGTCCCTTCCCTCCCTCCTTCCTTCCCACCCTCCGTCCATTCATTCACCCATTCCTCTCTTGATCGCCCCTTTTACAATTCCTTCCTTCCTTCCTTCCAATGTGGGCCCGGGCCGGCAGAGTAGTTTGCTTTTGCACCCCGTCTCGAGCTCCCTTGGTGCCAACCCGGCCCTCCCCACTTCAGAGAGAGGGGGGAGAAAGAGAGAGAGAGAAAGAGAAAGAGAGAGATAAAAAGAGAAAGAGAGAGGGAGGGAGAGAAAGAGATAGAAAGAGACAAAGAGAGGGGGAGAGAAAGAGAGAGAGAAAGAGAGAAAGGGAGATAAAAGAGAAAAAAGAGAGAAAGAGAGATAAAAAGAGGAAGAGAAAGAGAGAGGGGGAGGGAGAGAAAGAGAAAGAAAGAGAGAAGGGGAGAGAGGGAGAGAAAGAGGGAGAGAAAGTGAAAGAGAGAGGGAGGGAGAGAAAGAGATAGAAAGAGAAAGAGAGAGGTTGGGAGAGAAAAAAGAGAGAAAGAGATATAAAGAGAAAGAGAGAGAAAGGGAGAGAAAAAGAGAGAGAAAGGGAGAGAAAAAGAGAGAGAAAGGGAGAGAAAAAGAGAAAAAGAAAGAAAAGTAGAGAGAGAAAGAGAGACAAAAAGAGAAAGAGAGGGAGAGAAAGAGAAAGAGAGAGAGAGAAAAAGAGAGAGAGATAGATAGAAAAGCAGGTGGGGGGGCACACCTATTTTGCCAGCCCTCGGATGGGCCATAGGGATCCAGTGTATGTGGAGGGAGAGGTCCCCAGCTTCTGTTCTGCAGAGGGGAAGCCAAAGCCCCCGCATGGGTTATGCAGAGTGCCAGTGTTTGGGGCAAGGTGGAGGGTGGGGATCTTCCTTAACCCCCATTTCTTTGGTGGGGCTAAGAGGCCTGCCCAGCAGGGCTGATGTGTTGTGGAAGGTCTTGTTGAGGGAGACCAGTGGAGCCCCCCCCCCCCGCTCCCATCCCCAGGGAAGGGGGTTCTGGCATCACTGCCACTGGCTTTGGAAAGAAGCCCCCGGCCTCTTCAGGGGGTGGAGGGAGGGGTCCGTAGCACAGGGCTGGACAATGGCTGAAGACAGTTGACTGCAGCTTTCAGAATTCCTCAGCCAGGAATATGAAGAAGACAGTTTGAAAATTTAAAAGGGAAGGAAGGAAGGAGGGAGGGAGGAAGGGAGGGAAGGAAGGAGGGAGGGAAAAGAAAAAGAAGAGAAAAAAGGAAAGAAAGAAAAAGAAGAAAGAAAGAAAGAAAGAAAGAAAGAAAGAAAGAAAGAAAGAGGAAGGAAGGAAGGGAAACAAAACCAAAAGAGAAAAGAAAAAGGGAAGGAAGGAAGAAGGGAGGGGGGCCCCAGACACTTAGGCTGTATGGGGCCCCAAAATTCCTGATGGCGGCCCTGATGACCGTTGCTGTGTCATGTGACTCCCTTTTGCGACCGTCTCACAAGCAAAGACAATGGGGGAGGAGGGGCGGAGAAGCCAGATTTGCTTAGCGACCGGGTTTCTAACTGATCCATGCCCAGGCATGAAAATGTGCCGCTCAGACATTATACTTTTCCGCCCACACCGAAAAAAAATTAGAGGGAACATTGCTGGAATGCCCAGAAGTACAAGGTATTCAGTGCTCAGAGACATGGCCAAGGAAAAGAAGGTTAAAATCCAACAACCCCTGAACAAAGTTTTGCAGTTTCTTAACATTTTGGATTGTCCAAGAACACTGTCAATTAATCCTCAAAAATATAACTTGCCTAAATTAATTAATCCTCAAAAATATAACTTGCCTAATAATTGTGCACATGGTGTACATTCACATATGATACAATAATTTCCAAATAATTTTTTTTCTTCCCCCTTTTCTCAATGCATACATATCAACTCACCGTTGCAACAGCTTAAACAATCTATAGACTAGGGCCAGAAAGATAAATATTTACTCAGATGTAAAGTCAGTCTAAAGCTTTCACTATTTCTTTTAAAGCTGTGGAGCAGATTATTTAATTTACATGATATGGCACTGATTCATAGTGTTATTTCATTTTATTTTTGAAGAGAAAGAGAAAAAGAAAACTTTGCGAGATCTCCTCCACCAAATTCACTTCTCACAGCTACCAAGTGGAGACATTCAAAGACTTTTGCACAGCTCCATTGAAGCTCTTTATTTATTTATAAATAAAGTTTATTTATTGGACTGAGAGTTTTCTGACAGAATACACAGCAACAGCTGATGGGTTACCCAGTCATATCTGATCATCCCTTTGTCGTAGAAAAAAAGATCTGAAACCTTTACCTACTGCCTCCTTCGGAGTCCAATAGCCGGAAGAGTCACACGCTAGAGGAGAAGCGGCTTCATGTACATACTGGCTGAATGTTCCATCTTCAGCACAATTTTCACAGAGGTTCCCTGACTCTCTAAAAACAGACAAAGAAAGAGAGAGAAGGAAGAGAAATAAATGTGTTCATTCCCTTTTCATTCAGACATTTTTTTTCAGAATTCTACCTAACTTCTTTTAAATTATTAACTTTCTACTTATATTTTCATGATTTTCCTAATACCAGAAATAGACGAAGTATGAGCATCCTACGTATGTGCTAATGCTGTGTCTTATTTCTTAGCTGGTGGGATGCAGGCATCTTTAAGGTAGTCTTAGATCAGAAACTTTAATTTTCATAAATTAGTATGGGATACAACTGGCTTTGGTGGCAGTTCTGTCATATTAAGCAACTATGTCAAACTGGTTTATCACCATTCACAGGGAATACTGAATGTGGCACAGCATGATTAAGACTAGCAAGGAAATATATCCCTTCTATCTCTTAATAAAAGCATTGTTTAAAAGATTCAACTGACAAAGGCTATAATTAATTACAGAGATAAACATGAATTGGTCATCTGGTATTGACCAGGATATCTTGAAGATTGCAGCTTAACATAGGAGAGGAATAAATGCCAAGGAGCATATCCTATCCACTTGTACACTACCCAGAATTATTTGTGTGAGATGAGCAAGCGAGGAATAGGAGGGGAAATGGAAAAAAAAAAGAATATACAGTGATACCTCGTCTTACGAACCACTCTTCATACGAACTTTTCTTGATATGAACCCGGTACTTAAGATTTTTTTGCCTCTTCTTCCGAACTATTTTCACCTTAAGAACCCAAACTGCCGCCGCTTGGATGCCCTGCCTCCGGACTTCCATTGTCAGCCGAAGTGCAGGGATTCCCCTGAGGCTCCCCTCGCTGGGATTCAAAGCAGCCCCGGGATTCCCTTCATTTTGTTCGTAAGGTGAAAATAGTTTGGAAGAAGAGGCAAAAAAATCTTAAGCACCGGGTTCGTATCACCAAAAGTTCATATGAAGAGGGGTTTGTATGATGAGGTATCACTGGATTAAGAACTGAAGGAATGTTGGGAAGCACTTTTTAAATCTGTTTGGGAATTATAGTGTTTTATCAAAAATGGAATTGAAAGGAAAGCTATGAAAGTTACATTGCAAATTTTCTAACTGGAGAAATATTAGAATATAGATTTGGTTTGCTTATGAAATTATTTAACATATACAGTATATGAAAACAGCATCTATATCTGACAACTGGAAAGAGCAAATACAAAGACTTCAAGAGACTAGCTTATTATAATGAGACAGATGTTTGGAAGAGATATAATTGGAAAAAATAAAGGGACAGCAATAATAAACAATATTTGAGAGGTGTAGTGTGATTTTATGCTGGGCAGGAGATCTGCAGTGTGATCTCTCTAGTCTTCAACAGTCACTATGAAATATACAAGTGTGTAAATAAAAGTTTATTTTATTTAAAGGAATCATACAATAAAATGAACTGGCAAGAGCTATAGAATATTTTGTATGAAAGTGAAAACTGATTGTTGAATGTGATAAAAGAGATACGTAAATGGAATGGTTACTGAATATTTCAGTAATAAGCACAGATTAAGACAAAGAAGTGTGATTTTTTTTTTGAGTGGTATGCAAAATTAGTGGAAGAAATGTCGATTTACAAACAGATAAAAAAAGATTAATTACTTAGCAAGTGTGACATAGCGGAAAGATTGTAAAAAAAATAATATTATTTTTACAGAAGGGATCCTGTTTCTCTTGTTCTGCTGCCACCTGCTGCATGTATCTCAGTTCAGTAAAAAAGGAAATCAAGGCAACCTGAGATCTAGCTTTTTCTCCCAAGCTCACACAGGCGCTTTCAAACTTTCAAAATGCTGAAAAAATACTCCCTGATTTAGTAAAAACAGCAAGTAAAATGCCTGCCACTGCTTGAGCTGAAGAATATGCCAGGGGAGTTCAGACATGTTGGCGTTCTGTCTACATGTAGCTTGTGGTTTACAGTTTCCTTGGACATAGTCCAAATAACATTACCATTTTTACAAGAAAAAGAGCTAACAAAATAACTTTGATGGATGCTAGAAACAAAAGCTAAGCAGCCAACAAAGAACTTGATGGCTGGGAAAGCTACTATTTACCCATCCTCCTCCTTAATTTTTTTAAAAATTGCTGCTATCTAAATACATTATGTAACTATCATTGTATTGAAATAACGTATTATATATAAACTTGAAAAAAATGGAGCAGTGGACTAGATTTTACAATATATTAAAGAATAAACAGACTTACTGTCCCAGGGAGTAGGACCAGAACTACTTGATTAAATATATGAGGATACTGGATCAGGCTACACATCAGAAAGAATTTCATGTCTGTATAAGCTGTCACCCAGTAAAATGTCGGCGCCGGACTTACCCGGCAGCAGGCTTTGCTGGAGGGACCGGGAGACACCGGACCCTCATGGCGGCCGCCATTTTGGATCCTGAGCGAAGTCTCGCGAGATGAGACTTCGCTCGGGATTTTTCGGGCCTGACTGGCCCGGCTGCTGATTGGTCCGGGCGGGGCCTGCTTGCCCTATATAAGGGCGAGCAGGCCCGAGGCTCAGCCTTTTCGCCCGGACAGCAGCCACGAGCAGACGTCTGTTAGTTCTGCTCGCGGCAGCCATTTTAGGGCAGCCTCGTGCGGCGGCCGCCATTTTGTGCAGCCTGTGGTGGGCGAGAAGGCCTTGAATCTGCCGACTGGGGTTCAGATCCTCGGTGGAACCCTTTCGAAGCGGATTTCATTGAGGATTTCATTGCGGAGCCAGCAGCAGCTGCGCTCCGCCCTGGTTTGCGCCCCAGTTTCTCTTGGGTTGGGGGTGTGGGGTGCTTTCCTCCGGTGGCCTCCTGGGCCCGCAGGGTCCCTGGGGGGGGAGGCCTTGGGATAAAAGGCCACCTATAAAGCGGTGCAGCGAGGCCTTGCTGCGACCGCTGGGGAGGGAGGAGGTTTTGACCTCCAGGGTTTGCATTGGTGAGGCCTGCTGCATAGGGTAGGCCTTGCCTCGTGGGTGCAGGCTCCTTGGGGGTTGTTCCCACCCCCTTTTTTATTCTTGTAAAAAATAGAATAAACTAAAGTAGGCCCATGGCCCCTAAAAAGAAGCAGGCTCGGGCACCCCCGGCCCAACCGGTGGGGCGGCCTAGGAGGGTTGCCAGGCCTTCTGCCCGGGCTCGGGCTGGCGCAGAGGGGCCCCTGGGGATGGACCCGTCTGAAGGGGTGGTGGGGTTCGTGCCTGCGCCTCCTCACCCCGAGGTTTCTCCTTCTCTCTCCTGGGCCAGGGTCTTGGAGAGGCTCGATGAGCTGGAGCGGTGGCGGTCCGGAGCAGGCCCGGAGGGGCTTCCCATGACTGCCTCCGCAGCATGGGGTGGCGACCCTGAAGAGGAACCAGCCCAGGATGGGCAGATGGCCCACACCACGCAGCTGGCCCACACCGGGCGGAGGGCCCATACCGGGCAGACGGCCCAGACCGGGCAGATGGCCCAGTCGGGGCAGTGGTCATCATTCCAGGGCCCAACTAGGATGGGCCCCCCGTGGATGGCTTCCACCCCTTATGGGGCAGGTGAGGTTGCACCACACTTTGAGTACTACACCGCTCCTCCCCGTGCAGGGTCCAGGGTTTATCCCGCCTGCATTGGGGAGTGGCAATAGCTTTCTGGGGGCCACTGCGGGCACATGTGGGCAGGTTTGGTCCCCGCCGGCCCCGCTGGTAGTGGCGCCAGGGGTATCTTTCCCACCCGGGGCAGGGGTGGGGGGTTGGATCCCTCCTCCGCCGGCCATTATGCCACCGCCCCCTTTGGTGTATCCACCGGGGCTTGGAGTGCTGGGGACGGGGGCCACCACGGTGTGGGACCCGTTCGCCAGCATCAAGCCTGGGGCCATCCCTTGTGGGTTGCCCGCGACACCATTGGGCTATCATCTCCACCCATCGGTGAAGGAAGCGATTTGGCGGGGGGAATATGTGGACCTTTTCTCCCTTTTAAATAGGGAGGTCCCCAAGCAGGACAAGGAGGTGGTGCCTGGGGAGAAGGTGAAAAAAACGAAAGTCACAAAGTGTTTCAGCTCCTGGCTGTACGCTTTTTTGACTTTCGCTTCGGTAGTGATTCAGAGGCAGCCGGGTAGGGCCGCTGCCTTGCTGAAATACATAGATTTAATAGCGAGAGCCCACTTTGAGTACGCAGGTACGATCTGGAGGCACTACGATAAGGGGTTTAGGATGCGTATCGCCCATGACCCCTACTTGCCCTGGGATATGGTGGTCCTGGACCTTTGGTTCCAGGCCACTCATATGTCCGGTAAGGAAGGATGTGATAGGACCGACAGCGGTCATTTTATGGAAGAGGAGCCCGTGACCCCCGCACAGGCCAAGGCCGCGGCGGGGGTAGCAGGAAAGGGGGCCTCCCCGGCGTGCCACGAGTTCGTCACAAAAGGGGCGTGTTTTCGTCCCTTTTGCAGGTTTCGGCACGCATGCGGGAATTGTGGGGGGAACCATTCCTCAGCCATGTGTCCCCGCCCCAAGAAGGGGGCGGAAAAGAAGGGCGGGGGTCCCCCAAAGCCTCCCCCACCTGTTGGGGGTAAAGGGGCCCAGTCCAATTAATTTACAAGTGCTTGAGGGTTGGTTGGGTGACTACCACCCTCGCTCGAGAGCAGCCGCTCTCTTGCTAGGCTTCTCGAAGGGATTTAGGATCCCTTATATGGGTGTTAGGAGGGCCTTCATGTCTGACAACCTTAGGTCGGTTGTTGGTCATGAAGACATTGTTAGGGAGAAGATTCGGAAGGAGGTGGCCGAGGGCAGGGTCCTCGGGCCCTTCCCGGAGCCGCCCTTCCCAAATCTTCGTGTGTCTCCCTTAGGTGTGGTCCCCAAAAAGGCAAGTGGTGAATTTAGGTTGATTCACCATTTGTCTTTTCCAAAAGGGGAGTCAGTGAATGACTTCATTCCTGACGAGCTTTGTTCAGTCCGGTATGCATCCTTTGATGCAGCCGTGACTATGGTTAGGAGGTGTGAGGTGGGAGCCCTTATGGGTAAATGCGACATTAAGTCGGCATTCCGGCTCCTCCCCATACACCCAGACGACTTTGAGCTGTTTGGCTTCCATTTCGAGGGTGGTTATTACGTGGACAGAGCTTTGCCTATGGGTTGCTCTGTCTCGTGCTCTCTTTTTGAGAGTTTTAGCACCTTTTTGGAATGGGCGCTCAGGAGGCACAGTGGTCTGGGTACAGTCGTTCACTACCTTGATGATTTCTTGTTGGCGGGGCCTGCGCATTCGGAGCAATGCTTTGCTCTAATGCGGGACTTCGAAGCCCTTTGTGCTCACTTAGGTGTGCCTTTAGCCTCTGAGAAGACCGAAGGCCCCACCACCAGGATTACTTTTCTGGGTATTGAATTGGACTCAGAGGAGCAATCTTCCAGATTGCCCCTGGAGAAGTTGCTCAAAATCCGAAGGAAGCTTGATGAGGTGCTGGACTGCCGGAAGGTTACCCTACGGCAGCTTCAGGAATTGGCAGGCATTCTTAATTTTGCCTGTCGGGTGGTTGTTCCTGGTAGGGCTTTTTCCAGAAGGTTATACAAAGCGATGAAGGGGCTCCGTTTGCCCCATCATCATACCCGCCTCTGCGCTGGGGTCAGGGCTGACCTCGGCGTGTGGCGGGATTTCTTGGTCAGGTTTAATGGTTTGTCTTTCTGGAGGCACGAGCTTCTTTTGGAAGCTGAGTTGCAGCTCTGCTCTGATGCCGCGGGGACTTGTGGTTTCGGGGTAGTGTTAGGTGACAAGTGGTGCTGGCCGGCATGGCCTCCGGAATGGAGTGCCTCTTCGTTGGTTAAGGACCTTACGTTCTTAGAGCTCTTCCCCTTAATAGTGGCCTTAGAGCTTTGGGGGGAGCAGTTTAGGGACAAGACCATGCACTTTTGGTGTGACAACCTAGCGGTTGTCCATGTGGTGAATGCCCTGTCCTCTAAGAGCGACAGGGTCATGCGGCTTGTCCGCCATTTTGTGCACAAGTCCTTGTCCCTAAACGCATTGTTTTTGGCTAGGCATGTCCCCGGGTTGGATAACGGGGTTGCTGATGCCTTGTCCCGTGGTCAGTTGTCCAGGTTTCGGACCCTGGCCCCGTGGGCCCGAGAGTTGCCAGAGGCGTTCCCCAGCCACCTCTGGAGTCTGGGGGGGATCCAGAGTGGTGGAGAGATGAGGCATCCAGGGCAATCTCCTTGTCTGTAGCACCCGGCACCCTCAGGGCATACCAGCGTGCAGGTAAGGAGTTGGGGATTTCAGGCAGGGCAGGGGTTACCAACTTAGTTGGCCTGTCCCGGTAGAGCACCTGGCCGAGTTTTGCGTCCAGCTTAGGCAGCGACGCCTGTCAGTTAGGACGATCCGGTCCAGGTTAGCCGGCCTCACCTTTCTGTCCAAGGCGGGGGGGGTTTGCGGATTTTTCGGGTGACTTCTGCATCCGGAAGATGCTGGAAGGCTGGCTAAGGGAGCAAGCGGGGGCCCCTGGTGACACTCGTCGGGCTCTGACGGTGGAGCAGCTCTCTTTAATTAACGGGGGTTTTGACAGTCTGTGTGCCTCATTGTACGAGGCCCGTCTTTTTAGGGCAGCGACTTGTGTCATGTTTTTTGGGGCCCTCAGGGTCAGCGAGGCCATGGCTTCGTCTCAGGCTGACACTTCGCTCCGAGCCTTCCAGTATGCTGATCTGGCCTTTAGACAAGGGGGGGGGTGTCCCTTATAGTAAGGCAGTCTAAGACAGATCAGCTACACAGAGGGGTTAGCATCCAGCTTAGTGTGGCCGCCGACCAGTCGGTGTGTCCGGTGGCTGCCCTACAGCTTTATTGTAGCTTGCGGGGGTCGGGGCAAGGGTACCTGTTTAGGCATTGGGACGGTACCCCTCTGACCCGTTACCAATTTTGGGTGTTAGTGTCCAGGGCAATGGCCCGGGTAGGTATGGATCCCGCCGGTTATGGAACGCATTCGTTCCGCATCGGCGGCGCCACTAGCGCGGCACTTTCTGGTTTCCCGGCCCATCGGATTCGGGAGATCGCCAGCGGCATATTTGGGTTATGTTAGGCCCGCTGAGGATCCTAGGTAGGGCTTAGGCTAGGTAACCTCTCTGTGTGTGTCCTCTTGCAGGTCCCCAGGCTAACGCGAAACCGACGGCGCTGCTGTGTGGCCACAGCATGATATTTTGGGCCGGCCGCTCAGCAGCCAGGAGCGCCATCGGGACCCAGCTGTCCTTAGGGCGGTGGGTCAAGGTTGCCTGGATGGGCCGGAGAGGTATGCGGTGGGAGGGTCTCCTACCGGCGTTGCTGGGCGGTCAGCATTCTGTGGCTGCGCCCGGCAGTATGGTGGGGGCGGCTCCTCGGGGTCGTGCCCAGGTGGGTTTGGGTGGGCAGCGTCCCGTGGCCGCACCCAGGTGGCTTGTATTGCACTTAGGAGGCAATGACCTGTGCATGCTGGGAGGCCTGGCGCTGATCATCCAGGCACGCGAAGACCTGCGAAGGCTTCGTGAGGTGTGGCCCACCATGCAAGTGGTGTGGTCGGAGATCCTACCTAGGATCGTGTGGAGGGACGCCTCTTCCCTTAGGGCCATTCACCGGACGAGACGTAGAGTGAATAGGGCCCTGGGCAAAACAGTTAGGGAGCTAGGTGGGGTTGTAGTGGCCCATCCCCTCATCACAATAGACCGGCCATGGCTTTACCGGGCCGACGGCGTCCACCTGTCAGAACAGGGGAACGCCATTTTCTTACAGGACCTGCAGCGGTCTCTGCGTGAGCTGGCGCAGCTAGAGGGGGGAGTCGGGGGGCCAAGATAGAGATCTGACCCCCACTCCGTGGCAGGTTGGGGCGGAAAACTGGGGGGTGGTTTAGCAACCGCGCGTTCTCCCTTGGGCATCTTTGGGGATGATTGACAGGTTCTCCGCAAGCTCATGGAGGGAGCGACTGCCTGAGCAGCTGGGGGGAACCTGTCTTTGGGTCCTGCACCTTTAATTCCCGGATTCGGGTTAGCCGGTGGGACCCCCCTCATGCAAAGCATGGCAGGGTCGCAGGTGATGGAGTGGTCCCTCACCTGGACTTGCATCGAGATACGCCCATTAGTTGCCCAGGAAGTTTTTTGTCCTAACGTCATTTCCGCCCCGGAAGTATTTGTTTGACCCTGCAGGTCCATTTTCGGGTCATAGTTGATTATGCTAACATATGCAAATTTAATGAATAAATTATGCAAATTTATGTTAATAAAAATGACCCAGTTTAAATCCAGCTCTTGTGTCCGTGTCGTTACTCCGTCTCTCCAGCAATAGGCTGACATATGTAGTGGGGGATTTTTTCCACTAGAAATCTTCAAATATGGCCTAGATCAGTGATGGCAAACCTTTTTTTTGTTCACATGCCAAAAGGGTATGTATGGGGATGCACATGCCCACACCACTTCCCTCCCACCCATACACACACACAAACACACATTATGCCCCTGCACATGTGCACAGGCCTCACTGAAGCCAGGAACGTTGAAAAATCTGCCCAATGGGCAAACCAAATGTTCAGGAAAACAGACTTCCGGTTTGCCCGATGTGCTGTTTTTTGCACTCTGGAGAGTTCAGGGAAGCTCCCTGAAGTCACGGAGTGCAAAAAACAGCCCAACGGGCAAGCCACAAGTGCATTTTCCAAACTTCTGGTTTGACTGTTGGGCAGTTTTTTTGCACTTTGGGCCTTCAGGGGAGTTTCCTGGAAGCATCAGGAGGGCAAAATGGCCTTCCCCAAGGCCAAATATCAGCTGGCTAGCATGCGCACTGGAGCTGACATAGGGCAACATCTCGCATGCCCTCCGATATGGCTCTGTGTGCCACCTGTGACACACATGCCATAGATTTTCCATCACAGTCCTAGATTTTTTTCTCACCTGTCTCTTCTTTTTTTAGAGTTTCTTAAATTTTTATTTTTCTTCACAAATTCCATTTTTATAACAAAACACATATGCCTTAAAATATGTCAATAAGATACATATACATTTTTAATATTTTATAAACCAATATCTTATTTTGCACCTTTTTCAACTCCTGTTCTTCAGTCTGTCTCTACAGTCCCCTCCCTCAACCTTCATCCCTCTTCCTACTTTCTTACTCCTTCTCTCCCCCTTCTCCTTCACTTCATCTCTCTATTAACTCTCTATATTTTCTACTTCTTTCCGCTCCTTCTCTTCTACCTCCCCCTTCTACTTCCTCATCCACCCTCTGATACAGATTCACAGATGTCAAGTGCATCGGTGGTTATAGAAATAGATGTCCATGTGCCGCCTCTATGTTGGTTGAGGCAGGCAGGACTCCCTTGAGTACCATTTGCTAGGGGTCAAGGGAAAGGGAGGGTTTTGCCTTCTCTTTCTGCTTAAGATCCCCATGTACAATTGGTGGGCCACTGTGTGACACAGAATGCTGGACTCGATGGGATTTGGCCTGATTCAGCATGGCTCTTATGTTCTTATTATACAGTTCCTTGTGTGTCTTTCATCCTCACTCAACTTATATTTGGCAGACTGATATTATGTTCCTTATTTTTATACTAACACTTCTCAAATAATTATTTTTGTTTCATTTCTATGTTTATAGTTTCTATAACTTTGGTCTACGTTACATCACTCTAATATAATCTAATACACTAGTTTTGTCTCCTGGGACAACCACCAATTAATTCAATTTTTATTCTTAAAACATTGCTATGATTTAATTTTACTAGCTAATTATTATTTCTTGTGCCTCTTAATTTTAGGCCTTATTGCTTCCTCTCTTCCCAGTATCTTTACTTATCTTTGTTTGTTTGTTTTTTCCCATTACAATCAATTTCAAATGCCCAATGGATAATCCACATTATATGTTTCAATTTATCTTAAAATCTCAAGCTAATAATTCTAGTTCTTGTTCACTTTTACATCATATTTACTTCAATTACATCAATAATCCTCAAATTCCTTTCATTGTATTATCGTGTTTACAAAGTGTTCTAATCATATATCAGACATATCTTATATACAGAAATAATAATTTTAGAATGTATGCTTTCTTCTAAGAATTCTTCATCTTCGGAGAGGGGCGGCATACAAATCTAATAAATTATTAAATTATTATTAATAATAATTCATTTGAATCAATCAGTCTTACATCAACCTAATAAAAAGTATAGCACTATCATGAGAACCTTTTTTGATTCAATGATCACATTGTTTATTCAATCTAAACCCCATACTTCCAATTTTAATATTTTAGTTAAATCTTATTCACTATTAGTAATAATTATAACTATATTAAAATATTAAAAAATGAAAGAGATGATGAGAGAAATCTGTTTCCTCTATCTTCAACCATCCATTTTCTTTAGTTTTCCTTTCTCCTTTTCTTAACTTCTTTTTTTCTTCCCTTTACCTTTATAGCCCCAGCTTCTTTCCCTCTATCACTGTGAAACCCAGTGTAATCTTATAAATTTCATCAGGCTCACCAATTTGTCCATCCAGAATGCCTTTTTTTCTGCCACTGTAAATTCAAGTATATTCATCAGCTCTTTTCTTCCCTGTCTCCTTGCTCATTAATTTCATCTTTATTATTATTTTTTTCTAATTCCCATTATCATCATTGTTGTCCTCTAGATCTTTTCCCTTTTCTTTGCCCACTCCAAGTCCCAAAAAGCTTCTTTTCAGATCCTCTCAAACATTTAAAAGGTGTTCATCTAAAACTAAGTTTCTTTCAAAATTGCCATCAATTCTTCATAGTCACTTATTTCCATATCCTTGATATCAAAATTCACCATTTTTGCAACTAATCCGATTGCTAACAATTGTTGTTTCGCAGCCTTTTCAGATGTCTTCTTTTAAGAGAAATGCTACTTATTACAGTACTTAGGTTGTTCAAACTCCAAACCCCTGTGATCTTTTGATATTGAAGTTAAGTAAATCCAAAATGTCTTTTAGTACAATAACAAATTAGTCATAGTTCTATATTTTGTAAAAATCAGTTGAGTTCCCAAAAGATGGACATGGATTTCGATTCCACTTTCTTTTTAAATTTCTTTATGGTTCCCAGTTGGCTAGATAGCCACTTTCCAAATGTCCTGTCTTTTTGTTCCCCTTTAAGTCTTTCCAAACAGTCCGTTTTAGGCTTCTATCGGCAATTAACAACTCATCAGCTTTCTATTTTCTATCCCCTCCAGCACATAATCTTATATCTTCCTTCCCAGGTGACTTCATACTTCAGTAAACAATCTGTCCATTTGTGGCTGCCATGGCTGGGACAATGAGTCATTTCCCAGCCACTGCTGGTCAGGAGCTCGGTGTCAGCTCCCTGTGGGGTTTGCCATCCCTCCCAGGAAATCCAACGGTGTCTCCTTTCTTCACCACCCCTTCACGGTGGTTCCAATCTGGTTCCGAACAAACCAGTCCCCCAAGTGGTGTTGCTATAGGGATTCCCTATGGAGCATGGGGAATTCCATGTCACTGCTGCATTTGGCCATGCCTCTCTCCAGCATTCACGGACCCAGATTATTATTTGACACAGATGCATTACCAGATCCAAGACTGAGCAAATGATGGATTAGATGATCTCTACAGGATCACCATCATCCCTATGCTCATGTGGTTCTATGATTCTATGAAAAGCTGCTTCATGCAGCACCTTGTTTACATGAAGCTTTCATCTACTGGAGATAAATGTTCTTTATATACCACATATCCCAAGGCCTGCTGATGATCTCCAATCATTCACCTTCCTACTTTTATATATATAGGAATTTGAGATGTCAAACAATTGCCAAAACATTTACCTTTGGGGGGGGGGGGAATCTAAACTGCATCCCCAAATAAAAGCACCAAAAAGCAGCTAATCAAATAAGTGCAGGCACATTCAATTCAGTGACAGTTTTCTGGCTGAAGGATGGTAGTAGTAAGCAGTGTTTGTCCTGCTTATTTCTAAATTCTGAATTCATACTTGCAGTTATGTATACATCTCCAGCGTAGCTCTATGTCTATGTCTCCTGTCTATTACTGCAGAAAGATCAAAATCCATTCATGTTTGGAATAACAGCTGTATAAATAAGTGTCTGCTTCCCTAACTCCCCTCATATATAAAGTCCAGAAAGGTTTTGCCAACTGGCAAACAGCTGAGAGAAATTGCCAAATCATCTTCATCACCTTCTTTGCCTCCTTAAATTCCTCAGTAGAAGGCCAATGCAGCTTTCCCAAGGTACACATGTTCGTGTAAACAACTTCCCATTGAAAGAACTACGTGCGCGCAGTGATGAAAGGGGACAATAGAAGGAACACTGCAAATCACGGTCAAAACAATGTTGACAAAATCAGTCTGCTGGGGTATTGCTGGGTCAAGAATCTTGCCTGCTCCAAGATTCTTAACCTGGTCCCCTCCAAATATCTTGACGTGCAATTCTCATGGCCTTAGGTTAAGTCAGCTAAGCATTCTAGGAATTAAACATACATTAAAAAGAACACAGTGGCTGGAAAAATTGGTTTTAAGGTATATTTCCCCCCACCACCACCAACAGAGATTGCTGTTTATATTCTGTAACTTTTGAAAAACAATAGCACGGCACTAATTCCATCTCTAATACAGCAGTGAACATTAAAACATTGTCCCTTCTAAATTTTAAGGGGAATATTTTCAATCTGAGTAAACATCCAATTTACTATTACCTCCAAAGATGTGAAGCAGCTTGCATTTAAGTTTAAGCAAAGTTAAATATAACTTATAACTTGGATTTATTTAAAAAGGTGAATAATCCTACAATTCTAATCACAGCAGCAAAAGAGAGATGCTGTAATGAAAATAATAGTAAAGCATTAAATCTAAATAATAGTAAAACATAACGAGACTGTTGGAATATATTACGAGAAGGATTAGGAAGAAAGAAATTGGCTCAAAAGGGCTCAGTGGAGACAGCAACATCTGGATTTCCATGGACCATATAAGTACCACTATTTTAGATTTTCAGCTTCATTTTATGTCAAATGTTCTGGGACAGTTCATAAGGAACTGTTCACTTGCTCTCGTTCATAATAAAACACAGTTATTAATCCTAACAATGTACAACAGGATTTCTCAACATCTCGAAGTACTGGAATCACCTTCAGCAGACCCTTCTAGTTGGTGGAGAAGAACTTTTCCTGAGAGAAAAGGTGAAGCACCTCCATTCTTATTTGAAATTTCCTTTTTCCTATCACTATAATCCCTGTTGTAAAGGCCATGAGAAATGGCAGAGGAAAAAATATTGGCTAGATAATTAAAGGAAAGAGGACATGGCAGGGAATTCACAACTGAATTCTCTTTTCAAAAGTAAATTCAGAAAACATTGCAGAAACTTCTGGAATGTGGACTATCGCAGATAAATATAATTCACCATACTGAATTTCAAACCACAGTGATTTGTTTAACTGTGCAATGGGCAGCAAGGCCTTTTGTTGTTGTTTTAAAATGTAATTATTGTCATCGCTAGAGCAGGGGAGAATGATTGGCATCTGGAGTAGTAAAGATTTGCACCCACACAGAGACATTTTATGTAGTTCCAGGAAAAATACATTTCCTCCACAATTATTGTCCTAATGTAGTTGCATGCCACATCAGATTAATAGATTATTACATTTGACCCAACAATTAGGACTCTCCGTTAAAATTCTTGAATCTATTCAGAAAAAGAAAACCAAACTGGACTTCTTGGGTCTAAGTCAAGGATGGGCTCTCCAATTGTTTTGGAATTCAGCTCATTTCACATCAAGTTTAGTTGCAATCCAAACCCCCTGGATAATAGCAGGCATCCTTAAAGTAATAAATTACGCAAAAAGAGATGACAGGCAGTTTAAATTTAAACAAGATGGGAGAGACATAAGTACTGAAATTTATAACTGAACTCATATCAATAAATTATTTTCTAAGAGGGGGTATTTTTTGAAGCATCCTCAACAGCAATAGCGATAGAACCAATATCTTATTTTTTTTCCTTCAAGTGAAAAGCTGAGTGAGGACAGAGCAGCACTTAAAGGTTGAAATCTGAAGTTGGGCCTGTGGGCTGAAACCGCTGTAGCCAAAAAAAGAAGAGAAAAAGCTGCTGTATGTAAACCAAGGAGAAGCAGAAGAAAATTTTGCCAGGCTCAGTTACACTAAATCTGCTGGAAAAATTTGGGCAGGTTTCTCTCCCTCCCGCCTTCCCTCTCTCTCTTTCCTTCTCTCTCACTCCCCCTCCCTCCTTCCATGTGTGTGTGTGTGAGAGAGAGAGAGAGAGAGAGAATGTGTGTGTGTGGTTTTCACTTACCACTACCCACTTACCTTTCATAAAGCATTCCACTAATGGGAGGTAGCCAATGTATGGTCAGCATATCTTGGCTCTGACCAACCACTATCGGTGGCAAAGGGACAGGAGTGGGTTTTCGGCTCTGAGTCCATTGCTGGTATACCAGATCCAGATAGCAATGCATTCTTGCCACTTGATTTGGAGTAAAACTGTCTGTGCAATTGTCATCTGTGGAAGTAAAAAAATCAACTTACTAAACAATTTGAAAACTGGATTAAGATAAGGAGTTAGGGCAAGAAATCTATGTAGATCCCTTTCATGGCCAGAGAAATTTTGAAAACCTGGAATAAAATAAGATCCTGTAATATATTTTTGCCCAGTTCAATCATATTTATTACAATTTTGATCCTTTTCCTAAAACTAGACCAAAGTGCTGTGTTATCGTGATTATAGGCATTGCTTCTTGGTCTTGGAACACTTTTTAAAAATCTTTCATCCATTTGAATATCCACCCTCTCAAATTTAATTGTTGACTTCTGTAACAGAATTGTCAATGTCTGGTAAGCACCACCTGATTCTCTGGCTTCATCCCCAAACCCCCATAACTTTAACCTTAGACTGTCTACTGTTGACCTCGCCCATTTCTAAAAGGTCTGTAAAAGGAGTGCATATGTACTATCATGCCTACCATCCCTGTCCTAATGTCCCCATTTATTTGTATCCATTTCATGTATTCATAATCATGTTTATAATCTGTTTATATCTGCCATCTTGTCTTATACATACTTGACAAAATAAATACATTTTTAAAAACCTCTCATTTACTTTTTAAAATGTTTTCATCATCTCCAAAATTCTCCCGCACATTTTATTTAGTTAGTTAGCTAGCTAGCTAGTTATTAGATTTCTATGCTGCCCTTCTTAGGGAGAGTATTTACATTCTTCCTAACATAGATGCCTCTAAAATTCTGCCTGCTCCTGTTATTTCTTCCATTTGCCAAAAGATGGCACTCCATCTGTAGTATTTAATCATATATCCTCTGGTGATTGATCAATAGTGTTGTCTTCCTTGCTACTGAACACAATAGACAACAGTGAGGCCTTGGGAGGAAGAAAATGTAAAGTATAAATAATGCATGCATTTTCAGAAATAATGAGTGATCTCTAAAGTTCTGAACAGAAGAAATACAGTACTCAAACACTGCCAATTGACCCCAGTCTGAAACAGGCTGCCTTGCCAAAATTCCCCCAAACTGAAGGAAATGAAAGAGGGGTAATTATCTCTAATGTAATATAATTGAGTGTCCAAGCAGAAAAATAATAATGAGATATAGAATATTGATACTGGATACGACAAAATATAGTCTCTTGCAACATATGCTAACAATACACATAGTGACAATATTCCAACCCCTTTCAGAACTCAATGTCATATAAAGGAGTCCCTGCAGATTTTACTCAGCTAGTTGTTGCTGACTCTAGGTGTTGGTCATCTCTGTTCAAGGCCATTGCATCAGCACCATTGAAGACATTTTTGCAGTCATCTGACCAGCTTGACATCACAGAGCACTGTTACTTTATATCTTTAATCTTCTATATAATGCTGAGAAAAGTTTTACCAAATTTGGGATGTCACCAACAAGAGGCTTTTTCCTATTTTGCTAATACAGAAGAGAGAGCCAAGAAGCACAGAACCCACTGGTCATCTTTGCTGGCTTTGCTGGCTGAGGAATTCTGGGAGTTAAAGTCCACAAGCCTTAAAGTTGTCAAGGTTGGAGACCTCTGTTCTAGTTCTTTGAATCCTTGGCAGTCTATACTTGCACAAGTCAACAACTGCAAAGATGGTACATTTTTGCAATGGAAATTAAATCTTTTTCATGCATATTACTAATGTAGGATTCTATCCCCACCCCCACCCACGGAACTCAGAAATATTTCAAGCAGGCAAATCTCCCAACAGAATGTATAGGATTATTCAGTTCTACCACACAAGTGAACAAGTGCTTCGCTGTTGCCATCAGTAGGTCCTCCATTCATTGTTGTTCTGCGTAGTAAATGGAGGAGGTGTGAGGCCTAGGAGTTCCACTTTATTTTCCAACCAGTTCCATTCATTACAACTAAAACTAAAATACCTAATATTTTAAAGACAAGTGCTCATACTTGTTTTATTTTACTTTCATTGTGCCTTTATTATTTTTTAAGTACCGTATTTTTCAGAGTATAAGACACACCTTTTTCCTCCCTAAAAGAGGCTGAAAATTTGGGTGTCTCTTATACTCAAATGTAGCATTTTCAGAGCTTTGTTCCGCCCAGCCCTAACTAGGTGCAAACGATCTTCCCCCTTCCAATCCACTCTTAAGAAGGTTTTTTTTCCTGCCCCTAAGTCTTTGCACGCTTCTTTTCATTCCTACTCACTCCAAAAAGGCTTTTTCAGCTGTAACATGGTGCTAACAATCTTCCTGGCTTGCAGCATTTTTATTCCTATATCCTCCAAAGCATTTTTTCCTGCCCTAAGCCTTTGCCAGTTTGTTTTCATTCCTACTCCCTCTGAAAAAGACTTTTTCAGCCCTAACCGGGGGATAAAATACTGTGCTCAAATTCATTTTGTGTTTATATATATATATATATGTGTGTGTGTGTGTGTGTGTGTGTGTGTGTCTGTATGTTCTGTTTTGTTTGTTTATTATTTTTATATATGTATGTATGTATGTATGTATGCATGTATGTATGTATGTATGTATATATATATAATGTGCTCAAGCTGAACAGACTAAAGATACTAGCCAGATGAATACCTGGTAGGTAGATTTCCTCCCCCAACCCCTATTTTCCTCCCTCAAAACTAAGGCGTGTCTTATACTCCAAAAATATGGCAACTCCACATGGTGGACATGCTTAACACTCCTTCTGTCTCCTATTTTCTGCACAATAAATCATGAGAGGTAGATTGGGCTGAGAGAAAGTGACTGGCCCCAAGTTACCAAACCAGCTTTCATGCCTAAAGTGGGACTAGAACTCACAGTCTCCTAGTTTCCAACCTGGTACCTTAACCATTAGACCAAATTTATCCCCAATACTTCTTAGAGAAAGCAGGTCAGCTAGAAATTAGCTATCACGTCTCAGCATCTCTGGATTGTACGTGCCAGTTGATTGTACATGCCAGTTGATACCCACCTCTGAACCTGATGAAGGAAAATTGTTTTCCCCCTTACCTGTGTAGCTCATATAATTGCTGAAGGGAGTTCCAGAGAAAGAAGTATGGCCACAGGAGTCATTGATGGGATCTGGATCCTGACAGACTTTGCTTTTGAGTGTAGGTGCAGTGTCGGCACAGAGATCTCCAGTTTCCATGGATGGTGTTGTCTCCCTGCATGGATCATCACAGGAGTCCTTTTCATCCACACCCTTAAAGACATGATAGAGTCCCAAAACGTGTCCTATTTCATGGATCATAGTATTTGTATGACCTGGCATCCCGTAGTAACCTGGATTTAGAACTACACCACCTGAAATTGGAAATGAACTAAATGGGTAAATGGGTAAACAATCTTGAATTCTGAGATAAATTAATATATACCTGTGCTCAAACATCACGGAAAGTAATAAATAGCTCTTTATGGTTCACTTGTCCATGCATTTGCATTCTTTTCTTTTTTATATATTTATTGGTGTTTTTAATTTTTTTTCCCATACAACATATTTGCATTCTAAGTAGATAAATGTGGGAATTTTGAAGTAAGGGCCATCCAAAATGAGCACAAGATGACTAACATGCCACCATGGAGAGCGGAGATGACCACTGCAGCAGAGACCGGTTCTTTATACCCTTTCGGAACCTTCTTCAGAACCTCTCAAGACAAGGAGAGGACTGGAGATCACTCACATGTATCTCAAATGGCTGTTCTTTGCAAGTAGACTACAAGATAGTGTGAGTGGCAACAGACAAACGGATGAATAATCCAGCTCACAACTGCAGTGCTATCTTTTAAAAGACATTAGATTTCCTAACCTTACTTGTAATCACTTTTGGAAATTGCTTTTTTAAATTTCTTAAGGCATTGGTGCTCTTTGGAATGGGAAGTCTGAAGAGGCACCTGGTGAATGTAATTATATTCCTGGACAAAATAAAAAATAATTATAATTTTAAGAACTTAAAGATTTTGAAATAAATGGCAAAAAACTAAACAAGATTTAGAACTAAAAAGTTATAAACAAATTAATTATGCAGACAAATTTGTAATACTGAAATTTGTATACAATGTTTTTGAATCAACTATGCAAAATAAATATATTTTCCTGATAATCAGAATTGTTTTGATTACTACAAGTCAAAAAGAGATAAGAGATCTTATGGTTTAAATTAGACACTAAAGTCCTGGCAAAAAACAAAAACAAACCAACAACCTTTCCTTTAGGATTACAATTTACAAAATTACACAAAATACAAAATTTGAAACATTAAAGATCTTTGAAGAGTGGGGAAAAAAATCTTTAATAAATCTAAGAATTCAGACATGTGCTAACATCTTTCAAGTATAAGTTAGCTATTTGAGAAGACTCCTCTTTCTGAAAACATTCCCTCATCAATTTATAAGTAAGATTCTCCAATTTACAACCAGAACCTTAGACAAAGATGAATCTAAGTTGCAATCTTTCCCAGTCAGTGAATATACAGGTACATCCCAGAATAAACTACAACTTTGGACTATTTTCTTATTGGGGATATCCAAAGTATATTAGGAGCACAACAGAAGAAACTAACACAACTATCAGAGAGAAAGAACAAAATAGTGTGTCTTGTCCCAGATAACAAGAAGAGGTACACTTTAAATCTTAACTGACTGTTTTACAAGATAGGTGACTTTTGATTGGATTGATTAATTTTTGTTACTATTATTTTTCTCCCTTTCTCTTTCTCTCAAAAAGTGAGTTTATAATAAAACAGCATATTATTTATGATATTAGAATATTGAAATACAGGAGAAAGAACAGCGACTATGTTTACTGAGGTCACAAATTACTTTAAAACTGACTATTCCCATCTTTATGTCCAAATGAAAAAAATACGAGAGTGAGGCCCTGTAAAATTTATCATGACAACTTTGGACTTTGTTCCCTCTTTCTTTATGGTCATTAACTTGCTTTCAAAATGGGAAAATTAAAAAAAAGTTAATTTGAGAATCTTCTACTTTCTTATGAAAGTTTTGGTTAGCTGATGAAACCCGAATGATTATCCCAATGAAAGTCTATGAAAAAAGCCTTTGATGCTTGAACATAAATCACTCCTTTCCCTCTCTTGTATCTGTTGTGGCCTCTTCCATGCACTGTTGCTCTTTATATATGGGCTTGATATGAATCAGCTTTCACGAATCTTTTAAGCCATTAGCAAGTTGGTAATATTCTTACAAAGGGCAAGACTTTCACATCAAACATGAAAGGTAAGTACTGTGAAATGAGTTCACAAAATAATGAGATCACAACCTGAGTAAGTATTAATCCTCCTTTTCCAAAGGCCAGTGTTCTGGCAACTGTTTAGGAACAGAGAATTTACCACACAGGAACTTAGTCCTTCATAAAATGCTCAGCAGGCTTCAAGTATTCAAGCCCCATAGAAGGCTTTGATGCTTCTGACAACTTGGAACTGACCAAGAAAGCTGAAAGGTCAATGCTGATTATCACAAGATCTGACATTGTGACCCTAAAGTCTCAAATTTTCTTAAGCTGAGTTGTCTGATAAGGAAGCATTATACTAATGGGAATGGGCAGTCGTGAAGCATATGTTGGGAGAAACTGAAGCTGCTTAAATTTTCTGCAAGACCGCACACACTGATCAATAGATCGTGCAGAAGTTAAAAGCTCCACGTGGACTAGGGGCTTAAGATGAAACAATAAAGCATGATGTGTCGCTAGAAAGTACAGCTAGAGTTCTTGGATAAGAGCCAATGTTTTTATTATTTTATTGGGCAAGAAGGTGAGAACCAGATGTATATTTTTACAGGCCAATAGACCTCTCTAAGATTACCAGACTCCATGCAGTATTTCTAATATTGAAGAATTGTTCTGGGATGAGATGAGAGTGATCAATAAAATTATGTACTATATAAATGAATATAGAATGAAAATCCAAGTATTTTTTAAAAAAAATAGTGTATGAAATGACTAATTATTTGATTTTTCCAGACTTCCATTTTTTTGCATCCTTTCCTTCAGCCATCATCACTGATTTTTCGATATAGTATAATATGCTGGCTGACCTGTCACCTATATTCCCTGCCTCTCCACAACCAGTGGTGGTGCCATACTGCTCTCTTCTGTTTTTTACTATGATGGTTGCACCAATAAGGAACAGCTCCTTATCCAGGATATCACTCTGTTGCATCAGCCCCCACAAATCTTCCCAGAGCTTCCTCTTATCTCTTTCTACTGCTCTTCTCAATTGCTGTTGCTCATCTACACATGCTGTTGTGAAGGAAATCACTCATCCTTGGCTCCCTCCCATCCCTGCTGCAGTTATTCCTCTCAAAAAACTTTGGTCTGGAATAACTGTTTCTATTTATCCATAGAACTAATAATTCTGTTTGCAACACATCATACAGCATAGTAGGTACACTTCCCATCTCACTGACAGAATATCTCTGGGCAGAGTACAGTACAAAAAAAATAAAAAATAAAAACCATATAAATTTTATACCCCACTAGGAGGCAGTAACAATGTTTCAGTTCAGGCCCAGATCACCACAAATTATATTTTAATGTACTCAGAAGTGTCTTATCTTATCTCTATGTCTTATTAGCTAATATTATCTAATCACTGTATGTGGAACATTTATTCTATGCGCCATCAACACTTAAACTTTTCAATGAAGCAACCACTTGTGCCAATCCTGAAACCAGAATTCCTTCTTCTCAGATGAGACCATCCGCCCAACATCAATCCACCTTCAGATTTGATTTTATATCATACCTAGACAGGGCAGTTTTCTGCTTGATAATATTGAATAGTTCTACCATGTACAATATGCACTAGTGATCAGTTCTAAATCAAGTGTTGAAAATTGATAAAGAAAAGTAGTTGTTATTATTATTATTATTATTATTATTATTATTATTATTATTATTTATTAGATTTGCATGCCGCCCCTCTCCGAAGACTCACGGCAGCTCACAACAACAAAAACAGTACATATCCAATAATTAAAACAATTTAAAACCCCTAATATAAAAAACAATCATACATTTCATACAAACATACATAAAACGGAAACAACCCAGAGGAATCAATTTCCCCATGCCTGATGACAGAGGTGGGTTTTTAAAAGTTTACGAAAGGCAAGGAGGATGGAGGCAATCTTAATCTCCAGGGGGAGTTGATTCCAGAGGGTCGAGGCCACTACAGAGAAGGCTCTTCCCCTGGGTCCCACCAGACAACATTGTTTCATCAATGGGACCTGGAGAAGGCCAACTCTGTGGGACCTAATCGGTCGCTGGGATTCGTACGGCAGAAGACGGTCACAAAGATATTCTGGTCCGATGCCATGAAGGGCTTTATAGGTCATAACCAACAATTTGAATTGTGACTGGAAACTGATCGGCAACCAATGCAGACTGCGGAGTGTTGGTGTGACATGGGCATATCTGGGAAGGCCCATGATTGCTCTTGCAGCTGCATTCTGCACGATCTGAAGTTTCCGAACACTCTTCAAAGGTAGCCCCATGTAGAGAGCATTACAGTAGTCAAACCTCAAGGTGATGAGGGCATGAGTGACTGTGAGCAGTGACTCCCGGTCCAGGTAGGGCCGCAACTGGTGCACCAGGCGAATGTGGGCAAACGCCCCCCTCACCACAGCCGAAAGATGGTTCTCTAATGTTAGCTGTGGATCGAGGAGGATGCCCAAGTTGCGGACCCTCTCTGAGGGGGTCAGTAATTCCCCCCCCCCAGGGTAATGGACGGACAGATGAAATTGTCCTTGGGGGGCAAAGCCCACAACCACTCCGTCTTATCAGGGTTGAGTTTGAGTCTGTTGACACCCATCCAGACCCTAACAGCCTCCAGGCACCGGCACATCACTTCCACTGCTTCGCTGACTGGACATGGGGTAGAGATGTACAGCTGGGTATCATCAGCGTACTGATGATACCTCACCCCATGCCCCTGGATGATCTCACCCAGCGGTTTCATGTAGCTATTAAATAGTAGGGGGGAGAGGACCGATCCCTGAGGCAACCCACAAGGGAGAAACCTAGAGATCGACCTCTGACCCCCCACTAACACCGATTGCAACTGACTGGAGAGGTAGGAGGAGAAACACTGAAGGACAGTGCCTCCCACCCCTAACCCCTCCAGCCGGCACAGAAGGATATCATGGTTGATGGTATTGAAAGCTGCTGAGAGGTCAAGAAGTACCAGGACAGCGGATAAACCCCTGTCCCGGGCCCACCAGAGATCATCCATCAACACGACCAAAGACGTTTCCATACTGTAGCCAGGCCTGAAACCCAACTGTTGAGGGCCTAGATAATCAGCTTCTTCCAAGGACAGCTGGAGCGCCACCACCTTCTCAACAACCTTCCCCGTAAAGGGAAGGTTGGAGACTGGACGATAGTTGTTGAGAATGGCTGGGTTCAGGGAAGGGTTCTTGAGGAGGGGGTGCACAAGTGCCTCCTTGTAGGGAGCCGGGAAGGACCCCCTCCCCAGAGAAGCATTGACAATCTCCTGGACCCAGCTCTGTGTCACCTCCCTGCTGGCTGAAACCAGCCAGGAGGGACACGGATCCAGTAAACAGGTGGCGGAACTCACAGCTTCAATGGCCTTGTCCACTTCATCAGGCGTCACCAGATCAAACTCTTCCCAGACAGATGGAAAAGTATGGGCCCCAGTCACCTCGACTGACTCATTGTCAGTCAACTCTGTTATCCAATCGGAGTCGAGGTCCGCCCGGATCTGAGTGACTTTATCAGCGAAAAATGTGTTAAAATCCTCGGCACTGCTCTGCAAGGGCTTCCCAACTCCCCCCTGGTTAAAAGGGAGTGGGTCACCCTAAACAGAGCAGTCGGGCAAGATTCCGCTGATGCAATCAAGGCGGCATGATACATGCATCTTGCCGCCTTGAGCGCCACTTTGTAAGTCTTAATATGAGCTCTTACAAGTGTTCGATCAGATTCGGACTTACTCTTCCTCCATCGCTTCTCTAGACGTCTCTTCTGGCGTTTCAACTGCTGGAGCTCCTTGGTAAACCAAGGAGCTCTCCGGGGTCTAGTGCCACAGACAGGTCGCAACGGAGCAATTCGGTCAAGAGCCTCCATTGCAGCCCTATTCCAGGCCATGGCAAGAGACTCTGCCGAGCTGTGGATGAGTGAACCTGATAAAACCCCAAGCGCCCTCTGAAAGCCCTCTGGGTCCATCAGGCATCTGGGACGGAACCACCTAGTCTGTTCTGCCTCCCTGCGGGGGAGGATTGGAGCCAGGAAGTCAAGCCGCAGTAGAAAATAGTCTTGATGAGGATTTTTTAAACGCAAAAAAGAGTTTTTATTAAAATTTAGTTGAAAGATACTAAACTAATACAGTATTATTCACAGTATCCAAGATAATTGAGGAAGTTTTTTAAAAGAAAACTGCAGTCTCTACATCTGGGTCAAACTTTGGTTGTATAATTGAGAAGTGGTCTTGCAAGTAGTTGCCAGATCACTTCTCAATTATACAGCAGAAGCCCTCAGATCTAGATAGTCACATTTATGTGGTTGGGTGAGGAAATCAATTTCACAAATCATTTGCTAAAGAACAGAACCGGATTCTGGATTTAAATGTCTAAGGAGATTCTCAGTCATTCAGGTCATGGTTGTCCCAGTAGTGCTTTTTCAAGAGGCGCCTAGACTTTCTGGTTTTTCTTTGAAGACATTTTGCTTCTCGTCCCAAAAACTTCTTCAGCTCTTTGGGACTAACTCTAGATCTTGATATTGTTGGTGAATTACCATCCAATTGGCTCTCTGAGCTTCTGATATTGTATTATTAGCCAAGAAAGTGCAATCAATTAGAGCATCAAGAATAGATTTAATCACTTCTAAAGAAATCAAAAACCATCTAGGTCATTCTTGGCATCTTTGTTTGTACACATTATTAAACCCAAATTTCAATGGCTGGGGTACTGCCAAGATTGTGCTTAACTGTTAACAAAATGGAAGTGAATTTCATTTGAATTGTTCTATTAACATTTGAGTGAAAAACATGGCAACAAATCAATTACTGCCCTGGATGTGGTGTTTTGTTAATCTTAAATGTATTTTTGATTTAATATTTTGAAATTATTCTGGCAAAGAACAAGCGGGCTCCACAACTGACCACTACTTTTGACTTATTATATGAAAATTCTTGTTGGAAATTCTGATGCAAACCCAAAACTTATTTAAAGAAGAAATTCAAATTCAGACAAATGAGTTAAATGGCATCACTTCCTTGTTTAAAATTTTGATAAGCCAAATTATCACCCACTGAAACTGGCTTCTATGCATCTCTCAATATAAAGAAGCAATTTTGTTTATTTAATCTCTAACTCTTAACAGGTTGAAGAAGATTCTTAAACCCTTTCTTTGACTGCTGGAAAGAACATTTGCTATCAATTAAATATTCTAAAAATAAACACTTGCTTCTGCTATGAAACCAGCATGTTAAAATAGACTTCATTTGTCCATGGAACAAATTAAATGCTTCAAGTAACTTGGTACTATCCTCTAAGATGCAATGGACTTTAACTTGCATGCCACAAAGTGTTCAGTGGATTACAAGATTCTCCCCAATCCAGTTCTCCATATTAAAATGTGTCTTAAACAGTGTTTGGGACTTGAACAGTGTTTGATACAACAATGAATAAGAATTTTTTATCTTTTATAAAATTAAAATGTCATTCTTAATTTGGTTGATAAGTAACTCATTTTGGAAGCACACATTAGGAAAGAAATTGCACCACTATGGTTTCTCTTTATCTACTATAAGGACAATGACTAACAATCATGCTGAACTAGAGGTCACACTGAAGAACCTAAGTATAGATTGTCAGTCTCATCAGGAAGAATAATAAAATCAATCCATGTAGGCATACAAATCTATAACAAAAGGCCAGCTGGGTACTTAGATCTTCTCAGTATTCCAAAATAGCATAGGATTAAGATGATGTAATTCGCACTTTTCACTGTGCTGCAATTGGCAGTCTTCCAAAAAGAAGATACATGAAGATACCATATTCAGAGATTCAATTTGTCTATGTACTTCTAGGACAATCAAAACAATGATCTGTATATTACTTTATTGCCACTCAAAGAGAACAAGGGTCATGTTTGTCTGACCATCTATCTGTCAAATTTATATAGCTGCACATCTCACCAGAAGAGACTATAACTTCTGTAAGAATATATGGGTTACTTGCAGAACTATCTCTTCGGTTTGTTTCAACCCATCTCATGGATGCTCTGGGTGCCGTCGCTAAAGAGTGACAAGCTGGCAGAGCCTTTTCTATCATAGCACCCACCGTCTGGAATGTCATCCCTCCAAAGATCAGATGGGACGCATCTCTGTTGTCCTTTTGTAAGGCCTGAAGATAGGACTCTGTATGTCACCCTGGGATCCAAGTCTTGAATGGAGCCTCTTGTCTGGCTATGCTGAATCTTGGAGTTTGGCTCTGGGATCTTTTAACTGGTTTCTGTGGATTTTATATTTCTGTACATGTTTTTATTGTTTTTAACATTGCAGCCACCTTGAGTCATTTGCGTGAAATGGGCAGCCATATAAATCCAGAAAATACTTCATTTGGTATATATCACCTCCTCTGTAATAGAATAACCAGGTTGGCCTAACACTTTTATGTGACTTCTTTATCCAATTAACATGACAAAATCAACTTAAAGGAGCTAATTTTTTTCCAGCATAGTACATTTCATAAATTTTGGCCAGAAGGGTCACTAACTTTATAAATTGAAGTTCGTATACATGTATATTATTGTTTCTGATTTCTCCTTGGTGCATATGTTTCCTTTTGGTTTATATCCATGATCATAAATGAAATATTTTTAAAAAGTTTTAAATTTGACCAAAATAGTGCAGCAGACACTCTCACAGCCAATCTTACATAAGGAGTAAACTATATATACAAGCTTTTGAATAAAATGGATAGATGGCTATTTTTCTCAAGTTCACTTTGCAGCAAAAGATATATTTATAGTGCCCAATAATAATCAAGATATATATTTCATAATATTTCCTTTTAAATTAACAAAAAGTCTAGAAAATGTCTTTTTCATATGTACATGAACATGTCATGGAGATGTAGTTCGTTGTCAAAAGGAGCCAAGGAAGTAAAAGGAAAGCGAATGTCCTATCTTTGTATTATTAATATCTTGTGGAGAAGAGATTTGCTTAAAAATAATCCCAAACAGCTGTAGAATGCATATGTACATTTATTTTAAAAGTCTGGTAAGAAAACCTCATTTAAATAGTCAGTTGTACAAAGATCCTATGAAACTCCTGACTAACTGTGCTCCATGTTCATTAATACCATGTTTCTCGAAAATGACTTATTTCTTTTTGAACCCTGAAATAAGAGCTTGGTCTTATTGCCATGTACTCAAAAGCCCAATTGGGCTTATTATCAGGGGATGTCTTATTTTGAGGGAAAAGAGTATGTATGAGGCTGATCTTGAGTTTTGCCATCAAGACTTCCCATATTTATACATGGAAGTAGCAGACAATGGAAGGTGGTGGGAGAAAAGGAAAAAATGACTTTTTAAGAATAAATATCTATAACTGTGGAACATGATAAACATGGTTTTACCTTCCCAACATTTAAATGGCAGTTTCATTTTAAAATAACAAAGGAAACATTTATTAAATACTTGCAGAATGTTCTCATGTTTATTTAATATTAAATCCAAAACAATTTTTGCCTTAACCATGTCAATTTCTGCCACCCACATTCCCAATAATATAACCCTCAGTCTGAAATGACTACACCTCACTGCTAGCCTAAACTAGGTTTATGCCATGAGAAGAAGGATAATGTTGAATCTTTTTTTTTTAAAGATTTTTATCTCGCCTTCTATCCAACTCAATGTAGTAAACATACCAATAGGCCCTAAGGACCTCCTATTTTCCCTATGACAGTTAACCTGTGAGGTAAGTTGGGCTGAGAGTATGACTGGCCCAAGGTCGTCCAACTGGTTTTCTTGCCTAAGGCAGGAATACAACTCAAGGTTTGTTTGTTTCTTTGTTTGTTTATTTTGTCAAACAATTATAGGGTGGCAATTTGTACAAATAAAACATTAGATAAGTAATGATAAAAAGTAACAAAAGAAGACAATAGGACAGGGACGGTAGGCACAGTGGTGCGCTTATGCACACCCCTTACAGACCTCTTAGGAAGGAGGAGAGGTCAATTGTAGATAGTCTAAGGTTAAAAGTTTTGGGGTTAGGAGTAGAAACCACAGAATCAGGTAGTGCATTCCAGGCGTTGATTACTCTGTTGCTGAAGTCGTATTTTTTGCAGTCAAGTTTGGAGCGGTTGACATTTAGTTTAAATCGATTTCGTGCTCGTGTGTTGTTGCTGTTGAAGGTGAAGTAGTCATTAACAGATAGGACATTTTGGTATATGATTTTATGAACTATAATCAAGTTGGAACAGAAATGACAGAGTTGTAAGTTGTCTAAACCAGCATTTCCCAACCGGTGTGCCGCGGCACACTAGTGTGCCGCGAGACACGGCCAGGTGTGCCGCGACAGCTCCAGCTGGGCGGGGCGCTGCCGGTGCCTCCGACCTCCCGGCTCCTGCCAGATGCCGCGGTTTCTGGCGCTCTCCTGCTGGGCCCCAAAGAAGGAAGGCAGGAAGAAGGAGAGCTTCATTCTTCGTGCCTTTTTCCCGCCTTTCCTGGCGTCGGCGGCAAGTGTCCTTTGGGGCCCGGCGGGAGGGCACTGGCAGCGGAAACAGGCTGCCGGCTGCAGCGTCCCCGGGCACCGTTCCCTGTAGGCTGCGCATGCCAACGCACCCCAAAATGCCCCCCCACGCACCCTTTTCCAGGGGCGCGCAGGGAGCCGCGGCCACCCGCCCACCTGCCCGATTTCCCTCCGCGCGGCTGGGGACGCGGATCCACCGCCCTCGCCAGCCCGATCTCCCTCCACCCGGGTGGGGAGGTGGATTCGCCGCCCCCGCCAGCCCGATTTCCCTCCAGTGGCTGATCTCCCTCCGTGGGGGGGGGCGACGAACTGACGACCGGGGGCTGTCCGTCCGTGTTGGGTGGTGCAGGGCAGGGACAGGCAGCCCCAGGGGAGAACAAGGGAGGGAGAGAAAGGAAAGAGAGAGAAAGGGAGGGAGAGAAAATTGAATGAAGGAGGGAGAGAAAGAAAGAGTAAGAAGTAGAAAGGATAGAGAAAAAGGAAGAGAAAGGGAGGGGGAGAAAGGAAAGAGGGAGGAAGGGGGGAGAGAAAGAAGATATGAAGGAGGGAGAAAAAGAAAGAGAGATAGAAAGGAAAGAGGGAGAGAAAGGAATGGGAGAGAAAGGGAGGGAGAGAAAATTGAATGAAGGAGGGAGAGAAAGAAAGAGTAAGAAGTAGAAAGGATAGAGAAAAAGGAAGAGAAAGGGAGGGGGAGAAAGGAAAGAGGGAGGAAGGGGGGAGAGAAAGAAGATATGAAGGAGGGAGAAAAAGAAAGAGAGATAGAAAGGAAAGAGGGAGAGAAAGGAATGAGAGAGAAAGGGAGGGAGACAAAGGGAATGAAAGAGGGAGAAGGGGTGAGAGATAGAAAGGATAGACAGAAAGGGAGAGAAAGGAAAGAGAGAAAGGGAGGGAGAGGAAGGAAAGAGAGGTGAGAGAGGAAGGAGGAGACAGAAAGAGAGGAAGGAAGAGAGAAAGAAGGAGGGATGGAGAGAGAAAGGAAGGAAGAGAGAGAAAGAGGGAGGGAGAGAGAAATAGAGCGAAAGGGAGGAAGAGAGATTTTTTTTTTGTCCAAACTTTTTTTAGGCCCCCCCCCCCCCAATGTTCCCCAGGATTTTGAAAATATGAAAAATGTGCCGCGGCTCCAAAAAGGTTGGGAAACACTGGTCTAAACCAAGAATTTCAAGTCTGGAAGAGGGGTGAAGGACTCTTCTTGTGAAATATTTCTGGATTCTCTCAATTGTGTTGATGTCAAATATGCAATGTGGGTTCCATACAGGCGAGCTGTATTCTAGGATTGGTCTGACAAATGTTTTGTAAGCTCTTGTTAGCAGTTCAAAATTACCAGAGAAGAAGCTGCGAAGGATTAGGTTAGCAACTCTTAAAGCCTTTTTGGCAATGCTGTTGCAGTGGGCTCTAGGACTTAGGTCTTCTAATTCAGGGGTCCCCAACCACCGGGCCGTGGAGTCAGCAGCTGCCGGCCCTCATGCCGCCACTCCCTCCCTCCAGCGCTTAGCTCCCGCTGGGCAAGAGGGCTTGGGAGGCAGGTTCTGCCGGCCACAGGACGATGGCGGGAAAGAGGGGCGGGGAGGACCAGCACCCCCATGCTTAATCCCGCCCACAACCACGCCCCTTTCCGCCCCCACTGGGCCATAGAAAAATTGTCTTGCTGAAACTGGTCCCTGGTGGAAAAAACATTGGGGACCACTGTTCTAATTCATAGGCCAACATTCTAACCACTACAAGTAATTGTCTCTGTATCTGTCACAAATATATAATAGTACCAAAGTCAACTGATAAGCCTCAAGAGATATACTTACCCAGGTGGCTGAGAGCATCTTTGTCCCAAGGCCAGGTGCCAGCACCAGCCAACTCTTCTTGCACGGAGCTGGCAAAATAGATATTGACAAAGTATGTGCTGTTCAGCTGAAGGGCCTCCTTAAGTTCCTTCATGCTCATATAGGCCCTGCAGAGTCAGTAGAGGAAAGAGGTAAAAGTTAATAACTAAAAAGATAAATCCCAATAAAATTTAGTTCAATTTAAATTGAACATGTTCATGAGTGGGACACATGTGCTGCATACAAGTTGATCTATATTTAAACTTCAGCATTTAAAGGGAATTCAAGCAAAAGTTACAGGCTGGAAAAATCTATTCTTCAATTTGGGAAGAGCTGGGGCCAATCAGAACAAACAGTGGATTGATACGTCTTTACATTACAGTTTAGGTGTTTTTTAGATCCATGTGGTTCTATGGTTCAGAGAATTATCTCTTCTTAATGCAGACCCAGGGGCATCCAAACAATCCCTTGATTCAGCAGTGGCTTGAAATAAAATATCATGCACAATGCAGCATTACAGCAAAGGACAAAAATGTTGCAACAGGAGTAGGATCCGACTATTTGTGCTAAAGTCTGGCCACAAGCTCTTCCCTTCTGATTTTGAATTGCCAAGCAGTGTTTCATTTCTCTGGTGGACCCAATTTGGACTGAGATCCATCATTTAGAGAGTTATCTTTATCTTCTGTAGGGGGACTTTTCTCCCCATCACCTGAAAGATCCACAACAAACCTTTCTCTCTGTTTCTTTCATTTCATTACAAATCACTCTTAAGACTTTTTAAATGATGAGACTATAAAAGCAAAAATAAAAATATAAATCGAACAACTAGATGATGAAAAGCAACATATTCCAGGTATAAGCAATAAATACAACATTGATCTGCAATCTTTTCACTTCATTTTAGACAACAACAATCAAGGCCCATAATATGTGCATCTATCAAAAATTTCCTTAAAAGTTTTGGTTTTTACATACATATACCTACCCAGCTTGTTCGTTCAGTATGATTTTACCAAATGAGGTTAAAACATACAAGTTTGCCATTGCTTCTGTTATATAAAGGGAGAAACAGGGACTCTCTAAAGTAGAGCCCAATCAATTGTTTCCAAATTTTCCCAGCACATTTTCACCAATTTCCAGCTCTTTTTCTTTTTTATCTTGTCAATGCACTCAAAAGATCAAGTTAAGCCATCAATGGAAGAAGATTCATTTCCAAAAGCTTTTGGAGTTTGTTTTGATATTTTCTTACTCCCAATTAAGCATGGCTGGCTGCCTTAACGGCCAGCGGAGAATTGTGTCGGGGCCAGGATGAATCCGCCAATTGGCAGCCGTGATCTCGCAGGGGACCGCGAGATCACAGTTGCCGGGCTTCGCGTGTTCTGCCCGGCCCGTTGGTGCCAGGGGGCGTGCCGATTGTGCCCTATAAATAGGGCTGCGACAGAGGCATTTTTCCTTCGCCCCCCGGCTCCTGAAGAAGCAGACACCCGCTCACCCTCCCTAACTTGCAGTGTGCCTTGAAGGGATCACCCACGGGGGCTGAATAAGAATTTTTTGCAGTCTCAGCATTTTAGCGGCGAACGTTTTTTCACCTATTCCACACTGGAGAGGGAGGATGGTCTGGTTAGAGGATGTAGCACATTTAGTCTCAATTTGATCATTGGCTTCCCTTTGGTCACTGGGGTTGGCAGGTTAGGAGCGGAAATTGGGCAGTGGTAGCAACTGCGTGTTCTCCTTTGGGCATCTTTAAAGATGATTGGCAGCCTCTCGCCAGGAGCTCATGGTGTCCACATCGGCCTGGGTGATTGGAGAAGGGCTGCCTTTTGGACTCACCTATCCCAATAACTGGAAGGGGACAGGATGGTGAGCTCTCTCACATGCCTGGGCGTGGCCAGGATCCAGGTGAAGGCGTGGTACCTTCACCTTGTTCAGCAATGAGCTACGCCCATAGTTGCCCAGGAAATTTATTTGTGAATTATTTCCACCCAAAAAATTTTAATGGCCTCTGCAGGTCCTGGTTATTTGATGATAATCATTTAAAGTTCATTTAACTTTAATAAAGTGACCCATTTTAAATCCAGCTCTTGGTGTCCGTGTTCTTATTCTGCCTCCGGTACAAATAATAATAAAATAAAATAAAATCCAGAGCTTTTCAATGAAAGCTTTTCCTCTGTTTTATATCTCTTCTTTTCAACTTGAGAATTTAAAATTTCTATCGCTGTTAAAAACAAACACTACTCATTTCCTATTCTAGCATCAGGTTTCAGCTTCTGTGCAACCACAGGTTTGCAACCCACAAGAGAAATAGCAAAAGTGAGAAAAGGAAAATGTGATCAGAATGAACTGAAACAAACTTGAGCAAATAAAAAATAATGCAAACCCTTCTGATAAACAACAGCAGTAATACCCTTGACAGTGGAGGGAGGGGAATCATAACCTGCTTTTTGTTAACTACGGCAGGTCAACAGAGCTGCTTTTAATCTTCCTACTAGCTGTGTTTCAGCCAGATTGATGTAGGGATTAAGGCATCAGACTAGAAACTGGGAGGAGACTGCGAGGTCTAGTCCCATTTTAGGCACGAAGCCAGCTCAGTGACCTTGGAAGCCAGTCTTCCTCTCCCAGCTCTAGGAAGCATGGGCAAATCACATCTGAAAAACTTTACCAAGAAACTTCTAGGGACTAGTCCAAGCATTGCCAGAAGTCAAACACTAACTCAAATACATGTCTGGGCATGTACCATATGTTTGTGTGCACGTGCACACAGACACATTAACTTTATTAAGTCAGTCCCTTCACATATAAATTTCAACATAGGAGTGAAGAGCCCTTTACTCTCTAAGACTCTTGAGTCCTGCAGAAGAGTCTACATGCAGAGCTTAAGGTATAAAATCTCACAGGTGCCAGGATACACACAGGCTTTCACATTATGTTGCAGACAAAAGTTGTATCATGAACAACTAGCTCCTCATCAACTACTCAGCCTAATATAGAGAACAAAAAAGCTGCTTTTTGCTGTTTTCAACTAGAGATTTCTTCACAAACATTTTATGTGAATAGGGTTACAATTAGAGGGATTTGAATGCCCACAATACTTCTCATCCCCTCCTCTTTTTCCTCTTCTTTGCCCGTATTACTAGGTCACTTTAAAAAAAAAAGTTTTGCTTCCTGAAAAGCTTTTGGTGATTGTGATAGATTTCTTCAAATGGAACACAAATATAATTTCAGAATGACTATATCATGTAGGAATCTTGAGAAATATGAAATTAACTTTTAATGACTATAATGTATTTAATTGAATAATGTTTCTGGCATGCTGTATGAGTTTAACAGGGCCCAAAATGTTGATTGTTGTTTGTACTCAATGTCTGCTGCATCTTGCTGCAGTCTCCAGCAATAATCAGCCAGCACTGATGAATTCCACTTGTCCTGATACTGTTTTTTCCATTGTAGCTGTATCCTGGTGAAACCTTTCACCATGTTCATCTTTTACTGCATCTAGATTTTTGGGAAAGAAGTCCAAGTGTAAATGCAAAAAACAATTCTTCAGTGGTGTTTATGCTGTAAGAGGTTTATCAGCCAACTGAATGTAGTTTGGTACTCTGTTGTTGCCAAGAATATTCTCAACAATATCCTTAAATGATTTGCAGGTGATTTTCTCTGGCCAAGCTAACAGATCTTTAAACTACTTGTCTTTAACAATGTACAGCATCTGATCTTATGCCTTCTTGAATCTTGGAATCAGTTCATCTTGGAAATTTGTTTCAAATAAGAAAAACCTTCACCTGCCTTGTCCATTATTTGCACAAAATTGTTCATCAATCCAAGTTTTATGTGAAGTGGAAGCCAAAATATCTTGAGTCAATAAGTAGTTCACATGCCATGTTTTCTGGTTCTAGAACCAAATTCTTTCAAAGTGACCATTTCATTTTAATGTAATTAAATAATTACATAATTCACATATGTAACAATGCTATAGGTTTCCAGCCCCAAATCCATAAGATATACCTATAATGCAGTGGTGGGCTACTAGCCGTAACACTAAATTGCGCTCACCACCATGGTAAGTGCTTGCGGGGCCAGCACGATTTTGCTTCTGTACCTGTGGAGGTAGCAAAATTGTGCATGGAGCTGCATGGAGCTGCAGGTGTGCCCATGTTTCGGCATGCACGGAAGCAAAAAACCTCACCAAAACACAGGCGCACCTGCAGCTCTGCATGATTTTGCTACCCCCACAGGTACAGAAGCAAAATCGCGCTCGGTCCTCAAGCACTTAAGAGCCGCTGTGGCGAGCACAATTTAGTGTTCTGGCTAGTAGCTCACCGCTGCTATAATGGCTTCATGTAGACCTACTGACCACACAAAGTCCTAATAAACAGAGGAACTCTATTTATACTGATACTGACATTTCCTGAACTCAGCTGAAAATGTTACCTAGCCAAACAAAACATCTGGAAACCAACCCACAAGAGAACAAGCCTCCACCCTCATACACCTAAACACTTTCAGGAAGCAAAATCTTTGTTTCAGATAGAAACTATGGAGCAGTTATCAAGGGGATATATGTGAATGGAGCAAATGCAGTGTCAAAATACTTTTGGCTTGTCCATTTACAGTTTGACCTCAAGATCTCATAGGTCAAAAGAATATAGTACAAGAACTATGCAAATAATGATGAATGCATAACCATTGCTGAATAATAAATGAGTGTATAATAATTTCATTTCATCCATTATGGAACTCACTCTCAGAATAGCAAACGTTCAGTCATTTTATGCACAATGACAAGTCTTGGTTTTCTAGACTCTCAACAAACATTTGCTAGGTTCTAAGTCCTTCAAGTTCACAGTCTAACATTTTTATGTATCAGAAATAGAAATCTTGTCAGATAAAATTAAATAAAATATACCTAATGCATAGACTAATACAGAATAGAAAGCATTAATTTTAAAAAATCAAAAGGATCCAATCTCTGTAATCTATCATTTTGTCAATTTCAATATGTTGCAGACCTGATGAAAACCACTATTACTCAATTATTTATTTATTTGTTTGTTTGTTTGTTTGTTTGTTTGTTTAGTTATTTTATTTTATTATTTATTTGATTTTTTAATGCTGCACTTCTACTTAGACTCAGGGCGTCTTACAACATGTTAGCAATAGCACTTTTTAACAGAGCCAACATATTGCCCCCACAATCCGGGTCCTCATTTTATCCACCTCGGAAGGATGGAAGGCTGAGTCAACCTTGAGCTGGTGATGAGATTTGAACCATTGACCTGCAGATCTAGCAGTCAGCTTTAGTGGCCTGCAGTACTGCACTCTACCTGCTGTACCACCTCGGCTCTTAACCTATTATTTATTTATTTATTTATTTTGTCCAATACACAATACATATTGAAGAGGATAGACATGAAGTATAATATATAAAGAAAATATATAAAAGTAGAGGAGAAGATATATGAAAGGAAGAAAAGATATATGATATATGAGATAAGGATTAACCTTTCTTTTGGAATTTTTTTTTTAAATAGGCATACTTGCTTACCACAAAGTTAATGTTACGGTTTGGCTCTGAATTAAATTGTGGAATTGGGTGTGGTCTCTCATCAGGGTGAACTTAACAATCCTGGTGATGAAAACTTATAAAATGGGATCAGGCAGGAATTTCAGCTCAATTCTTTGCTCACTCATTAACCTATTTTTGGTGAAATAATGATAAAATGGAGAATGACAAGACATACTGATCTCAACCTCAGGGATGAGTGAGTTGCCTTCTAACCCAAGAATCTTCCCCATGTCTAAAACAGTATATAATAAGATGGAGCTCAAAGCATTTTTATTGCTATAGAAAAGTTACCCCTTCTTTACAGAGGAATGGAAGACAAGCAAAACAAAAGAAATGTCTTATTGTCTGTCTTATTCTTACTCAGTAGTTGTTAACTCCTACATGTTCTGAATAAAATTAATAAAATGAGTGTTGACTCATCTGATAATCTCTTTCTCGTAGTGGGAAGAGGCAGCAGTCAGGATGGGTTGTACTTACTTGTCAGAGGCGTGTCCGAGTCAGAAGAGTATAAAAGTACTGGAACCGCCCATTGGCCCCAGTTTTTCTGGTGAAACTGAATGGTGACTCGGTGTGGACAGCACAAACTAAGGCTAATGAAGCCTGAACCCTTAACGTGAACTATTCACAAAAATACTATGACAACCCAACAACTGGCAGGAAAAAGGATCAAGCTAGAAAGGAGGAAGGAAGGCCACAAGTGTTAATGTTAAAAGAATCAGGGAGGGATCTGACTGCTGCCTCCTCCCACTACGAGAAAGAGCGTATGAGGTGAGTCAATGCTCATTCTTCATAAAGAGGGAGGAGTCAGCAGTCAGGATGGGACATACAAGAGCTTCTGTCCCGAGGGTGGGGATTAGGCGGTATGTTCCAGTACTCTCTGTAGGACTCTGCCTCCGCTGAAGCAAATCTATCGATTCAGTAATGGAGGATAAATTGTGTAGGAGAGGTTCATGCGGCCACTCTGCATTACTCTTCCAATGAGCATTGAGTGGACCAGGCAGCTGACGTAGCCGCACTATGAGTAGAGTGGGCTGTGATGCCTAGGGGGCGTTGAATACCTTCAACATCATAGGCATTGGCAATGGTACCGCATATCCATCGGCCAATAGTAGTAGGGGTGACCTTGAGGCCCAGAGTGCGAGGTTGAAAGCTAACCAGGAGAGCTTCAGTGCGCCTGATTGCCTGGGTCCGCCTGATGTAGATGCGGTGGGTCCGTCTGACGTCGAAAGTGTGTGCCACCTGTGCTCATATGGGTGGAAGGGTCGGGAGCAGGAGGTCGGCAGGATAATGTCTTGACCTCTATGAAAGGTGGAATCGACCTTGGGAATGAAGGCCAGGTCGAGGCACAAGACCACCTTGTCCTGATGGAAGCAGCACAGGTCATCTCTCACTGATAATGCTGCTAGCTCAGAGATTCTCCAGCCGATGTGATGGTGATCAAAAAGGCTGTCTTGAGAGATAAGTAGCGTAGGGATGTATTTTGTAGAGGCTCCTAGGGAGGCCCTGTCAAAGAATGCAGGACCCTGGGGAGATCCCATGTGGGGAAGTGGTGTATCACCGGAGGATGGACATTGGCGATGCCTTTGAGGAATCTAGAGACCAAGGGGATCTGTGCCAGGGATGACCAGTGTTCGCAGGCTATGACCGAAGAGAGAGCCACGGTTTGTCAGCAAATGGTGTTTGGGGAGAGGCCTTTGTCCAGACCTGATATGTTCAGTAGAAGCTTTGTGAGCTTTTTGAATGTAATCTATTACATCATTGTCGTAGTCCTGGCTCCTCAGGATGCTCCGTTCAAAAGCCAGGCGATCAAGCAGCACCATCCCGGATCCGGGTGGCGCAGGGGCCCCTGGGATAGTAGTTGAGGGGAAATTGAGGGGAAATTGGTAGATGCAAAGGATGGATATACAACTGGAAAATAACCAAATTAGTTTCTTTTAAAGAAAACCAAATCAAGATGTTTTATAGATGGCATCTTCCACCAAATAAGATTTCAAAGATGTTTCCAAGTGCTTCACCTATTTGTTGGAAATGTAAAAAAAGAAATTGGCACTTATTTTCATGCATGGTGGATATGCCCAAAATCCAAGATTTATTGGAACAAGGTAGAAAAATGGTTAAAGGAGATTACAAATAAGGAAATTAGGAAGACCCCAGAATTTTTCTTATCAGGTATTACTGATATCAAATATAAAAAAGAAATATATTATTTAATAATTCATATATTAGTAGCAGCAAGAATTACATTTGCACAAAAATGGAAAGAAAGGGAAATTCCAAAAGATGAAGAGGTCTTTAGGAAGATTATGGAATGTGCAGAATTGGATATGATGACGAGACGGTTAAATAACCAAGTGGAAACAGAATTTTATAAAACTTGGGAGAAAGTTTATAATTGGTGGGATGCAAAAAAGGATCATTAAAGATATTTAAATAAAGTATGGAATAGTTAAATTTACTAGGTTGAGTATATTATATACTGATACTTGATAGACAAGCTTATTTTTACTAATTGATTTTAATTATTTTAACTATAATTACATAATGACTAGAAAGTATTCGAATGTTTAGATTTTTATGTTATTATTGTATACATAGAGATATTTCATTGACAAATTTACCTTTCTGTATTGATCTAAACTAGAATTAGTCTTTTTTTTCTGTATTAAGAAGACTTCTATACTTATTTATTTATTTATTTATTTATTTATTTATTATTTAGATTTGTATGCCGCCCCTCTCTGCTTAGGATGCTCCGTTCAAAAGCCAGGCGATCAAGCAGCACCATCCCGGATCCGGGTGGCGCAGGGGCCCCTGGGATAGTAGTTGAGGGGAAATTGAGGGGCAATTGTAGCTCCTTTACATGTTAAATGTTGTTTGTTTTGTTTTGTCTTACGTTTTAAAAAATTAATAAATTTAAAAAAAAAAAAAGAAAAAGATATTTTCCCCTTTAAATCATTGCTTTGGCTGTTGGTATTGGAATTCCTAAGTCAAGGTGTTGGAGGTAATACTGACAAGAGCAGTGCAAGATACAATTAGGCATGAACAAAGAGCCAGAATGCTTGAATTCCTCTGCAATACAACATAAATTAGATTGGATGGTCCCCAAACATTTACAGTCATATCACTGGAAGAAACTAGCTATTTTTTTTTTGTCTGAGTTGGGTAACAGAGCCCTTAGAAGGAAAGTTAGATGCGGACCTCAAATGTAAAGAATTGGGGTGAGTGGATCTGTCACGTTTGAAATAATTCATACCATGGTTTTATGAGCAAGCTAGCTGTGAAAGAAGTTTATTTTCTCTACATTTCCATTCACATTATAATTTACAAATTTTTATGTTTTTTGATCATTGCTGCCTCAGTACCTTATTTGCCCTTCTATATGCCAATCCTTTGATCACGAACAACAAATGAACTAAATATTAATCAAATGCTTGGATTTTGAACTAACTTTATTAAGTATTACCTAATTCCTATCCACCTGCCAATAAAATTAAACAGATAACAGCTTCCAGGCCATCCTCTTATTGTTGTTCTTGTGAGCTCTTCAAATATAGAAACATTCAAGCCAGTATATGGCACCATCATGGGCATGAGTCAGAGGAGGCTGGCTTGGTGCAGAACCACCATCTGGCTGTTGGCAGTACGGAGATCAGGAAAGTGTCATCTGAAATAAGCCAACAGCCTGTAAATCAGGGCACACAAAGAAATATAAAAGAGGAAAGAATGCAATCAAGGGGAATGAAATTTGGGAAGCAGAACAAAAACGATGGATTAATAGCTGCTACTACTATTGATCAATGTTTGCAACATGTCTCAAACCAAGCACGGAGGACCAGTTCCTTAACCAATACAACACTCTGCTTTTTCTCCTGGAGGATCAGAAAGCCCTTGTATTAAGTGCATATGCCCAGAGTCAGTCCTAGGAAAGGCCCTTTTCACTAACTCATTTATGAGTGTGCTGATGGCAAAAAAAAAATCTAGGCAGCACAGGAACAGAATTTGGGGATGCAGCCTCTAAATAAATAAATGTATAACTTCACCCTGAAATGAATTTGGCTATCATCGTCATTTCTGGAGGTGCCACAGGATTTATTTATGCCAGCAGGCCTGGGAACCCTTTAGGGCAGTGGTGGCAAACCTATGGCATGGGTGCCACAGGTGGCACGCAAAGCCATATCTGCTGGCACGTGAACTGTTGCCCTAGCTCAGCTCCAACGTGCATGTGTGTGTCAGCCAGCTGATTTTTGGCTCAACCAAAGGAGGACATTTTTGGCTTCCAGAGAGCCTTTGGGGGAATGGGGGAGGGTGTTTTTACCCTCCCCCTGCTCCAGGACAGTCTTTGGAGCCTGGGGAGAGCCAAAAAGAGCCTGCTGGACACACCGGAAGTTGAGAAACAGTCCGTTTCCGGCCTCCAGAGCAACTCTGGGGGTCAAGGGAAGCTGTTTTCGCCCTTCCCCCAGAGTTGGGTGTGGGCAGTCACACATGGGTGTGGGCAGTCACACATGTGCAATAGCATGCACGCATATTCTTTCGGCACTCAAATAAAAAAAGGTTCACCATCATTGCTGTTGGGACAGGTGAACTAGTCAGGTAGCTCACTATTTTTAACATCCCTTCATAGGATACTATTTATTTATTTTTTCATAAGTTTATATAGATAAATAAATCTTCATATTTGACTTTGAATAAATTAAGAAAAGGACTGATGACCACAACCTTAATTTACCAAAGATCTCCAGTTTTCTTCCTCCCTTTGGATAACTTTCAAAAGACAGATTTTCCAATGATTTCAGAAAGGCTATATGTAAGGCAGGGACGGGTTCCTCTCATCTGCATACTAGTGCATTGTACGTGCACCCTGATAATTTGGGCACTCGCGTGCATACGCCCTGGCACAATTTTGCTTGCGCACATGTGCAGGAAGCAAAAAAAGCACTGAAATCTTGTGAGGGGCAATTTCAGCAATTTTTTGCTTCTGCGCATGTGAAGCAAAAAATCATCAAAATCTCATGCACGCGAGCATCCCCTCATGAGAGTTTGCTTCTGTGCATGCGCAGGAAGCAAAAAAAGGCCAAAAAACCCTCAAAAAAGATGGTGCCATATGACGAACTGGCAAACATGGCACCAGAGTTGTGCACAAATTATATAACCGGTGGGCCGCGACCAGAACAGTGCACTGATTTAAGGGAGAACAACAACCAACCTCCCTCTGGCTGCTCCCTTAAAACAGCAGTCTTGGTGGACTCTGTAGCTCAGTGTTGGTTCACACCACTAACCATAACCATTTGGTACCCACACAGGATGGGGGAGTGCATTATGGAAGTCCCAAAACTAGTTGAGATTTTTTCCTCGCTCAAGAAAACTATTACAAGCAGCAATGTATAGTGCACAGACACCAATTAACTTACTGATAGAAATATTCTGAGCACTGAATTGTTGCTTCTGAAATGCCTGAAAGTCCTCCTTTTTTCACATATTGGTATATAGAACCAGTGGTTGATTAAGACACACATCTAATAAGGCCCACAGAGAGCCATGCTTGGATTAAGGAGACATAAATTCAACTATTGGAAACAACCAAACTCAGACAACACCAAAGACCACTCATTCAACTATCTATATAATCAAAAAGTGAAGTGACTTATATTCACTGCTTGCCTCATATAACCCTTCTAAATTGTAGGTATTTTTATTTTAAAATACAATCAGAATAACATCCACAACAACTGCCCTGATTTTACATGGATGATATAAATTGTGCATAAGAAAAAAATTCTCAATTCGCAACATATAACAGGATACTGTTTTCCTCAGGGATAAATCTAGCTCTTTCTGCTCTATTACTCTGTCTCCTTGAGGTTTGTTTTTGTTTTTGTTATTTTGGTTTTTTTTAATGTTAGCTGCTAGACAGAATCAATCACATAAGCAGTAATCCTTTGCAAATGGAACTTAATAGATTTTTGAAAAAGCAAAATATTGACCGACTAGAGCTTAATGGCTCAGGAGCCGCATGAGTCTGGCGTGCAGATTCGCCAGCAGACAGTTTAAAAGCGCACACAAATCGAAAAGGGTAGTAAAATTCCTTTTAAGTGGCAGTCTCTGAAAAACACAGCAAGAATTTCCAGCATTAGAGTCCTTGCTATTTACATTATAACCTTACAAACTTGTCTGAGTGAGATCCTGAATGGATAACTGGCAGAGAGTCAGCTTTCACCATAGCTAAATAGAATGACATCACCCAAAAGCCAAGTAATCTTTAGATGCCCTGCAAAGTTTAGAAGTTTAGATTTAAAAAGCTGGTCATGAGACATCTCCTGGTTGAAGCCATCCCACTTTCAGATAAAGACCACGTGGAGGGTGTGCACAAAATGAAAAATAGGTGTTGTTTCAAGTTTAGGAAAAAGCCTCCAACTTCAATTCCCATATAGAATAAAACTTAATTTTTCTCAAGTGTTCCAGCCATAAGAAAAGATAAGAAGCTAGAACCATGATGGTGAACCTGTGGCACACGTGGCACAAAGAGCCATATCTGCCGGCATGCAAGCCATTGCTCTAGCTCAGCTCCAGCATGCATGTGCGTGCCAGCCAGCTGATTTACGGCTTGCCCGGAGGCTCTGAGAGGACATATTTGTCCTCTGGAGAGCCTCCGGGGACAGGGGAGGGGGTTTTCATAGTCCCTAGACTCCAAGAAAGCCTCTGGAGCCTAGGGAAGGGGAAAAATGGGCCTACTGGGCCCACCGGAAGTTGGGAAAAGGGGGAGTGGGGGAAGTGTCATGCGTGTACGGGGGTGGGGCACAGTTGCATGCATAAGTGCAGGGTGTGGGGCACATAGGGGGCATTGAATTATGGGTGTGGTGTGGGCATGTGCACCCATGCTTTCGGCACCCAAGGAAAAAAAGGTTTTTCATTACTGACCAAGAGCAAGCCAAGCTTTCTCATTTTTCAAACCAAGGCCATAAAAGTAAATTAGGTGGTAGTTCATAATAATTACAAACCTCACCTAATGTTACTTTTTGTAATAACATTGAAAACAAATACTGCCCCCACTCTAACAAACATCTTTTTCAGTACAGTATATCTGTAGCCTTCCAAGGAGATATAATCCAGCAAACAGCAACTATGTATTTTGGTCGTAGGAGTAAATGCAACAATAACAAAAATTAACAATTACAAGACAAAATATCAATTATGGCACTAAGAACAGACAATTACTGTTCAATGAGCTTCTGTTTTATCTCCAGCTCAGAACAAAATTTCTGCAACATGAGTTTTTCCAAGCTCAAAAAAACTCAAAATAACTGCTTGCAGACTTCTGGTGAAGATGTAAGAATTTGAAATTCCATGGAGAAATAGTTTGTCTGCAACTGATTATTCAAATGATCATCTGTGTATTTACCCTGAAAGAATTTGGGTTTATGAATTCTACGAAGTTATCTAGCTGATAACCGAACTAAACTGTCCCCATCTATCAGTATCATCCCCTCAAGCTCAGCTGTTCCTACCACCTCATTGCATGATTACTGGTTAAATATGTCTAGGCAAAAGAGCTTTGTCAATATATAAGTGCCCTTTGCTCTCTTTGCGACTAGCTGACTGGAGAATACTGAATTCACTTAAGGGAGTAGAACTGATGGTCCTATGTTAGAAAGAAAGTACTACTTTACTAAAAGAAATATCTACACTGGACCTCATGTCAAGCTTGTAATGTTTCACAGATGTAGGTAAACTGGATTACAATTGCAATTTTCTTCTGCATCCAAGAATATTGCTGTATTATTTTGAAGTACAAGGACAGATTATTTTTCCAATGAAACAAGAAAGGCATTTCCAGGGAAGCAAAATAAGCAAATAAAGCTGTATTTCCTCTTTATTGAGAAATATTCAATTTAACAGAAGATGCTTCTGAGTAATTGATTATAGGAAGAAGCAGGCTTTTTGGGAGTTAAGGTGCCATAGACAGAACAAGGTTGCTCTTGTAGAAGACTTTCAGAAGTGTGCCAGGCTTCCTTCCAGACAGAGCAAATAATCTTCCCTCTTCAGACATTTAAGGCATAGTCAGAAACTTGCTAAAAACAGAAGCTCATAGACAAGACAGAAACTATGCATTCTTGGACTATTTGCAGAAAACAGAGATCAAAGTGTATTTGAAACTCATTGGCAAGTGTTACTCATCACGCACACATTATACATGTGCCAAGGGCCCTGCACTGGCTGTCAAGAAGTGCAATGCAAATTACTAGTTTGACCTAGAAAGCTCTATATACCATCATATCTAAGTATCTGCCAGCCCAGCCCGCTAGAATTGGTCTATCTGAGAGAAGGTCTGGTAGCATCAGCCGTCACCTTCTGCAGTCACCTTCTCTTAGGCTCAAGGCTTGCCTCAACTGTTACAATATTCCAGAAATTGGTTAAGATGGAATTATTCAAAACAGCCTTAGGTCCCTAGTATGCTGTCGCTATTATTTATTATTATTGAATCAAATAAATATCATTCTAATGTTTAATTTCTATGCCTATCTTCCTGACTTTTTGAATCCAATTAAGGGTAAAATTAAATTGCAAGATATCAGAATAAGTTCTCCTGCCATGGTGGCAAAGTGCAGTACTGCATGCTACTTCTGCTAACTGCTGGCTGCCTGCAATTTGGCAGTTCAAATCTCATTAGACTCAAGGTTGACTCAGCTTTCCATCCTTCTGAGGTCAGTAAAATGAAGACCCAGACTGTTGGGAGCAATAGGCTGACTCTGTAAACTGCTTAGAAAGGGCTGTAAAGCACTGTGTAGTGGTATATAAGTCTTATTGCTATTGCTATTAAAACCACCAGCCCTCCCATACAGGACTTTTAACAAGATGGGGTCCAATCATACTATCTTGGGGTTTTTTTCTTCATTTGTTTCCAGCTAAAAATTATTTTGAACAACAAAACTGATATTATGGAGACATAAGCTTCAAATTCCAACTTTGCCATGAGATAGCTGGGTCTTGGGCACTCTCTTGCATTCTTTATATAGAATAAACAAGCATATAAAAGAGGAAGTGTCCTACTTTATTGGAATATGGTTAGGATGAAATAAGGCAAATTACAATACATTTTAAAAGCAGAGAGAAATCAGAGAAGAAGAAGAAAAAAATCAATAATCATACAGTCATTAGTAAACACCAGATTTATTTTGAAAAGAAGAAAAGGAGAAAGAAATTCAAAATTGACCTGCCTTGATTCTACCTGATAGAGAAAGAAAGAAAAAAATGAATATCTGGATAGGCTGTCAAGGATTTTATTATACCCTTCCACAACAGTTTTCCAGTAGTCCTTGCCAAGTCTATTTTCTGAGCTGGCATATCTCAAAGAACCAACGAAAATAAAATCAATCAATTTACACATTTATAAAATATTCTCTTGCAAAATTCATTCACAGTTCTGTGTTTGACCAATAGTTCAATGTATACAAGTATACATAAGATGATGATAAAATATCAGATTTCTCATTCCTGGTCTCCCCAGTTGAATTAGGACTACAATCCAGAATTTCCAGCCAAAATTATAACTGATGTCTGGGAATTACAAACCAAATGAAAAGTATCACTTTCTATCCTTCTCTTTTTTATGTTTCATTTAGAGGTGAAAACTCAATTTTGATGTTGATACAAGCATTTTCTGCTGGTTCTGTCAATAAATTCTAATCAACTCTTAAAAAATGAATAATGAAATATGTTAAATATTTGTAGCAGAGCTAATATTTAAATTAAAATATTTTACAAGTATATTGTAGTTGAGATTTCTAATCTTACAGTTTATTATGCCAAATTCATAAAATATCCTGATCAGAGGTAAGAAACCTATATTCCATGGCCAAAAGCATTCTTGTAAAATGTGACTGCTGGCTGTATTAACTCCTGGCTAATATGCCAGCTTTGCTACAATTTCTAGCTTCCTTCAGTAAAATGTTCAGCTTCCAGAAGAAAATTTACAGAACTCTGGAAGTTGAGAATTGTATTAGAAATTCAGAATCCAGCATCTACAGCTCAGTTATTATAGAAATTAATGAAAAGGAAGAAAAGGTTAATCAAACTACTGCTAAAAATAATGAGTATTATATAGTTTCTCAATAAATGGTATGTATAATAGAAGAGAAAGCTATTTTAGTAAATTAATTACAAAGCTTATTAATAAGGTAGCAGTGCATATGGGTTTGTGTTATCACAGTAAGTAACAGAGGAAAGGTATAGCTACAGATAATATTATTAAGAAAATACTATCAGTATCAACTTGCCTACTGTATCAACTTGCCTTGGAGAAGACACAATGTTCACTTTATGTCCAGCTGTCTAATATCCCTGCAATTACCTTAAATAAATCCTTGTATTACATAGTGCTTCCAGCTTCTATCCAATGAGGTATATTACATTTTTGGGACACTTGTAACAACATGCTTCCTTTGACCCAAAATGTTATCTAATTGGTAGGAAACAAGCAAAGTATTGATCAATGGTTGGTTGGAAAAGCATAGAGTTGGGAAATGAACAAATCCCTGGGTCACAGTTTTTGTAGCACATAGGATAGTGAGTTGCCAATCATGATCTTAAAAAAAGATATGAAATAAAGAAAATAATAACTAAATTTTTGCATACTTTGTTAGGTATCAAATAAAACAGACAAAATATCAACTAATCTATTAAAAATATAAAATATGACTGCTGTTTGGAAATGCAAACATTGTCAACTTCTATTTACTTTTTTTACAATGGACTTTACTCAACAGTGATGTCAAAACTGTTCCTAAATAATGTGTGAATTAACATTAAGGTTTGGAATTGTATGTTTCCACTTGCACAGATATAAACAAATGGAGGAAAGGATGAGGGAAAGGTAATTTTTTTCACTAGGAACTGTGATAGTCTTCTATAGTTGTCCAACCACTCTGCCCCCCAAAAATTAGGTAATTAGGACCAATTTTTTATCACCACAATGATGACTGGGCGATGCCACAAAAGTACTATAAATCACTAGAGGAGAAAGACTTTTCCAATGACAGTAAAGCTGTTAAAAGCTTCACAACAATATATACTTGTGTAATTAATGAAATCAGCAACTATAAATTAATGTAGGATAAGATTTGCATTAGATATCTAGCAGTACATCAATGAAAGTGAGAGGAGACAAATTTTAAAAACAGAAATTTACTCATAAAGACTGTAATCTTTGGGAACCTAGAAACCACTAGAGAGTAGCTCAATGCCTTGGTCACTTCTACTTACCTTTGTGGAGAATCTGGATCAAAGCAAGTTTTCCTTACATTAGTTACTCTGGGGTTACAACAGTCTCCATCATCAAAATTGTGGAGCATATTGTTGCACTCCATGTTGCAAACACCATCCCGACGCTCCCAGATATAACAGCGCCCCAGCCAACGGCAGTCACCACCATCATAGCCTGTCAATGGGTGCTTGCACTCGGGATTGCAAAACTCATTGCCAATTTTTCCTGGCTCACAGTTCATTAGAATCACACGGTAGCGGAACAATGAATTGTATACTTTGTGAACTGTAAGTTGCCAAGTGATGTTATAGCGGCCAAAGGCCTCATTCAGCGCTTGGTGCTGATGGGCAATCTGCTCCTCACTCACAGAAGGATGGAGACCATCATCATCATAGATATTGACAACCCGATAGTGCACTACTTTCTCATTCCGTAGTGGCCAATGGCTGTTGTAATGAGATATCAATTCCACATTATCACAGACAGTCTGTCCACAGAGTGGGGGTATAAGCGGAGACAGAACTTGAGGTACCGGGCTATATATCATCTCTACTTGTGGGTAAACTCCATCCTTGAATGTTACCCACTGCTGCTGCAAATCGTTGAACTTTGCACTGAGCAACAAGGAAAGTTCTCTGTCTTCAAACTGTTCCAGGAAAGCTCTCTGAAGTTTCTCTTGGGGCATAGCAATGTTCCACAGGGCTAGCAGAGCCAGGTAGCCTCGGAAGTTGAGTCTGTCTGAGTTGCTGCCTCCCAGGATCAAAGTGCGGCACGAGGCCATGAAGGGACTGTGAAGGTCACCAGACTGCTGGGAACTGCGAGCTACCCGCCTGCCATTGATGTACAAAAGCATCTCCTTCCCATTGTAAGTAGCTGCCACATGAGTCCATGTATGGAGCGGGTAACGGTGGTATGCCAATATAGTGGCAGATTTCTTGATACGGTCTGTACGGAGTGAGAAGAAGAAACGGGCATTCTTTCTTTCAGGATTCTCCTCTGAACGTATGCCCAAAGTCCACCCCTTATCATTGCCAATGTGAGAGCAATTGTCAAATACACCTGAATGGAGAGAACACAGAGAAAAAAAAGGGGGAAAGAATGTAATATAAAGAATGCTAGTAAAAGTATTATATTATCTCCCATCTTAAGCACAGAAGCAGTATAAACTGCATGCATAGCTACAGTAAAATTACATTTAATTTTACATTTACATTTAAACTGATTGGAATATTATTTCCACCCCATCCCAACCACCCCAAGTCTCTTCGAAATTGCAGTTTAATGAAAATGGTTTGTCTAATGGCTTAAATTAAAAGAAGAAGAAGTAGATACTATTTGCATATCACACTGTCACAAGTATTGCATTTAAATTGTTCAGCTTTGCAGCCAGCCTTATTCCTTTGCCAGAGGAGCTATTCAGAGAACTGGTGCTGACTGAGCAAGTAAAACCCCAGAGGAACATTACAGCAAATGGCTCACACTGACAATTCCTGGTCTCAGTCCCATCTGTCTTTCTTATCCCGTGGTTATTCATTCTTCTTCTGGAAAATGAATACTTAATATAATTGCTTGTTGGGACAGAGGGATATACTAGAGAAGATCACTATTCATTCTGTAATTAGCCCACTGTTTTGTGAACATTAAGTACCTGCAAGTTTGGCATAATGTATTACTCTTTAGTGTTAGTAATATTCATTATTACATGCAAGGTAAACAAAAAGTGGGAAATATTAAATTACAATGACACAGAGATTTTTCCAAGTATACAGTCGTTGCAATTAGAAAGAAGCTACTTAAATTAAATGAAGTAACATTTGAAATATTTCAAATGGCTCTTTCACGTAATGAAAATGAATGTGTATAAAATTAAGTTAGAATGATTAAAAGGGAAGAAAATAGAGAATAAAAGGTGGTAGACTCGTGACAAAATTATATTTTGAGGAGGCAGCATTACATTAGCAGCATGTACCTAGAATAAAAGGTTATATGTATATATATATGTAATATTGAAAACAATGAGTTTAGAAGGGACACCATTAATTAAAAGTTGTATGGAAATATGTTGTCAGTTAAATATAAGATGAATTATGAGGGAGAAAGAGGAAGTAGAAAGGGAAGGAAGAAGAGAAGTAGAGGGAAATAGGAAATGGGAGAGAAGGATGTTAGAACCACAATATGTAAAAACAGTTGGGTTTGCAATATATAAACAGCTAACAATGAATGCTTGTTTGTACTGAAGTACTATAGCTTTAAGAGGTAGTGTTGCAAATTGCCATAAGAGGGAGCCAGAAAGCATGATTCTCTCTCTCTGCTCTTCCTGTTCTTTCCACTGATTCACTGTGACTGATGTAGTAAGCTCTGTGTGTTCGATGTTAGTTTGATGTATTTGTAAGCTGTAATATTACAGGCTTGTAATACTATTATTGTATTGAAAGTTATTGATTGATTTGAATGTGAATGGCCAGACTTGAATGTGCTATTTCTAAAGCAAAGCAAAGCAAAGCAAAGACACCATTTTATACACTTTAATGTATTGTATGACTGAATAATTACTCCTATCTCCTGGATATCTGCTGGAATCCCATGTTTTCCTCTGTGCATATCCTTGACTCAAGGGTTCTGCACACTCCTTAACAAAGGAGAAAGAAAGTAGGAGAAGATATATTTTGACATGAGATACTGTAAAATATATTTTATAGTGCTCTTAACGTTTATATTTGTATATAGTCTGTATTTGTTGAATTTGATTCTTCTCTTATTACTTTTTACTTTTATTTATTTTTCTTTGTTTTTGTTTTTTATATTTTTATTTTGTATTTCTGCTTTTTAATGTTGGAAAATTAATAAAAACTATTTTAAAAAAAGAATATATGAAGTAGCCACTGCTCATGGAATCAGTGTAGAATACCTTACCTCAAAGTCTTAACCATCTACCTAATTAATAGAATATAACCTTCTGCTGGCGAAATACATATCAGTTCCACATAATGCCTGCCCTTAACATTCACAGAGATTTTCCAAAGCTCACTTTCAAACTTCTAAATATAGATAAAATGTATTTAGCTGTAATGTTTTAGCTCTATATGTACAACTAAGTGTTTTAGCTATATAGGTAAAGTAAATACATTGTTTTGACCATTATCCACATTTTCATTCAAGATTGGAGCATGGTTGAAGCAATTTTAACACATGCAAAAATAAAACTCCAAAGACATTTTCAAGGTCTACAAAATGTACTAATGAAAAATAGAGGTCAACAGTCTTAAAAATACCTGCATCTTCATTTCCTTATTGCTCAAATATTAACAGGGTAGGGGGGGGGAAAGGGACTATTTTTCAACTTGACTTTCCAATTACTTTCCCAGATCATCTGGAATTCAGTGATGTGGAGGAAAAATCTACAAATGTTAGAGCCAAAACATTTGGTGATTAAAACCTGGCTCTCGCACAGCATATAAGAAGGTGAATGTGAATATCTGAAAAATGACCAATTCTTCTGACATCTGTACTAAATGCAAATTGCAAGATACTACAATCACAATCATTTTCTTCTTCATATGAAATTAAATACTATGGTTCAGAAATAACAAAACGTAACCAGAGAGGGGAGATAAATGTACCACTTAGTATGTTTTGTTTATTCTTAATAGCTTTGAATGCTGAATTCTTGTTTCCATTTCATTTCATGAATCATGAGGTTATGAATATTACATAAAACAGAAGGGTTATAAAGTATTTGACCGCACAACTTGTCAATATATTCCTATAAGAAATTTTATCCTATTTCTGACTATTTCCTAAGATTTTAGTAAAAACATTTCAGATACTTAAAATTTAAGAAGTGTTGCTTAATCAAATTAAAAAAAAATTCTAGTGTTAAATATTCCATGGCAGCAAGCAGTTTCTCCCATGGAAGTTTTCATCAGTTAGCAAAGTCATCAAAATATCTGAAATTTATTAAAATTGCTCCAAAGCAGTGTTTCTCAAAATATGGTCTATGAACCATTGAGTGATGGGTCAAGATCTACTAGGACTAAATGATCTGCCAGAGTCTCTATATATTGTGATTCATTTCCCAGAGAAAATAATGGCAACACAATTACTTTTAATTACGACAGAATAAAATAATTTATTATTAATAATAATTAATTGCAGTACAGCTTTTTTGTCACTGGAGTGAGATGGCATATCAATTTAGTACTATGGTTGGCCACATAGCCAGATGTTTAGATTGGACTTGGCATTTTTATCTGCCTTTTGAGGTCTTCCTAAGGACCAACATCTACATGTTGTTCTTCACTGGTGTTAAAAATATTGTCACAGGATTTAAGCTGTCCGAAGTAAAACCACCTTTTGCAATTGACTGATGGCAATTTCATCAATGCTGATGAATAGTGTTCTAGTTGTACCAAAGGCACCTATTACTATTGGCATTACCTTTGTTTGCTTTTGTCACAATCGTTCTACAGTGGTCCCTTGACTTTCACAGGGGCTACGTTCCAAGACCACCCGCCTGCAAAGTAGACGTGCTCCCTTCCTTCCTTCCTTCCTCCCCCTCCCTCTTCCATTCCTGGTTTCCCCAGAACCCACAGGGGCAACGGGGCGGCAAGCTGGGGGCTTTGCTGCATTGCAGTGGATGGCAATAAGGCTCAGCTTCAAGTTGAGCAAACCAACGCTCCGAGAATTAAATAGGCGTTGATTGCTTACCTGAACACCTCTTCTCAAACACTGAGTGGGTACAGCAGTCATGTGGGTTGTTCACTGTCCAATCTGCATAGGACCAAGCCTTGCCTTTTAAAAGACTGCTGGTTCCACCCCTTCCCAGAATTTGTGAAACCGTAGACTTAGGCTCGAAAGTGGTGGCTCAAAAGTGCTCCACTCTCGTAATTAATAAATTAGATTAGAAAGGTACAACCATAGTCAAAAAAGACATAGGGAGGGAAGTGACTGCTGTACCCGCTCAGCATATGATTAGAGGGATTCAGGTAAGCAATCAACGCTTATTCGCCATATTGACAGAGCGGGCCCAGCAGTTACGTGGGACATATCCAATAGATGTGTCCCCAGGGAGGGATTAGTTGGCTATCATGAGAGATAATATATTGGAGGACTCTTCTGCCGAAGGCAGCATCCACTGAAGCATAAGAGTCAATTTTGTAATGCCATATGAAGGAATTAGGTGAAGTCCATGTGGCCGCCTTGCAGACTTCTTCCAATGGGGCCTGAATGGCCCAGGCCGCTGTTGTGGTTGCACTTCTTGTAGAATGTTGCGTGATTCCTCTTGGTACACTGAGGGAAGCTGACTCATAAACTTTTGGGGTTGCCCCTAGAATCCAACGGCCTAACACGGTTGAGGAGACCTTGGCCCCCAGGGATCTGGGGTGGTAGGCTACGAATAAGGCTTCAGACCTTTGAAAAGTCCTGGTTCATTGAATATAGATCCGCAGTGCTCTAGTGAGATTCAATTCAATTCAATTCAATTTATTAGATTTGTGTGCCGCCCCTCTCCGAAGACTCGGGGCGGCTCACAACAATAATAAAAACAATGTGTGCCATCTGATGGAGAGATGGTGGTTTTGGCTGGAGCAGAAGGAAGGCAATACAATGTCCTGGGATCTGTGGAACATGGAATTGACCTTTGGCAGAAAGGTGGGGTCCAAGTGGAGGACTACTTTGTCCAAGTGCAAAACTCGAGGTAAGTCCCAGGATGGATATCTGTGGACAGTGGGAAGCCTGAGGCCTTTTAACAACTCTTGTATTTCAGGGAAACTACGTAGTGGTTGTCTGCGGGGTCCTGCTAGGACCAAGGATAAGGCTGTTAGATGATGGCGAATGGTGTTGGCTGAGAGGCCTTGATGAAAAGCTCTCATAAGGAAGGTCACAATCCATATATGCATTTATATGGTATGATAAGGGAAAAAATCACTCATATTTTAAAAGACACACATTAAGGAAGTATCTACTAGAGGTTTGGAAAGACATAAAGAAAACCCACTTTTTAAATGTTCCAGAATGGATAGCCCCCTTAGAAGCAATAACACATCCAAAGTCTATAAAAGACACGAAAATATTTTATAGATATAAAGAACTATTAAATGACCAGATGAACCTAAAATCTAGGAATAAATTACAAGAAGAAGGGATAATAATAGACTGGTGGCATTATGCCCAGATTCGATCCAGATACCAGAAGGATAAAACTCTTTACATCTTTAATAGAAGTAAGAATTTGTTAAGTAATTTAATTACCACCAATCCAGTAAAAATGATAGGGAAAATATATAAATTTCTTATCGCTCATAAAAATATAGAGTTGACTTTAAAAGATACTATGATAAGATGGTGCAGAAATATAGGTAAGGAAATAGATATAGATACTTGGGAAAAAGTTTGGATTAATAACTGGAAAATGACCAAGTCAGTTTCATTAAAAGAAAACCAAATTAAAATGTTTTATAGATGGCATCTCCCACCAAACAGGATAGCAAAAATGTTTCCTAAAACATCCCCACTATGTTGGAAATGCAAGAAAGATATAGGAACTTATTACCATCAATGGTGGACATGTGGTAAAGCTAAAATTTATTGGAAGATGATTGAGAACATATTAAAATAAATATTAAAGCATGATATAGATAACACCCCGGAATTTTACTTATTAGGAATTACCAACCAGACTTATAAGAAAGAAACTCTTTATTTAATTATACATATATTAACTGCGGCTAGAATAATATATGCGCAAAACTGGAAGGGGGAGGAAATCCCCAAGAAAGAAGATGTTATAGCTAAAATATTAGATTGCGCCGAAATGGATATGATGACAAGACGATTAAACGATCAAGAAGATACTAAATTTTATGAAACATGGAATAATATATATAAATGGTTAGATAAGAAAAAATAAGAGATATATCTGTTTTTATTTAGATAATAACAATATTAATATTAGTTCAAATGTATTTGTTGATGATCATGATATAATAGTTTATTCACAAGCAACATATTAAGAATTTTGTTTTATGTATGTTTAGTAACCGAGACTTGTTTAAATGTCTGATTAGATGAATATATTACACATAAACAACATATTAAGAATTTTTACTTATACCGTACTAACATTGCATTTAAGATTTGAAAATTTTTTACTAGACTTTTTAACATTTAACAAATGTTTGATTATGTATTCTTTTTTCTATTTGAATGTATACTTTCAAAAAAAGCGGGGAAATACATCCCCACTCTATGTTTAATGTTTGTATGTCTGTATGTCTATTTTATGAAAAATAATTTTAAAAAATTGAAAAAAAAAGGAAGGCCACAATCCTGTGAATGGGAATACACAAAGGGGAGAGACCTTCCTGCGTACACCACTGGTGAAATTTAGACCAGGTATGATCGTAGATCCTGTTGGTAGATATTCTTCTAGATTTTCTTCTAGATTTCCACAGCATCTGGATCATAGCCACGAAGGTCTAGTTTGCACCAGAAAACAGCCAAGCGGTGAGGTGGAACCACTCCGGGTCTGGATGGTGTGAGACCCCCCCTGCTTCAGCATATCCCCCAAAATGGGGAATCGCCAGGGGGCCTGCACAGAGAGCTGCTGGAGGTCTGCAAACCAGGGACGTCGAGGCCAGTGAGGGGCTACCACTATCACCTGGGCCTCCTCGAGGATGATCTTGTGAATGATGTCTGGTAGAACTGATATTGGGCTTATAGCAGACCCTGAGGCCAAGGGGTTCTGAGTGCATCTGTTGCTTCCACTCCCGGGGACAGGAACCTGGAATAGAACTGAGGGAGTTGAGCATTGGCTGCGGTCACAAACAGATCAAGCAAAGGGTGACCAAATTTGAGGCAGATCTGGTGAAATAGATCCGGATGGAAGCTCCACTCTCCTGGGTCCACAGTCGACCGGAGAGCCAGTCCGCCTGAATGTTGAGGACTCCCGAAATGTGGTCTGCCGATAAGGACTGCAGATGTCTCTCTGCCCAGTGCTTCCTGCCTCAGGGCCCTGGACCTGGTGTCCCCCTGTCTGCAGATATGACTCTTTGTGGCCATATTATCTGTTAGGACTAGGATGTGTTGGTTTGAATTTCTTGAGGGCTAATGACACTGCTCTCAGCTCTAGCCAATTGATTGGCCTGGATGACTCCTCCTCTGAACATGTGCCTTGGGGTGATCAGCCCCGGTGCATGGGCTCCCCGGCCCACCAGACTGGCATCCGTGGTGATGGTAAACTGGAATCCTGAATAGGGATCCTTTGTCCAGGGCGGAGGAAGTCCACCATGAGAAGGACCTCAGGACAGTGGGAGGAACTGAGATGGAGCGTGCCGAGTTGTGGCTCCCGATCTCTGGAATGGCAACAGAAGCCATTGGAGCTTCCTGGCATGAAGATGAGCCCATGGAATAATGCCAATGCAAGACACCATCTTTCCCAGTAGGGAAGAAACGGTTGCAATGGAGGACTTCCTTTAGAATCTAATTTGAAAGATAGGTTCTCTGATGCTGATCTTCCTTTCAGTAGAAAGGAAGACCTGAGACTGAATAGAGTCTATGACTGCCCCCAGGAGTTGAAGGGAAGTGAAAGGATGAAGCTGACTTTTTTGATATACCAGTTCTTGCCTGCAGGCAAATGGTATTTTTTGCAGAATTGTTAATGATGATTAGATTAGGTTAAATTAATTACAATATTGTAATATATAATAATAAATAAAGGTATATTTGCAGGATATAAGCTGTTCCAAGTAAAATTACCTTTTGCAACTGATTGATGATGATTAAATATTAAAGGCTTTTAAAATTAACTGGAAGGGATAAAAAAGACAACTATATAATTATAACATTATTTTATTTGAATTCCAATTAACTAAAAGGTTTGTTTGTTTGTTTGTTTGTTTGTTTGTTTATCAAATTTATTTGCCGCTCATCTCACAGTTCAAGTGACTCTGAGGTAAACATATAATGATAAATTTGAGAAATATTAAGATTGCATAAACTTTATATCATAGTCTCACTGAATTTTGTTTAGTCTAAATGTCTCTTTAAAGATCAGAGACATCATGCTAAGCATAAGAACATAATTTCTCCCTTCCTCATTACATGAACATTGGCATACACAGTAAATTAAAAATATAAGAATGTCTATCATGCATCCTTTTCTCAATATTATTGGAAAAAAATATTTGTTGGACCAAAGACTCCAGGAACAGAGACACATTTCCTTTTCTAGATAATTTACATCATAATATTTAACTGGAGGAATATATTAAATGATTGATTGATTGATTGATTGATTGATTGATTGATTGATTCAATATAGCCACTCAGGTAGAAAACAAATAAAAAATCAAACAATCAAAATTAATAATATTAAAGTGGCAAAAAAGGAAGAAGGACTGACACCCCCCGAAAACTCTCAAGATTAATTCTGTACTGTTTGTACAAATGCATCTTCATTGACTGTCATTGAACAAAAACATGAAATGATAGTACAGTAGTAACTTTTTGTTGTTTCTTCCTGATTATTTCATTATCTTGTCCAAGTACACAAATATTTGAGTGGAGATATACTTTATCTTGCTACAAATTCCTGCTTTGAAAACCCAGAGAATCTGCTTTGGAAAATATCAGAATGCTTTTAGGGTCTTGTCTCAGAAGCCAGGCCAGCAAGTGGGAAGATGGCCAGGAATGTGTCTGAAGATGGGATCAGAGAGTTCTACTCCAAGCAACAGCTTTTTAAAATTGTAATATATAACTTTAATGAGCAAAGAGTTCCCATGATCAGACAAGCCAGCAAGTGGGAGGTCAGCAAAGGAACAGGTAAACAGGAAGTAGAAACAGAAAAAGCAAGAGATAGGATTTGGATGCAAAAATACCTGGTACAAGTCTAACTCAACCATCTCTCATTTTGCAAAAGATGTCACAGAAAGACAACTTCTTACATCTCCAGCCAACCTTATGTAAAGACTTGGCCCCAAATCCATAAAAACTAGTGGGATTGCTACTGAAGCCAACTCAAGAAAAAAAACCACCAATCCTAAATTGGATTATTAAAACCCAATTGGTATTTATGGGGGAAAAAGAAGAGATACTAATATAAAACCGAGGCTTAATTTGTTAGCAAAGATTGCTCAAGAAAAATTACCATCTCCCTACAAGTTCCTCCCAAGAAGCCAGAAATTCTTGAATTTTAATAATACTTTCTCTCATAATTAAATTTCACCCATTTCTACATTTCCCCCTTTCATTTCTTCCATATTATCATCTTTTCAGCCCCTTTCCCCACATTTCTCTGTCACATACTTGTCAAGTTAATGTTAGGAGAACATAATACAGTACTGTACTAGTAACTCATTTTCCCCCTTCTTCTACCAATTGACCTGAGCATTCAGGGTGAGAATTAAATAGGCTGTTCTCATTGCCCAACAGAGAAATCTGTCAGTCCGTCTGTCTGTCCGTCCATCCATCCATCCATCCATCCATCCATCCATCCATCCATCTATCTATCTATCTATCTATCTATCTATCTATCTATCTATCTATCTATCTATCTCCCACCTTTAGTGCATTTATAAATAAATCAGGGAGATGAACATATTCAACATATCCTTCCTCCTATTTTCCCCACAACAACAACCCTATGGAGTATGTTTGCCTGAAAATGATTGGTTCAAAGTCACCCAGCTTGCTTTCACGCAGGGACTTGAACTCATGGTATCCTGTAGCCTGGTGTGAAATGACAGAAGAAAGTTCCTGTTCTTTCAGGACCTTAATGTAATAGTTTTTGCCTTCATAGTGGTAAAGATAAAGAATAACAAGATTTTATGTTTTAGACTTTAGCTTCCTTTCCTTTGCAAAGTCTGAAGTCTCTGGTTAATTCCTAGATATAGTTAATTCCTAGATATAGTACAACTCTCCATTTTTGAACAGGAAGTGTCTTTATATTGTTAAATACATGTCCTTTAAAATATATATATATATATATCCTTAAGAAAAATAGCTTCCAGGAAAATGAGATGTTGCTCTGTTCTAAACTGGAAAAGACTTCTTTCCACGTATTTAAATCTTCAAGCCCTACACCATGAAAGGTTATTTTGCAAACTACAGACTCTTTTCATTCTCTTACTGCTTCTTCCCACCCGTTTTCCCCTATTCGTGTTACTGTTTTTCTATTGTTGCATCTATCAATTCTGGTGCCTCCTCCACCTGTTTTCAAAGATGGTAGCAATTACTTTTGCAGATGAAAGGAGGAATGAGAAATCTGGCCCATGACATAAGATTCAGCAGTTAGTTCATGCCTCAGATATGAATAATTTATGCTCACAATTTCAAGCAAGCCAAAAATCTCTCCTCCTGTATTCCTTAGCCTCTTTCAAAAAGAAAAATAATGAAACATACAAAACCATGTGGTTTGAATTATTGTTACTGGTCCTGTTCTCTTTATTAAACCTTCAATTAGAAATGAGCTGAACTGAAACATGAAAATGCTTCAAGCGTTTTATTATTCCTCCTTGTTTTGATCTTACCCATTTCTACATTAAATGACAGGATATACTTAGGATGCCCATAAACCAAAGGTAGCAAGATGCTGAAGAGTTAATGCTTTTGACAGGATTTGCTTGCCATCTTCTGCATACCTACTAAAGATGTAGGAAATCATCTTTATTTGCATATGCCTTATATTTGTCATGCTCAGTGCTTGGGTTGCTTCAAGCCTTTCCAGTAATACAATGTTTGCAATATTTAAAGCTATGGGACCACATAGATTAACCTCAAAACAATGGTTCTTGTCATCTTTCACCAGAACAGAAGATATAGACCTTTAGGATCCAGCAGATCTATGACAGTTGTCTCCTTTGATTGGTTCCAGGGGCAGTAATCTTGCTGCATGCAGATTACTGGGATTTTTCTATGGCTTCTGGAGTTCTGTGGATCTTAGCCTGATGCAGGAAAGTTATTTTCACAATGATCATCTCATAAAAAATATTAGTTTTTAATTATTACTTTCCTCTAAGATGTGGATTCTTTTTTCACAAGACTTGACACTGGATAAAACAAATTCTAATTTAGAAAAGTAAAAGGGAAATTTCACCTGCATGTATCCATTCTGGAATATACTCTGTTAATGTATAATTAATTAAAATGTTTTTCATATTTTGATAAGAAAATATTTGTGCTGTATATACACATATTATTTACAATTATTTTGTTATTGAATTGCCAAACTGAAATTATGTAAATGCTGCAATTCAATCAAAAATGATATTCATATGTGATACCTCTTTTAAAGTTCTGTATTCTCCAGAACCTGCAGCATACAACCACCTTAATGGATTTTGTTATTAGATAACAACAATTTGCCTTGGTATTAATATTTATTATCTTTCCAATATTTTTCCAACTTCTCTCTCTACTTCTCTCTCAACAACCTTTGATGCTATTCAAAAAAAACCAAAACTTTGAGATAGCAGACAAAGATCTGAAATTGTCTCTCCTAGACTTTACTTCATTCTGTTATTAATTCTAGATGCTGTACAGTCCATTAAAAGAATATAATATTTTTTTTAAAAATGCCTTGATTCTAACAATCTATGGAGATTCTTGGCCATCTGGTCTGTCAGAATAAAAACCCAAAGATACTTTTTCATAAGGAAACTGGACTTTCTTTGTTTTTCCTTAAAGATGTTTGGCTTCTCATCTTCTGAACAACTGAAGAAGTTTCTTGGATAAGAAGCGGAATGTCTTCAAGGAAAAACAAGGGAAGTTCAGTTGTCTTTTGAAAAAGCACCATTGGGACTTGATTCTAACAGACCAAAAGTCTGAATGAACAAAATAATTTTACCAAGATTCTAAGGATATGCATTGCAAGACTGGAATGGCACTGCATCAACACAAATAGTAAATCTCAATGTTGAGGGAGGACCAGGACAGATTGGTGAAAAATGTATCTTTAGAACAAAAAACAACAAGAAGAAAACTAATGGACCAATCTTTACCAGGTTTACTCTGTCTGACAAAGGAACATACTGTTGTTGAAAATTTAAGATTTTCAGAATTAGGTTTGGGCAGACTTTTGTCCATGATTTTGCCTGTTTATTTTTCATTCAGCATCTGCTAGAAACATTCTTGTTCAATTTTATTATCATTTAGATTTTCTTCAGGAAAAAAAAGTTTCACCATAAAATATTATTGCCCAAGTGATCTGTTATGCAAAGGTATCCTCCTTTAGCATTCAGATCCCAAGCTGTATGTATACTGTAGCCCTTTCAGAATTGACAGAAATTGCATGAATTTGGGTATATAAATCAAATTTCAAGCAACAATTTTCTGTGCCAACTGAAATTTTCATGTTTTCTGCAAGGTCAATGCTGTATATAAGGCATTCTAGTAGTCAGAAATATAGGCTGAAGAAGTTTATGAAAGCTAAATATTTCGATGAAAAGTTTTCTACTTCAAACACATTTGACAGGTTCAGAGTTGTATAATATTTCCTGTTGAGGTGAATATTCTAAAAATTTTGAGAAGTTAAATCTCTACTGTTTAATAATTTTCCAGAATCCGGGTAAATCCGGAGACCATTTTCAAACCCTACACAATAGATTGGTTTTAATTTTGGTTCTCATCAGTGTAGCCCAGAGATGAGGACACTGAGTTGAATATGCTAATCTGAATCATACTATTAGCATAGGAAGTCCTTCCAATTCAAACATTTTTTGGAAAGTAGATATCTACAGTAGTAGCCAGCATATGCTCAGAGTATGAATCATCATGGCAAATTATCCTGTCCATAAGTGGTAAAATCTGGCCGTCTCTCTAAAGCTGTCAGAAAGTCATGAGAGACATTAGTCTTCCAAAACCCCTTAAGGTGAATGTAGCACCCTCTGAAACAGGAGAAATGCTAGCAAGACAGCTATTCACTTTTCATCCATCTTAAAAAGTCCTGTTCTGTCCAATCCTTATTCAACCCAATACCTCCAGCTAATCTCCATTTCAAAATTCACCTTTCAGATGGTAAGAAAAAAATAAGAGCCACATGTCATCAGACTATTAATGGCACTTAATTTAAATCATCAAACACTACAGACATTTCTCCTTGCCTCATTCATCAAGCGGCTACACTGCCTTCTCACTGTGGTAAGGCTGGATCGCATCCAGGGAATGCAGCCAAAGGAGACTATCCAGAAAGTGTTGGAGGAACCGAGAAAATAAAAGGCCAATCATTATCTGGGCTGACTTGAATACATTTAGAGCAGTGGTTTCCAATGTGCCCCACAGGAGGGCAATTTGATTTTTAATGGGGGCAATTGGAACCACATTTAAACCAACCTTGTTTAATGGCCTTTTAGGCTTCCTCCACGTGAGTAGGAGTTCACTTTTTTGAATAGTAAGAATTATAGGTCACCAGGGGTGTGCGTGTCAGGATTTTAGAGATGCTTAGGTGGGGCATGGCCAAAAAAAGGTTGGGAACCACTGATTTAGAGTCTCCAGAACAGTTATTATATGTATAGTCCCTCCTCCCTGCCTCCTTCTCAACCTAATCAAGAAATACTGTAGATATCCTGACATATACAGATAAACTCAAAAAATTAGAATATCGTGCAAAAGTTCATTTATTTCAGTAATGCAACTTAAAAGGTGAAACATAATATATGAGAGAAAGAGACTCATAGCATACATGTACAATTCTTGTTTTATTGATCGCATGTAATATTCTAATTTTCTGAGATGGTGGATTTGGGGTTTCATGGACTGTATCCCATAATCATCACAATTATGACAAATCACAGCTTGAACTATCTTGCCTTACATGTAATGAGTCTCTCTCATATATTACGTTTCACCTTTTAAATTGCACTACTGAAATAAATGAACTTTTAATGATAGTCTAATTTTTGGAGTTTCACCTGTATATTGTATACATTTTTCCTGATTTTATGTATTTTATACATTTGCAAAATATGACTTTTCTGTAAATAAATTTCCCTAATATAAAAGCATGTGCTTTATTTTATTCCCAAAATATCACCATAAAGACATGAAATGCACAAAGGTGAATATAGTTGCATCATAATTAAATCTGTAAAGTGCAAATTATATCAATTTATAGTCAAAGTTTTTCCCTCCCCCATTCCCTATCCCTATCAGACAATAGTTAGTCTTCAACTCACAATCACAATTGAGCCCAAAATTTATGTTGCTAAGTGAGAAATTTGTCAAGAGGGTTTTGCTCCATTTGTTAAGGGAATTATAGCAGTTCTTAAATCAGTAATACGGGTGTTGAATTAGTCTGGTTCTCCCATTGAATCGACTTGTCAGGTCACAAAAAAGGGTCACATGACTCTGGGACATGGCAACTGTCATAAATGTCAGTCTGTTATCAAGCATCCAAATATAAATCACGTGAACATGGGGTTCTGCAACGAAAAATGGCCATAAATCACTTTTTCAGTGCTGTTGTACCTTCAAATGATCACTGTGAACCATTGTAAGTTGAGGATCATCTGTATTCAGGGATCTGAGTTCTGTACCCTACCACAAAAAGTGAATGGCAAATTTCTGTCCCAAACTTCTTCTCAGCATGCTAGCTTCTGTTTCTAGGAATTATTTGCTGTTAGAAACTGTTTTCCATTATGTAATCTGCTGGCATAAATCATACAGTATGCTATTTTTCCATTAACCTGTTCTATCTGTTGAGTCTAGTTTTAAACACCTTAATTTTGCCCATATGTTATGGAGTCTACGGAGAGGGGCGGCATACAAATCTAATAAATAAATATACCATTATCTTGTCAGTTATCCCAAATCAGCAAGAATGTTGCCTTCAAATATATATTTTTATTCCTAACACTAATGGCAGTCCATTAGACTTTAGCCAATGTTGTGTGATTTTATGAATAAAACAAATTTGCTTATGATCCACTAAGCTACTATGATATAAATCATTATTCTTTTAATTATTTAGTTTAAAAATTAGTGATTCCTAGTAATCAATAAAATGTGTTCTAGATATATACAGACTGACTAATAATATGTTTTTGATTTCTGCTCCTTACAATCCTAGGCTGACTACCCTATTGTTTTCTGCATTCATCATTCTACCTTAATTGGAAATGGGGATATTTTTCTGGTTCTATTTCTCTAGATTAATGTTCATATTGTAATTTCTAAATTATTATAGATAGAGGTCCTTTTATAATTCTACAATTAACTCCTCTGATCTTTAAAACCAGAGCTTTTTTTAAAATAAAAAATAAAATAAAAGTGCTCTAAAGCAGAGGTCCCCAACCGCCGGTCCGCGGACCGGCACCAGGCCGTTGGGGGTTTTCAGCCGGTCCGCGGCGCCAGGGCCCCCTCGGCCTTTCCGCACCACCAGCGGCGCTCCCCCCGCCAGCCAGCCAAGCCCCGCGCCCGCCGGAACCGGCTCCTCGCTCTCCCCCCGCCGCCCGCCGCGTTTGCAGGAGGTGGGGGAGGGTCGGGCGGCCCCCCAAGGCCAGGAGGGACGCCGCTGCCCCCTCCCTTCCCTCTCTCCGCCCGCCGCTGCGCCTCCTTGACGCCGAGAGGAAATGCCCGGCAAAGGCTTTTCTCAGCGGAGGTCTTCAATGTCGGGGGCGCACGGGCGGTTGCACGCGCTCCCTATCTCCCTGCTAGCCCACTCGGAGTATTCAAAATAAGAAAAACCTTTGCCGGCGAAGGCTTTTCTTATTTTGAATATTCCGAGTGGGCTAGCAGGGAGATAGGGAGCGCGTGCAACCGCCTGTGCGCCCCCGACATTGAATATCACCTTCGCCGGCCCCACCTCTCCTGCAAACCCCCTTGCTGAGAGCCCGGGGCGAAAGTGCTCTCGCAAAGGTGAGGCGGGCAGGGCGTGCGCGCGTCACCGCTGAGAAGAACGGAGAACGAGAGTGAGTGATAGCAACAGACAGCAAGATAGAGAGAAAGTGAGAAAGAGAGAGTGAGAGAAAGGGGGGAGAAAGAGATAGCAAGAGAGAGAACAAGAGAGAGAAAGAGCGTGAGAAAGAAAACAAGAAAGAGTGAGAGAGAGAGAAAGCAAAAGAGACAGAAAGAAAACAAGAGAGAGAAAATGAGAAGAAGAGAGAGAAAGAGGGGGAGAGAGAGAGAAAGAGAGGGAGAGGGAGAAAGAGAGAGGGAGAGGGGGGAGAGATAGCAAGAGAGGGAGAGAGAGAAAGAGAGAGGGAAAGGGGGGAGAGATAGAAAGAGAGGGAGAGAGAGAAAGAGAGAGGGAAAGGGGAGAGAGGGGGGAGAGAAAGAGAGAGGGAGAGAGAGAGGAGATAAAGGAAGAGGAGAGAGAGAAAGGAAGAGAAAGAAAGAAAGAGGGATAGAAAGAGAGAGAGAGTGAGAGATGCTCAGTGAGCCTTTCTTTGAAGTTGCCTTTCTTTCTTTCTTTCTTTCTTTCTTTCTTTCTCTTTCTTTCTTTCTTTCTTGCTCTTTTTCTTTCTCTCTTTTACCTTCCCTTCCTCTATTTCTTCTTTTCTTTCTCCTTCCTACCTTCTTCCCTTACTCTCCCCTTTCATAAGTTTCCTTGCTTCCTTCCTCTGTTCCTGTCCCTTCCCTCCTTCTTTCTTTCTTTCCTTCCTTCCTTTCCTCCCTCCATTTCTTGCTTTCCTTTTCCTTCCTCCCTTCTTTCCTCCCTCATTCCCTTCTTTCACTCCTTCCTCTCTTACTCTCCCCTTTCACACCTTTCCTTGCTTCCTTTGCACCCTTCTTCTGTTCCTGTCCCTTCCCTCTTTCCTTCCTTCCTTCCCACCCTCCGTCCATTCATTCACCCATTCCTCTCTTGATCGCCCCTTTTACGGCGCCGCTGACAGCTAGCTCCCCCCCCCCCACCGGGCCATGGAAAACTGGTCTAGCTTAAAGCCGGTCCCTGGTGCAAAAAAGGTTGGGGACCTCTGCTCTAAAGCTATCTTGGCAAAAGACAAATTTTTGTATTATTTGATATTCTTGTCCCAATTGAACATAACTGTTCTTGGGGTGAAGATAAGGCAACCCAGATATTGAGTAATTAAATTTTTCACTTTAATAAAATATCAACCTCAGCATATACAAATATAAATGAGTCGAGGTGGCGCAGTGGGTAGTGTGCAGTACTGCAGGCCACTAACACTGAGGGCTAGATCTGCAGGTCAGCAGTTCAAATCTCATCACTGGCTCAAGGTTGACTCAGCTTTCCAGCCTTCCGAGGTGGGTAAAATGAGGACCCGGATTGTGGGGGCAATAGGCTGGTTCTGTTAAAAAGTGCTGTTGCTAATACAGTATGTTGTAAGCCGCCCTGAGTCTAAGGAGAAGGGCGGTATTAAAAAATTGAATGATTGAATGAATGAATGAATGAATGAATGAATGAATGAGTGAATGAATAAATAAATACATAAATAAATACATAAATAAATAAATAAAATAAGTTATTTTACTTGTCTCAGTACCTCTCAAGAGCCTTAATTCTTTTTAGATCTGATATTTTCCTTAAAAATTCCAATTAATCTATTATCTTGAGTTATATATTATTATTATTATTATTATTATTATTATTATTATTGTTATTATTATTATATTATTTTAAAATATTATCAGAGAACCTATGTGTATCTCTAATTTTAAATTCTTATGCACAAGTTTTTGAATTCTTCTCTTCTTCATTAATTCTAGCTATGGAATCTCAGTAAACTTTTTAAGTTTTCTGAAAATCCAACTTACACAACTTACTGTTGACCTCACCTGATTCCTTAGAGGTCAGTAAGGGGCGTGCATAAGTGCACCCTGTCCTAATGTTTCCCTCTTATTAGTACCTATATCATGTCTATAAACAGTATTATATCTATGTATACTACCAATACCTACTAGATAGATAGATAGATGGATGGATGGATGGATGGATGGATGGACGGACGGACGGACGGACGGACAAACAAACAAACAAAATAGACTCAACTCTGATAATCCTTCCCATTATAAATACCATGATGATGTCTCTGTTCCTCAAGTTTCTTTGTAATTCCAATTCATCAAATATATTCACCTATTAATCAAAATTCATCTTCTTCCAAATTCAGAAAATTGGGGTCGTCAACAAAGCAAAATGAAGGAAAAACAATAATTAATGTTGCAGTAGATGTCATAAATACTGGAATCCTTCATTGCCAGCAAGATTTGCTTTTGTTGTCATATTATCACTTGTTTCAAAAACCTTTTATTGTGTTTTCCAGAAATACAGCACTAGGTTCATATTCCCAATCTTCAAGTGGATTTCCATTTTCACTTTGATGATTTTGATGCATAATAGCATACGGTATTTGTGTGCATATTACATGAAAAAAAATCAATTTAATTCAGTTACATACAATCTGTAGCCAAGGAAACTATGTGACCTTCTGGGAGCAGTCCTCTTATCTGCTTCAAAACCTGTTAAGTAATTGCATTAAAGGTAAAGGTTCCCCTGCACCTGAGTTCTAGTTATTTCTGGCTCTAATTGCATTATCTCAGCGTAATTGATTTCATGCAATTTAATATGATTTAAAGAAATTTAAATTCTATTAAAGTTAGCTTTTGTCCATATTTTACATATTGCTTTTTTGTAATATGCCTCTATAAACACCTGACTAAAACACTGTAGCCTTCAATTTTAAAAAAACCAGCACATATTTTTAAAATTTTAATAGCAGAGGTTCATGTTTGTTATTTATTTAATGGCTCTGCTTTGTTCTTATTAGAGAATTTTAATCTGGGTTATATGTTGATTTAACATTTTTAGCTGTTTATGTATCTTTTTCAGTTTTTGGCACTGCCCAAATCCACTGAAAGTGGGTGGCCAATAAAATTACACAATAAAATTACACAAAAATAATATTTTTTTATTCTCACGACACTAGGATTTCAACTTTATTAATGCTCTCCTGCATTGTTGTAAGCCGCCCTGAGTCCATAAGGAGAAGGGCGGCCTATAAATTTAATAAACAAACAAATAAACAAACAAACAAATATAGTAAACCTCAAAAACTGATTTCATCACTACTTTTATCTTCAAATGCTTATGTTCTATCTCCATTGTTTTTACTTACTTGTCTTTAATGTAGCAAACCAAATAAATTTATACATACTTAGAAGCATCAAATAGTGCAATCTACATGATATATAGAGAGCCACTTTGGTGAGGTGATCAGGCTAGAACCCAGGAGACCATGAATTCTGCCGTAGACACAAAGCCAGCTGGGTGACTTGGATCCCCCTCTCTCAACCCTAGGAAATAAGGCAATGCCAAACAACTTTAAAAAAGACCTTGCCAAGAAAAATACAGGACTTGTACAAGTAGTCCAGAAGGAGTCAAAAACTGACTCAGAAGCATCAGAAAAGAAAAAAATACATATGCATAATGCATCAATCCCCAACTGGGGAATCTTACCCTGGGCCTTATGAATTCAAAGCATCCCTGTTGTCTGTGATTTCAAGAAAAACTGTAACATTCACAGTTTGTAGTAAAGTAAACAAGCACCTTGCAACCCAAATCATCTTGCTGGACAGTACTGCATTTTGCTTCAAATGACTAAGTACTTCATTACCTAATATAATATACCCATCGACCATGGCATCCTTCTGCGCCGGCTGGAGGGGTTGGGAGTGGGAGGAACTGTTCTTCAGTGGTTCTCCTCCTACCTCTCCGGTCGGTCGCAGTCAGTGTTAGTGGGGCGTCAGAGGTCGACCTCTAGGTTTCTCCCTTGTGGGGTGCCTCAGGGGTCGGTCCTCTCGCCCCTGCTATTTAATATCTACATGAAACCGCTGGGTGAGATCATCCAAGGGCATGGGGTGAGGTATCATCATTACGCAGATGATATCCAGTTTTACATCTCCACCCCATGTCCAGTCAGCGAAGCAGTGGGAGTGATGTGCCGGTGCCTGGAGGCTGTTGGGATCTGGATGGGTGTCAACAGACTCAAACTCAACCCTGATAAGACCGAGTGGCTGTGGGTTTTGCCTCCCAAGGACAATTCCATCTGTCCATCCATTACCCTGGGGGGGGGGTCACTAACCCGCTCAGAGAGGGTCCGCAACTTGGGCGTCCTCCTCGATCCACAGCTCACATTAGAGAAACATCTTTCAGCTGTGGTGAGGGGGGCGTTTGCCCAGGTTCACCTGGTGCACCAGTTGCGGCCCTATTTGGACTGGGAGTCACTGCTCACAGTCACTCATGCCCTCATCACCTCAAGGCTCGACTACTGTAACACTCTCTACATGGGGCTACCTCTGAAAAGTGTTCAGAATCTCCAGATCATGCAGAATGCAGCTGCGAGAGCAATCATGGGTTTCCCTAAGTATGCCCATGTTACACCAACACTCCGCAGTCTGCATTGGTTGCCGATCAGTTTCTGGTCACAATTCAAAGTGTTGGTAATGACCTAAAAAGCCCTTCATGGCATTGGACCAGAATATCTCCGGGACCGCCTTCTGACGCATGAATCTCAGCGACCAGTTGGGCTTCTCACAGAGTTGGCCTTCTCCGGGTCCTGTCGACTAAACAATGTCATTTGGAGGGACCCAGGGGAAGAGTCTTTTTTGTGGCGGCCCCGACCCTCTGGAACCAACTGCCCCCAGAGATCAGAATTGCCCCCACCCTCCTCGCCTTTTGTAAGCTTCTTAAAACCTATCTCTGACGTCAGGCATGGGGGAATTGAGATATTCCCTTCCCCCTAGGCCTATACAATTTATGCATGGTATGTTTGTGTGTATGTTTGGTTTTTTAAATAAGGGTCTTTTAATTATTTTAAATATTAGATTTGTTATATGTTGTTTCATTATTGTTGTTAGCCGCCCCGAGTCTACAGAGAAGGGCAGCATACAAATCTAATAAATAAATAAATAATCTAATGATAAAAATCATTACATTTATTTTTACTTTTACTTTATTTATTTTTTTCATTTGCTTTCTGTCTTCAGGAAGAAATTATCCAAGCTAGAGGCAAAAGGAAGTAACAGCAAGATAAATCACTGCTCCTTTATCCCATAAGCCACCCGAGTCCTTGGAGAGGGGCATCATACAAATCCAATTAATCAATCAATCAATTGGTATCTACAGTACATAGCAGTTTGATTCAATTAATCTATGACTTCCTCCTTGCAATTGGGTCTAAATGCGAACATGCTGATTACAATATTTGGTGGATTGCAGGAATTTTTTTCATAATTCCTTCCTTCCCTCCGATGCCTAGCTTTATCTATGATGCAGCTTGATGACAAATTCTAAGATACCAGAATTTTTTTTATTATTATTATTATTATTATTAATTATTATTATTATTTTATTATTTAGCAGGAACATACTGGAGGAAGCTTTTTGTAACATTACTCCTAAGCCATTGCCTTCTTCTTATACTGTAGACCAGTGATGGCGAACCTATGGCATGGGTGCCACAGGTGGCACTCGGAGCCATATCTGTTGGCACAGAAGCCATTGTCATAGCTCAGCTTCAATGTGCATGTGTATGCCGGCCAGCTGATTTTTGGCTCCCACAGAGGTTCTGGGAGGGCGTTTTCAGCTTCCAGAGAGCCTCCGGGGGATGGGGGAGGGCGTTTTTACCTTCCCCCCGCTCCAGGGAAGCTTTGGAGCCTGGGGAGGGCGAAACACAGGCAAACTGGGCCCACCAGAAGTTGCGAAACAGCCCATTTCTGGCTTCCAGAGGGTGTCCGGGGAGCAGGGGAAGCTGTTTCCGTCCTCCCCAGGCATTGAATTATGGGCATGGGCACTTGTGCATGCGCGATAGTGCGTACACACTTTCTTTTGGCACCTGAGGGAAAAAATGTTCGCCATCATTGCTGTAGACCCTGAACCCAAGTGTTTGTTGTCTATTGTTTTAATCTATTCCAACACAATAGGAGCAAAGAATCTTTTTTAGCCCACAAGGCTGATGACCTAATCTTAGGAGATTCCTATGCATATATATATATACAGCTTACTAACTCTTCCCATTTTCCCGCTCTCACACATTTCGTCGGCTCCATCAGAGTTGCTGTCGTAGTAGAAATGCTGCTACTGTATTTAATAGGCCCTTCCAGGAACTGAAATTCTATGACCACTCATAAACCCGCCAATATTTGTCACTCAACAGAGACCCCATAATCAACAACTGAGTGTTCTTTCAACAACTGTCATAGCCTGTTAGCAAATGTGTGATCCCAGTGGCAATTCAGGCAGGGTAAAGGACAACAGCACTGAAATGGAGGTGGTATAATGTTCTTGGCAACAGTAGGAAGTGGTTTGTCACTGATATTTTTCCAGCTTCCAGACTAGTCTAAATCCTTGAATGGGCAACACAGTATTAACCAGGTCCAACTGAAACCTCCTAGGTATTTTCCCCATCCTAAACTATTTTCACAATTCCAAAATAAAATCATGGATTGGCTATTTTTTAGAAAAAAAACTTTTCCTGGACTTATCAGCAAAGCAGAGCAGTAATAATCTCCCTCCCTCCTTCCCTCTCTCTCAGAATTCAGAGTTTCCTTCTGAATAATGCATGCAAAGTAGCTTTAAATAGCAAAAGCTGTTGTTGCGTACAGAGGACACATGACAAGTCTGTTGCAAAATAAAGTATTGAAGGGAGGGAGTGAACATAATGACAAGGGAAAAGAAGGATTCCTCAATAGCCACGTTAAATATGTTAAATATGTTTCACATAATATCTAAATAGAAAATGCACATTATGCAACTGTAGACTACTGGATAATAACTATTCAGCACATCGGCATTCATGGCCTCAGTAATGCAAATCAAGAAATGGGGAGAAAAGGTCAAAGCAATCCAAATATTTATTATTGTAGGTATTAGTACTTGCTTAGTTGTTGTGTTTGTTTGTTTTTAATTGTGATTTTGATCAGTATATTTTTAAGAAGATGTTGGATAACCATTTGTCTTAAGTAATGTAGGGTTTCCTGCCTAAGCAGGGGGGTTGGACTAGAAGAACTCCAAGATCCCTTCCAACTCTTGTAGTTGTGGTTATTATTGTTATTGTTGTTGTTGTTGTTATTATTATTATTATTTTATTTACAAAAAACAGTAATACACAGCAAATGAAATTTATAAGCTGGATTTCGTATCACACTTCCATCATCATCATCTTTATTTATTTATTTATTTATTTATTTAATTAATTACTTTGATTGATTGGTTGGTTGATTGATTGATTGATTGATTGATTTTTATGCCTTAGACTCAGGGCGGCTTACAACATGTTAGCAATAGCACTTTTTTTTAACAGAGCCAGCATATTGCCCCCACAATCCGGGTCCTCATTTTGCCCATCTTGGAAGGATGGAAGGCTGAGTCAACCTTGAGCTGGTGATGAGATTTGAACCGCTGACCTGAAGATCTAGCAATCAGCTTTAGTGGCCTGCAGTACTGCACTCTATCCGTTGTGCCACCTCGGCTATTATTATTATTATTATTATTATTATTATTATTATTATTATTATTATTATTATTATTATTATTATTATTAGCTGCACGCTGACCACAAGCCAACTGCAAGCACACAGGATTCTAAGGCGTGAAACAAACTCCTCTGGCTCTGTGCCGCTTGTTAGATATCCCTTCTCCTTCTCACAGTTAACAGTATTGGAAACTTCCAAGTAACGCAAAGCCCAAAGACACCGACCCGACCCGACTAAACAAACCCTTCGGGGCTCTTCGATCCGCGGCAGGAGACGGGAGCCCACGTGACGGGTCACGTGGCCCGACTTGGTGCCCGCTTCTGCCCTTTAAGCCAGTGTTTCCCAACCTTGGCAACTTGAAGATATCTGGACTTCAGCTCCCAGAATTCCCCAGCCAGCATTCGCTGGCCGGAGGAATTTTGGGAGTTGAAGTCCAAATATCTTCAAGTTGCCAAGGTTGGGAAACACTGCTTTAAGCTCCTTACCAAGACCTCCGTTATCCAGCAGTCCGCGTCAACGATGAGCGCCTTCTGTCAAGGCGGCCCCCGCCTCCCCTCGGGTCTAGCCTAACTAACCCACTCCCACAACTTTACCTGCGATAATCGCCGGGTTGCTCAGTCCCCCCTCGGGTTTTACCCAGGCTTCGACGGTGAATTCGCCGCGGGGCAACTCGGCGAGGGCTCCCGGCCGCAGCACGACTTGCTCGGCTCTGCCGGAGAAGTAAAGCGCCGCGACGGCCTCCGGCGCCCAACCCGCAGAAGACGAAGGGGCGGCTTCGGCGCTCGGGCGTAGCGGGAAAGCGTTGCTCTCTTCCCACGTGTCTCCCACGCTGCTCCCGTCGGAGCTGGGAGCGCGTCGGAGCCTCGAGGGCGCAGTCCTGCGCCCCGACGTCGACGCTCCCACGGCCGGACGCGGATAGCTGGCTTGAGGGTGCTGCCGAGGGGGAGTGGCGGTCCTGGCTTTGCTGACCCAGCAGGGCTCCCCGCCGTCCAGGGACGCTTCTGCGGGCGGGCTTTCGCTCTGCCTTCCCCGGGACGGGTGGGCGCCTTCGAAGGCCAGCAGCCACGCCACGGCCACCAGGAGCGACGAGGCAGGTGGACCGGCCATTCCTCCGACGCGCGGCTTCTCGTTAAACGGCTCTCCTGCTGATTTAGGCCCTTTGCACGGGATGCTTTTCTTTTGCTCCGGAGCGCTCTTGGAGGCTTAAGTTGGGTTTTGCCTCTGATCTCTCTGCTTGGCGCGCCGAGGGAAGATTGGAACCATCATTTCGGCCAGCAACGCCCTTCCCAGAAGTCTCCGTTGAGGACGAGTGGCCGCCCGCGGCAGCGCTTAGAGCATCCTTCAAAGCTTCTTTGTTCGCTCCCTCCCCCTCGATCTCTCGCGCTTTCTCTCGCGCGCTCTTTTTTCTCTCTGCCTTTCGGGGCTCTCAGGTGCGAGCCTTCCTCCTCTTCTCCCCCTTCCCCCAAGGAAGCAGCGCTCCTGAGGTCAGAGGCAGGTTAGTGCCGACGATCTGCCGGTTCGGTGCAGTTTGTTTTTGTTTTTCAGTTGATGCGCATCTAAGGAGTCCGGCTGGATTACTTGAATAAGAGAAACAAAGGTAGCCAGGCGAGGATCGGATCGCAGGAGAGTTCCCCTACCTTCTTGAAAAGAGTGATGCTGCTGCTGCTGCTATTGACCAGCCTCATAAATTCTGTCTGGTTACTCCACCTCCCTGCCCCTTCTATCCTGACTCCCACCTTCCAAATCTGTGGCTCCTCCCCACTGCTTTGGGAATTGCTTGCAGTTTCTTTTGACAGCTTGGTCCTCACTAAGGACTATATTGGCTGGGGAAGATGGAAGCCAAAGTCTCTTTCTACTGTCTGTGCTGGGATCAACAGGGCTTATTTCCAGGAGACAGGCAGTACCTAAAGGGGCCACCACGGAGTGAAATTGGAACTTATTTCTGACTGCTAGGCTTGATGTGCTTATTTTTAAAACTGCATAACAAGGCAGGCAGCAGCCTTGCTTCCAATCTCCTCTCTGTGTCTCCTGCACTGCACAATTACTTTTAGCCCAATGCACATTTACTTGAGCACAAGGTCCCAGTAAAGCCATACGCTGAATTCAACTGCATTAAAAAGATAGGTGTTTTAACCTACAGATAATTATGTTCACCCTCTAGATTTGGAATTGTGTGGTCTTAAGAATTGCTGGAGATCTTTGTCCTCAATACATTTGAACAGAAGCATATCTTGCACAAACAAAAAAACAAAACCCCACATGTTGATGGTACTTGATCTTCCAACAAAATCCTGACACTAAGAACTTGGAGTATCCTGGAACAATTCAAACAGTCCAAAATAATGCTCTGGACCTGCTGCTTGATTCCTGTGCTTGTTTATTCTGAAGTAAGTTTGGTTGAGTTCAGCGGAATGTACTTATTTCAATACAACACTGAAGCTTTAACCAGAAGATACTTAAGAAGAAAAAATGTGCTTAGAAGAGAAGGGCATTTTATGATTCATTTTATGTAAGTCAGTAATGCCGAGATCCAATTAACAGTTTAATTCAAAACTATTACATTCAATCAAAGCCTTGCAGTTGGCTCCAAAGAGATGCCAATAACTCCCTAAGCAGCCCAGGAGAGAATTCCACTTGCAGCTGATATGCTGAGAATCTTTTGGAATAAGAGAATTAGTTAATTCTAAACATTTGCTGGAGATGAGCAACAAGATTAGTGCCTTCCAAAATATGGGGTGGAGTGATGAAACTTCCATCTCCTCTAGACTGGTGCAGAGGCCAAACAGCCAAAGTAACACAGGAAAGCTGTCTAGTGAGGCCGACACTGTGCAGTCAGGTGGAGTTATACAACACATTGGATCTGGTGGTGGCAGAGCGAATGACGTGCACACAGAACTTTACACACAGACTGTTTTTGATGCGCAACACACACAACTCATTAACACACCCACACAATTATGACAATGTCAAAAGGAATTCAAGCGGCATCATCTTTTGGCCAGCTTGTTTATCTATTTTCATCTCCCCTCTATCTGCTAACTGAGGAAAAGATAATCCATCTGTCCAAAAAATAAAATCAGATGCAGATCTTCAAACCTGGGGGTATTCTTGTAAATTTCAGAGAAGGCAATATGGTAACGTATTCATCAAACTCCAGGATTGCATGGAATTTAAAATTTCTGGATTCCTACATCACATTTGTTTGGCTTTCTTTTTAAAGCAGAATAAACATTTTTCCTAAGTAGGTATAAGAACAGATGATCTGCAAATGAATGTTTATAAGTGCATCCCTTTCTTCTTTATATGTCCCAAATACTATTTTCTAAGAGCAATTCCTTCATACCTTAGTTGGCCTCATGATTTGTCATATTAAAGAATTTGCTTCTTCTTAAATAATTGCAAAACTCAGGAATTTCACCTCAAAAATAAAAGAGCTACAATGAAATAAAACAGCAAAGTGTATAAAGACTGGAATATCTAGGCCATAGAAGACAGGAATGGGGGGGGGGGGAGGACAAAGATCTATAAATAATAAAAGAACCTTCTACCCTCTCCCAGTAGTCTCTTATGTGCTCAGGGCTTCAAAAATCAATATAAGCTATGTTTTAAATAACAATATTGGTTCCTTATTCTCTCATTTAAGAAACACCACCACCAAACCAGGTCTTATAAATAAGAGCCCAACTCTTGTAGAATTCATTAATACCAATTTTTTAAAAGAGCAGCTGCACTTAGAACTCCTTCCAAGCATCAGTTGAAATCTGCTGTGCCACATGCATGCTTTTTCCTCTACACAGCTCATTTCCCACAAACCAGACAGTTTTCATTCCTGACACCACAAAAGCACTAAGGACTGACAGCCTTTTCCTTGTCTCCTTCCTTTTTGCTCAGATGCCTAGGATTTCCTTCCTGTAAAAACTATGCTAACATCACATTCTTGGCACGCTGACTTTGTACATTTCATACTCGCTGCCTTTAGATCCAGGAAGAAGTCAAGGAAAGTCCGCAACCCAGGTGGAGTTTTTGGTCCATTCCACTATGTCAAGTTTACAAAGCCAAATAGGAAAATGTTTCTCTCTATACCTCACCATCCCCAGTCTAAGATTTTGGGCAATCCTTCCCTCTTTCTTTTGAATTATTTAAAGCAAAACTTCTGTTTGATATGTACATGAAAGTAACCTATAGATGTTAGAACCTTCTGCCAAAGCTATATGAAAAAACAAAAAAACCAAAGAAAAGGTAGAGTAAGAGTATTTAAAGCATACACTGCCCCCTAGCCTCCCTGTGCTGTACTTACCCTGCAGCGGTCACTGCCCTCAGAGGAAACACATGCACACATACTTCGAAAGTGTTTAAAACCCACCGACAGTAAGAGAGGAGGAGAAAAAAAACACTTGTGCCAGAAATAGTCCATTTAAGGAAGGGGTGGGGGAGAACTTCAGAAAACACTCTATTTTAAAACAAAAATAAATTCATGTCCTGATTTTACACAAGTAGGGGTCTTCAAAGGCTAGCAGAAATGTTTGGAAATCTCATGGTTGAATTACCCCCCCCCCCTCTCTCTCTCTCTCTCTCTCTCTCTGTGTGTCTCTCTCTCTTGCTTTTTCTTTTCCTGTATTCAACTCTTTTTCTTCTCTCCAAAGCACTATCTGTGGCAATCAGGCAAAAGCAAGGTTGCCAGCAAAAAGCTGGGAGTTGGAGGCCCCTTCTAGGGTACAGGCTTTCAAATCTCAAAAGGAAAGAGAGAGAGAGAAGAAAGAAAAAAGGAAAAGGAAGAGAGAGAGAGAGAGAGAGAGACTTGGATGGAATGGATTAAGGAAGTTTCAACAAGAGCTACCTTTTTTATTCCTTAAAAAAATTTCAAGAGGGGATGACAAAATTGATTGGAAAAGTTTAGTGGATGGAATTGAGAAGGCAGGAATGGAATCCCATTTAGTGCACGTATATACTTATAAAGAAAGTGCATAAGAAGGAATGGCTGGATAAACAGGTATTGCTCTACTCTCTGCTGTAGGGCAAACAAGGACAAAGAGTTTCAGAAGGAGAAGGATTTGAATCTGGGACAGAGGAGGATCTGACTACACACACATATTCAAGAATTATGTTACAAAGATAGGAATGTAGTCCCCCCCCCCTTTAGAAACAGCTATTCCTTTTCTCTTTTAAATCAAGAAGTCTAAATCATATGTAAGTATGCTTATTTAGAAATAACTTCTAAACTTCTAAATAACATAGATAAGATTTAAATATGAGAAAATTTGGCATATAAAGTAGAAATTTAAAAAACAAGATTACAATTAGTGGCACCGTATTTGATTAGCGTTCCCTTGGAGATGTGCTCACTTTGGTTGCAGGGCTATATAGATAATATTCCTATGTATTTTCCATTTCTACAGATAACATTTTGAAGAGAACCATGGACTCCTTTCATGAGGGGGCACTAAAATAAGCACATTTTCTGTTCTTATGAGGGGATTTCACATGTGAGGGTTAATTGACATTTTTCTACTTACTGTCCCCACAATATAAATTCAAAGCCTAAATTGGCAGGCATGTCTTTTTTACTTAATGCATGACAGAGAGCCAATAGAATTCAGAAGCACACTTTCAAATATTATGTTGGTCAAATTTATTTATTTTCTGCAAAGCCTCCACAAGTCAGCCACTGTGTGTTTAAAGGCATTCTTACTATAATTTTTTAAAGCTGCTCCCACTTTCCACTTTTTTCATAAGTAATAAAGGATTAGAAGAAACGGAAACTGCTTTGGTCGCGTTGTTGGATGATCTCTGGCAGGCCCGGGACAGGGGCTTGTCCCCTGTCCTGGTGCTTCTTGACCTCTCAGCGGCTTTCGATACCATCAACCATGGTATATTCCTTCTGTGCCGGCTGGAGGGGCTGTGAGTGGGAGGCACTGTTCTCCAGTGGTTCTCCTCCTACCTCTCCGGTCGGTCGCAGTCAGTGTTAGTGGGGGGTCAGAGGTCGACCTCTAGGTCTCTCCCTTGTGGGGTGCCTCAGAGGTCGGCCCTTTCCCCCCTGCTATTCAATATCTACATGAAACCGCTGGGTGAGATCATCCAAGGGCATGGGGTGAAGTATCATCAATATGCCGATGATACCCAGTTATACATCTCCACCCCATGTCTAGTCAACGAAGCAGTGGAAGTGATGTGCCGATGCCTGGGGGCTGTTGGGGCCTGGATGGATGTCAACAAATTCAAACTCAACCCAAACAAGACGGAGTGGCTGTGGGTCCTGCCTCCCAAGGACAATTCCATCTGTTCGTCCATCATCCTGGGGGGGGGGGAAACCACTGACCCCTCAGAGCGGGTTTGCAAGTTGGGCGTCTTCCTAGATCCACAGCTGACATTGGAACATCATCTTTCGGCTGTGGCGAGGAGGGCATTTGCCCAGGTTCACCTGGTGCACCAGTTGCGACCCTATTTGGACAGGGAGTCATTGCTCACAGTCGCTCATGCCCTCATCACCTCGAGGTTCGATTACTGCAATGCTCTCTACATGGGGCTACCTTTGAAAAGTGTTCGGAAATTTCAGATCGTGCAAAACGCAGCCATGAGAGCCATTGTAGGGCTTCCCAGATTCGCCCACGTTTCTACAACTCTCCGTGGCCTGCATTGGCTGCCGATCAGTTTCCAGTCACAATTCCAAGTGTTGGTTATGACCTCTAAAGCCCTACATGGCATTGACCAGAGTACCTCCGGACCCGCCTGCTACTGCACGAGTCCCAGCGACCGATAAGGTCTCACAGAGCTGGCCCTCTCCGGGTCCCGTCAACTAAACAATGTTGTTTGGCGGGCCCCAGGGGAAGAGCCTTCTTTGTGGCGGCCCCGGTCCTCTGGAATCAACTCCCCCCGGAGATTAGAACTGCCCCCACCCTCCTTGTCTTTCGTAAACTACTCAAGACCCATCTATAACACCAGGCATGGGGGAGTTGAGACACCTTTCCCCCAGGCTCTTTATATTTTATGTTTCGTATGTATGTGTTGTTTGGTTTTTAAATATGATAGGGTTTTATATGCTTCCTTTTTTAATATTAGATTTGTTTTGCTATAATATTGTTTTTTATTATTGTGAGCCACCCCGAGTCTTCGGAGAGGGGCGGCATACAAATCTAAATTATTATTATTATTATTATTATTATTATTATTATTATTATTATTATTATTATTAAGAACTTGTCTCTAAGGGCTATTATTAACGATTCTGGGTGTTGGGGAAGAGGAGTGCTGTCCATAAATAATGTAAGTATCACAGCACATAATGAAACATTTCAGCCTTTATCTTTTGGGCTCTTTTTCCAGAATTAGTGGTTTATTTACTGCACATGTAACAAACCTGACCACTATCTTCCAGCCAAGTGCATTTATTTTATGACACAGTGAACCAGCAATAAAAAAAAATTGGATAACACTTCCAATCTTCTGTCTTGACTTTTCTTCCCACTCTGCCTGTGACAGGCTGGTGACAGAATATTTTTAATGGAATTATGTTGGCATATCTGGTTAAAAAAATAGGGGATGGGGGAAATCAGCATTTGGCAGAAATATCAGGAAACCATTATGTTAAAATGCAATTTACATTTTATATGTATATGCACACGCACCCATCTATCTAAGCCCCTTTCTTGAAGAGCCATGGTGGCACAGTGTGTAGAATGCAGTACTGCAGGCCACTAAAAGCTGACTGTAGATCTGCAGGTCAGCGGTTCAAATCTCATCACCGGCTCAAGGTTGACTCAGTCTTCCATCCTTCCGAGGTTGGTAAAATGAGGACCCGGATTGTGGGGCAATATGCTGGCTCTGTTAAAAAAAGTGCTATTGCTAACATGTTGTAAGCCACCCTAAGTCTAAGGAGAAGGGCAGCATAAAAAAATTTAATTAAAAAAAATAAAAAAATAAAATATAGCAGACATTGAGCCACCACCTGAAATTCAAAGGAAACAGATAAATGTGGAGCTTTAAAATTGTCAATTTTTGTGAAGAATCTGCAATATCCAAATGCCAAAGGGCCTTTTTAGAAAGAAATAGAGGGAGTTAATATTTGCCATTTATGGGGCTTAAATTAGCAGCCAATTAAAATTCACACTCAAGTAAACAAGGCTAAGAATAACTGAATAGTGAGACACCAAATGAAATTTGGACAAACATCTCAAAAAACTATAAAATAAAAAAATATAATAATATACTGGCAAATTATTGTATTTTTATTTACAAATCTTCAAAACAATGTATACAAGGTAAATTGTTTTTTGCTATTTTCTACTCCAAAGGAGCAGTGTGTATATTTCAAATTAATATTAAGTTGTTTTGGGCAGGGGGGGGGAGAATAGTACTCTTGTCGACAAAGATGTTAAAAATAATTTAGAGATACCAAGAAAACGTTTTACTTACTGTATCATTCAGAAAGAATCTGGTAGCACTTTTCAACACTATTAATTTATTGCAAGACATAAACTTTCATGAGCTGCAACACTTCATCAGATGAATGGTTACATTTTTCAGTTAGAATGTTATTAAGAACTAGGCAGCCTCTGCCCTGCTGCGTCATTGTTTCAGAAACATCACCATAGCTAAACAGAGAAACAGAATGACCATGGATGGACAAAAAGGCAGCGGAAGCAGAAGAAACTTCTGACTTCCTGCTGGCTTCCCCACTAGGTTTCCGTGTGGGAAGTTTGCAGGAAGCATTGGAAATCTTCCTTCCTTCCTTCCCACCCATTCCTGCCAGCTATTTCATTTATTTGCTTATGGGAAGCTTGCAGAAGAAAGTCAGTGAAGAACTTGCAAGTCCAAGGCTAGACAGCAGACAAGTTACTCAGTGGGAGAGGGAGCAAGAGGATGTGTGGGTATATGAGTTGAAAATAATACATGGGTTACGAGAGACGTGCTACATAAGGAGAGAAGGGTGTATTTGCATGTTCAAGAGATGTCATATGAGTCAGATAGGGCACATGGGGAGGTAGCTTGGGACAAGAAGGGTGGTTTTGGGGGTGATCAAGTTATTTGTAAGTGCTTCATTGCTGGAGATTTTCATGAAAGTTATAGTCAGGGTTACTAATAAGCTATCAAATCATATTAGGAAACAAATAAAAACAACATAATTGAAAGATACAAGCAACATGATTATAGCAATAAGTGAGAAGAGATAGATACTAGTAAGGAAGAGAAAAATAATAGTATTACAGTCTTAGTAAATTATTTGACAATGTTGTGGGAATTAGTTGTTAAGCAGAGTGATGGCATTTTGGGAAAAATTGTCCTTGCGTCTAGTTACTTTGGTGTGCAGTACCCTTTAGCATCTTTTTGAGGGTAGAAGTTGAAAAAAATTATGTCCAGGATATAAGGGGGTCTGTAAATATTTTCACAGCCCTCTTTTTGACCCAGGTAGTATATAGGTCCTCAACAGAAGGCAGGTTGATACACAGGAATCTTCTCAATGAATAATTCCAAGCTGCTTGAAATTAGATAAGGGTCAATGGAATTCAAGGGCAGGGGGTGGACTTAGTCTGTCTGTGTCCAGACAGGAATTTTGGGGGCCCATACAGCCTAAGTGTCTGAGGGCCCCCCCTTCCCTCCATTTTAAAACTACTTTATTTTGCGACATACCAATTATGTATTAAATTTACCTTTCACCAAAAAAAAATTAAACCCTGCCACTACAAAAAGGTACACTTGATTGACAGGTTAATAATATGAGTCATTTTGTTAAATCTTTTGGTCAAGTATGTTTATTACTATAGTGCAAATATGACATCATAAAGGAAAGCACCGTGAACTGTAAACATATACAAATATTCACTAGACAACACAACATATAACAAATGATACTCTTGCAAAGTAAAAGGTAGTAATGGCAGGTGCTTTTTGTTCTCCATACATATTTAAGCATGATGCCAGCAACTTCATGAGAGTTTAGGGATAACCCACTGTATTTTAATTCATTTATTAATTATTATTTAGCATATAGCAATAGCTTTGGGGATGGTGTGATTATCCACTGACTGAGCTACTTTGTTAGGCAGGTATATGTATACACATTTATCACATGAATACAAATGCAAAACTTGACTACTTCCCAATTAGATCATTTTGGTTGAACAAATAAAGTCATCAGCTTTTAATTAAAATCAATATGCCTCTGTCCTCTATTTTACACAAAGATTTCCACAAGCAAATTGCAAAAAAACAGTAACAAGGCAACAAAACACCCAATCAGTAAGAGAAACATTCTTGGAAGTATTTAAAACTGGGTCACATATTCCAGCTATATATGATACATTAAAAAAAAATCCTTTTATAAAATACTGCAACCACATTATCAGAGTTGCCAGCCAGAGGGTATGGAATCTATGGAGAGGGGCGGCATACAAATCTAATAAATAAATAAATTTCCTTTAAATAGCTTGTTCCTTTCATCAGTTACACCTTGCTACAATATTTCAGCAACGAACAGTCTAGCATCATAATTTACTAGCAATACTTTACATTGCCATATTACATGACATAATGCACTACGCACCAGAACCAACTACGTCTAGTATTTTACATTGATTATTTATACCACTTTCAGTACTATTAAATAACAGCATAAACCCTATGTTGACAACTCAGCTACCTGACCAAATTCATTGTAATTACACACCAAGAGAACATTGGCATGCAAAAAAAGAGGAGAGAAAACCCCTCAAGTTTAATCACCCATGTCTAGGTAAGACTTGAAATCCTGAAACACCGGTGCTCCCGGTCTAATGCGGCACAGCAGTGACACTGAGTAAGGCTCTTGAAGCTATTTATCTGCATGTACTCAAGAAGTACTCGTGAAAGCTACAACCAGGCAGGCATCATGGAGCAGCCTTTTGACACCCGCTAGTTGATGCTCTCCCCCTATAATATGGCATTGCAAAGGGCGCCCGCTCCAACTTTTAAGGAGCTCAAGGAAGGAACAAAGGGAGGGAGGGAGGGAGGGAAAGAAGGAAGGAAGGGAAGGAGGGAGAGAGAAGGAAGGAAGGAAGAAGGGAGGGAGGGAGGGAAAGAAGGGAGGGAGGGAGGAGGGAGGGAGGGAGAGGGGAAAAAAGGAAGGAGGGAAGGAGGGAGGGAGAGAGAGAGAGAAGTAAGGAGGGAGGGAGGGAAAGAAGGAAGGAGGGAGGGAGAGGGAAAAAAGGAAGGAGGGAAGGAGGGAGGGAGAGAGAAGTAAGGAGGGAAGGAGGGAAAGAAGGAAGGGATGGAGGGAGGGAGGGAAGGAGGGAGGGAGAGAGGGAGAGGAAAAGAAAGAAGGAAAGAAGGAAGGAAGGAAGGAGGGAAGGAAGGAGCCTCCCTTTCTTTCTTTCTTTCTTTCTTTCTTTCTTTCTCCCTCCCTTCCTTCCTCCCTTTTTTTCTCTCTCTGCAACCTTTTCACTCCTTCCCCTTCTAGCTACTGTGAGGTTGGCGACCCTGAAACTGCTACCTTTCGGCTTCGGCCTCCTTGCAAAAGAAACGTCCCGCGCCGCCCGCCCATCCCCGCGCATGTCTTCAGCCTCAACAAAATTGGTGGCCGTCACCCTCGTCCTCCCACTGCTCCTCCCCCCCCGCCGTTTCCTTCCCTCACTGAAAATGAAATCTGGGGGAACGGGGGGGGGGAGAGGCAAGCTACGAGAGACCGACCATTGTAGAAAGTTCCCTCGAGCCACCCAAACGGAGCAACAGAGCACAAGCGCAGGGCAGGTGGGGGCGGGGGGAAGAGAGGCTCGAGGCAATGAAGGGGGACGGCTTCAAGACTTTTGAGAACAGCCGAGGCTGAGGTGGGAGGGGGGCGAGGTTGAGCAAAGGCCAAAGAGGAGCCAGGTTTCCTCAAACTGGCCATCCATCCCCTTCCCTCCCCCGCCTTGAGAGGGTGGGAGGAAATGATGGCAGACCAAAAGCCAAAGGAGAAAAACAATTGCCCTTTCCTGGTTACCTCAGGAAAACATACTGGTACCGGTCTTCTTCAATCGCCGGGCCCCCCTCATGGCCGGGCCCCTGACGCCACTACTGGTAGTACTGCCCTATCGGCGGCCTGTCTGTGTCTATATAGTGATTCTATAATGACCCCTCTTTTAACTCCTATACTACTAGTCAGCAAATATTGAATGATGGGAAAGTATCAGTTTTATCATTTTTTCCTTGAGTTGGGACATTTAATACAGTGAAATGCATATACTACTTATAAAGGAGGTCTCTTTTTTTAACAGTGTGTTTAAAAAATCCTGTCTTTCTTCAATTTAATTTTCTGTGTCTTTCCAAAATTATTTTCTATAAATGTCTGATCTTGTCAAAATTGCCCTTCAATTTATGAACATGTATGAAGGAAAATGTCTTCAACATCTCTCCTTTTGAAGGAAACAAGACTCACTATATATGCTTGTTCTACTCAGTTTTAATATCTTTTGTTGAAAAAATCATTGTTCTTCCAAATCTAACCCGAAAGTTAAATTATTATTTCTCCCATGAGTTCTACTATTACATTACACGTTCATTATTTAATTCATCAAGTTTGTGCTTTTAACTTTTTAAATTTAAAGGGAAATGTTTCCATACCTTCCACTATTAACGTATATGTAATATTGATGTCTTTTATTGCTTGCATTCAAGCTGTCATGAGACAACACAGGATCTATTCAAAGCATTTGAACGATCATCATCACCTCACTAGTGTCGCTCTCTGGGGCGGCTATTTGCTTCGCGTTTCCCGCGCTCTCCTTCCTGAGTCTCCCCCTGCCTCAGGCTGGGTAGCTAGGTGAATGGGTGCCGATCAGCTCTCGAGAAAAGAGTGGGGAGGAAATGGGCCCCCTGCAACTCCTTCCGGTGCTGGTCTCCCTGCTGTTTTCCGAGGAGGAGGAAGAGGATGGGGGGGGGATAGTCAGCTGGAACTGGGCACACAGCTTCATTTCCACCGGTGGAACTATGTTCCACCCCATTGTGCCTGCTGCCTACCCCTGACCATATGCTAGAAAATGCCCTTGCATCCAATTCATGTTCCAAAGATTTAGAAGTAGATAATGAAAATTCATCGAAAAACATGTGCCAAGTTCCCCCAAACACAGAAAATTACTACGTTATGAACCTGCTATTTTGTCTAAAATGCTGTGTTCAACAACAATTGTTTTAACCTCCTTCGGCATACAAAATAGCTATTGATTCTATGGAGATTCTCAGTCATCCAGGTCATGGTTGTCCCTTGAAGCAATGGGAAAATGCAAAAACTTCACATGAAGATTTTTCAGTTTTTGAATTGATGTTTTTGTTGCAACAAAAGATAGGTTTCCTGACCTGACCATTGTTATACATACTGGACTGAGGATTCCACACCTACAGCTTCTGAGTCCATAATATATCAATGATTGCTGGCCAGGAAGCTACTTTGATTTTTACCTTTATCTCAATATTTTATTGTTTCTCTTGGAAAATATTAAAATCTTGTGATGGTAATGGATAAGGCTGATTGGAAAAAAATTGAGAAAAGTGTGGAAGTACCTGAGATGGCAAAGGAATCAATAGCAAGCCCCAAAGATGCTTTTTCAAGAGGCACTGGACTTTTATTTTTATTTATTTATTTTTGTTTTTTGAAGTTATATACCACCCTTCTCCTAGTGGACTCAGGGAGGCTTACAGAACTTACATAAACTTCTCGTTTTTCTCTGAATATGTCATCCAAGAAGCTTTAACAGTTCTGACTGGATGGTGGGGAATGGAAGGATTTAAATTCATTGCAGACAGCTGGTCATTTGCATTCTTTTAGAGAGTTGTTGAGGCCACTTGGAGGTTGATCTGTGTCCTCAGGGTTACCTGAGTAGTGTAAATGGGTGTGGGGCCTTCTTGGAACAGCTTTGGATGGAGAAGACCCCTGGTTTGAAAGTGGGGTCAAAACTTTTTTTCTTTTTGCATTCTCCCATTGCTCTTGGGCAACAGAACCAACACTGTGAAAAGTTCAGGACTGTAAAATATCAACATTTTTGAAAATCTAGTATCAGGAGCCACATTCAATTTTCCTTGGTGCAGAAATGAAACTTCAGATTTGGTCAGAATTCGTTCTCCCCCCCCCCTCCCCCAAATCTTGTTCTAAGGCATCAAGACCTTATCTTATTTCATTTTGGCTCTTTTATGAAAAAGAGAAAGTTTCCATGGCATGTCTGAAGAAATGTTGGAAAGCTTTATAGCCAGTTCCTGATTAGTGCATTAAGCACTTGGAATTCCTCCAGCCCTATTGGTAATATTTTTTCTGGCAATGGGGAGAGGATAAAGAGGCAAACAAACAAAAAGTATACAGAAAGATGGCACAGTTGGCAAAGGAGGATTGCCTAGGAGAATGAGAGACTAAGGAAGAGGGGAGGGAGGGGAAAGAGACAGAGAGAGACAGAGAAGGAAGGGACAAGAGTGGTTGTCCTGGATGTCTTGGCTATTCTATGCCTGGAAAGTGGACCACTGAGCCTGGAGTTATGCAATCTCATCATGTGATGGATTAACATGTAAACAGATTTTTCTCCACAATGACAATCTATCTTTTTCACTGGCCAGAGGAGGTTGAGAGGAGGGTTACAGAGGCAATGGCAGAAAAACTCAGAGCTATATTACATGCTTCAAAAAGGCGCAGTTCTTTCTCTAATATTCAAAGTTCTACTGCAATAATTGTTTAGTTAGCAGTGGAAGGGGTACCTGCTGGGGCAGCTTGGAGAGTCTGTTCTAGTTGCTGCAATAGTTAAACTTGTTCCAATCTTGTTTTGAATAACTTTGATTCTCTGTTAAATAAAGGTTTTCAATTTTCATTAGTGCAGTGATTCACTATTTGTCTGTATTTATATGCCCTTTGTCAAAGGCTCATTTTCTGGTTTTCTTCCTTGTCTTCCTTTGGATATGCATATTGAAAATTGGTGGTTGCCTTATAATACATGATTTGTTATTGTTTACAACATATATAAAAAATGGGCACGGCTTTGCACATTGTGGCTGCCACCTTGTCATTTCTTTTATCATGCTTTACAAACATCTTGGGGAAACTTGCAACTTCGGTTCTCCGTGTGTGTTGCATAAATACTCACATTTAACACTCCCCAACCCTAGACCATGCACCATGAAACACAATTAAGTGGATAGTGAAAAGAAGCACTTCTGGGACCCAGGAATTTCATAGGAAAGAATTCTATCATTTTAAGAATTCTTCAGTATGCAGGACAGTTAATCAAGATAGCGTAACCTTGTATATAGCAGCATCTTATCCTGAGCATACCACTGAGAGAAGATACTGCAATTCTTACTTTACACACCAAGGAAATGCAAATGAGTATAGTTCTTGGCAAGCAACTCATATTCTGTTAACAATTCAGAAGGATCTTGTTCAGTTAATCCAAAATTTTTCCCTTTTCTTGAAAAGAAGAAAAATTGAAAATGTCATTATCTGTACCTCTTATAACATTTTGTTCAGAATGCAAGTTAACTACAGGCACCGCAAAGAATAACCCAGGGGTTATCCAGGGGGCACACAGCTGTATGAAATGTGAACTTAAAGTCCCTTTATATTCTATTTTCAACACCAGTTTTATGCTAGAATTTAGGATGAAGATGATGGTGATGGTGATGATGATATCTCTTCAGTCAACTCTGGGCTGGATCTCTCCACACCTTCCGATCTTGCACTACTTCTTTGAGTTTTTCTATGTTCTAGCTCAGTGATGGCGAACCTTTTTTTCTTTGGGTGCCAAAAGTGTGCGTGCATGCACCATTGCACGTGTGCGAGTGCCCACACCCATAATGCAATGCCCCTCCTGCACATCATGCCCCTTGTAGATGGGGCTTAATTAGCGGATTAGAGTGGGACACTTTGACCCTGGAATACTGCACCTTTTCACAATATTCTAATTTTTTGAAATTGTGGATTTGGGTTTTCATGAGCTGTAGCTCATAATCTTCACAATTATGACAAATCATGGCTTGAACTATCTTGCCTTGCATATAATGCATCCCTCTCATATGCAGTGGTACCTCTACTTAAGATCTTAATTCGTTCTATGACCAGGTTCCTAAGTAGAAACGTTCTTAAGTAGAAGCAATTTTTCCCATAGGAATCAATGTAAAAGCAAATAATGCGTGCAAACCCATTAGGAAAGAAATAAAAGCTTGGAATTTGGGTGGGAGGAGGAGGAAGAAGAGGAGGAGGACAGTCGCTGCCAAAGGAAGAAGGTGAGGTGAATCAAAAAAATCCAAAACTTTAAGGCTTAAAAAAAAGAGAGAGACTCTGAGGCAGCGCCCAGAGAAAGGAAAACGCTCTGTTCGCTCTGGGCTGCCAAAGCCTCTTTAAACGCCACCAAAAGGCTCCTCTGGCAGCCCAGAAAAGCCAAAGATGGTTGGGATTAAAGGGGGAATGGCAGGAAACTGGCTGGGCCTTCATGCCACTCTCAAATTCCCTGGGAAATTTTTCCGGGCTCGGGTTCTTAAGTAGAAAATGGTTCTTAAGTAGAGGCAAAAAAATCTTGAACACCCAGTTCTTATCTAGAAACGTTCTTAAGTAGAGGCGTATTACATTTTACCTTTAAGTTGCACTACTGAAATACATGAACTTTTGCACAATATTCTAATTTTTCAAGTTTTACCTATATGTTCACTATGATTTGTGGCGCCATTCAGACCACTGAAGTTGGATTGTTCTTGTTCTTGTTCTATCAAATTTATTTTATGTTTTACTAAATCCATTTTCCTTTTAGCCATATTATCATCTCGGTTACTTTGTGATACTGCTTCTAAATCTTTTAATTCTACCTCTAACTGTTGAAGCTGTTTCTTTTTCTCTTTATTCTTTTTTGCCGTGTACGATATTGTCAGGCCACGTATGTACGCCTTCATTGTATCCCACAAATTTTGTGGTGAAGTATCTGTGTTTTTATTTATATTTTAAAAAATTTAATTCTTTTTCTATCCATTCTGTATATTAGGGATCTCATAAAATATTTCTATTCATTCACCAATTACTCTGTTTTTTAATTCCTTTCCATAAAATTGCTAATGGGTTATGGAAATTATTAGTTTCTATTTCAATATTCGAAATATGTTCAGAAATGTGAGTAGAGGCCCATGCCATATCTATTCTAGTCCAAATTTTATGAGGATTTGAATAAAACGTATATTGTTTATTTAATGGATGGTGTTCATGCCAAATATCTTGCAATAATAATTCTGAACTCATTTTCCAAAATGTTGTTGGTAGGATTGTTTTCTTTTTCTTATCTTTCTTTTTACCTGAATAGTCAATTTGGCTATTAGATATAGCATTAAAATCTCCAACTATAATCAATTATTTTTTCATGTAATTTTTTGTAAAATTGTTTTGATTTTCATTTGGTGCATAGATCGATATAATAACGAGAGGTCCTGTTTCCAATTTTACTTGTAACATTAAGATTCTGCCCTCTTGGTTGCTATATAATTGTTTGGTCTCAATCATTTCATCAATGTAAACTGCAATACCTCCTTTTTTTGGTCAGCTAAACTGGTAAAAATATTACCTAATTTTGGGTTGCATAGTAATTTTCTATTTGATTTTTTGATATGGACTTCTTGTAAAATTATAATTTGCGCTCTTTGTTTTTTAAGTTAGGAAAATATTTGATATGGACCTCTCTCGACAAGTTATGTTTTCTGCCGAAACTAGTCTGTACTCTGTAAATTTCATCAATTTCTTTTATTAATTCTTGTGGATCCATCTGTAATATCTCCCCTATTATCTCCGCCATTTTTTAACCAAGATCTTCATCTTTTTCTTCTAACACATTTTGGAACCTCAGCCCATAGGAGGCATGTACATTTTAGTACATTTTAATAATGTGCAATGCAGCGGTCCCCAAACTACGGCCCGTGGGCCGGATGCGGCCCGCTGAGGTCATTTACCCGGCCCGCGGCAGCGTAGGAGATTTTACCATCTATAATATACGAAGTTCCCGAATCTCATCTCCACTCTGCTGCCGAGCGTCTGGCGGCGGCAAGGAAGAGGAAAGCCAGGGGGGCGGGGAGGAAAGCACCCTATGGCAGAGCAGCAACAGTTCCTCTGAGAAAGAAATTGGCCAATTGCTTTCCTCTCCGCCCCCTGGCTTTCCGCCTCCTCCTCCTCCAGACGCTCAGCTGCAGATCGTCTTTGTCCCTCCAGTGCCGCTTTTTTTTTTTTTTGCACCGGTGAGGTTTGCGCGCCGCTTGGGCACTTTTGGCGTGTGGGGGGTCTGCTGCGGAGAGGGAGAGAGAGAGAGAGAGAAAGAGGAAGACATAGAAAGGGAGTGTGAGAGAGAAATAACGCAAGAAAGAGAGGGAGAGAGAGAGCAGAGAGTGCTGCTTTTTTGCTTCTTCGCTGCCCGTGGGGAGCCTGGAAGCCCTGCAAGAGCATCTGGAGGGGGCAATAAACAAGACCGGCTCTTGGTCCCTTGAAGCTGCCGCCGCCCGCCGCCCACCAAGGAGATCCCTTCGCCCGAACGGAGGCGGCGGCGGCGAGCTCAAGGAACCAAGAGCCGGTCTTTCTCGGCGCTGAATTGTTGCAGCTTCTGAGGCCGCCTCCCGCCTCGGGCGAAGGGATCTTCTCGATGGGCGGCCTCAGTTCGAAAACGACTGGCTCCTTTTCAGACCGAGGCCGCCCACCGAGGAGATCCCTTCGCCCGGAGGCGGAGGCGGCCTCAGAAGCTGCAACAATTCAGCGCCGAGAAAGACCGGCTCTTGGTTCCTTGAGCTTGCCGCCGCTGCCTCCGTTCGGGCGAAGGGATCTCCTTGGTGGGCGGCGGCGGCGGGCAGCTTCAAGGGACCAACACCCGGTCCTCGTTGAGCTAAGCTTCCTTTGGCTTCCTTCGAGGCGGCAGGTGAGCTTTGCAGCTTTTCATCGAAGGAAGCCAAAGGAAGCTTAGCTTGGGGGCGGGCCTGAAGCAGCCACTGCCGCCTACTCCACCCTGAGCTTCGGCTGCACTGGGAAGCTCTGGCGGGCGTGGGGCAGCAGGGCAAGCCGCGAAGGTGGCGCTGCCAAATGTGGGTCGAGCGAGAGGGCACTGAGCAGTAGCCGTAAGGCGGCAGTGGGGCGGTTGGCTGCAAGGCACCGGCGGCGGCGGCTTGATGTGTTGCAGGACGCCGTACATTGCTGGCGCTGCGCATGGGGCTGGCACCTCCGTCCCAGCCCAGCCAGCGGGCCAGTGCCAGCCCCTGTACCCAAGCGTAGCGCCAGCAATGTACTGCGACCCGACGTCAGTGCCACTGTCTTGGAGCTTCTGCTTGCAGCCGACTGGCTCGCGGCGCGTTGCAGGGCAGAAAAAAAAAGAAGAGAGGAAGGAAGAGAGAAGAAAAGGAGAGAGAGAGAAGGAAAGCATGAGAGAGAGGGAGAGAAAACAAGTGAGAGGGGGAGGGAATGTGAGAGAGAAAAAGAGAAAAATGAGAAAATGATGGAGGGAAAGAACGAGGGAGATGGAAACAAAACAAATGAGAAAGAAGGGAAAAAAGGGAGAGGGAAGAGAAAAGTGGAAAGGAGGAAGGAGGGAGGGAGGAAAGAAGAAGAAATGGAGGGAACAAGGAAGGAAGGAAGGAAGAATGAAATGAATTGAGGGGTGGAGGAAGGAAGGACTTTTGGGGGGGGGGCGGTGTAAATTTTTTAAAAAAATTCTCTCAACATACATTCAAACAATACAATGTACCATCTAATTTTCCCTGAATAAAATGCAGTATTTTGTCAGTAACTAAGATCAATCATCAAAAAATTTGCAAAAGTTTTTTTTCTAATGTTGTGATCCAGGTACATACTTTTCTTTTAATTAAATTCCCTCCTTAATGTTCCTTCAAAAAGTACACCAATTATATTTCTAACTTAACCATTATGCCAAAGTGCTTTCTTCTTTCTTTATATATTTTTCTATAAATATTTTTATATATTTTTCTATAAACCAAGAAAACCTTGTATAACCAATCAGATGTTAACAAAAGAAAATTAAAAACAAAACATAAACATATATGAATTTCAGACTTCTCCCCCCCCCCCCCTCTAAATAGTACGTTCCCATTTTGGTTTTTTACGTTAAAATAAGGTATGTGCAGTGTGCATAGGGATTTGTTCATAGTTTTTTTTATAGTCCGGCCCTCCAACAGTCCGAGGGACAGTGAACTGGCCCCCTGTGTAAAAAGTTTGGGGACCCCTGGTGTAATGGCTTCATCAAAACCTCAATTTATTACATTGCTGTGGTCTTCAAATTCCTCAATTTTCTGTTCTGCTTTCTCCATTTATCTTCCACCATTTTAATCCTTTGTTCATTGTCTTTTAACGTTTGTTGTACCACTTCTATTTTCCCATCCATTGCTTGTACACTTCCTAGTTCAACTTTCAGATCTTCCATTTCTGCTTTTATATCTTCATAATGCTTTTTAGCTTTTTCTAGCACTTCTTGTCTGTTAGCATCAATTGAGATCTGGGGTTTATGCATAAAGTCTTGAAGGAGAACTAAGGAATCCGGAATGGTCTGCAGAGGTGGTTGTGTCGAAGTCTTCTCTTTTTCCTTTTCTTTCTCCTTGCCCAACATACTTATTATTGTTCTTTGTGGTGCTGGAGATGGTGATGGTGATGGAGACCCTTCTGGGGTAGAAGATAGAGTTGAAGTCTGTTTTTTGGAAGTTTTAATGATGGTAGACGTAGTAGACATCTTAAGGGAATTTCTGAGTTCCCTGATACCTGTAAAATTTATCTTCTTCCAAAATGCCATCCACTTAACAACTTAAAATTTTTGAAAGAAATACTATATTTTCTATTTTACTTAATACTTTAAAATATTTAAAAATCAGTTATTACAACCTCTACTGTTAGACTTAGTATATATACTAGTAAATACAATAAAAATACTAAATATAATTCAATATTAAAATATAATTCAATGTTAAAATATTAAAATGTACTAAGTATACAGAAATAAAAAGGGGTAATAAAATTTATATTATATATAAATCAAATACTTTTTGTATCTATGTATTTAAAAAAATATTACTATTTCTTAAGAAAAATAAGAGTGCAAAAAAGGAAAAAAGCATAAAATATATCAAATTATATCTAAAGAAGATTAAAAAGTATATCAGAAATCCTTAAAATAACTTGTATGGGTGAAGAAATATTTTCCAAATATATGCAACTTATTCAATGTAAAAGTATAGAAATACAATTTCTAAATGCTAGCTCAGTTAATGCAATTATTATGAATCTAATATAACTAATATATATATTGTACTATCAATCTTATCCACTCAAATATATATTCAAAAAGAAAAAAGAAACAAAGAGAGGAAGAAGGAGAAAATTGAAGAAAAGAGAGGTAAAAAAAGAAAGGAAGAAACAAAGAGGTAAGACAAAGCTAGAGAAAATATTTAAACAAATATCTATATAATACTGAAAAAACGAGGAAGAGTTAACATCAAGCTAAATATAAAAAGGAGTAGGGGCTTGCCAGATAAGAGGGAGGAGGAAAAAAAATCTAACAATTCATGTGTGCTTTAAATTGAGTTAATTAAAAAGATTTCTACCACAATGATTAGAGAAAAAAAATGCTTAAGTCCAATTTTCTATAATGTCCAAAGTAGACTTGACTTCTCCTTCTAGTAATTGAAATAAGGCAACTCAGTCTTGTTATTATTTGGAAATAAATGAATGTCCAGTGTCCAAATAGTGTCTAAAGTCCAATGTCCAAATAATTAAACAATCCTTATTGTCCAATTGAAAAACATGATTTAAGCCAATTAATTGTAGTCAGAAAAATCCAGGTTATAATCCAAAGGTAAAGTCGGGGTAATATCCAAATAAAGTTCTAATCAGGGTCAAGAAATTTCTTCAAAAAAAGTATAAACCGCAATCCAAACTGAACATAGCTTAAAATACTTTAGTCCTGGTACTTTAGTAGATCCCTCTCAAAAAAAGGCTTTAGTAAATCCAAATATACTGTAACGTATCTAGTCCTTTGTCTTCATTAAATCCTTTGTCTTCATAAACTATTAAACCTCCATCTTGTGTAATATTTTCTGCTGTTACTGTACATACAATCACAGTGTAGATTCCACACAAGAGAGAAGGGAGCCAATAATTTTAAGTTTAATTAACTCTCTTTAATTGTAGAAATGAAGTTCAGTTCAATACAGTTCTTATCTCCTCAGTTCTGATATATTTAGTAAAACCTTCCAGGAATAAAGTCACAGGGTAAATTTGGAATAAATTCGATCTTACACTCTAATATGGTCTCTGTAATCATGTGAGCTGAAACTGTTCCGGCTTGTTAAAATCCACTCACACTGGCAAATTGCTGTAACTTTCTTCTTTGTCTTAATTGAATATATATATTCTGTATTAATTAAGCTTGTAGGAATATTGATCGCTTTACCTTCTTTCTTCTCTGTTGATCTAAGCACTCTGTCAGACTTCTTTGTTTTCTTTTTTTTTCCCCTTCCCTTCTTGTGGATGTGCCGCTATGGCCAAGACCCAAACATCGCCAGGGCCCGGATCTTTGCTCCTGGCACTGCAGGGCAATCCTACATGTTCGGGGTAGCGGCGAATACCCCCCAGATGCTCGGAGACTCCCTGTTCTAGATCGGACTCTCCAGGTCCGATCGGATCGCTGGGAATGCGACCGCCAGGGCGAAAATGGAGGTCCGGGGACGGAGCTCAGTCCCCAGCCTCCCGACGCGGCTCCACTGCCACCGGAAGTCCCCTGCATGTTCTTAATGGTGACAGCTGGGCAGAAATCTGTCAAAGCATGTTTGAATCAGAACCATATCTTGTATCTTTTTCCTTCATTCAGCTTTCATGTTGTTATTCCAATGAATAAATCAGCAGTTCATGGTGTTACATAAAATATGTTTGCTTAGTATACATATCTTTTTAGATTCCCCTTATTTGTTTATTTATTTCTGTGTTATGGTGTGCCACCTGTTCACATTTATTATGGAAAGAACAAAATGCTCTTCCATTATTGTATATGCAAAGCATAAGCTGTGAGTGGGTAGTGTTTCTTGCTATTACCTGTGCCAGCTGTAAGGCACACAATAGAAGTATTCCCTTGACCTTTTTAAGTATTGTTAAAAGTGTGGTAGTTTCAACAAGGTCATTTCAAGAGTTTGATGTACCTAGGATCAATTATGCTTTCATGCAAAGAATTTTTGGCTTAGCTTCTCCAATTTTTCCTTCTTCATAAAAGTTCTTCAGAGGGGAAAGATAACAAAAGTGTTGAGGGAAACATGGGGATTATAAATCACAGACAACAACCTGTTGGCCCTGTAAAAGTTTATAAATGAGACTAAGTGTTTGCAATACATTTAAATAAAAAAATTATCTGGAAACACCCACATGTCAGAATAATTCAGAATACAGGCTTCACCCATCTGTGAAATTCTGAAGCATTTGATCTGCAGCATGACCAATAGAGGTGGCTTTTCATATTCACTTACCAGGTTTCCTTCTTCAACTGTTTTTTTTTAATTAAAAATAAATTATTTTAATTTGAAAAACAGGCATGTCTTCCAGAATTTTCTTTGCTTCCCAAAATGCCTGCGGCTACCATCTGGTTAGAAAAAGGGTTAAAATGAGTAAGTGAGAAATCCTCAAGAAGTAGAGAAGTAGAGCTAAATAGCATGCTAGCAACTAATGCTTTATAATTGAATAGATCAGTAATGGGCAGCCAAAATTTTTACTGCCACACTGTGGGTGTGGTTTATTTTGTGGGTGTGGCTTAATGGTCATGTGACTGGATAGGAGTGGCTTGCTGGCCATGTGACCAGGTGGGAGTGGCTTGAACGATCATCATTGTTCAAGTGAACTGTTAAGTTCTCAACTTACAACCTTACCAGTGTCGCTCGCTGGGGTGACAATTTGCTTTGCATTTCTCACGCTCTTCTTCCTGGGTCCCGCCCCACCTCAGGCTGCATAGCTAGGCAAATGGGTGCTGCCAGAAGCATAAATGCTGCCAGCGCTGCTTCCATCCACACCTTCTGCTTGCACCTCAGGCGGGAGGTGGCCGTGGGAGGCTGGACGGGAGCCAGGCAGGAGAGAGGGAAGCTTGTCCAAGGCCAGGAAGGAGGAAAGAGGAAAAAAGCAAGTAGTGCAGATGCAGCAGATGCAGCAGGGAAAAAAAGGAGAGCCGAGCCAAGACCAGTAATCCAGGAAGTGACTGCCGCCGATCAGCTGGAGCTGCGCACACAGCTTCATTTCTGCCAGTGGAACTGTATTCCACCCTGTCCTGCCTGCTGCCCACCCCTGGAATATATGCCTTAAAACAGCATTTCTCAGCCTTTCCCATTTTAAAATGTGTGAACTTCCAGAATTTGAGGAGTTGAAGTCTACACGTCTTAAAAGTCAAAGTGCTCCATTGGAACCATTTTATGAGGGTGTAAGCTCCTCTTAGATCGGGGTGTCAAACTTGATTTCATTGAGGGCCACATCCGGGATGTCAAGGCTATGGTGGACATTTGACACAGGCTCAAAATGCATTTTCCCCTTCTCTTCTCCCCCCCCTCCAGTTCTTTACTATAACTATTTTCTATCTTTTCTACCAGATATTTATTAATTGGACTTCTACACCGCTCCTCTCCGAGGATTTTTACTTGCAAATATTTATTACTTATTCTTCATATTCAGCTAATCATTTTATTTCTAAATTTATAGCACATTTTTAAATAGTAAATTGTTTTTCCAGGCAGAAAATCTATTTATACTATTGTATTTTTTATTTTTCTATTAATAATAAAAATACAATAACATAAATAACATGATAATACAAGATCGAACAGTAGAGATAAATTTTCAGAATAGTAAATAGATATGCCTGTCAATTATAGGTACAGAATATAATACAGAATATAGAATACATAATAGATTGTTGATTGTAGATTAAATGAACCTACTGGCATTAAACTGTAGTATTAACATAGGATATTGCTTGTTTTCCATATAGATTAGGCACTTGCTTTAGGACATGTAAATGTAATCCAGTCCAAGGCAGTCCTCCTGCAGTATTCTTCCAGATAAAAATGGGCTGCTGTGTGTGTGTGTGGGGGGGGCACTAGCCAATTCTGGTCAGCAGAGGTACCATGGGCTGGTCCTTTTATATTTCCAGGCCAGCCTCGTGGGCCAGATCTAAGTATCTCGTGGGCCGGATCTGGACTGCGGACCTTTAGATTGACACCCCTGTCTTAGACCATCTCCACCAGCAACAATTTTGGAGTATATCTCCAGTGCAAACTATTGGGAATCAAGAATCAAACAATGATTTACAAGTATGGGTACTCTTTAAATTAAGGAACAGCTTATTTTTGCACATGTGCACGTGCAGTTCAAGAATCAATTTTTAGCACCAGAAGTGATTCAAGAGAGGATTTCATTCCTAAGCACTCTTAATTAGAGCAGTACAAAAGAAAAAGAGAGAGAGAGGCTTTATAGGTTGCGGCTGCTTTGGTACACTGGAAGCCAGAACCCAATGGATTTGCACATATCCCAGAGATTTAGCAATAGATCTTAAGCTATCTTTTTTTCCCAGGATTCTGCAGAATTCAGATTTACAGGTTAATATAAGTAGTTTCGGTTAGAAAGCAAAAAATAAAACTGCAAAGTAGTTAAATGTCTCAATGTTTATGCTACTTTGGCCCTAATTTTAAAAATGCTTGACTTCCAGTTTCTTTAAAAGTAGCCATGCAATGATATATTAGCTATTTTTTAAGAGCTCTTATGACTTCTTCCTCTCATTCATCTAAGTGTGCAGTGAAATATTAAATACTGTTCTTTTCTTCAGTGGGCTTCTCACTGTTCTTTTCCCATCCCATTCTTTCCCATTCAACTCCACCTAGCATTACTTTGATGGGCAAACAAAATAAGTTTTATAAATAATAATAAATAATTATAATACTTACATTGCTGGTTCTGAGCTACATGGAGCCCAGCATATTGAAAGTATTCCAGGATCTCATGGATGTCCCACCAAGTTTATAGGCTCTAGTTGAAAGATGCTAGAACTGGAAGTAACTTGGAAGATAGGGGAGTTTGACAGACTACTTCGAAGTGGGGGCTGTAAAGATATACAGGCTATTTAAAGCCAGATGCAGAATTGAATTCCAGATCTCTAGGGTAATGACAAAGGACTCATGCAGGGCCGCCGATAGACCGGTACTACTGGGAGTGGTGTCATGGGCCCGGCCAAATTGAATAATGGGGGGGGGGGGGGGCGCCCGCCAAAAACTCTCCAACCCCGATTGCGACGAACTCTGCCTCTGCGGAGCTTCTCCGACCGCTGTCCCCACCTTCTTCCTACCCCTGCGAGGAAAGAAGGCAAGGAGGCCGGCAGATAGGCAGGCAGCCGCGGAAGGAGCTCGGCCCTCTGGAAGCCAAGCTCCCCATCGATATGGGAAGCCGGCCGCTTCTCCTGCTGAACCCAGTCCTCGCCTGGTGGCTTTCGGCTCCTCCCGCCAAGGAGCTGCAAGGCTGGCTCCGGAGCCCCACGTGGCCAGCGTTCTCTCGTGCCTGGCGGGCTCCCCTTTCCTAAACCCCCGCCAGCCCCCTCATTCCCTTCCCGCCCTGCCCTCCTTCCCCGAGGCGTCCCTTGCCCATCATCCCCTGCCGGGCAAGGGGGCTTCCGCCGCCGCCTTCCACAATGCCCCCCGAGGAGCCGCGTGGGTCTCCAACCTTCTCCTGGTGAGTCACCGTGGCAAGGATGCGGGCGAGGGAGAAAGGGAAGAACCCCGCGCCTCGGGCGCTTCCCTGTTGCGGTAGAGGGGTAGGTGGTTTGTGGGGAGCGGGGGAGGAAAGGAGCCGGCATAGTAAAAATCACAATTTCTTTCGTTGCTTTTTCTTTCTTTCTCTATTTCTCTCTTGCTCTTTCAGTCTTTTTTCTTTATCTTGCTTTCTTTCTTTCTCTTGCTTTCTCTCCTTCCTTCCCTCTTTCCATTTCTTTCATTCCCCCTCTCTTTTTATTTCTCTTTCATTCTCTTTCTTTCCTTCCTTCCTTCTTTCTTTCTTTCGTTTCTTTTTCTCTCTTTCTCTCTTTCTCTCTTGCTCTTTCATTCTTTTTTTCTTTCTTTTTCTTTCTTTCTTCCTCTTTCTTTCTCTCCTTCCTTCCCTCCTTCCATTTCTTTCATTGCCCCTCTCTCTTTTTATTTCTCTTTCATTCTCTTTCTTTCTTTCTCTTTCTTGCTCTTTTTCTTTCTCTCTTTTAACTTCCCTTCCTCTATTTCTTCTTTTCTTTCTCCTTCCTACCTTCTTCCCTCCCTCCCTCCCTTCATTCCTTCCTCTCTTACTCTACCCTTTCATAAGTTTTCTTCCTTCCTTCCTCTGTTCCTGTCCCTTCCCCCTTTCTTTCTTTCTTTCTTTCTTTCCTTCCCTCCCTCCATTTCTTGCTTTCCTTCTCCTTCCTCCCTTCTTTCCTCCCTCACTCCCTTCTTTCACTCCTTCCTCTCTTACTCTCCCCTTTCACACCTTTCCTTGCTTTCTTTGCACCCTTCCTCTGTTCCTGTCCCTTCCCTCTTTCCTTCCTTCCTTCCCACCCTCCGTCCATTCATTCACCCATTCCTCTCTTGATCGCCCCTTTTACCATTCCTTCCTTCCTTCCTTCCTTCCACCCTCCCTCCTTCCTTCATAGCTCGCCCTTGCCTTTCTTCCCTTCCTTCCAGATGGGAGTGGCCCCTCAAGACACCCGCCCGACTGCTGGTACCCTGCTTTTTCTCTCCCCTCGTCCTTTCCAGCTCCTCGCCGGTGGCTGCCGGGTGGCTCCCCTCACTAGAAAGCACATGGTTTTGTCAACAAGAAGGGAGAAGTGCCAAGGAGCTGTAAATAAGCCTCGCTCCGCCTGACCAATGCCAGGAGGATCTTTCTTTCCCTTGTCACTCCCGCTTCTTTCTTTCTCCTGGACGAGTCCACACAATCGGCTTAACCCAGTTCCTGAAATAGCCTATGGCAGTGCTTCCCAACCTTGACAACTTGAAGATATCTGGACTTCAACTCCCAGAATTCCCCAGCCAGCATTCGCTGGCTGGAGAATTCTGGGAGTTAAAGTCCAGATATCTTCAAGTTGCCAAGGTTGGAAAACACTGGCCTATGGGACCGCCTCGCTTGGCGTGAAGTGGGAAATGATCCCCGGGGGATGGAGTGGCTTGGCGACTTTAAATAGTTTTAAAATGGCGGGGGGGGGGGCAGACACTTAGGCTGTATGGGGCCCCAAAATTCCTGATGGTGGCCCTGGACTCATGGCACAATCCATGAAACAAGATATGGGAAGCAGACATGAGAATCATCCAGTTGTTAAATCTTATACAACCACAGAATTTGAATATGTTTGAATGGCTTGGTTGGGCTATGCTCTCCTCTCCCGTTGGCATGGGACATGGAGGTCTGGCTGACTCCCATTACAAAGGTTGAATTCTGGGATTGTTGCTACAGATATATTTTCCTCTTGGACTAGTTGTATTACATTTTTTTACAATTTGGACTGTGTGTTTTTACCAATAGACTGTTCTACAAATTTCTGGGACATTGTTCAGTTTTAGTGTAAATTTATATTTGAATAATGATATTTTTCTTGGCATTGGGAGCTACTTAGGGCATAAAATGGCATAGCAGCAAAACTGAGCAAACAAAATGAATTATTTAAGGACCGATTGACGTTTTAGATGGAGACTCATTTTTAAAAACAGATCTTTCACATTCAGCATCAATGGAAGCTACAGTGGAAGAGCACTGGCTATGACTAGAATAATCTTGCTAAATAATCCTGGAAATGATGCACTTAATCCTTTTCCATCCAAAACAGAAACTTTCATTTCAAGTGCAATTACTTTTACTGTATTCACATTTACTCATGCTAGTGGCAAAAGGTTATAAGAGCCCTGCCCTTGTGGTTATGAATGGAAGACATCTGCTTTGGAAAGTGGGGTGGAAATTCCACTCCATCTTTCTTGAATGGTTGTAAAAAACTGAAATGCTATCTTCTGTTATTGTGAACTAACTTCTAGGAAAGAAAAAAAACCATTTTCTTCTCTTTCTTAAGGGAAATAGACTGGCTTAGTTTTAGAAGAAAGACTATCTGAAAATTTGACTTTGCTATTGAAATGTTTCGGAAAAGGCAGGAAGACCTGTGGTAATCAGGTTAAATTCAATACTCAAAGCTATTTGATATGAATATTTGAAGACAGAAATGTAAACTTTTAAAGTAAACCCTTATCAACTGCTGTATTTTTCACCAAGTGCATTGTGCCATTCTCAATATATAACTCTAACATGGTTAATGTATCTTCCTATGCAATGCCTGGCATGGATTGCCCTATTCATATGATTGACTGTGGCCGTGTGCTTTATAACCACTTAAACCCTAAAATACTCTGGCACTTAGCTAAGCTTGGGCACCACTGATTCAATGAGATCCCAGAATTCCTTGTCAAGTATTAGCCATCCATGGGATCTTCTGCTGGACTAAATATCAGTAATTCAGTTGGAAAAACAGAAAATCAGCAGCCTTTTTATCATGATCTTTCTTTGTGAATCAACCAGTCATGTAGCTTAGCCTTGCTGGGAAATTGTACATTTATTTTGGACGTAATTGTGTTGCTGCCAAGTAAGATTCAGCTACATTTCTCATAAGACCAAAGCATGTTGTGTTGCATCGAAAATATGAGAGACTATTTTACCTTCAAGACGAGTGTTTCCTAAAATCCTAAAGAGGATTTTAACTATGCTATGATCCAGGAATTAGCATGGCACTGTTTTTCAGCTATTCACAAAGTTTTCTCTTCCATTTAGCTGGAAAATTAAGAGAAAGTTGCTGCAGTTGCAAAACTCTTCAACACCACTAACAACACAGCTATTCTCCAAAAAGACCTAGACTCTGTTTCTGATTGGTCTAACACATGGCAACTCCAAATCGCAACCAGTAAATGCTCTGTTCTACACATCGGCAACAAGAATCCGAACTACAAATGCAAACTGAATAAACAAATTATCACAGATAACTCCCTTTCGGTTAAAGACTTCGGAGTACTAATAACAAAAGACCTAAGTGCCAAAGCCCACTGCAACAACATCGCCAAGAAGGCTTCAAGAGTTGTTAACCTAATCCTACGTAGCTTCTGCTCTGGCAATCTCACACTACTTACCAGAGCTTACAAAACCTTCGCTAGACCCATCCTCGAATACAGCTCAACTGTTTGGAACCCATACTGCATCTCGGATATTAATGCCCTCGAAAATATCCAAAGATACTTCACCAAAAGAGCCCTTCACTACTCCACTCGAAACAGAATACCCAATGAAAATAGACTTACAATCCTGGGTCTAGAAAGCTTAGAACTACAACACCTTAAACATGATCTAAGTATTACCCACAAGATCATATGTTGCAACGTCCTCCCTGTCAACAGCTACGTCAGCTTCAACCACAACAACACAAGAGCATGCAACAGATTCAAGCTTAATATTAACCACTCCAAACTTGACTGTAAAAAATACGACTTTAGTAATCGAGTTGTCGAAGCGTGGAACTCATTACCGGACTCTGTAGTGTCATCCCCTAACCCCCAACATTTTACCCTTAGACTATCCACGGTTGACCTCTCCAGATTCCTAAGAGGTCAGTAAGGGATGTGCATAAGCGCACTAGTGTGCCTCCCGTCCCCTGTCCTATTGTCTCTACCATATCTCATATCTCATCTCTTCTATCCCTATTCTTTTCTTCTATTCTCTCATTGATATATTTTTTTCTATATTTTCTCCTCTATTCTTTCTTTGATATATTTTACTTTGAGTATATCCACTATAATCTTCATTGGACAAAATGAATAAATAAATAAAATAAATGAAGCAAGAGAAGAAGACATGCGGAAAGAATGGCTCTGAAACCAGCCTTTGACTATCAGTTATTCTGCACTGCCCCATTGTCAAAAAGACTGTTTTGTGCAGGAGGCCTGGGGTAAGAGACCACCTATTCTCTCTGAGGATTTCTGGGAATCTTCAGCTGGTGTTTTTCCACAGTAGCAAATGCATTTGAAATTAAAATTAGCTAAAATTCACTATCAATCTCCACCAAATCTCTGCCCATGACTTAATCAGTACAGGCAGCTATCGAAAGTATAAAGTATTGGGTGGGTCTAGCGGTCAGCTATAATGACCCCATGGGTGATGCAGCTGCCAGACATTTGAAGGGAACAAGCTTTCTGAGCCAAAAAGGTTCTTGAAGCAGTGGATGAGCTTAAATCAAATACTGCAATATTCATAGGGTACTAAAACAAGTGGAGTGGCTGGCTGGCTGGCTCGCTAGCTTCTTTCTTATGGATACGTCAATAAGACTGGAGACAGTCTTAATCCAATATTCAGAGAGCAGCTCTGCCTGCTGTCACTTTGGGTTCAAGGTTCTTTATGAAATTCTGTGCCTTTCCTTTCCCCTCTCCCTCCATTAGCCAAAGCAGGCATCAAGAGTCTATTGGGACTTGGGCTGAGGGAGAAAGAACCATAGAGGTAGCTTGATGGAGGAGTTTGGGGTGAATTGCATCCCTGATGGTGAAGATTGGGGTTCTGAGAGTGGAGGAAATTCTTTTTAAAAAAACAACACTTTAATCAAGTAGGTTAACTATATGAATTCTGTTCTCAAAATATTACATCCATGATTTGGAAAGGTTCTTTCTATTCTGCATTTTTGTTCCTTGAAACATGGAAATTTTTATTATTTTTTTGCATTTTGTATCATTTTGTTTTTGAATTTTCTTGCTGCAAATCTTTTTCTTAATGGAAATAAAACATTCATCTCAAAACTTGTGTCTGTGGATAAAGAAATAAGAATTTAAATTTGTTTGTGTCTTTTTGTACTGTTGTTTCATTTTATACATATAATTTTACTGCCGCTGTGCTGCCATAGAATAGAATAGAATAGAATAGAATAGAATAGGGCAGTGATGGCGAACCTATGACTTGGGTGCCACAGGTGGCATGCGGAGCCATATCTGCTGGCACACGAGCCATTGCACTAGCTCAGTTCCAAGGTGCATGTATGAGCCAGCTAGCTGATTTTTGGCTCACACAGAGGCTCTGGGAGGGTGTTTTTGGCTTCCAGCTCGAAGCCTGAGGAGGGCAAAACACAAACCTACTGGGCCCACCAGAAGTTGGGAAACAGGCTATTTCCAGCCTCCAGAGGGCTTCCAGGGGGTGGGGGAAGCTGTTTTTGCTCTCCCCAGGCATTCAATTATGGGTGTGGGCACTTGCGCATACACAATAGCGCACACCCACGCTCTTTTGGCACCTGAGGGAAAAAAGGTTCACCATCACTGGAATAGGGCGATGGGAACGGGTGAGGAGATGGGCGATGGGAACGATGAGAAGTTTAATAATAGTACAGCTTTAGTAAATAGTTTGACAGTCTTGAGGGAATTATTTGTTTAGCAGGAAAAAGACTGTTCTTGTGTCTAGTTGTTCTGGTGTGCAGTGCTCTATAGTATTGTTTTGAGGGTTGGAATTGAAGCAGTTTGTGTCCTGAATGTGAGGGCTCTGTAAATACTTTCACAGCCCTCTTTTTGACTTGTGCAGTATACAGGTCCTCAGTGGAAGGAAGGTTGAATTGTTTTTTCTGCAGTTCTAAATATCCTTTGAGGTCTGTGTCTGTCTTGTTGGGTTGCAGAACCAAATCAAACAGTTATGGAGGTACAGATGACAGACTCAATAATTCCTCTGTATCAGCAGCTTCATGGGCAGTTTGAGTTTTCTGAGTTGGAGCAAAAAGAACATTTTTTGTTGTGGGGGGGTTGGATGATGTTTTTGATTATGTTAGGCAATGTTCCCTCTAATTTTTTTGTGGTGTGAGCGGAACAGTACAGTGTCTGAGCGGCAGTCCCTTTGGGACTGGCGGCATAGAAGTATAAACAAACAAACAAACAAACAAACAAATAAATAAATAAATAAGAAAAAAATTCCCTTTTTTATTAAAAGAAATTAATAATAAAACAAAACCAAAATCTATTACTATTTTTACTATCTTCTCCTCTTTTTCCATCCCTGTCTCCTCCCTGCTTGTGTGTGTGTGTGTGTGTGTGCGTGTGTGTGAACTCTTGAACCATTTCCAATAACAGGTGAGCTATTGGAAATGGTTCAAGAGTTCACACACACACACACACACACGGCTGGGGTTTTTTTCTCTGTTATTATTTGGATGCTTTTTACCATATGCTTTAAATCAAGAGTCATTTCTCTCTCTTTCTCTCTCTTTCTGTGTCAGCGAGGGGGCTGCGAGAGTGCTTTCTCTGAGCGCTCCGGGAACACCTGCCCTGCCTCTACTGCAGCCCCCTTGCTGAAAGTCCGGGACGAAAGCGCTCCCAGCAAGGGGGCTGCGAGAGGGGCGGGGCGGGCATTCCTGAAGCGCATGGAGAAAACCCTCTCTCGCAGCCCCCTGGCTGGGAGCACGGAAGAGAAGGAAAAGATGCTGCAGCCACCAGCACTGGAGAAGTCGCGCCCCAAGGCAGGAGGCGGCGGAGGAGGAGAGGGGGTGGATCGGGTGAGCGGGGGGCAGCGCCGAGAGGCTAGGGGCACGAGGGGGCTGGAGGCACTGTGGGGAGGCAGCGGCGGCCGCGGCTCCCTTTCCTTTAACTGCCAGCACCTCCCCGCCCCTGCAACCCCCCCCCCCCCCCGCAGGCTGGCAGGGGGATGGGGAGCGCACGCCCATGGAAAAGGGTGTGCGGGGGGGTATTTGGGGGGGCGCACATGCGCATGCACGCAGCTTACGGGGAACGCTGATGTTAGGTGTTCATTTTAGATCTTGCAATATAGTCGAACCTATAAATTTGAAGGTCTCTATTGTTGGCTAGTATTGTAAGAGGTGGAAGTATGGGTGGGTTTCCCCTATAGTCTACCACAATTTCTTCAGTTTTGAATGTATTTTTTAGTTTCAGAATGTTCTGGTCACATTAATGATGAATCTGCGTACAGACAACCTTCTTTCTGTATGCAGATTCATCATTGTCTCAAATGAATCCAATCACTGTTGTGTCATCTGCGAACTTCAATGAAATGGATGAATGTCTCCACTAAGCTACAATATCCCAAAATCGTCTTATATATCATTTTCCACATGTAGTACTCTCTGAATCAGGCACCCTAAGTCCAAACCTTTATTCCGTGCAGGAATTCAAATGAAGACATCCTGAACAGGTGGCTGTCCAGCCTCCATTTGAATGCACCAGTAAAGAGAAGTGCCTCATCTTTCTGGTTCTGCTTTCAAAATGTCTTTCCTTGTTTAAGTGTCCTTCAATGTTAAATTGAACTGTCTTTCTGTAACTTAAATCTATTATACTGTGTTGTGCTCTTTGGAGTAAGAAAGATCTAGAGGCAAACATGCCTAGTATCTTTAACATTTCTTCCAAAATTTAATTTGTTATGTCTTGATCATCCTCATTGTCCTTGTCCAACCCTATTCCAATTTTGTCCAATCCTTTCTTAAATGACAGAACAGGATGCTTGGGTTGGGCCTGATCAAAGCAGATTGAAATAAAACAAGTATGTTCTATGGTTTAGAAATTGTGTCTCTGTTGATGAAGGGGTGAAACTAATTTCACAGTCATGTCCCACTGCAGCTCATATTCAATTTGCTCTTAACTCTTATCCCAAGGTCTTTCCCCACAAAGATCATCAGTAAGCCAGGTATCTCCCATCGTATACCTGTTCATTTGACTTTGGTTTCTTAACGAGGAACTGTGTCCTTGTCAGTATGTCATGGTGTACTTTGTGAAATGTATATCTGAAGTCAAGATACAGTAATTGTTAAATAGGGTGAGTGAAGAAGTTGAAGACAGGCTTCATACAATAGCTCTTTATTCCAACTCTGTACAAGATCCAGCAGAGAGCCAATCTGACAGCTAGCCCTTTTATAGGGAGCTGTCAGATGGCTCAACCAATCAGCAGTTCCCATTTTCCTGCTTAAACAGAGGACCTGGTTGTAACCAAGCAGTCTAAATATGTAACAATAATTATTTCTATAATTTTCTCATAATCTATTAAGGCTGTTACCAGATCGTAAAATGAGACAAGTTTATTCTGGCAAGATTTGCTATTGAGAAATTCATGCTGACTGCTGGTAATTTCCATATTGTTTTAAAGTAGTTACAGATGTACCTTTTAATAATCTTCTGTAGAATCTTCCCAGATACTAAAGTCAGACTGACCAGTCTGAGTATTAAAATTAACTTTCTTGATGCCTAAGATACATGTTTTACTACTCTCAGTCTCTCTTAAACTCCCTTAAACTACATGATCACTTTCCTCCAGTGTTCCTGTTATGTCCATTTCCTCAATTTGTTAGCATCAAAGATAGCTGGTCCTCTGTGCCCATCTCTGAGGGACTATGGATACAAATGAAGAAGTCAGGAATGTCTTGGTTTTGAGTGAAAACTTTGCCCCACCAGTAGATATCAGGGTAATTCAATCTCTGAACACTTTGGCTTTATGCCTCTTTTAAATACCTGGAATTTGTTTTGGGAAAAATCAATCATGCTTCTTTCTTAATAGGGTGGGTAAGAGGAGACATACAGATTAACAGAGTTGGAAGGGACCTTGTAGGTCATCTAGTCCAAGCAGGAGACCCTACAGCATTTGACAGATGGCAGTCTAGACTCTTCTTGAAAGCTTTGAGTGATAAAGCTCCCACAACTTCTAAAGGCAAGCTGTTCCATTGGTTGATTAATCTCACATGATCTAGAGTATTGCTTCTTCCACTTGCTTTAATCTAGATGCACTCTATAGCACTGCTGAGTTAATTCACTTTGATTTTTGAGTAGGAATGGTTAATTTTAATGTATGGTGTGAATCCTCCTCTTTTGGATTGCCTCCATTTTTTGGAGCAAATTGTATCTTTTTATCACTATATTCCAGCCAATTATATCATCCCATCAAGACTCTCTTCCATTCATTCAGGTTGAGTGAAAATACTATCTTCATGATCTAAAACATCTTTTACACAGTTCACAATATACTACTTCTATCCAATATGCACAAGTATATTTTGATTAATATATGGGTTGAGAAGATGTGAGGAGGTAAGGTAAAAGGTAGATTGGTTTCTTGATGGCATGAATTCTGATTCATGAAAAGATCCTACTATCCCCCTATAAGTTTTCTCTTCCTTAAAAATGAATGTGTGATACTATTCTTCCATTAGTATAAGATCCAAAAAAAATCCCAAAAAAGAAAAAGAAAAGAAAAGAAAAAGATGGCGGCACCCACAGACCGGCACTGACTGAACTGGTTCCGTGACATCATTGTGACATCACCAGCCGGTCACTACCGGTTCAGGCAAACCAGTCCGAATTGAGAGGAACCCACCTCTGGTAACTAACAAAACTTGCTGTACGCTGTAAGAATTAATGTTTGATCTAAATGTTTCAATTATTAGTTTTTTCCGTGAGCTAACAGAAAGATGACTATCTAAATGAGCAGAGGCAGAATTATCCTGGCTTTCCTCTTCTGCTGATTTAAATTACTTTTGCTTAACAGCGCCATTCGCTATGAGTCACCAAGTTCTTCCCACTGTTTTTAGTAGTTCCACCATCGCTCTAAAGGGAACTTTCACTTTAAGAATAAATTTATCTGATGATAAGTTTAAAACTTAAGATAATGTTATCTAATTTAGAAAATTAAGGAAGACTTAATTTCCAGAGGTAACTTAATTAATTTGAAAAAGGGATGCTGGATTCAAAAGCTCTTGATCTAATATGATGGAAAGCACATCTGTAAAATTTTTATCCCTAGTATTAATGTTAAAAGGCATGAAAAGACAAAGAACAAACCAACTAAACTGATAGAGAGTTAACAATTCTATTTTATTTATAATTGCAGGGTAGAGTGTAGGAATATACCATTGCACCCCAATGCCTCAGCTGTGGCTCACACAATATTAATTTTCTGCCTCAGAAAATAATTTGATGAAATTATTACACAAATCATATTAACAATGTATACTTTGTTCATATTTAATTTAAAATAAACCCAAGTGCCTTTGTCCTGGCTCCACCCTCACTTTTTGGAAAGTGGCTAGAATGCTGCACAATGGCCAAGCATAACTCTTGGCCCCAAAAGGTTGCACATCTTTGGTACAGAGGGAACGACTTCCAGTTAATCACTTTAAATCAGGCATCTGTGATGCTTTATGGAGAACTATGAGCTGTTTTGTGGGAGGGAGGCTTCTTTTAAAAGTACTAGAAGTTATAGGAGTCACTATGTCTGTTCAATAGGACTTTGTGGTGCCAGAAATGCCTAAGCATTTTATGAAGCAGGAACATCCTGAAACAGTTAGGTATATATATTGCCTAACTTTTGTGCACTCCCCAGAAGAATAAAATAACTTGAATCAAGTTTGGAATACAAACTCCTTTCTCTTCTCTCAAAAGCAACTCAGATGCCCTGGGAACAATGAGGAAAGTAATATTTAAGTGCAGTCAACTTTAGTAATGGAGCTTAGAAAATTGATTCCACTCTGCCTGATATTTTGTGGTCAAACATGAGTTGAAGGATTAAAAGACCGATCTTTTAATATTCCTCATAATTGCCAGCCCATACTGCAAAAAGAAATCACATTAGGATTACTGTAAAAAAGAAAATTCTAGCCATATAGTTCAACCATAATGAAAAAAAAAATCTTGTTAGCTTTTGACCTTTCCTGCTTCTATAGTATTAGTGTTTTCTTACTAGGCCCTGGGACAACAGTACGGTTATCCTTAGAGTCTTGTTTTTATCCAGCAGCTACATTATTGTGTAATGGTCAGGAGCAATAAACTTAAGGAACAGGAGGATAAACTATAACCTCTTAGCTTGACTCTCCCTTGTTCTTTTGAACATAAAGGAAGGGGGGGGGGCTTTTGGCCCTTATTGTGTAAGTAATGGAACCTGAATATTTCCAACAAGATCATCTTTCTTACTCTATATACAATCTACCACTCAAAAAATATCACGTTATCAACATGTTAACAAAATGTAAAATCAAGTTGAGATTCCATCTTCATTTGATTTTGGGAAAATCATCATGGTAGGGACAGGTCTTTTTCAGGAGAAAAAGACATCTGCTATCATGATACGGGAATGACCTTGGGAGACAAGGGGAAGACTCACAGGAAGTGAAGTGGTCAGATAAGAGTCCACTTAGCCTGCAAATGGAATGTAAGCATGACAAACATCTCAGAAGGGACTCTCCCTAGTTTCTTGGCTTGTAAAGGGAGAGCAATATACTTTCAGACTTGCAATATTCAATGCCCTTTTATTTGGGGTGGAGTCAGGGTGACTGAATGGAGCTGAGTGTTTACTGGATGGATGTCTTTTCTGACACCTTCATGGAGTTTGCAGCAGACATTTTCTCTTTGTGCCCTAATAGATAAACATCTGCTACTGCCTAGGATTTAATCTCAACTTTCCAAGTTGGAGATGAGCATCTCCATCTCTAGGCCACTGTACTGCTCTCTGTAAATATAAAAATGAATACATAAATGAAAATCACACAGATAATGAAATAAGACAGTGATGGCAAATCTTTTTTTCCTCAGGTGCCGAAAGAGCGTGGGCGCACGCTATTGTGCATGCGTGACTGCCCACACCCATAATTCAATGCCTGGGGAGGGCAAAAACAGCTCCCCTTCCCTCCCGGGGGCCCTCTGGAGGCTGGAAGTAGCCTGTTTCCCAATTTCTGCTGGGCCCAAAGACTTCCCTGGAGCCATGGGAGGATAAAAACACCTTCCCCCATCCCTCTGGAAGCCAAAATGCCCTCCCAGAGCCTCTGTGCAAGTCAAAAATCAGCTGGCTTCCACAAACATGCATGTTGGAGCTGAGCTAGGGCAATGGCTTGCATGCCAGCAGATATGGCTCCACGTGCCACCTGTGGCATCCGTGCCATAGGTTCGACATCACTGAAATAAGGCATCAAGAGCCAATAAAAACAAGTGACTTAATAGTATGTCATTTGTTTATGGCATAAGCTTTCATAGAAATATCTATGTGAGGAGTACACTCCATGAGAATAAAATATGATTAATAAATGCAGATTTACTACCACCTATAACATATTGCTTTAAGTAACAACATATTAATAATACAACAGGATAAGTTATATAGACCAAATCATCTATGTGAAAACAGTAGAATCTTATTGGACTACCAATTTTTGTGCTCCAGTAAAAATTGCTATAGTATCTGGAAAGCTATTGGAGCAAAGGGCCTGGGAAAGATACCCATATAAAATATATCCCAGCTGATAATATGAATACTACTAGTTACAAATGAACTTGGTTATTATAGATCCGTAGTTATTTAAGTGTATAATTTGAAATGGTTATTTCTAAATATATACCAGCCTAACCTCTAACAAAATCAACAGTAGTTAGTAATTCTTAAAGCATCACAAGATTTGTCATGTTTCCACTTATTCCTGTTGCTTGGAGACATGACAACAATAATTGATCAAAATTCAAACATAAAACTCTTAGAAAATCAGAATGTGTAGATAGATCATGTTAAGCTGTATACAATCTGGCACACTTATAATAATCAATTTGGTGTCATTGCAGCACACGATTAAAGAAAAACTTGCAGATTAAAAGAATGCAAAAAGCCTCTTTGAAGTTCAGTCTTCCATTGGGGAAACAGAATAAATTTGCATGAAATTGATGAAAAGCTTAGTATTTCCAGGTTGTTGGATCAAGGTGGTGCCGTGGATATTGCCTATCTGGACTTCAGCAAAGCCTTTGATACGGTTCCACATAAAGAGCTGATAGATAAATTAGTGAAGATTGGACTTAATCCCTGGATAGTTCAGTGGATTTCAAACTGGCTGAAGCATAGACATCAGAGAGTTATTGTTAATGGCGAGTATTCTGAGCAGAGACAGGTTACAAGCGGTGTGCCACAAGGGTCTGTTCTGGGTCCTATTCTTTTTAATATGTTTGTGAGTGACATAGGGGAAGGTTTGGTAGGGAAGGTTTGCCTATTTGCCGATGACTCTAAAGTGTGCAATAGGGTTGATATTCCTGGAGGGGTCTGTAATATGGTAAATGATTTAGCGTTACTAGATAAATGGTCAAAGCAATGGAAACTGCAGTTTAATGTTTCCAAATGTAAAATAATGCACTTGGGGAAAAGGAATCCTAAATCTGAGTATTGCATTGGCAGTTCTGTGTTAGCAAAAACTTCAGAAGAGAAGGATTTAGGGGTAGTGATTTCTGACAGTCTCAAAATGGGTGAGCAGTGTGGTCGGGCGGTAGGAAAGGCAAGTAGGATGCTTGGCTGCATAGCTAGAGGTATAACAAGCAGGAAGAGGGAGATTGTGATCCCCTTATATAGAGCGCTGGTGAGACCACATTTGGAGTACTGTGTTCAGTTCTGGAGACCTCACCTACAAAAAGATATTGACAAAATTGAACGGGTCCAAAGACGGGCTACAAGAATGGTGGAAGGTCTGAAGTATAAAACGTATCAGGAAAGACTTAATGAACTCAATCTGTATAGTCTGGAAGACAGAAGGAAAAGGGGGGACATGATCGAAACATTTAAATATGTTAAAGGGTTAAATAGGGTTCAGGAGGGAAGTGTTTTTAACAGGAAAGTGAACACAAGAACAAGGGGACACAATCTGAAGTTAGTTGGGGGAAAGATCAAAGGCAACATGAGAAAGTATTATTTTACTGAAAGAGTAGTAGATCCTTGGAACAAACTTCCAGCAGACGTGGTTGGTAAATCCACAGTAACCGAATTTAAACATGCCTGGGATAAACATATATCCATTGTAAGATAAAATACAGGAAATAGTAAAAGGGCAGACTAGATGGACCATGGGGTCTTTTTCTGCCGTCAGTCTTCTATGTTTCTATGTTTCTAAGATACGTTGTGAGCATAATGCTCTGATATGTATTATGATGCATCATTGGAAGAATATAAAGTCAAGACTTTTGGGGAAGATATTGTGAACTGAAGATTAGTGTTGGGCGAACCAAACAAAGTTCAGGTTCGGCGAACTCACCCGAACTTTGCCATGAAGTTCAGGTGAGTTTGCCGAACCCGAACCTGAATCCGAACTTTTGCTTGCAGCAAGCCACTGAGGAGTCCTTTTCTGTAAAAATAAACAAGGAGGTGGGGAATTCCCCACCTCCTTTTGCTTCCGGGGGTGGGGCTTTGACGTCACGGAGACTCCTTCCTCCCCATTTTGGCCACCCAGGAAGTAGTCTCCGTGACATCAAAGCCCCGCCCCCGGAATCCCTTTGTGGGATTTCCCACCTCCTTTTGCTTGCAGCGCGGCAAGCAAAAGGAGGTGGGAAATCCCATAATGGGATTCCCCACTCTCCTTTCGGGAGGCAGCGTTTCGCGGTGTTCGGCTGAACCCAAACCCGAATTTTACCCAAACTTTTAAAAAAGTTTGGGTTCAGGGTTGGCATGCTGAACACTGCAAAGTTCGGCAATAACCCAAACTTTGCAGGTTCGGTTTGCCCAACACTACTGAAGATGGCTCAATTTTTAGCAGATAATTGTTGTAGAATGAAAAGCTGGTGAATAGACCGCTTCTTCATAATTCCATGATATGGAGAGCTTGTGGACAAGAGAAAACCTGAGATTGTTCACAAGCTCTCCATATCATTGCTCCTCATGAGGAAACAAAAGACAGCTGCCTCTGGTAGGTTTAGAATTCTGGGTGACAGATAATAAAGGTCATCTTTTTGCTCAAACTATTGTCAGTCCTTTCGAAAAACCTTTGGTTTTATATCTCTAATTACTTTTGGAAATTTATGGTTCACTGCTTTTCAGCTAATAGGAACATTTGGATCAACATGTTTCTTTCAATCTCAAAAGTAGTTTTAAATATGGCCAACTCGCCACTACCAAATCATTTGAAGGACAATTTAACCCAGCCAATTTGTCATGGGGACAATTCTCCATGGTCAGATGGAGGAAGAACTGGATGGGCAGGCAGATGACCAGAATGCAAAGTGGCAGGGGCCAGTGGCTTCCCACCTGAGGGAGAACCAGGGAGGTGAATAGGTGGCCAGAGCACAGGGCAGCAGCAGCAGCTGGGGACTTCTCATCAGAAAGCCAAGTGGGTGAGTGAGTGGATGGGCAGAATACAGAGCAGTTGGGGACCTCCTATTTTCACACACACATCGCTGTTGCCACCACTGCCACCATACTGAACTCCAGACGGTTCAGAGTTTGGGCTGTTTGATAGTGATGGCAGTGTTCAGGCTGCCAATGAGCAGTGACGGTGGATGAGGCGGGCAGTGGATAAGCAGAGGAGGATTTTCACGCCACCTGCTACTGCTAGTGATGCAGACTGTTCAGCAGCAGCAGCAGCAGTGTTAGAGCCATTTGGGGACAGTGGCAATGGTGGGATGGTGTCAGCAGTACCAGCAAGGGGTGTGAAAATGGGACTTTGTCCAATATCTTCCAGCCCTTTCCTACCTGCCCTGCCCATTGCTGCTGCCCCTGAATGGCCCAAATGCCACCACTACCAAATGGCCCAAATTCCAAAGGGCCTGCAGCTCAGCATGGCGGCAGTGACAGGGTATGTGAAAATGGGAAGTCCTCGGCCATTGCCACCACCGCTCTGTGCTCTGTCCACTCTCTTGCTTGCCAGCCCACCCACCCAGGAAGCCAACTTTCTGCAAATTGGCTGTGTTGCATTGTTTTGCAATGACTTGGCAGCTGTGAATTGGCAGAGGCGATTTGCATTCACCGAGCTGACCACACCGAGTTGGTTTTGAAAAATAATAGGATGCGCCTTAAGTGTATATAAATTTCTTATCTTAAAATTTCTATTTTAAAAAAAGAGAGAGAAAAGGAAGACTATAGAAAAAAGAAGAGAATCTTGATGAATTTGAGTGACCTACACCAGTGATGGCGACCCTTTTTTCCCTCTGGTGCTGAAAGAATGTGGCCATGGGGTATCGCGCATGGGTAAGTGCCCACACCTATAATTCAATGCCTGAGGAGGGTGAAAACAGCTTCCCCCACCCCCCGGAGGTCTTCTGGAGGCTGGAAATGGCCTGTTTCCCAACTTCTGGTGGGCTCAATAGGCTCATGTTTTGCCCTCCTAAAAGCTTCCCTGGAGCCAGGGGAGGGTAAAAGCATCCTCCTCCATCTCCCCGGAGGCTCTCTGGAAGCCAAAAATGCCCTCCCAGAGTCTCTGTGTGAGCCAAAAATCAGCTGGCTGGCACACACATGCACATTGGAGCTGAGCTAGGGCAACAGCTCGCGTGCCAGCAGATAGGGCTCCGTGTGCCACCTGTGGCACCCGTGCCATAGCCTCGCCATCACTGACCTAAACAGTCAGACAAGAGCATATTGTGGGTTTAGCATAGAATCATTTGAGGATCTAAGATTTTTCAATAAGGTAGCTGGCAGCAAAAGCATAATAATAATTTAAAAGGTGAAAATCTAACACTGCAGTTGTGTGGCAAATGGATAGCTAATATATTTAAGCAGTAGGGTTGTGCAGGTCCTTTGAGATGCTGAGTGAAGCACCCTCTGGAACTCTGGTTAAACATCACAAAGCAGCAGCAACTTCTCCAAGGTTCTTCACAACTGCTTGGAGGCCTTTCCAGGGGAACATAAAGTGATACATCAGCACAACACTGATAGAAAACACCTTTAGTATAGAACTAACTGCCACTGGATTGAGACAGATTCCTTTTTAAAAAATTTGCAAGAGCCATTGGAATTGGACAAAATATAAATCTGTCAAATAAATAAATAAGAAATAATTTAAACAGCAGTGTTGAATCCTATGTAAATAGTTGGTTCCATGAAAAAACGCTGTCTATGCTGAAACAGGAAGTCGCGCCTGATTGGCTCAGGCGCTGACTGCTCTCTTTTGGCGGGAGCCGCAAATGTATAAAAGAGCGGCTGCTCTCCAGGTTAAGCCAGACGTGTTCCCGCTGATTGTCACTTCCCTTTTAAGAGCTGAATAAAGGAACCGTCTTTACTTAAGCCTTTGTCTCTGGACTCTTCACTGGCGACGACGGACGGAAGAACCACGCGTGCAAGATGAACAACCTTCAAATCGGCGGGCTCCTGAGTTCTTCGATCCGGAGAAATCCTCCTGGGACGCCTACATGGCCAAGTTCGAGATCTTCCTCGAAGCTGCTGGAATAAGGGATCCCGACGCCGAACGGAAGCGGGCAATTTTCCTGAATTACTGCGGCCCAGAGATATTCGATCTCGCCCAGACTCTCACCGATCAGCTTCCAGCCAAATCCGTCGCTTGGGACGTCCTGCAAACCAAGCTCGCGAGCCATTTCAAGCCTACGAAACCAGCCGTCGTTTTCCGGCACGAGTTTTCAAGAATGGCCCAGCTAGAATCCGAATCCATTAACCAGTTCGCTACTCGTCTTCGAACGGTGCTTTCAAAATGTAAGTTTGATAGCCCGGAAGCTCGCCTCACTGATGCCCTAATCTTCGGCATGAGAAATGCCATGGTCCGAAACAAGCTCCTCACCGAAGACGAACCGTCTCTCCAGGCAGTAATCAAGCTGGCACAAACCGCAGAGGTCGCCGACGCTGCTGCCAAAGAGCTGAAGGAGCATGACAAGCGGGAAGTCATCGCCAAGATCGACTCCACGGGTTCCCGCGCAGAGGCCCCAGACGACCTCAGCCCACCAGCCCTCAACGAGGACAGCTGTTTTCTGCTGCAACGGGACCAGCCGAGACAACCCAGATACCCTCGCCCCGTCGCCCCCTGCTCCGGCTGCCGAGGAAACCATCCGCGCCAACGCTGCCCTTTCCGGACGCCATTTGCCGCCGCTGCAACCGACGCGGCCATATCGCCGAAGCCTGCAGAGCACCTTTGCCTGAGGAATCTTTTTCCACTCCTCGTCCTCCTCGGTTCCAGACTCAAACACCTCAACCGTGCGAAAACCGGTTTCCTCGGTTTTCCGGCCGCAAGAACTCCTCAACCGCTAACCGCGACTACTCAAGAGGTAACAATCAATTTTCTGTAAATAGCACGGCAACAAAAAATGGGGGCAAGATTCTAATCTCACTGCTCCTAAACAACAAGCCATGCACTATGGAACTTGACACGGGGTCTAAATACACCATTATGCCATGGGAAAAGCTTATAATGTACATGCCTAACCTCTCAAAGTCTGACCTTTTACAAACTTCATTGGTAATTAGAGATTTTCAAGGGGGGATAATACCTGTTCTAGGCCAAGTGAATGTACCTATTATGTTTAAAACTGTTAAATGTACCCTTCCTATGGTTGTTGTTGCAGGGGCTAGACACTCTCTCCTGGGTTTGGCTTGGATGGAACCATTGGGAATTGAAATTTCTGGTATTTGTACTGTTAACTCTGAGAGCATTCCAAATTTCTTACAGGAATTCCCAGAGGTGTTTAGCCCCACCTTGGGATCGTATAAAGGGCCCCCTATCTCCTTTTCGATTGACCCCAGGGTCCCTCCTGTCCGGCTCAAACCACGCAGGGTACCCCTCCCGCTCCTTCCCAAGCTTGACCTACAGCTAGATAAGCTCATAAGCCAGGGCATTTTAGTTCCTGTAGAGCAGGGGCCTTGGGAAACACCCATAGTTACGCCTCTTAAACCGGATGACTCTTTGAGGGTTTGCGCTGACTATAAGTCAACGCTCAACAAAGCCCTCCAACATCACCCTTACCCCATTCCAGTGGTACAACAGCTCCTTCACTCCCTGGGGGAAGGGAAAGTGTTCGCAAAAATCGATTTAGCCCAAGCTTACCAGCAACTCCCTGTCGATGAACCGACAGCACTCGCACAAACAATTGTCACCCACAGGGGTGCGTTTAAATGTACCAGATTACAATTTGGAGTAAGCATAGCCCCCAGGATTTTTCAAAGCATAATGGAATGTTTGTTGTCAGGAATTAAAGGGACCATTCCCTATTTTGATGACATTTTAATTTCAGGAGAAAACCAATCTCAGCTCAACAAAAGAATAAGAGAAGTATTACATAGACTACAAGATAAAGGGCTAAGGATCAAACCTGACAAATGTGTGTGGGGAACCAGCAGTGTGGAATTCTTAGGATATAGAATCGATGGGGAAGGCATCCACCCCACTACTGAAAAATTAAAAGCCATTAGGGAAGCCCCAGAGCCACAGAATAAAACAGAATTGCAGGCATTCTTAGGCCTTCTAAACTTTTACTCTGTTTTTTTAAAACAGAAGGCAACAGCAGCAGAGCCTCTACACCGGCTGCTTCAGAAAGGAACCCTTTGGACATGGGGGAGAACTGAGCACGAAGCCTTTTTACAAATAAAGCAGTTGTTAACTTCCACAAGTGTAGTACAGTGATCCCTCGAGTTTCGCGATCTCGATCTTTGCGAAACGCTATATCGCGATTTTTCCACCCGATGACGTCACTCTCTTCCTTCTCGCGATAATAGAGGGATCACTGTAGTCCAGTATAGCACTTTGCTACCCGTCAGGCTTATGTGCGATGCGTCCCCATATGGCGTAGGAGGGGTCTTGGCACATGTTTTGCCGAATAATACAGAAGCCCCAATTGCGTTCTTTTCCAGAACAATGACCAATACTGAGAGAAATTACAGCCAACTAGATAAGGAGGCTCTAGCGCTAGTGGCTGGGGTGAAGAAGTTTCATAACTATCTTTCTGGCAGGAGTTTTGAATTGGTTACCGACCACAAGCCTTTACTAGGCCTCCTAGCCCCTAACAAACCAACTCCCCCATTTATGTCTCCAAGACTAATTAGGTGGGCCTTGTTTCTCTCAGGGTACCAGTATGAAGGGGGTAAAACCATCAACCACGCAGATGGTCTTAGTAGGTGCCCAATGGCAGAGTTAGTAGAGGACCCTGCCCCATCTGCTGATGTTTTAATGATAGAACTCGAAGATAACCCACTAACAACAGCAAAGGAGGTGGCTGTGCACACGCAGCAAGACCCAATTTTGAAAAAGGTGGTAAACTGTGTACTCAAGGGGTGGCAAAATGACTCTGTAGAAACAAACATAAGTGATTTTAAAACCAAAAGATTGGAATTGTCATATGTTAAAGGTTGCCTGTTGTGGGGTGATAGAGTAATCATTCCTGAAAGTCTAAAGACCAAAGTACTCACCATGCTACATGTGGGCCACCCTGGTATTGTCAGGATGAAGGGTCTAGCTAGGGGGCACTTATGGTGGCCAGGTCTGGATACTGATATTGAAAAGTGGGTAGCCAAGTGTGATCCATGCCAAGAGTCGCGGCCAAATCCTCCCAAAACAACTCCAGCTGAGTGGGAGCAACCTGCAGGGCCTTGGTCCAGGGTCCATATTGATTTTGCAGGGCCAGTGGGGTCACAATATTTCTTAATAGTGGTAGATGCATTTTCCAAGTGGGTTGAAATCATTGCAATGAATAATATAACCACTAGTGCTACAATCAAGGTTCTGCGCCATTTGTTTGCCACCCATGGCTGTCCTGACATCTTAGTGTCAGACAATGGGCCCCAATTGACAGCCAGGCAATTTGAATTGTTTTTAGATAACTTGGGGATCAGACATGCTCTCATCTCGCCTTACTCGCCCTGGGCTAACAGGTTGGCAGAACGGTACGTTCGGGTTGCAAAAGAAACATTGTGCAGGTCAGGCCCTGGAGATGTACAACAGCATCTAGACCAATTTTTGTTAACGCAACATATCACACCAAATTCCCACACACACATAAGTCCTGCTGAAATACTAATGGGAAGGAAACTTAGATCCCCACTGGATAGATTACACCCAAGGTATTGTACTCATAATCCTATGTATGTAAATCCTGAAAGCAATTGTACTTGGGTCAAAGTATTTTTGCAAAGAATTTTGATGGTGGTTTGAATTGGATGAAGGGAACAATTGTACAACAAACTGCTCCTAAAACATATATTGTAAAATTGGAAGATGGTCGAATGTGGAAGCGGCACATTGACCGTGTACGAAAGCGCATTGAAACCTCCCCTGAGCAAACCGCTAAAACAGACTCTTCCCCTCTAATAGACTGTAACGCGCAACCCGCTTTAATGGACATTCAAATGGACTTACCGAGCCAGGAAAGGTCCTCCAGCGACGCCGAGCCATCTTCGTCCTCAGAGGTCGGTGTTGTGCCTGCCCACTCGACTCAGCGGGCCGGAGCCCAAACTCGGCCCCAGCCGCACTGGGGAGGTACAGGCGAACCGACCTCCACCGTTGGAAGCGAGGACTCAAATGATCTGCGCAGGTCGGAGAGAAGCCTGCGTAGACCGAGCAGATTGGAGGATTTCGTCACATGGCTTACTTGATTGATGTATTCTTGACTAAGGAGGGAGGGGTGTTGAATCCTATGTAAATAGTTGGTTCCATGAAAAAACGCTGTCTGTGCTGAAACAGGAAGTCGCGCCTGATTGGCTCAGGCGCTGACTGCTCTCTTTTGGCGGGAGCCGCAAATGTATAAAAGAGCGGCTGCTCTCCAGGTTAAGCCAGACGTGTTCCCGCTGATTGTCACTTCCCTTTTAAGAGCAGAATAAAGGAACCGTCTTTACTTAAGCCTTTGTCTCTGGACTCTTCAAGCAGGTCATGTTATACCCCAGCATGGCAACATTAAGAAAGCTGGCTTGGATGAAGAAGGAGTCTCTCAGTTTTATATCAGTTTATAGAGAGAAACTGGTATGGAACTAGATAGATTTTGGATAACTGCAGATGATGTAATTGCACAATCATCCTTTAAGCAATGAATTGTGCCAGAGAATTTACATTTATTAAGAGCAGTACATGATGTACTATAAATTAGACAACTAGGATTTTAAAAAATATGTTGAAGGTTGACAACTTTTTATCAGATGAGAATATCTTTTACATTTATTAAAAATACATAACATTTTAATTTCTTTTAAACTAGTTGCATATTTAATAAACATACAATTGCCACAGTAACAATTCTGATAATGCTCCAGATTTTTAAAAATCCATTGTTTTAAGTTTTCCATTGTTTTAGATGGTGATTTAACTATTATTCAGTGCTTGGACTATAAGATTAATCTCAAAAGAAATATAGAAACATAGAAACATAGAAGTCTGACGGCAGAAAAAGACCTCATGGTCCATCTAGTCTGCCCTTATACTATTTTCTGTATTTTATCTTAGGATGGATATATGTTTATCCCAGGCATGTTTAAATTCAGTTACTGTGGATTTATCTACCACATCTGCTGGAAGTTTGTTCCAAGGATCTACTACTCTTTCAGTAAAATAATATTTTCTCATGTTGCTTTTGATCTTTCCCCCAACTAACTTCAGATTGTGTCCCCTTGTTCTTGTGTTCACTTTCCTATTAAAAACACTTCCCTCCTGAACCTTATTTAACCCTTTAATATATTTAAATGTTTCGATCATGTCCCCCCTTTTCCTTTTGTCCTCCAGACTATACAGATTGAGTTCATTAAGTCTTTCCTGATACGTTTTATGCTTAAGACCTTCCACCATTCTTGTAGCCCGTCTTTGGACCCGTTCAATTTTGTCAATATCTTTTTGTAGGTGAGGTCTCCAGAACTGAACACAGTATTCCAAATGTGGTCTCACCAGCATTCTATATAGCGGGATCATAATCTCCCTCTTCCTGCTTGTTATACCTCTAGTTATGCAGCCAAGCATCCTACTTGCTTTCCCTACCACCTGACTGCACTGTTCACCCATTTTGAGACTGTCAGAAATCATTACCCCTAAATCCTTTTCTTTTGAAGTATTTGCTAACACAGAACTGTCAATACAATACTCAGATTGAGGATTCCTTTTCCCCAAGTGCATTATTTTACATTTGGAAACATTAAACTGCAGTTTCCATTGCTTTGACCATTTATCTAGTAAAGCTAAATCATTTACCATATTACAGACACCTCCAGGAATATCAACCCTATTGCACACTTTAGAGTCATCGGCAAATAGGCAAACTTTCCCTACCAAACCTTCCCCTATGTCACTCACAAACATATTAAAAAGAATAGGACCCAGAACAGACCCTTGTGGCACACCGCTTGTAACCTGAATCTGCTCAGAATACTCGCCATTAACAATAACTCTCTGATGTCTATGCTTCAGCCAGCTGCAAATCCATTGAACTATCCAGGGATTAAGTCCAATCTTCACTCATTTATCTATCAGCTCTTTATGTGGAACCATATCAAAGGCTTTGCTGAAGTCCAGGTAGGCAATATCCATGGCACCACCTTCATCCAACACCTTTGTGACATAGTCAAAGAAATCAATGAGATTAGTCTGACATGATTTGCCTTCAGTAAAGCCATGCTGATTTGGGTCCAATAAGTTATTGTTTTTTAGGTGCTGATTTATCCTCTTTTTGAGTAGAGTCTCCATCATTTTAACTACAACTGATGTCAAGCTAACTGGCCTGTAGTTACCAGCTTCTTCTCTACTGCCCTTCTTGTGAATAGGCACAACACTGGCCATTCTCCAATCCTCAGGAACTTCTCCTGTTAACAAGGATTGGTTAAACAAATCAGTCAGGGGGGTAATAATGACAGATCTGAGTTCTTTAAGAACTCTGGGGTGGATGCCATCTGGACCCATTGCCTTATTTATCTTTAATCGTTCAAGTTCTTCTAAGACATCGGCTTCTAAGATCACTGGAGCTGAATCCGTACAGCTGGAAGCAATGCTATATCCCTCTATAGTATTATTTTGTACGGTGTCTTTTGAGAAAACTGAACAAAAGTAGCTATTGAAATGGTCAGCGATCTCCTTATTCCCATTAATGCATGTATTATTCCCGGTACTAAGTTTCGTGATGCCGCAGTTTTTCTTCTTCTTATCACTAATATATCTGAAGAAGGTTTTATCCCCCTTCTTTACAGATTTGGCAATTTCTTCCTCTTTTGAGGCTTTAGCAGCATATATTATCTGTTTCGCCTCCTTCTGTCTCATTTTATACACCTCCCTATCAGCTATACTTCCAGACTCTTTATACCTCCTATAGGCAGCCTTTTTTTTCATTGACTATAGCCCTTACATCATTGCTAAACCATAGCGGTTTCTTCTTCCTTTTACCTTTAGTTATTTGTCTTACATACAGTCCAGTGGCTTTTAAGATGGCCTTTTTTAATACAGTCCACTGGGTGCTTGCTCCTGCCATTTTATCCCTCCCCTTTAATTCATTTTCTAAATATTCCCCCATTGCATTAAAATTTGTTTTTCTGAAATCCAATACTTTGGTTGCATTATAGGATTGCTCACAATTAGTTTTTACATCAAACCACAAACATAGATGGTCACTGCATCCTAAATTTTCTCCCACCTTGACATCTGAAACCCAATTCCCATTCGTAAAAACTAAATCTAGAATATTCTCCCCTCTAGTTGGTGTCTTAACCAGCTGTGCCAGAGCTGCTCCTGTAAAGGCCTCTACTATATTCTTACTTTTGCATGTAAGGGCACTGGGGATATTCCAGTCAACATCAGGCATGTTGAAATCACCCATAACCACAATATCTCCCTTTACTGCCATTTGGGTAATTTCATCCACCATCTTGTTGTCATATTCCTCGGATTGCCCTGGAGGCCTATAGATCACCCCAATTCTAATGACAGAACCTTCTTTATTTTGCATGCAAATCCAGAGAGTCTCTAGATCTTGACATGTATTGTGAATTAGTGTTGTTTTTAGACTTTCTTTAATATAAATGGCTACTCCACCTCCCCTTCTCTCTATTCTATCCTTCCTATACAGTGTATATCCTGGTATGGATATTTCCCATTCATTAGAATCCTTAAACCATGTCTCAGTTATGGCAACCAGGTCCAAATTATCTCTAGATATTATGGCCATTAATTCACAGAGCTTGTTGCTCAAGCTTCGAGCATTCGTGCACATTACCCGAAGAACATTATTTTCATTATTAGTTTGCCCCTTATCATCAACAACTACGTCTATTTCATTTGCAGCTCCCTTTTCATAAGCTGCCAAAAACTGCTTTATCCTCATTGGTCGGGGACAGAAATCATCCACATCAGTTACATCTCTGTCCCCTTTACCTAGTTTAAATGCCTGTCCAAAAAAGTTCTGAATTCCTCACCGAGCACCTGGGTACCTCTGTATGATGGATGCAAACCATCCCTCTTAAACAACTCCCTATTAGACCACCTACTGACATCATGACTTACATAGCCAAAACCTTCAGCATTACACCACTGCCTTAACCACACATTAAACTCTCTGATACACATTGTTTTATCCTCTTGGCCACAAACCGGTAACACCTCTGAGAAAGTCACTGAATCAGTTATTTTACCCAGCTCCACACTTAGACATTGAAAATCTCTTTTTACTACATTAACATTTCTCTGGGACAAATCATTTGTGCCAAGATGCACCACCACATCAACGTTATTACCTTTACTCACAGCCTCAACAATGTTTGTAATCCGCCTCCTGTCCCTGCTGGCAGTGGCCCCTGGGAGACACCTCAGCACCTTCACCACATCCTTGCTCTGTCCCAAATCAACACCTCTTACAGTCGAATCACCCACAAGAAAATGTGTCCTCTTTTTATTTCTAACTGCACTTGATGGTTTGGTGACATTTACAACAACTTCCCCTTTGAACATCCCCTCATTCTCTGCCTGAGGGACCTTGCTAATATCTCCAACATCCTTACTATTTAAATCCGCAAGAACATTATAGGAATTCGATACAGAGAGACCAAAATTGCTATGTTTTTGCTCAACTGCACGCAATCTTCCTGAACCAACAGTTGTCCACACAGCCCTCCTCCTCGGGGGGCGCTGTGGAAGTGGAGGCTGGACACATGGCTGCATTACAGCATGTGGCTGGGACAATCTTTCCACTTCCGACTGCAAGCTACAAACTAAGGACTGCAATCTAGAGATCTCGCCATCTAACCTAGATGTCCTTATGCAAAGAGGGCAGTACCCCAAGTTCCACAAGGTACTATGGAAGACAACAGCCAAACAACTGTTACACTGCACCAAGCCAGTCATCTTAACAATGTATTGAAATACAAGTACTTAGCAAGAAAATCAATAACCCCTATTGTTACCAAACTTTGCTGATTTTGGTTTATAGTTATATGATTCGCGCGCCGTTAGGTGCGCGGGCCACTACCTTCTTCTCTCCTTCTCTGTGATCTGAAAGTGCAAATTAAAATGGCTTTTTCCTGCCTTTTATACTTCCCAGTCTAATCCTGCCCCAGCCTAATCTGATTGGTCTGTGTTTGAAAACAAACTGCCAAAAAAATTGTCTGTTACAGTCAGTTATATCTGCCCCTTCTCCTTGAATTCAAAAAATGCAAAAAGCAAAATGCAAAAAGTAAAAAGCACTACCTTCTTCTCTCCTTCTCTGTGATCTGAAAGTGCAAATTAAAATGGCTTTTTCCTGCCTTTTATACTTCCCAGTCTAATCCTGCCCCAGCCTAATCTGATTGGTCTGTGTTTGAAAACAAACTGCCAAAAAATTGTCTGTTACAGTCAGTTATATCTGCCCCTTCTCCTTGAATTCAAAAAATGCAAAAAGCAAAATGCAAAAAGTAAAAAGCACTACCTTCTTCTCTCCTTCTCTGTGATCTGAAAGTGCAAATTAAAATGGCTTTTTCCTGCCTTTTATACTTCCCAGTCTAATCCTGCCCCAGCCTAATCTGATTGGTCTGTGTTTGAAAACAAACTGCCAAAAAATTGTCTGTTACAGTCAGTTATATCTGCCCCTTCTCCTTGAATTCAAAAAATGCAAAAAGCAAAATGCAAAAAGTAAAAAGCACTACCTTCTTCTCTCCTTCTCTGTGATCTGAAAGTGCAAATTAAAATGGCTTTTTCCTGCCTTTTATACTTCCCAGTCTAATCCTGCCCCAGCCTAATCTGATTGGTCTGTGTTTGAAAACAAACTGCCAAAAAAATTGTCTGTTACAGTCAGTTATATCTGCCCCTTCTCCTTGAATTCAAAAAATGCAAAAAGCAAAATGCAAAAAGTAAAAAGCACTACCTTCTTCTCTCCTTCTCTGTGATCTGAAAGTGCAAATTAAAATGGCTTTTTCCTGCCTTTTATACTTCCCAGTCTAATCCTGCCCCAGCCTAATCTGATTGGTCTGTGTTTGAAAACAAACTGCCAAAAAATTGTCTGTTACAGTCAGTTATATCTGCCCCTTCTCCTTGAATTCAAAAAATGCAAAAAGCAAAATGCAAAAAGTAAAAAGCACTACCTTCTTCTCTCCTTCTCTGTGATCTGAAAGTGCAAATTAAAATGGCTTTTTCCTGCCTTTTATACTTCCCAGTCTAATCCTGCCCCAGCCTAATCTGATTGGTCTGTGTTTGAAAACAAACTGCCAAAAAAATTGTCTGTTACAGTCAGTTATATCTGCCCCTTCTCCTTGAATTCAAAAAATGCAAAAAGCAAAATGCAAAAAGTAAAAAGCACTACCTTCTTCTCTCCTTCTCTGTGATCTGAAAGTGCAAATTAAAATGGCTTTTTCCTGCCTTTTATACTTCCCAGTCTAATCCTGCCCCAGCCTAATCTGATTGGTCTGTGTTTGAAAACAAACTGCCAAAAAAATTGTCTGTTACAGTCAGTTATATCTGCCCCTTCTCCTTGAATTCAAAAAATGCAAAAAGCAAAATGCAAAAAGTAAAAAGCACTACCTTCTTCTCTCCTCTGTGATCTGAAAGTGCAAATTAAAACGGCTTTTTCCTGCCTTTTATACTTCCCAGTCTAATCCTGCCCCAGCCTAATCTGATTGGTCTGTGTTTGAAAACAAACTGCCAAAAAAATTGTCTGTTACAGTCAGTTATATCTGCCCCTTCTCCTTGAATTCAAAAAATGCAAAAAGCAAAATGCAAAAAGTAAAAAGCACTACCTTCTTCTCTCCTTCTCTGTGATCTGAAAGTGCAAATTAAAACGGCTTTTTCCTGCCTTTTATACTTCCCAGTCTAATCCTGCCCCAGCCTAATCTGATTGGTCTGTGTTTGAAAACAAACTGCCAAAAAAATTGTCTGTTACAGTCAGTTATATCTGCCCCTTCTCCTTGAATTCAAAAAATGCAAAAAGCAAAATGCAAAAAGTAAAAAGCACTACCTTCTTCTCTCCTCTGTGATCTGAAAGTGCAAATTAAAACGGCTTTTTCCTGCCTTTTATACTTCCCAGTCTAATCCTGCCCCAGCCTAATCTGATTGGTCTGTGTTTGAAAACAAACTGCCAAAAAAATTGTCTGTTACAGTCAGTTATATCTGCCCCTTCTCCTTGAATTCAAAAAATGCAAAAAGCAAAATGCAAAAAGTAAAAAGCACTACCTTCTTCTCTCCTTCTCTGTGATCTGAAAGTGCAAATTAAAACGGCTTTTTCCTGCCTTTTATACTTCCCAGTCTAATCCTGCCCCAGCCTAATCTGATTGGTCTGTGTTTGAAAACAAACTGCCAAAAAAATTGTCTGTTACAGTCAGTTATATCTGCCCCTTCTCCTTGAATTCAAAAAATGCAAAAAGCAAAATGCAAAAAGTAAAAAGCACTACCTTCTTCTCTCCTTCTCTGTGATCTGAAAGTGCAAATTAAAATGGCTTTTTCCTGCCTTTTATACTTCCCAGTCTAATCCTGCCCCAGCCTAATCTGATTGGTCTGTGTTTGAAAACAAACTGCCAAAAAAATTGTCTGTTACAGTCAGTTATATCTGCCCCTTCTCCTTGAATTCAAAAAATGCAAAAAGCAAAATGCAAAAAGTAAAAAGCACTACCTTCTTCTCTCCTTCTCTGTGATCTGAAAGTGCAAATTAAAATGGCTTTTTCCTGCCTTTTATACTTCCCAGTCTAATCCTGCCCCAGCCTAATCTGATTGGTCTGTGTTTGAAAACAAACTGCCAAAAAAATTGTCTGTTACAGTCAGTTATATCTGCCCCTTCTCCTTGAATTCAAAAAATGCAAAAAGCAAAATGCAAAAAGTAAAAAGCACTACCTTCTTCTCTCCTTCTCTGTGCTCTGAAAGTGCAAATTAAAATGGCTTTTTCCTGCCTTTTATACTTCCCAGTCTAATCCTGCCCCAGCCTAATCTGATTGGTCTGTGTTTGAAAACAAACTGCCAAAAAAATTGTCTGTTACAGTCAGTTATATCTGCCCCTTCTCCTTGAATTCAAAAAATGCAAAAAGCAAAATGCAAAAAGTAAAAAGCACTACCTTCTTCTCTCCTTCTCTGTGATCTGAAAGTGCAAATTAAAATGGCTTTTTCCTGCCTTTTATACTTCCCAGTCTAATCCTGCCCCAGCCTAATCTGATTGGTCTGTGTTTGAAAACAAACTGCCAAAAAAATTGTCTGTTACAGTCAGTTATATCTGCCCCTTCTCCTTGAATTCAAAAAATGCAAAAAGCAAAATGCAAAAAGTAAAAAGCACTACCTTCTTCTCTCCTTCTCTGTGATCTGAAAGTGCAAATTAAAATGGCTTTTTCCTGCCTTTTATACTTCCCAGTCTAATCCTGCCCCAGCCTAATCTGATTGGTCTGTGTTTGAAAACAAACTGCCAAAAAAATTGTCTGTTACAGTCAGTTATATCTGCCCCTTCTCCTTGAATTCAAAAAATGCAAAAAGCAAAATGCAAAAAGTAAAAAGCACTACCTTCTTCTCTCCTTCTCTGTGATCTGAAAGTGCAAATTAAAATGGCTTTTCCCTGCCTTTTATACTTCCCAGTCTAATCCTGCCCCAGCCTAATCTGATTGGTCTGTGTTTGAAAACAAACTGCCAAAAAAATTGTCTGTTACAGTCAGTTATATCTGCCCCTTCTCCTTGAATTCAAAAAATGCAAAAAGCAAAATGCAAAAAGTAAAAAGCACGACCTTCTTCTCTCCTTCTCTGTGATCTGAAAGTGCAAATTAAAATGGCTTTTTCCTGCCTTTTATACTTCCCAGTCTAATCCTGCCCCAGCCTAATCTGATTGGTCTGTGTTTGAAAACAAACTGCCAAAAAAATTGTCTGTTACAGTCAGTTATATCTGCCCCTTCTCCTTGAATTCAAAAAATGCAAAAAGCAAAATGCAAAAAGTAAAAAGCACTACCTTCTTCTCTCCTTCTCTGTGATCTGAAAGTGCAAATTAAAATGGCTTTTTCCTGCCTTTTATACTTCCCAGTCTAATCCTGCCCCAGCCTAATCTGATTGGTCTGTGTTTGAAAACAAACTGCCAAAAAAATTGTCTGTTCCAGTCAGTTATATCTGCCCCTTCTCCTTGAATTCAAAAAATGCAAAAAGCAAAATGCAAAAAGTAAAAAGCACTACCTTCTTCTCTCCTTCTCTGTGATCTGAAAGTGCAAATTAAAATGGCTTTTTCCTGCCTTTTATACTTCCCAGTCTAATCCTGCCCCAGCCTAATCTGATTGGTCTGTGTTTGAAAACAAACTGCCAAAAAAATTGTCTGTTACAGTCAGTTATATCTGCCCCTTCTCCTTGAATTCAAAAAATGCAAAAAGCAAAATGCAAAAAGTAAAAAGCACTACCTTCTTCTCTCCTTCTCTGTGATCTGAAAGTGCAAATTAAAATGGCTTTTTCCTGCCTTTTATACTTCCCAGTCTAATCCTGCCCCAGCCTAATCTGATTGGTCTGTGTTTGAAAACAAACTGCCAAAAAAATTGTCTGTTACAGTCAGTTATATCTGCCCCTTCTCCTTGAATTCAAAAAATGCAAAAAGCAAAATGCAAAAAGTAAAAAGCACTACCTTCTTCTCTCCTTCTCTGTGATCTGAAAGTGCAAATTAAAATGGCTTTTTCCTGCCTTTTATACTTCCCAGTCTAATCCTGCCCCAGCCTAATCTGATTGGTCTGTGTTTGAAAACAAACTGCCAAAAAAATTGTCTGTTCCAGTCAGTTATATCTGCCCCTTCTCCTTGAATTCAAAAAATGCAAAAAGCAAAATGCAAAAAGTAAAAAGCACTACCTTCTTCTCTCCTTCTCTGTGATCTGAAAGTGCAAATTAAAATGGCTTTTTCCTGCCTTTTATACTTCCCAGTCTAATCCTGCCCCAGCCTAATCTGATTGGTCTGTGTTTGAAAACAAACTGCCAAAAAAATTGTCTGTTACAGTCAGTTGTATCTGCCCCTTCTCCTTGAATTCAAAAAATGCAAAAAGCAAAATGCAAAAAGTAAAAAGCACGACCTTCTTCTCTCCTTCTCTGTGATCTGAAAGTGCAAATTAAAATGGCTTTTTCCTGCCTTTTATACTTCCCAGTCTAATCCTGCCCCAGCCTAATCTGATTGGTCTGTGTTTGAAAACAAACTGCCAAAAAAATTGTCTGTTACAGTCAGTTATATCTGCCCCTTCTCCTTGAATTCAAAAAATGCAAAAAGCAAAATGCAAAAAGTAAAAAGCACTACCTTCTTCTCTCCTTCTCTGTGATCTGAAAGTGCAAATTAAAATGGCTTTTTCCTGCCTTTTATACTTCCCAGTCTAATCCTGCCCCAGCCTAATCTGATTGGTCTGTGTTTGAAAACAAACTGCCAAAAAAATTGTCTGTTACAGTCAGTTATATCTGCCCCTTCTCCTTGAATTCAAAAAATGCAAAAAGCAAAATGCAAAAAGTAAAAAGCACTACCTTCTTCTCTCCTTCTCTGTGATCTGAAAGTGCAAATTAAAATGGCTTTTTCCTGCCTTTTATACTTCCCAGTCTAATCCTGCCCCAGCCTAATCTGATTGGTCTGTGTTTGAAAACAAACTGCCAAAAAAATTGTCTGTTACAGTCAGTTGTATCTGCCCCTTCTCCTTGAATTCAAAAAATGCAAAAAGCAAAATGCAAAAAGTAAAAAGCACGACCTTCTTCTCTCCTTCTCTGTGATCTGAAAGTGCAAATTAAAATGGCTTTTTCCTGCCTTTTATACTTCCCAGTCTAATCCTGCCCCAGCCTAATCTGATTGGTCTGTGTTTGAAAACAAACTGCCAAAAAAATTGTCTGTTACAGTCAGTTATATCTGCCCCTTCTCCTTGAATTCAAAAAATGCAAAAAGCAAAATGCAAAAAGTAAAAAGCACTACCTTCTTCTCTCCTTCTCTGTGATCTGAAAGTGCAAATTAAAATGGCTTTTTCCTGCCTTTTATACTTCCCAGTCTAATCCTGCCCCAGCCTAATCTGATTGGTCTGTGTTTGAAAACAAACTGCCAAAAAAATTGTCTGTTACAGTCAGTTATATCTGCCCCTTCTCCTTGAATTCAAAAAATGCAAAAAGCAAAATGCAAAAAGTAAAAAGCACTACCTTCTTCTCTCCTTCTCTGTGATCTGAAAGTGCAAATTAAAATGGCTTTTTCCTGCCTTTTATACTTCCCAGTCTAATCCTGCCCCAGCCTAATCTGATTGGTCTGTGTTTGAAAACAAACTGCCAAAAAATTGTCTGTTACAGTCAGTTATATCTGCCCCTTCTCCTTGAATTCAAAAAATGCAAAAAGCAAAATGCAAAAAGTAAAAAGCACTACCTTCTTCTCTCCTTCTCTGTGATCTGAAAGTGCAAATTAAAATGGCTTTTTCCTGCCTTTTATACTTCCCAGTCTAATCCTGCCCCAGCCTAATCTGATTGGTCTGTGTTTGAAAACAAACTGCCAAAAAATTGTCTGTTACAGTCAGTTATATCTGCCCCTTCTCCTTGAATTCAAGAAATGCAAAAAGCAAAATGCAAAAAGTAAAAAGCACTACCTTCTTCTCTCCTTCTCTGTGATCTGAAAGTGCAAATTAAAATGGCTTTTTCCTGCCTTTTATACTTCCCAGTCTAATCCTGCCCCAGCCTAATCTGATTGGTCTGTGTTTGAAAACAAACTGCCAAAAAATTGTCTGTTACAGTCAGTTATATCTGCCCCTTCTCCTTGAATTCAAGAAATGCAAAAAGCAAAATGCAAAAAGTAAAAAGCACTACCTTCTTCTCTCCTTCTCTGTGATCTGAAAGTGCAAATTAAAATGGCTTTTTCCTGCCTTTTATACTTCCCAGTCTAATCCTGCCCCAGCCTAATCTGATTGGTCTGTGTTTGAAAACAAACTGCCAAAAAATTGTCTGTTACAGTCAGTTATATCTGCCCCTTCTCCTTGAATTCAAAAAATGCAAAAAGCAAAATGCAAAAAGTAAAAAGCACTACCTTCTTCTCTCCTTCTCTGTGATCTGAAAGTGCAAATTAAAATGGCTTTTTCCTGCCTTTTATACTTCCCAGTCTAATCCTGCCCCAGCCTAATCTGATTGGTCTGTGTTTGAAAACAAACTGCCAAAAAAATTGTCTGTTACAGTCAGTTATATCTGCCCCTTCTCCTTGAATTCAAAAAATGCAAAAAGCAAAATGCAAAAAGTAAAAAGCACTACCTTCTTCTCTCCTTCTCTGTGATCTGAAAGTGCAAATTAAAATGGCTTTTTCCTGCCTTTTATACTTCCCAGTCTAATCCTGCCCCAGCCTAATCTGATTGGTCTGTGTTTGAAAACAAACTGCCAAAAAAATTGTCTGTTCCAGTCAGTTATATCTGCCCCTTCTCCTTGAATTCAAAAAATGCAAAAAGCAAAATGCAAAAAGTAAAAAGCACTACCTTCTTCTCTCCTTCTCTGTGATCTGAAAGTGCAAATTAAAATGGCTTTTTCCTGCCTTTTATACTTCCCAGTCTAATCCTGCCCCAGCCTAATCTGATTGGTCTGTGTTTGAAAACAAACTGCCAAAAAAATTGTCTGTTACAGTCAGTTATATCTGCCCCTTCTCCTTGAATTCAAAAAATGCAAAAAGCAAAATGCAAAAAGTAAAAAGCACTACCTTCTTCTCTCCTTCTCTGTGATCTGAAAGTGCAAATTAAAATGGCTTTTTCCTGCCTTTTATACTTCCCAGTCTAATCCTCCCCCAGCCTAATCTGATTGGTCTGTGTTTGAAAACAAACTGCCAAAAAATTGTCTGTTACAGTCAGTTATATCTGCCCCTTCTCCTTGAATTCAAGAAATGCAAAAAGCAAAATGCAAAAAGTAAAAAGCACGACCTTCTTCTCTCCTTCTCTGTGATCTGAAAGTGCAAATTAAAATGGCTTTTTCCTGCCTTTTATACTTCCCAGTCTAATCCTGCCCCAGCCTAATCTGATTGGTCTGTGTTTGAAAACAAACTGCCAAAAAAATTGTCTGTTACAGTCAGTTATATCTGCCCCTTCTCCTTGAATTCAAAAAATGCAAAAAGCAAAATGCAAAAAGTAAAAAGCACTACCTTCTTCTCTCCTTCTCTGTGATCTGAAAGTGCAAATTAAAATGGCTTTTTCCTGCCTTTTATACTTCCCAGTCTAATCCTGCCCCAGCCTAATCTGATTGGTCTGTGTTTGAAAACAAACTGCCAAAAAAATTGTCTGTTACAGTCAGTTGTATCTGCCCCTTCTCCTTGAATTCAAAAAATGCAAAAAGCAAAATGCAAAAAGTAAAAAGCACGACCTTCTTCTCTCCTTCTCTGTGATCTGAAAGTGCAAATTAAAATGGCTTTTTCCTGCCTTTTATACTTCCCAGTCTAATCCTGCCCCAGCCTAATCTGATTGGTCTGTGTTTGAAAACAAACTGCCAAAAAAATTGTCTGTTACAGTCAGTTATATCTGCCCCTTCTCCTTGAATTCAAAAAATGCAAAAAGCAAAATGCAAAAAGTAAAAAGCACTACCTTCTTCTCTCCTTCTCTGTGATCTGAAAGTGCAAATTAAAATGGCTTTTTCCTGCCTTTTATACTTCCCAGTCTAATCCTGCCCCAGCCTAATCTGATTGGTCTGTGTTTGAAAACAAACTGCCAAAAAATTGTCTGTTACAGTCAGTTATATCTGCCCCTTCTCCTTGAATTCAAAAAATGCAAAAAGCAAAATGCAAAAAGTAAAAAGCACTACCTTCTTCTCTCCTTCTCTGTGATCTGAAAGTGCAAATTAAAATGGCTTTTTCCTGCCTTTTATACTTCCCAGTCTAATCCTGCCCCAGCCTAATCTGATTGGTCTGTGTTTGAAAACAAACTGCCAAAAAATTGTCTGTTACAGTCAGTTATATCTGCCCCTTCTCCTTGAATTCAAAAAATGCAAAAAGCAAAATGCAAAAAGTAAAAAGCACTACCTTCTTCTCTCCTTCTCTGTGATCTGAAAGTGCAAATTAAAATGGCTTTTTCCTGCCTTTTATACTTCCCAGTCTAATCCTGCCCCAGCCTAATCTGATTGGTCTGTGTTTGAAAACAAACTGCCAAAAAAATTGTCTGTTACAGTCAGTTATATCTGCCCCTTCTCCTTGAATTCAAGAAATGCAAAAAGCAAAATGCAAAAAGTAAAAAGCACTACCTTCTTCTCTCCTTCTCTGTGATCTGAAAGTGCAAATTAAAATGGCTTTTTCCTGCCTTTTATACTTCCCAGTCTAATCCTGCCCCAGCCTAATCTGATTGGTCTGTGTTTGAAAACAAACTGCCAAAAAAATTGTCTGTTACAGTCAGTTATATCTGCCCCTTCTCCTTGAATTCAAAAAATGCAAAAAGCAAAATGCAAAAAGTAAAAAGCACTACCTTCTTCTCTCCTTCTCTGTGATCTGAAAGTGCAAATTAAAATGGCTTTTTCCTGCCTTTTATACTTCCCAGTCTAATCCTGCCCCAGCCTAATCTGATTGGTCTGTGTTTGAAAACAAACTGCCAAAAAAATTGTCTGTTACAGTCAGTTATATCTGCCCCTTCTCCTTGAATTCAAAAAATGCAAAAAGCAAAATGCAAAAAGTAAAAAGCACTACCTTCTTCTCTCCTTCTCTGTGATCTGAAAGTGCAAATTAAAATGGCTTTTTCCTGCCTTTTATACTTCCCAGTCTAATCCTGCCCCAGCCTAATCTGATTGGTCTGTGTTTGAAAACAAACTGCCAAAAAAATTGTCTGTTACAGTCAGTTATATCTGCCCCTTCTCCTTGAATTCAAAAAATGCAAAAAGCAAAATGCAAAAAGTAAAAAGCACGACCTTCTTCTCTCCTTCTCTGTGATCTGAAAGTGCAAATTAAAATGGCTTTTTCCTGCCTTTTATACTTCCCAGTCTAATCCTGCCCCAGCCTAATCTGATTGGTCTGTGTTTGAAAACAAACTGCCAAAAAAATTGTCTGTTACAGTCAGTTATATCTGCCCCTTCTCCTTGAATTCAAAAAATGCAAAAAGCAAAATGCAAAAAGTAAAAAGCACTACCTTCTTCTCTCCTTCTCTGTGATCTGAAAGTGCAAATTAAAATGGCTTTTTCCTGCCTTTTATACTTCCCAGTCTAATCCTGCCCCAGCCTAATCTGATTGGTCTGTGTTTGAAAACAAACTGCCAAAAAATTGTCTGTTACAGTCAGTTATATCTGCCCCTTCTCCTTGAATTCAAAAAATGCAAAAAGCAAAATGCAAAAAGTAAAAAGCACTACCTTCTTCTCTCCTTCTCTGTGATCTGAAAGTGCAAATTAAAATGGCTTTTTCCTGCCTTTTATACTTCCCAGTCTAATCCTGCCCCAGCCTAATCTGATTGGTCTGTGTTTGAAAACAAACTGCCAAAAAAATTGTCTGTTACAGTCAGTTATATCTGCCCCTTCTCCTTGAATTCAAGAAATGCAAAAAGCAAAATGCAAAAAGTAAAAAGCACTACCTTCTTCTCTCCTTCTCTGTGATCTGAAAGTGCAAATTAAAATGGCTTTTTCCTGCCTTTTATACTTCCCAGTCTAATCCTGCCCCAGCCTAATCTGATTGGTCTGTGTTTGAAAACAAACTGCCAAAAAAATTGTCTGTTACAGTCAGTTATATCTGCCCCTTCTCCTTGAATTCAAAAAATGCAAAAAGCAAAATGCAAAAAGTAAAAAGCACTACCTTCTTCTCTCCTTCTCTGTGATCTGAAAGTGCAAATTAAAATGGCTTTTTCCTGCCTTTTATACTTCCCAGTCTAATCCTGCCCCAGCCTAATCTGATTGGTCTGTGTTTGAAAACAAACTGCCAAAAAAATTGTCTGTTACAGTCAGTTATATCTGCCCCTTCTCCTTGAATTCAAGAAATGCAAAAAGCAAAATGCAAAAAGTAAAAAGCACTACCTTCTTCTCTCCTTCTCTGTGATCTGAAAGTGCAAATTAAAATGGCTTTTTCCTGCCTTTTATACTTCCCAGTCTAATCCTGCCCCAGCCTAATCTGATTGGTCTGTGTTTGAAAACAAACTGCCAAAAAAATTGTCTGTTACAGTCAGTTATATCTGCCCCTTCTCCTTGAATTCAAAAAATGCAAAAAGCAAAATGCAAAAAGTAAAAAGCACTACCTTCTTCTCTCCTTCTCTGTGATCTGAAAGTGCAAATTAAAATGGCTTTTTCCTGCCTTTTATACTTCCCAGTCTAATCCTGCCCCAGCCTAATCTGATTGGTCTGTGTTTGAAAACAAACTGCCAAAAAAATTGTCTGTTACAGTCAGTTATATCTGCCCCTTCTCCTTGAATTCAAAAAATGCAAAAAGCAAAATGCAAAAAGTAAAAAGCACGACCTTCTTCTCTCCTTCTCTGTGATCTGAAAGTGCAAATTAAAATGGCTTTTTCCTGCCTTTTATACTTCCCAGTCTAATCCTGCCCCAGCCTAATCTGATTGGTCTGTGTTTGAAAAGAAACTGCCAAAAAAATTGTCTGTTACAGTCAGTTATATCTGCCCCTTCTCCTTGAATTCAAAAAATGCAAAAAGCAAAATGCAAAAAGTAAAAAGCACTACCTTCTTCTCTCCTTCTCTGTGATCTGAAAGTGCAAATTAAAATGGCTTTTTCCTGCCTTTTATACTTCCCAGTCTAATCCTGCCCCAGCCTAATCTGATTGGTCTGTGTTTGAAAACAAACTGCCAAAAAAATTGTCTGTTCCAGTCAGTTATATCTGCCCCTTCTCCTTGAATTCAAAAAATGCAAAAAGCAAAATGCAAAAAGTAAAAAGCACTACCTTCTTCTCTCCTTCTCTGTGATCTGAAAGTGCAAATTAAAATGGCTTTTTCCTGCCTTTTATACTTCCCAGTCTAATCCTGCCCCAGCCTAATCCGATTGGTCTGTGTTTGAAAACAAACTGCCAAAAAAATTGTCTGTTACAGTCAGTTATATCTGCCCCTTCTCCTTGAATTCAAAAAATGCAAAAAGCAAAATGCAAAAAGTAAAAAGCACTACCTTCTTCTCTCCTTCTCTGTGATCTGAAAGTGCAAATTAAAATGGCTTTTTCCTGCCTTTTATACTTCCCAGTCTAATCCTGCCCCAGCCTAATCTGATTGGTCTGTGTTTGAAAACAAACTGCCAAAAAAATTGTCTGTTCCAGTCAGTTATATCTGCCCCTTCTCCTTGAATTCAAAAAATGCAAAAAGCAAAATGCAAAAAGTAAAAAGCACTACCTTCTTCTCTCCTTCTCTGTGATCTGAAAGTGCAAATTAAAATGGCTTTTTCCTGCCTTTTATACTTCCCAGTCTAATCCTGCCCCAGCCTAATCCGATTGGTCTGTGTTTGAAAACAAACTGCCAAAAAAATTGTCTGTTACAGTCAGTTATATCTGCCCCTTCTCCTTGAATTCAAAAATTGCAAAAAGCAAAATGCAAAAAGTAAAAAGCACTACCTTCTTCTCTCCTTCTCTGTGATCTGAAAGTGCAAATTAAAATGGCTTTTTCCTGCCTTTTATACTTCCCAGTCTAATCCTGCCCCAGCCTAATCTGATTGGTCTGTGTTTGAAAACAAACTGCCAAAAAAATTGTCTGTTACAGTCAGTTATATCTGCCCCTTCTCCTTGAATTCAAAAAATGCAAAAAGCAAAATGCAAAAAGTAAAAAGCACTACCTTCTTCTCTCCTTCTCTGTGATCTGAAAGTGCAAATTAAAATGGCTTTTTCCTGTCTTTTATACTTCCCAGTCTAATCCTGCCCCAGCCTAATCTGATTGGTCTGTGTTTGAAAACAAACTGCCAAATATTATTTCATAAAGATGATCATATTGAATTGTTTTCAAATATAAAAGGAATTTTGTACTATGTGGGACGCTATGAAAGGTGCCATTAGAAGTCATACCATAATCAATTTATGAAGGTAGGATAGCAATAGCAAAAGCACTTAGACTTATATACTGCTTCACAGTGCTTTACAGCCCTCTCTAAGCAGTTTACAGAGTCAGCCTATTGTCCTCAACAATCTGGGTCCTCATTTTACCCACCTCCAAAAACATTTAAAAACAGGTAGCCAATTGCAAGATTCCACAAATAAATTGCAATTTCTACAGTTTTTGGTACCAGAGTACTGGGATTTTGCAGAAGTAGTTGTTTCATGGGCAGAACTTGAAGAACAACTGTGCACATTTGGTAACATTTTCAAGTACAAGATTCACATCAAGAACTATAGAGATTTTGTGGAGAACGTGTAGTTAGAAGATTCAAAGAGGTATGCAATTCCTGACAACATTAAAAAAGCAAAAGATATCATCAGAACAATTGCTGTAAGTTCTGCAAAAGCAGAAAGTGATTTTTTAAAAATGAACTTCATATGTTCAGAAAGCAGAAGCTGCCTAACCGTTTCCAATTTAACAAACCTCATGACCATCAGCATTACTGCCCTAACTCTTTCAAAATTATACTCTGCTCCTGCAATTAGGTGACTCAAAGAACATTGCTCAGCCGATAATCTGTGTGCATCAAGGGCAAGAAAAGTGGAAGTGAAGACCATGCCCTGACGACCCTAGCTGGAAATACCTCAAACAACTGAAAGCTAAAGCAAAAGACAACTAACACTTATGTAAGCATTTGTTTACCTCTTTTATTGTTTTGTGTACTTCTTTTATTCTTATTTAAGTATTAAATGATTAAATTTGTATATCATGATACAGTGATCCCTCGGTTAGCGCGGGGGTTACGTTCCAAGACCTCCCGCGCTAACCGATTTCCGCGTTATATTGGATGCGGAAGTAAAACCACCATCTGCGCATGTGCGCCATTTTTTTCATGGCCGCACATGCGCAGATGGTGGAGTTTGCGTGTGGGCGGTGGGGAAGACCAAGGGAAGATTCCTTCAGCCGCCCAACAGCTGATCTGCTCCGCAGCGCGGAAGCAGCGAGGAGCCGAAGATGGGGTAAAGGCAAAGGGGAAACCCCATCTTCGGCTCCTCGCTGCTGCCGCGCTGCCGAGCGGATCAGGTGTTGGGCAGCTGAAGGAACCTTCCCTTGGTCTTCCCGCTTGCCGCTTGCCAGTCCACACACGCCCCCCTGGATGAGCCGGCCACAGGGGCGAGGGGTGGGGATGAAGGGGCAGGACTTCCCGGGCGGAAGGCATACTCGGCTCTGCCGCTCCAGCCCCTTTCGGCCGAGCCTCCCCGGCCAAGCAGCCAGGGAAGTCGAGCCAGGCGTGGCGGCGGCAGCGCTGCTTCTCCGGTCGCCCGGTCCTCTCCTGCCTCCTGCGCCGATGTTCCCCGCTGTGACGGAAGGCAGTCGCTTGGCTAGGGAGGCTCGGCCGAAAGGGGCTGGAGCGGCAGAGCCGAGCACGCCTTCCGCCCGGGAAGTCCTGCCCCTTCATCCCCACCCCTCGCCCCTGTGGTCGGCGGGGATGAAAGGGCAGGACTCCCTGGGTGGAAGGCGTGCTCGGCTCTGCCGCTCCAGCCGCTTTCGGCCGAGCCTCCCTAGCCAAGCGACTGCCTTCCGTCGCAGCGGGGAACATCGGCGCAGGAGGCAGGAGAGGACCGGGCGACCGGAGAAGCAGCGCTGCCGCCGCCACGCCTGGCTCGACTTCCCTGGCTGCTTGGCCGGCCAAGCGGCAGCCTTCCACCGGGAGGCTCAGCATTCAGTCAGTCGTAGCGCTGGCTGTCAACTTTTCTTTTTAGCACTGGGGAGGCAAGTCAGCTCCTGCCCATTTTTAAAAAGAAAAGTTGACAGCCAGCGATTGTTCCGCTGCCGCCAGCATGGCCTGGCTGGCAGCGGAAGATGTAACGGAGCCCACGGGGGATTCGCCTTCCTCCCACCCGCAGCCGAGACTGATTGTGGGCTCCTTCGCAACCTCGGAGAGCTTCCGGGGCATGAAAGCTCACGAAAACCAGGAAGCTCTCCGAGGTTGCGAAGGAGCCCACGATCAGTCGGCTGCCGGCGGGAGGAAAGCGAATGCCACGGGGGTGGGCTCGGCTCCCCCCTCGGCTCCCCCCCTTACCAGCCCCGCCGCGGAAGGCTCCATTCTGTTCCCTGCCGGCCCGATTGAGCGGCCAGCGGTCTCCATTCAGGGAACAGAATAAAAAAAAATTTATTTTTTAATATTTTATTTTTTTAAATAATATTTTTTGAAAAACCGCGTTGCAGCGTTTCGCGCTAATCGAGAACGCGCAAGTCGAGGGACCACTGTATATCTTTGTTTTATAGGCTATTATCATTGGTGCAAAGAAGCAACGTGGAAGACAACACTTTTATTGCTCCTATGCAAGTATTTGTGTACCTCTTATTGTTTTGTGTGCTTAGTTTAATCTTTTTAAAGTATTAATTGCATTAAATATTTGGTATATTTTCTTTTTGTAGGTCAAAAAGGGCAAAAAAGTGATGTTGACCTGGCCATGCCCACCTGGTCACCTGAGCACCAAGGCATGCCCATCTGGTCACATGATCATCAAGCACACCCAACGAGTCACCTGAACATCAAACCATACCCACCTGAAGCCTCGCCCACCAGATCTCGAGCCATGCCCACAAAATAAGCCACATCCACAGAAATTTTCACATTTCACCCCTGCTTTCATTTATTGGTAACATAGTTTGGAAATCATTTTTCAAAATTAGCTCCTGAGATCAGAAAAAAGAATAAAACTTTTATTAACAACATAATCAAAAATTAGGTCCCATTAACCAGGGAAAAAGTTATATAGAATGTAATTATACAAAAAAAATTATCCCATTGTAATAATGGGATCATAAACTCACAAAAAGTAATGAATGAACATGAAGATTATCTTAGTGAAGTTATAAGTGGAGATAAAATATGCAATATCATAATTTTCATATAATATTAAATCCTGGATATTCAGATGAATTAGAAATAGATACTTTTCAAATATGCAGCACTATCAAATAATGAAGTCTGCTCTCTAAATTTTGAAATGTTATTGTGATCTCCTTCAAATTAAGACAATTCATTCACATTCACAAAGTTGATTTGATTCCTATTAAAGGGCATTATTTCTCTCCAATGTTAAAAAAATAATTCCATCGGATTGAAACAATTTTTTAAAAGAACCTTAGATGTTCGTAACTAGTGAAGCAATCTTTAGTTTCTGATCTCTCCCATCTTCTTTTTCCTTCATCGCCCCCCCCCTTTTAAAGACCAAAGCTGATACCTTCAGTAGAAAGAACAGAAAAACTGAGGATGTTACAGAATGTGAGATTAAATTATTGATGGAAAACTGATTTTAATGAATATATTTTGTAAAAGGAGACCCACAAGTTTCAATACAGTAAAACTGAAATAAATTGCTAATTCCTTCAGAAGATGCTACATTTCACCATCTATAACAATTAACATTATTTAAAAAACCATGTGGATCACCGTCCTTTAAAATCAGGCGACTTCAATATTATATATAGCACAAAGGCCTAATGAATTTTCTTGCAAGTCTTGAAAACAGTGCTATACTTCTGGACTGATTGCAAGGGTGGCGGGTGGAACCATAATTCTCCTGGTTCTTCTTCCTTTGGAACCAATTTGGGCAATTTGATTGGAAAGAAGATATCCTGTACTTGGCCCCAGGGCCACCATCAGGAATTTTGGAGCCCCATACAGCCTAAGTGTCTGCCCCCCCCCCCGCCATTTTAAAACTATTTTAAGTCGCCAAGCCACTCCATCCCCCGGGGATCATTCCCCGCTTCACGCCAAGGGAGGCGGTCCCATAGGCCAGTGTTTCCCAACCTTGGCAACTTGAAGATATCTGGACTTTAACTCCCAGAATTCCCCAGCCAGCGAATGCTGGCTGGGGAATTCTGGGAGTTGAAGTCCAGATATCTTCAAGTTGTCAAGGTTGGGAAGCACTGCCATAGGCTATTTCAGGAACTGGGTTAAGCCGATTGTGTGGACTCGTCCAGGAGAAAGAAAGAAGCGGGAGTGACAAGGGAAAGAAAGATCCTCCTGGCATCGGTCAGACAGAGCGAGGCTTATTTATGGCTCCTTGGCACTTCTCCCTTCTTGTTGACAAAAAACCATGTGCTTTCTAGCGAGGGGAGAGGGGAGGGGGATCCCACACCCGGCAGCCATCGGCGAGGAGCTGGAAAGGATGAGGGGAGAGAAAAAGCAGGGTACCAGCAGTCAGGCGGGTTTCTTGAGGGGGCACTCCCATCTGGAAGGAAGGGAAGAAAGGCGAGGGTGAGCTAGGAAGGAAGGAAGGAAGGAAGGAAGGAAGGAAGGAAGGGTAAAAGGGGCGAGCAAGAGAGGAATGGGTGAATGAATGGACGGAGGGTGGGAAGGAAGGAAGGAAAGAGGGAAGGGACAGGAACAGAGGAAGGGTGCAAAGGAAGCAAGGAAAGGTGAAAGGGGAGAGTAAGAGGGGAAGGAGTGAAAGAAGAGAGTGAGGGAGGAAAGAAGGGAGGAAGGAGAAGGAAAGCAAGAAATGGAGGGAGGGAAGGAAGGAAAGAAAGGGGGAAGGGACAGGAACAGAGGAAGGAAGCAAGGAAACTTATGAAAGGGGAGAGTAAGAGAGGAAGGACTGAAGGAAGGGAGGGAGGGAAGAAGGTAGGAAGGAGAAAGAAAAGAAGAAATAGAGGAAGGGAAGGTAAAAGAGAGAAAGAAAAAGAGCAAGAAAGAAAGCAAGAAAGAGAATGAAAGAGAAATAAAAAGAGAGAGGGGGAATGAAAGAAATGGAAGGAGGGAAGGAAGGAGAGAAAGCAAGAGAAAGAAAGCAAGAGAAAGAAAAAAAGAATGAAAGAGCAAGAGAGAAAGAGAGAAAGAAAGAAAAAGAAAGAAAAGAAAGAAAGAAAGAAGAAAAGAAAGAAAGAAGGAAAGAAAGAAAGAAGGAAAGAAAGAAAGAGAAAAGAAAGAAAGAGAATGAATGAGAAATAAAAATAGAGAGGGGGAATGAAAGAAATGGAAGGAGGGAAGAAAGGAGAGAAAGCAAAAGAAAGAAAGCAAGAGAAAGAAAAAAAAGAATGAAAGAGCAAGAGAGAAAGAGAGAAAGAAAGAAACAAAAAGAAACGAAAGAAAGAAAGAAGGAAAGAAAGAAAGAGAAAAGAAAGAAAGAGAAAAGAAAGAAAGAGAATGAATTAGAAATAAAAATAGAGAGGGGGAATGAAAGAAATGGAAGGAGGGAAGGAAGGAGAGGCTCACTGAGCGGATGCATGAAAAGAGGGACCTTGCCTCCCCCTCGCGCCTCGCCCTTCCCACCCGGCCAGCCGCACGCACTTACCTGCTCCCAGCGCCAGCAGCAGGAAGGCGAGCGAGTAAGCTAGCGCCCGCCCAAAAGAAGCCATTGGCTCCGGGCGGTGTTCATGCCCCCCCCCCGAATCCCCGGCCCAGCACCTCCGGAGGCCGAAAGGCGCTGCTCTCTTGCCCTCGCAATCCTTGGGGGACACACAAGGCCGGCGGAGAAGCCGGCCAGGCTCAGTCCTCTCCCGGCTTCCCCAGCAGCGTGGCTTGGCTTCCGGAGGGCCAAGTCACCCCCGCGCTTTCTTCCGCGGCTGCGATCTGGGCTCCCTGCCTGTCTGCCGGCCTCCCTGCCTTCTTTCCTTGCGGGGGTGGGAAGAAGGTGCGGGACGTGGTCAGAGAAGCTCTGTAGAGGCGAAGTTTGGCGAGGTGTCTCTGGTCCTTTTGCTTTCCTTGGCGCGCTTTTCCCCATCGCAATCTGGGTTGGGGAGTTTTTGGCGGGCGCCGCCCCCCCCCCATTTTCCAATTTGCCCGGGCCCATGACGCCACTCCCAGTAGTACCACCCTATCGGCGGCCCTGCTTGGCCCCTACATTTTGGGTGCCGCAGAGTTTGGTATTTTCTCTGATTTTTTTTAACATCTACATGGTCAGGTCTTTGTAGCCATGGGGTGAGGTATCACCAATATGTTGATGATAACCAACAATATATGTCTACCTCTGGTGAAGCATTTTAATTTTACATTTATTTACATATCACATTTGTAAAATGCTCATCTCATTCACAGAAGTAGCAATAGCAATAGAAATAGCACTTAGACTTGTATATTGCTTCATAATGCTTCATAACCTTCTCTAAGGGGCTTACAGAGTCAGCATATTGACTTAACAACAATCTGGCTCCTCATTTTACCCACCTCGGAAGGATCGAAAGCTGAGTCAACTTTGAGCTAGTCAAGATTGAATTCCTGACAGTGAGCTGAGTTAGCCTGCAATACTGCATTCCAACCACTGTACCACCACTGTAAGTGAGGCTGTTGACATCTTGTCTTAGACCATGAAGGCTATGGTTGGTTCAATTCAACACTGGCACGACTGGGTTGAGTTTTTGTTTTTGGGACTAGCAGGTTCTGGAAATTTACTATGCTGGAATGCTGTGGCTCTGGACCTAAAAAAGGCCATACAAAAACATGAGTAGAAACTTCATCTTGAAATAGGGAGATAATTTTTCCAACAACTATGGCACCAGGAATAACCACAGGCACCACTAGGAGGTCCATCTCACTGGAGCACCAGAAAATTAGGCTTCAGATGGTAAGCCTCAGAAACATGAAGTGTAAGGGTCTCAGAAGTGGAGATCATGTCAGTCATCAATTGCAGTCAACGCATTCACTCATTTGGCAGTCAAAGAAACAAAATATTATAAATGCCCGGCCAACGGTTTTTTAACCGTCGGCCGAAATTGCCTCAGGGGCGGAGGCGACGGTGAATCAGCTCTTTCGAGCTGCAGACTTCCGGGTTCTTTGGAACCCGGAAGTTCGGCTTCTGGCAGCGCGCCAATGAGAGTGCGCTGCCGGTTTGCTGAGGCGGGTCCAAAGATCGCCCTATTTAAGGGCGATCTGTATTGGAACCGGCATTGCGTTTTTAAAGCGAACAGCCTGCTTTTCGAGTGCAGGCTGTTCCAGGGCGGCGAAAGCGACCAGCGGCTGCGGATCACTTCTTCTTGGAGGAACAGGGCCTACCGAGGCCTCCTCAGGCATGTTGGGTCAGGGGCTTGGGACCTCTGACTTGTTTTCTTTACTTTTACTTTATTTTATTTTCCCAATGGAGAGTAGGGCAGCCTACACTCCAGGGGGGTGGGGGTAGCTCGCGGTGGGGCCCGGAGGCCTCGCCCGGTAGGCAGTTTTACCAAATCAGAGGCCTCTGGCCTCTGATTCCTTAGGTTGTAATTTTTGTTTTTCTGAAGGTTAATTTCTTTGGATTTTAATTTGGTTTGGAAAGGTTTTGGTGCCCGGGTACAGGGTTTTAGGGTAGGCCCCTTCCCCCCGGGGGGGGAAAAAGCTAACCCACCCACCCCAACTTCGAACCCTCCCCCCGATACCCCCCTTCTTCTTCCCCTTCCATTGGGGGCTTTTTGGCAGGGGAGGTGGTAGGGTTTTAAGGGGTAGATAGCTCCCCCCTTTTATTTGAGGGCATAGGGGTTTGGGTACTGTGAGACCTGGTGGGCCTTGTTCCGGGGTGGTGGGATTAGGTAGTGTGACCTAGTGGTTCACTACGGTCCCAAGGGCCCCCATTAAGTGGCCACACCTGGGTATAGGCTTTAGGGCTTCCCTTTAGTGGGTCTGCCCAGGATTTTTAGGACCTCAGGACCTCCCATCCGGGTGGCTGGGGGTGAGTAGGCCCAATTTTGGGCTTACTACTTGAAGTTAGCTTGAGTTGGGTGGCCTGCTTGGCATGGGCCCCAAGAAGCATGTAGCTACTCAGGCCCTGCAGGGCCCTCACCCTCGGAGGGCCAGGGCCCCATCTTTACGGGCTAGGGAGGTGGGGGCTATAGTTCCTACCCCCCAGGTGCAACCCCCTCCTGCCACCCGGGCCCCTCAATGCCCGGAACCTGTTATCTCGGCTCAATTGTTTTCTGCTCTATTAGATCGCCTGGACAGCATGGACGCCCGCTGGGAAGCCGCCTTCGGGGCATGCAGTGGATCCAGGCCCTCAGCGGGGTTGGGAGCCCCTCCTGTCGCCAGGCATGCACAAGAAGCTCCGGACAAGAGCGACCCTGTGGCACGGGATGCCAGTTCTGCGGCCGGGGCCCTCGGGGCCCCATTGGATGGCAGGGGTGAGTCTCTTTCCATTGCACCCACACCGGTTGTACAGGGGTTACCCACCTTAACCCCCCCCCCGGCAGGACCGGCCGTCCTGGGCCATCCTTTGGGGTCCAGCACGCCCATGGTATGCTCCCAGGTTTGGGGTGCGACCGCACAGCCGGCTCTGGTTCCAGCCGGGGCGCCAGTGGTGAGCACGGGGTCTTTGCTTGGCACGACTGGGGTGGCAGGGACCCAGGTAGCCCCCGCGGGGGTGGGTGGATCAGTGGCGGTGCCGGGATTGGCCACCTTCACGGCGGCCGTTTCTTCTGCAGGGTTGGCCAGTAGCAGCGTGACCACCTCGACCGACCCCATGGCGGCTGCCATGGGGGCGGTGCCTGTGGGCCTTCCCTCGACTCCTTTAGGGTACCATTTGCACCCCTCGATTAGAGATAAGATTTGGAGGGGAGAATATATTGACCTCTATACCCTATTAAATAGGGAAGTTCCCAAAAAGGAGAGGGACGAGGCGGCCTGGACCGATCAGGCTAAAAAGGTCAAGGTACCTAGGTGTTTCAGGTCTTGGCTTTACGCCTTCCTGACCTATGCCACCATTATCATACAGAAGGAGCTGGGTAGGGCCTCGGCGCTCCTTAAGTACATTGACCTCATTGCCTTGGCGCACTTTGAGGTCAAGGGGGATGCCTGGCAGAACTACGACGAGGCATTCCGGATAAGGGTGGCGTATGACCCTTCTCTGCCCTCGGATTGGGAGGTGCCCGATCTATGGTTTCAGGCGACCCGTAAGAGCGGGTCGGGTCAAAGGAGCGATAGTGGTCATTTAATGGAGGAGGAGCCGGCTGCACCCCGCACGGTTGCGGGGCAGGGTGTTCAAACCACCCAGCTTTGTTTTGAGTACAGCGCCAAGGGCTCTTGCGTTCGCTCCTCCTGTAAGTTCCGACATGCCTGCGGGAAGTGCGGGGGTTCCCACGCCACCCACACGTGCCCGCATCCCGGTAAAAACAGGAACAACAGGGACAAGACCAGGCCCGCCGTTCCTGCGACACAAGGGCCCCAGTCCGGTCAGGCTTGAGCGCTTGGCTGAACTCTTGCAAGGATATCGCCCACCCGAGAGGGCGGCTACTATCCTGCAAGGCTTTAGTGAAGGCTTTAGGATTCCGTATCAGGGTCCCCGTAGGGCTTTTATGTCAAAGAATTTGAGGTCACTTCAAGGTAATGAGGATTTAGTCAGGATCAAGATTAACAAAGAGGTAGACGAAGGGAGGGTCCTGGGACCCTTTCCCTCCCCTCCCGTCCCGAATTTGAGGGTATCCCCCCTTGGGGTGGTACCCAAGAAAGCCCAAGATGAATACCGATTGATTCACCACCTTTCCTTCCCCCGGGGGGAGTCGGTGAACGACTTCATACCGGAGGACCTGTGTTCAGTCTGCTACGCCTCGTTTGACGCGGCAGTAGCTATGGTCCGGGCTTGCGGGGTCGGGGCGCTTATGGGCAAGAGCGACATCAAGTCTGCTTTTAGGCTCCTGCCCATACATCCCGACGATTTCGATCTCCTGGGTTTCTGCTTTGAGGGAAGTTTTTACCTGGATCGGACTCTCCCCATGGGGTGTTCGATTTCATGTGCTCTCTTTGAGAGCTTAAGCACTTTCCTCGAGTGGGCACTCAGGAGTCGAACTGGATCCAGGTCGGTCATCCACTACTTAGATGACTTCCTGGTGGCAGGCCCGGTGGGCACGCCTCAATGCCAGGCCCTAATGGTGGCATTTGAGGGGCTATGTGCTTACGTAGGGGTGCCCCTAGTGCCAGAGAAAACAGAAGGGCCATCCTCTAGGATGTCCTTCTTGGGTATAGAGCTAGACTCCTCCACGCAGTCTTGCAGACTGCCGGAGGACAAGCTGTTGAAGATAAGGCTCAAACTGGAGGAGGTGTCCAGCCTTAAGAAGGTGACCCTCAAGGAACTCCAGGAGCTCACAGGGCTGCTTAACTTCGCATGCCGGGTAATTGCTCCCAGTAGGGCGTTTTTACGCAGACTGTATTCCTCCATGCAGGGTTTGAGCTCGCCCCATCACCATGTGCGGCTCAATGTTGGGGCCAGAGAAGACATGCAGGTATGGCAGACTTTCCTGGGGATTTCCTTTTGGTGGCAAGATTTGCTTCTCCAAGCAGACTTGCAATTACACTCCGACGCCTCGGGTTCCCTTGGCTTCGGGGTGATGCTAGGAGGTAAGTGGTGCCACTCAACATGGCCGGCCGGTATTGGTAGGGATCTCACATTTCTAGAATTTTTTTCCCTTAGTGGTGGCGGTTGAACTGTGGGGAAGTCAGCTCGCCAATCAGGTGGTTCATTTCTGGTGTGACAACTTGGCAGTTGTCCACGTGGTAAATTCTTTGTCTTCAAAGAATGAGAGGGTAATGCACCTGGTACGTTTTTTCGTCAGTAGAGCCTTGGCTCTGAACGCACTGTTTTTGGCACGCCATGTGCCGGGGTTAGAGAACGGTGCGGCTGACGCTTTATTCCGTGGACAGCTTGCCAGGTTCCGGGCATTGGCGCCCTGGGCACAGAGCACACCAGAACAGATGCCAGGACACTTATGGAGCCTGGCGGGGCTGCAGAACCATGGAGGCAAGAGGCAAATCGGGCCATTGGGCTGTCGATAGCCCCAAGCACCCGGGCTGCGTACCTCATGTCAGGTAAGGAATTTACGGAGTTCATGGCTAGTAAGGGCTATAGACAGATTTGGCCCATACCGGTCGACCAGTTTTTGGAGCACTGCGTGCTGTTACACCAATGTGGTCTGAACGTGAAAACCATTAGGGGCAAGTTGGCAGGTCTGGTGTTCATCGCCAAAGCTCAAGGGTTCCCTGACACGTGTAGTGACTTTCGGGTTAGGAGAATGTTAGAAGGGTGGTCCCAGGAACGGCCGCCACCAGCGGTTGATGCCCGGCAGCCCTTATCCATATCACAGCTGTCGGCCTTAAGCCACACGTGGCTCAGGTTGTGCACTTCACACTATGAAGCCTGCCTTTTCCACGCGACAGCGACTACACTCTTTTTCGGGGCTTTTCGGGTGAGCGAAGTTCTGGCCAATTCTGTTCGGGACACTAGCATGCGAGCGCTCCAGTGGAGCGACGTGCAGCTACGACCTAGTGGGGTCTCCATATGCCTGCGACGGTCCAAGACGGACCAGCATGGTCACGGTGTGGAGATTGCTTTAGCACCAACAACAGATGGTGCCGTTTGCCCGGTGGCGGCTTTAGCCGCCTTTCGCGCTTGTCGTGGGGAAACCCCGGGATATTTCTTTTGTCACTGTAATGGGGTCCCCTTGACTAAGTACCAATTCTGGGCTGTTACTAGTCGAGCCCTTGAGCAAGTGGGCGCGGACCCCTCCAGGTTTGGCACACATTCGTTTCGTATAGGCGCTGCTACCGCAGCCGCCACTGCTGGTTTCGCGGATCGCCACATTATGGCCATTGGCCGTTGGAGGTCTGCGGCCTTTCGTTCATACGTCAGGCCCCCCCGATAGGGACCCGGGTTTGGCCGTTTTAATTTTCTGTTTGTTGTTTCAGCTGTTGCTGGTTCCCGGCCCGCAGTTTGGCTTATGGGCCACAGTTTCGTGTTTTGGGCCGGCTGTTTTGCTTCAAGGTCTCCTGTCGGATCGCAGCTTTCCCTGGGCTCGAAGATGGACGTCGTATGGATGGGCTGCAGGAGAATGCGCTGGGAGGGGCTTCGCCCCCTGTTTTTTGAACGGTGTCGATCCGAGGGAGCCCCCGAGTTGTTGGTGATCCACCTCGGGGGCAACGATCTTGGTGTTTTGAGTGGCTTGTCGGTGAGCATGCAGGCTCGCGAAGACCTTCAGGCCATCGCAGCCGCGTATCCAGGCACACGTATAGTGTGGTCTGAGATTCTTCCCAGACTCGTCTGGCGGGATGCTGTTTCACCCAAAGCTGTTAACAAGGCCAGGTTGAGGGTCAACCAGGCCATTGGGAAGGTGGTTAGGGAGTTAGGGGTGTGTGTAGTGAAGCATCCCCTTATAAAATTTGGAACCCCCTGGCTCTACCGAGCCGACGGCGTTCACCTCTCAGAGGAGGGGAACGCCATTTTCCTGTCGGACCTGCAGAGGTGCCTCCAGGAATTGGTTTAGGAGGCTGGGTGGGGGTCGGGGGGGCCCAAGATTGAGATCTGACCACCCCCCTCCTTGGCAGGTTTGGGGTGGAAATGGGCAATTAGAAGCAACTGTGCATGCTCCTTTCGGGCATCCTTAAAGGGTGATGGACCGCCTCTCTCCAGGAACTAGAGGTTCGAGCAACGTCAGGGATTGGAGAGAGGATGTCCATGGGAATCACCAGATCCAATGTCCCACGGGGATTGGAGGGTGATCTCCTCCCACACGACGAAGGGGCGTGGCTAGGATCCAGGTGAAGGTGGTACCTTCACCTGGTTCAGCAAGGAGTTATTGCCCAATGTTGCCAAGGAATTTTATGGTAGGAATTTCCGCCCCGTTAGTTTTGGCTCTGCAGGTCCTTAGTTTGTTTTGAATTAAATATTCAAATTTACGTATTCAAATTTATTTAAAGTTATTTAAATATGTTAATTAATAAATGACTCTTAATTAATCCACAATCCATGTCTCAGCGTCCTTACTCCGCCTCCGGGGGCAATCCCTATTTTGTAAAATGGTAGCAGCTTCAATGCAAAGCTACTGGAACACAAGCTTTTAGCCTATCATTTGAAATATTTTATGGGAACTTTTATGCATATATTTTACATACTGTACATAAAAATCTATGTTTCCAAACAGTGTTATATTTGCTAACTTTCTGGAGAACACTGAAAACAGAACACATGCTTACCAAATCATATGCCACTGTGCATGTGCTTACTTCTAGCAACTATGCCTCAATTTCCAGTTTGAAATGATGTTCTGAAAAGCTCTGTGCTCTTATTCCCATTTTCAATGTCACACAGTAGTCAATGTTATAACAAGGAAAGTTTTCGAGAGAAATCAAGGAGTACAGAATTTTTGAGAGGAATCAAGGAGTCTGCGGAGAGGGGCGGCATACAAATCTAATTAAAAAAAAAAGAATTAGAAAACCTACTATATGACCAGTTTCAAGCCTGCTGACCACAGTGTAATAGTTGCAGATAGTGGCACAGATGTCACAAACATTTCCTACTTGGATTGTTCACATGACAACAGTAAAGAAATTTGAAGATGATGTGAAAAAAACTAAAGCTGAATTTGAATGATTTAAAATAAACGACTTTTAATCTAAGAACATGGAAAACTATTACAAGAAATATCCACAGTCCAGTGTCACCCACAGCTGTTATAGCGAAAAAGTGGCATGCAGAGCCTTCTCTGCAGGCATGGCAGCCATCTCCCCAGCCCAGCTCCACCACGCATGTGTGCGTGCTTCCCAATGGCCAGCTGGTCTTCAGATCTCTGCCACAAATGTGGGGGGCACATATGCAGGAGGCACTTGCATTGCATTTTGGAAGTGTGGGCACAAGGCCGCCATCCCAAATTTGGGACTGGAAGGCCTCCTATACCAACCCGTGGTGAAATGGGATACATGTGCAGGAGATACTCACATTGAATTTTGGTGGTGCTTTGGGGGCTCACATAGTGGGTTCCTACTGATATGGTCGATGCCATCGTACTGGTAGTGAAAATTGAGCTCTGCGCGCAACTCCATGTCTCCGGTGGGCAGCAAGGTTTCGCTTCTGCGCATGTGCAGAAAGTAAAATCTCACAAGGGGATGCACACGTGCACAAGATTTTGGTGATTTTTTGCTTTCATGCATGTAGTGTTGGTTGTGACTTATACAGTGAGATTTTGCTTTTGTGCTTGCGCAGGAAGAAAAATCTCACGAAGGGACTTGTGTGTGAGAGAGATTTTTGACAATTTTTTTGCTTTCAAGCATGCGTGCAGCAAAAAAATTGTCAAAAATCTCTCTCTCACGCACGTCCCTTCATGAGATTTTTCTTCCTGCACATGCACAGAAGCAAAATCTCACTTGGACATGCGGAGACATGGAGTTGCGCACGTAACACACCGGTAGCAGCAGGAGTGGCCCCTCGCACCTGGGCACTCGGCACTGAAAAGGTTCACCATCACTAACCCACAGCAATATACTGACTCTAGAGTCAGAAATACCAAAGAAGAAGGAATCTCATCACCGGCTCAAGATTGACTTAGCCTTCCATCCTTCCGAGGTGGGTAAAATGAGGACGCGGATTGTGGGGGCAATATGCTGGCTCTGTTAAAAAAGTGCTATTGCTAATATGTTGTAAGCCGCCCTGAGTATAAGGAGAAGGGTGGCATAAAAATCAATCAAATAAATAAATAAATAAATAAATAAATAAATAAATAAATAAATAAATAAATAAATAAATAAATAAATAAATAAATAAATAAATAAATAAATAAATAAATAAATAAGCCCATTTCATCATCCAAATAAATCTCTGATATAGTCTAGATGCAGAAAAATTAACTTGAGGTAATCCAATAACTTTTGAAAGATTTGTATATCTACCAAAGGACATTCAGGAAAATTCACATCACTGTACTGCTTAGATATTCGTGCTGTGAAATGTAGAGTGTTGCTGAAACAATCCAAAGCGATTTACTTAGCTTTCTGCAAACTAACTTTCTAAATTGCAAGCATTTTGTTTTTAAGGTATTTGAGTGCAATCACTGAAGTTAAGTATTTGTAAATCACATTTATCTTAACAAAGACATTTAAATATGATTTCATTTGACTTTCCTAATGAAATTGATAATTAGAAAATGGATTGTATATTTTTCATTTTATTTGTATGCTGTGTATTCTCCCTTCCTAATACAAGAATATAATTTTTCCTATTCTTCTAATTATTAATTCTGGTATGATTTTGCCTCCTTTTCAAATAACCTGCAAATTAGAGCCTCTTCTCCTTTGAGTTAAGTATGCCCTCTCATGGTCAGAGACAATATTGCTGAAATAAACATGTTTGAATACATTTCCACCCCTTAAAGCAGGGGTGGGCAATTATTTTTTCCAGGGGGCCACATTAGAAATTGGGATGGTTGTAGAGGGCCGGACTAATATAATTAACTCAGGTATGACCAGGCATTCCTTCACCTGCTGAACTGGCTGAAGTACTGAGCACAAGCCTTCTGCCAAAGTACAACACGAGACCACCCTTATGGGACTCCCGGGTGGGAAAAGGCGGTGGCGGTGGTGGACTGAGAGAGCCCAGGTGACACCGACACCCTCACAGCCTCCAGCCTGCCCAGCTGAGGCCGGCGGTGAGGGGAAGAGAGTGAGCCTTCCCTGCCTGCGAGGAGCATCACCCGAGGAGCCACACCTAAGGAGCACTGCCACCCACCCACCGGCTCGGCCATGCCATCTCTGCCTCAGCCCGGGCTCCTCTCATGGCCAAGATGCAGGCTTGGAGGCACTGCCGGCAAGGAGCACGGCACGGGCATTGGCCATGTTTGTTGAGACGGCTTGCTGGCCGGTGTCTGTCTAAGCGAAGGGAGGCGGGTGGGTGGGTGAGGGAGTGTGTGGTGGCAGCGGTGAAGGCTGGGCAGTGGTACCCAGGATTGTGAGGTGAGTCCAGCAAGGCGAGTCTGGGCAAGTCTCCATTCGGACTACTCCCGGCGAGGACCAGCGCCGCACTCCCAGGGCAACTGAGCACTGGAAAAGTGGCCAGACGGCCAGGCCATGTTGCCCCCTCCCCTGACCCCTCACAGCCGGGCAGGGAGGTGAAGGGAGGGACGGACCCAGCGGGGACAACTGCCTGGCTCCTCTCACTCCTGGCAGGTGGGTGGCCGGCGTGAGCATAACAACTGATCCGCCGGCGGCCTGGTTAGACAGCAGATGGGCCAGATGTGGCCCGCGGGCCGCCCCTTGCCCAGGTCTGCTTTAAGGGTTGGGCCAAACCATAGTTCCCTCTAAGATGCGTACCATGCTGGAGCGCAGGCAAATCCTAAGGACAGCCCAGAGTTTTCCAAGCTGGTGCGGAGCCGGCGCGGTTTCTCCCCAACTGACAGCTGATCCGCTCCTCCCAAGCTGTCGGCGGGGGAGAAAGCTCCGGCTTCCTCGGCTCTGCCATTGGCCGCGCCCATCTCCCCTGCGACCTTCCATTCAAAGACAGAAGATTGGGGGGGCTGATGGAGGCCAACCCCCTTGCACTGATCAAGGCCACCCCACGGGTTTTCTTAAGTGCCAAGGGATGCCCTTCCACTTCCCCTCAGCTGCCGCCACACTTATCTGCCCCGGCTCTGATATACACCCACGCGGCGTTGGACTCAGCCCTGAGCTCTGCCTCCTCCCCAGCTGCCGTGCTGGGAACTGCCCTCTGGAGCCAGGGGCGACGGGCTTGGGCTCAGCCTCCTCCCCCGCCGCCGTGCTGGGAGCTGCCCCCTGGAGCTGGGGGTGACGGGCCCAGGTTCGGCCTACTCCGTCCTGAACTCCACCTCCTCCCCCGCCACCATGCTGGCCAGCAAAGTATCAAGGCTTCTGAGGTGAGCTGCGTGGCGGCGGCGGGAGGCAGAGCCAAGGGAAGGGCACGGAGCCAAGGGGAGGGCGCGGAGCCAAGGGGAGGGCGCGCCGGCCAGCAAAGCCAGCTTTCCGGGAAAACGGTGTGCTTTTCAAATGCACCTCTTTCCTGGACGGGGGGGGGGAGGCGGCCACCTCCCCCCCGCGGCACCAGGTTCAAGCCCTGCGCCAGTCAGCAAAGCCAGCTGCCTGCCGGAGAAGTGGAGAGAAAGAAAGAAAAGAGAAGGGAAAGAGAGGAAGGGAAAGAGAAGTGGAGAGGAAGGAAGGAGGGAGGGGAGGGAGGGAGGGAGGGAAGGAAGGGAGAGAAAAGGGAGAAAGAGGGAGAGGGAGAGTGAAAGAGAGGAAGGAAGGAAGAGAAAAATATATAGGGAGGGAGGGAGAAAGAGAGGGAGAGGGAGGGGAAGAGGGGAAGGAAGAGAGGGAGAGAGAAAGAAAATAAAAATCTAGTTTGAAACTAACTCAACTATTTAAGTGGCATTTTAATACTTAGCAGAGTTGCCCCATTCTGAGGTAACTGTTACAGACACACAGTATTTTATTTTGAAATTCTCTGAAGCAAAATATGGTGGGTTTTTTAAAAACCAAAATATCTTTACTGCAGATTAAGATCAGCAAAACAATATCAATCATCCAATTTCTTAATATGCTTTAATTTTCATATCTCTCAGCTGCGTAAAAACCTTTGGTAACATAATTTAAAGAAAAATAACAAATATCAAAAGAAAAACGCAGGCTACTGAAAAACAACATGGTTTCTTCCCTTTGGCAAGAGTGGTTGAAATTTGAGGAGGGATGATTGATTATTAAATATGGATTGACTATGGAATGATGGTAAAATATATATTTAGATGTTGTTTAATATTAGGATGTATTAATTTGTAAAATTGGATTAGAATTTTAGAACTATATAAAATTACATAGGTAAAATTAATGAAAGATACATAGGATAAGTAAGGGGTTTATGATACGTACTGTATGATTTTATGAGTTTGCATTATGAATTTAAAATATACTTGGAAATGTAGAAGATTGATGAAAGTTAATAATAATAAATGCCAAGTGCCTGAAAATTAATTGAGCTTGGAAATATTGAATGAAATTATAGAAAAGTAAATATGGAAATATATTAATTGATGCATTGGTGTTCAGATAGATTTTCATAGTATTATTAGATTACTATAACACTATGATAAATATTTAAGAAATGAAGATTTTAAAGCATGGATTTATTAATAGTTGTGTTTTTGGTTTTTCTGGTTGTTTTAGTTTTAATAGTAATAGATTTTGGTTTTGTTTTATTATTAATTTGTTTTATTAATTAATTATTAATTAATTAATTATTTTGACTTCTATGCCGCCCAGTCCCAAAGGGAGTGCTGCTCAGACACTATACTTTTCCGCCCACACTGAAAAAAATTTAGAGGGAACACTGGTCCAAACACCTCTTCACTGTTCTTAAATATTTAAATGCTGATATGTAAATGGTAGTTCTGGCACAAGTTCCAATGGATCTTCTCTGCCACAGCATCATATCTATGCTTGTAGTCAGTCTGTGGGATCTTTTTGCAGCAGCTGAGTATGTGATCGATTGTTTCATCTGTTTCTTTACAGAGTCTGCACTTTGGATCGTCTGTTGATTTTTCAATTCTGGCTTTGACAGCATTTGTTCTAATGGCCTGTTCTTGTGCCGCCAGTATTAGTCCTTCTGTATTATTATTATTATTATTATTATTATTATTATTATTATTATTATTAATTAGATTTGTATGCCACCCCTCTCCGAGAACTCGGGGTGGCTTATAAAGCCCTACATGGCATCGGACCAGATAACCTGCGGGGCCGCCTCCTGCTGCATAAGTTCTAGCAACTGGTTAGGTCCCACAGAGTCAGCCTTCTCCAGATCCTGTCAACTAGACAATGTTGCTTGATAGAGCCTAGGGGAGGAGCCTTCTCTGTAGGGGCTCCGGCCCTCTGGAATCAACTCCCTCCAGAGATTTGTACTGCCTCCTCCTCCTCGCCCTCCACAAGAGTCTGAAGACTCATCTATGTCGCCAGGCTTGGGACCATTAGACTCTAGCCCCCTGGCCGACAAATATAATGTATGCTAGTTGTGTGAATGGGAATGATTGATTTTTAATGTTACTGGGGTTTTAGATTAACTAGTTTAAATTAATTGGATTAGTATGTTTACATTTTTTCTTTATATGTTGTAAGCCACCCTGAGTCTTCGGAGAAGGGCAGCATACAAATCTAAATAATAATAATAATAATAATAATAATAATAATAATAATAATAATAATAATTATTATTATTATTATTATTATTATTATTATTATTGCCTAGACAACAAACAAATCAACAAACACTCAGCATTCCATGCAAACCACATGAGATAAGTCTAATTCATTCCTCCAAACACAACAATCATTGGAATTGTAAGTATGAACCTCATCTGTTTTGGATTATTTCAGAGGCTTTTATTCTTGTTTTGTGAAACTGGCATGTTGCAAAGAAAAAGGGGAGTTTTTGAGATCAATTTTACTTCCAGGAATGCCTTCAAGCAAGAAATGTCCCCCATAACTTTTCAATGAATACATAAATCATATCATCATCTCAAATCATCTCTGGACGTGTGCCAGTGTCCCATTAAAGAAAAAAAAAAGAGCAAGGTAAACTGGAGTGATGGAGGCATTTGAAAAGGTTGGAATTGTGGCAGGCAAACTTTCCTATGTTAAAATGCAGTTAAGTTGTTTTTTAATTGGCCGCACATTCCACAGCAACCATTTCTTAAAAAGAAAGTACCACTGTGGTAACTATTCATGAAAACATATACCATGCAACAAATTGTTTCACATACTCACCAGCCTAAGACCATTACACAAACAGGATAATAGGAGAGGCACAGAGACAGGGTTGCCAACAGACCTATTGTTGCCAGAGGTGAAGCAGGAAATGCCTCCCCTTCTTCTCTTAGAAACCCTGGGACCCCTTCCTACTCCTTGTAAATTTTTATGAAGAGAAAAATAAGGTGACCTTTAGCTGCTGTACATTTCATGTTGCCTTCCTTTGTGCTGTGATGCATTTGCTGGTCATTTGATACCTTCCTGGAAATTTCTTATTATGGAGACAAATTAATTCATCGCAGGAGTAATTCCTATATTAAAAATTCAGAATCTGAACAGAACAAACATTTTCTGTATCTGAAGAAGATGAAGAGTCAAAAGCAGAGGTGGGTTGTTCCCAGTTCGGACCGGTTCTATAGAACCAGGGGCAGGCCACCATTCCTGGTGATACCGGAATGGGCCAGGAGCTAACGGGCACACCCGGCATATGATTTCTGGGTTTTTAGCTTCTACGCATGCGCAGAAGCAAAAAGGCCTGGAAATAGGCCAAAATAAGGTAGATCACTGTCGCCACTGTTCCCGCTTCCCCCAATGATGGCCCAGCCACTGCTCACTTCACTGCCCCTGCTGCTTGCCTGGCTGCCACTTGCTTCACTGCCCCCGCCGCTTGCCTGACCACCACTCACTTTGCTGCCCCACCACTTGCCTGGCTGCTGGTTGCCTCGCTGCCTCCTCTGCCCGCCTGGCTGCCATTCTCTTCACTGGCCCCGCTGCTTGCCTGGTTGTCGCTCGCTTCGCTGCCCCTGCCACTTGCTTGGCCACTGCTCGCCTCACTACCCCCGCCTGTTACCTGGCTGCTGCTCACCTCGCTGCCTCCACCTGTTGCCTGGCCACTGTTCACTTCATTGCCCCTGCCACTTGCCTCACTGCCCCCGCTGCTTGCCTGGCCACCGCTTGCCTCACTGCCCCCGCCGCTTCCCTGGGCTCTGCTCGCTTCGCTGCCACCTAATTATATTTACTATTCAGAAGCAATTGTGCCAAGAGAACAAGGTCACTGGCAAACCAGGCTCTCACCAGAAAGCAATTGTATCCATAAGGTATCTAGGGAGGACCACCAGAAGGGCCTCACATAGGCATCTCAAAGCAGGCTGGAGCACTACAAAAATGTCAAGTAAAACTGTGGCATATGGCAAGGAGAGGAAGCTTTTTGGCTCACACAGAAGCTCTGGGAGGGAGTTTTTGGCTTCCAAAGAACCTCTGGGGGAATGGGGAGGGCGTTTTTACCCTCCCCTGGCTCCAGGGAAGCCTTTGGATGCTGTGGAGGGTGAAACATGAGCCGACTGGGCCCATCAGAAGTTGGGAAACAGGTTGTTTCCCATCAGAAGTTGGGAAACAGGTTGTTTCCAACCTCCAAAGGGCCACCAGGGGGTGGGAGAAGCTGTTTTTGCCTTTCCCAGGCATTGAATTATGGGTGTGGGCACTCGTGCATATGTAATAACGTACTCGCAGGCTCTTTCAGCACCTGAAGAAAAAAAGATTTGCCATCACTGGTATAGGGCATGGCACGATGAATAAATATTAGAAATAAAAGGTCTTAATGGTAAGAGAAGTAACAACAACCAGGAAGCAGACAAAGGCAGTTGCTGGGAAGAATGAACTAAAACAACATAAAGATCAAAAAAAAGAGAGAGAGAGAAGGAGAAAAGGAGAAGCAGCCTCAAGAGTGTTTTGGTTTCAGGCTAATTCAGATAATAATTGGAATAAATGATTGCTCAATGCATCTCTTTGTAAAAACACATCATCTTCTTTATTTCTCCTTGTTCTCTCATTCATACACCAGCTTTGCATGCAGTGCTTTCTTTTCTCATCTATATTTTTAGTAGTTAAGTAAATTATCTTGGTAGTAACATAAAAACATTCCACAAGTCATTCTAAAATTTATGGGCTAATCAGTGCTAGCCAGGAGTCATAAAAGCAGGTAATAAATCACATTTTTAAGATTTCACTCCGGAGCGTGTCGTGGACGCATCCATTTTGGGATTACAAGATTGAACGGAATCAGCTTCTGTTGATACCCGGGTGTGAGGTAATTGATTAATTAATTCCTCACTCTCTAATATCTCCTCCCTCTTTCTTCTAAGTGTATCTGATAATGTCTAAAATGGGGGATCCATCTATCTATCATCTCCCCCATTTGATTCATCTGAACTCATGTGTATGTCATTAGCTCTGTGGTCATCACTAACATTGCCATCTGTCTCTAAATCAGGTAAATTTATGATATCTAAATCACCCTCCTCCTCCGAATCTGAACATTCCTCAGGCTGCAAGGGAGTATACGCAACACCATTCCTCCCCTTCCTTGGTGGATAAATGGGTTTGGGTTTAGAAGGAAAATGAACATTAAAGTCAAAAAGTAATTCAGGAGCTTCAAAGTCCTTAGCATCCATCCATACAGTGTTATCAGGGCCACCTCCTGACCATTCCACCAGGTACTGGAAACGGTAGTCAAGCCAATGAGAGTCTTGGATGCCAGTAATATTCAAGTGGGACACTGAAACGTGAAGTCTGAGTGCAGGGTGTGGAGAAGCAGGAACAGCAGGAGCTGGAACTGGCGGGCAAAGTGGAGAGCCAGGTGACACTGGAACAAGTAGTGAGCGGTGAAAAACGGGATGCACACACATGGAAGTGGACAATGTCAAACGGTAGGTAACTGGTAATTTCAACAGGAAAAAGGCCAACAAAACATTGGTCAAGCTTGCAGTGATGTTCAGAAGAAAGGTATTTGGTAGAAAGCCAAACTTGATCACCAATGGTCAATGGGGGAATGTCTTTGCAGGAACAATCCGCAAAACGTTTGTAGTCTTCCTTGGCTTGAATCAAAGAATGCTGGATGAGTTGGTGAATGGCACGTAACTCAGTAAGAAATCCGTCGGCAAGTGGAACTGGAGAATCAGAGGGAGTAAGTGGAAACAGTCAGGGATGGAACCCGTAATTAGCGCAGAACGGTGTGGTCTGCGTTAAGGTATGTGTAGAAAAAGTTCTTTTCCCCAAATGATATAGTTGCATTCAACAGGTTTTAATTTTCTGGAATAATAGGCACAGGGAAATAAAGGTCCGCTGTTGTGGCGTTGTTGAAGAAGTACAGCCCCCACTCCAACATCAGAGGTGCCAGCTTCTATGATAAATGGATGAGCGGGATTTGGGTATTGGAGAATAGGTTCTTGCATGAAAGCTTTTTTGAGGTTGAGAAAAGATTAAGATTTATTAGATTTGTATGCCGCCCCTCTCCGAAGACTTGGAGCTTGTTGCTCTCTAATGCCCCATTGAAATAGAACTCCTTTCTGGAGAAGACGGGTGAGGGGCACGGTCAAGATGGCGAAGTTGGGAATGAAGGTTCGGTAGTAATTGACAAATCCCCCAAATCGTTGGACACCTTTGGCTCGAGCTGGAGGTTGCCAAGTTTGCAATGCATTGAGTTTTCCGGTGTCCATGGTGATGCCTTGGGAGGAAATGACATGTCCTAAGAAGTCAATGGAAGTTTGAAAAAATTGGCATTTTTCTAACTTGGCATAAAGATGATGTTGTAGGAGGTGCTGGAGTACTTGTCGTAAGCGATGTAGGTGGGTCTCTTTAGAAGGAGAGTATATCAAAATGTCATCAATGTAGATGACCATGAAGTGGCCAATAAAGTCTGAAAATATCATTCATGAAATGTTGAAATACTGCTGGTGCATTGGTGAGTCCAAAAGGCATGACAGTGAATTCAAAATGGCTGTAGTGGGTGCCAAAGGCAGTCTTCCATTCGTCACCTTCGCAGATGTGAATGAGGTTGTAAGCGCCTCGCAAATCGATTTTGCTGAAGATGGTTGTTCTATGAAGGTGCTCCATGAATTCGGAGATCAAAGGTAGAGGGTAGCAGCTATGAACAGTAATGGAATTGAGTTTATGATAATCACAGCAGAGTCTTAGGTATCCAATTTTCTTTTTGACAAAAGGTACTGGAGCGTAGTGGTGAAGAGGAGGGTCAGATGAAGCCTCTGGCCAGGTTCTTGTTAAGAAAGTCTTTTAAGGCAGTCAATTCGGGTTGAGACGTTGAGTAGAGGCATCCCCCAGAAAGTTTGGCATTGGGTAATAGGTCAATGGCACAGTCATAAGATCGGTGTGTGTGTGGGTAATTGGTCTGCGTCTTTTTCGTCGAAAATGTCGGCAAAGTCGGAAATGTCTGGTGGGAGCGTACTGGCGAGCTGGATGAGAAGTTGAGTGGTAAAGGGTGGAAATACAATTTTAGGACCACACGATGTGGGGTCGTGGGTTTTGAGCCATGCTAAGCCAAGGACTATAGGAAAGTGGAGATTTTTGGTCACATAAAACTGAATAGATTCTTCGTGGTGCACGATGGTTAAGGTGATTGGTTGGGTCTGAAATTTGATTGGTCCAGACAAGAGAACACGGCCGTCGATAGTTTCAACAACAATAGTGTGTATAAAATTGAAATTTTCCTACCTACCTGCATGGGGAAAAGAGCTCAAGCAGGTCAAAGGAATTCCTGATTGTGGGAACGCGGGAACTAGTGTCTTGGAATGTGCGTGCGAAAAGCATAGACCTTGAGCATGACACGTATGATGACCCAGTTTCTCTAGCAACATTCTCCTTCCCAGCACTCTTGTCTTGCCTTCTTTGCTGCTAGCCTAAGAAAAGTGCAAACGTTATATATCACGAGGTGGGCTGATGGGACCTTTCTCTCGCTCTCGCTTTCTTTTTCTCATGAATCAGCACTTTGAAATGTAGCCCAGGTTGTGTGATTTTTATTGGATATATTTTGTACACTTAATACGTTATGAATTTGAATTGGTGTAACAGACCCATGTGAAATGTAGCATCGTAGAAGCCTGCATTTCTGTGTCTGCTTTCAATAAAAGGGTCATCCTGAATTGAATCTAGGTTGTCTCACCAAGGAGAAAAAGTTGTTTTCAAGTTTCTTGTCCGAGGTTTTTTCTCTCAATTGGATTTATTTATTTTATTTTATTTATTTTATTTTATTTATTTTATTTTATTTATTTATTTATTTTGTGACTAACGCGCAGTCAGTTGCCAGCTGCGAGCCTCCGTGGGCTTTGTGGGAAATTCTAGACAAGCATCAAGACCAACAACCAGAGGTAAGGAATATTTTGGTCTATAACATCACCACTTCAGAGAGTTGTGCTAGCAGAAGGGGTCCTGGGAACATAGCAGCCACCTCTACCATCATTGACATCAATGACTAAACTCAGGAAAAAACCCTGGAAATTCAGGTGCTGGACTGGAGGGTTTTGTAGCAGTTCCTGCCCATCCTATTCCTAGTGATGCAGAGATGAATTTGAGAATGTGGAGTGGAGATCTGTTTCTGAGCCAGGAAGATGACAAGGAGTTGAAAGTGAAAAATATTCAAACAGGTTTTAATAGTTTATCATTTATTATTTTTAAAAATGCCTCCATACTAGTCTTTTCTAAGAACACCACAAAAAGGTCTCTCCCTCTGGGTAATCATTCCTTTGCTTTGCCCTGATAATTTCTGTTCTTCCAGCTTGTTCATAGCTGGCAAAATGGCAATGCCAGAAAGTGAGACTTCAGTCCTTACTGTGTGTTGTCCTCCAACTTCTTTTTTCTTTGCTCCCAAGGGAAAAGCCCACAACTGAGGTGATCATGCCAAGTAGGAGGGAATCTGCATAGTCCCTCCCAACAGCCACATTGTTGAGGGAAAATATCTCTGGAGGATCTAACTCAGGTCACATCAGGGTTGGATTGCCTGAATGATGTGAGGTCCCAGAAGTTCCCAACTGCCTCCATCTTCTGTTACACTCAAACTGTTTCAATCAAAGAGATTTATTCCCCGTTCCCTTCCTAGTCAGCTGAATGCAAATTCCTCATTCATTGGGATCGGCTTGATTTTGTTCTTGGGCAGCAGATCACACCATAGTAATCCCTTCTTTTTATTTAGGAGACTAATGTGGACACCCATCTTATGCCCAACATTCCTGGGCGGGTCAGTGCTTAAGAATAAAATATAAAAGCCAACAAAATGATAGCAATCACAAACCGTGCAGCGTATCATACCAACAAAATCATTCTCCCTCCACACCTTCTGAACTCTAGTCTCAACTTACCCCATACGTTACAGGAAGAACCAACTGTTTGACGAGTCCATTTCACCCAATAAGGGGATGAAGGGGGGATGCTGAATGTCATAGAAAATCCTCTTACCACTTGGCAGGGGCAGCTATGGTCTCACTGGGTGATGTCTAAGCGAGGGGACCCGGAGACACCCATTCTTATCTGTCTCAGACAGAGAGAGGCCTTGCAAGTATCCTGGCTCTGTGCTATTCATGGTTTGAAAAGTGACGACCTTATTTTAAACCTGAGAAAAAACCCAAAAGTCCATGCAGCATGATAGCCAAAGGAAGACTCGATATACAGCCCATTACATGAGTGCAATTATGAAGGGACCAAGTAGTGAGGGACCATGAACAAATGGGAGGAGGTGACTCTGTGCCAAGCCAGCTAGCCACAGATAAACAACTGCTCCTCCAGCAGCAGTTGTGAGTCCAGAGCAGGGATGGGTCCCTCCTAGCTTGGACCGGTTCACCCAAACCGATAGCGACCCACTGGTGATGTCATGATGATGTTAATGAACCGGATTGGTCAGTGTCGGTCCATGGGCACAGCCCTCGTTTTATTTTTTATTTTTATTTTCTTCTGAGCATGTGGAGAAGCCCAGTTTCCAGCACTGTGTATGCCGTCACCATCTCGAGGAAGCGAACCAGTGGCAAGTTAGAACCCGCCCCTGCTTGGGTCCCCTCAACTTTTCAGTCCCAGAAAGTGGCTGAAAAATGCCCTTCTCCTGCTTTGCAGCCATGCACCATTTTCTGTCCTTGCCTCCTTCCTGTTTTTATTTGGTTTTCCCTCTCACTCTGAAAGCAAAAGGAAGTGAGAGAGGAAAGTGGGGAAGAAGGCACCGTTCCCCGTAAGCTGCGCGCGTGAGCATGCGCGTGCCCCAAAATACCCCCGCACACCCTTTTCCATGGGCGCAAGCTCCCCATCCCCCTGCCAGCCTGCCGGGGGGGCGGGGACGGAGAGGTGCCAACAGTAGAAGGAAAGGGAGCCGCGGCATCCCCTGCCTCCCCATCGTGCCTCCCGCCCCCGCGTGCCCCTGGCCTCTTGGCGCTGCCCCCACTCGCCCGATCCGCCCCCTCTCCTCCTCTTCCAAGAAAAGCGCGGAGGCTGCCTGCTTGAGCCTCATGACAGCCGCTTCGCCCTGCCTGTCTCCGTTGTGTTTTCAGGGGGGAGTGGCGGGAAAGCCCTGTGCCGGCCAGGAAAGCCAGCTTTCCAGGAAAGCAGCGTGCCTTTTAAACACGCTGCTTTCCTGCACCTCTTTCCTGGGGGAGAGTGGCCTCCTCCCCCCCCCCGCTCAGGAAAGAGTTGCAGGAAAGCAGCGCATTTGAAAAGTGCGCTGCTTTGCCGGAAAGCCGGCTTTTATATTCTTACTCTTTTCCCTTAATATCTTCTCTAAATTTGTTTCTTGTTTGAGGAATATTTCTTTATTTTCCCTTTTACTTAAATACGTACTTATTGAGTTAACTTGTAACCAATTTTGTTGTCCAAGGCATCTCTCTATTTCATTTCTATTGATCCTTCCATCCTTTTCATATAACTGTTCAATTCTCTGTATACCTTTTTCCTTTAATTTCCATATTATCTTTGTGAGGTTACTTTCTTTCTTTATATTTATCACATGCAGCGTCGCTAATTTAGAATTTGTCATTTTTAATTTGCCTTGCCATTTCATCCAACTTTCTATAATCGCTTTAGTTGGATCTATTAATCTATTTATTTCTATCTTGTTCCATTTCCTAAATAATAATTCTTGATTCTTAATGTCATTAATTCCTTTCTCTAATTCTACTCATGGTTTCTCTTCTAATAATTGTAATTCCATTAATCTATCTATTTGATATGCATCCCTGTAATACTCCAAACTTGGATTTCCCCAACCTCCCTCGCCTTCCGTGGCTATCAGCCATTTTTTTTAATTCTTGGTCTTTTATTACCTTCTATCCAAGCATTTAATTTAGTATCCCATTCTTTTAATTTCCTTATTGGGAAGGTTCCATGCATTACCTGTAAAATGTATAACATTTTTGAGATAATCATCATTTTTAATGCTCTTACTCTAGCCAATCTTCTCAAATTTTTATTTCCCCAATTCTTAATTTGTTTCTGAATTTTTTTCCATATTAAATTATAATTAAATTCCACCATATTTTCTGGGTTCTTTAATAATCAAACTCCTAAATATTTCATTTTCTTATTCCCCCGTTTTAAACCTGATACCTTCCGTATATCAATTTGTTCTTTAGGCCCGGTATTTAAACAAATAATTTCTGATTTTTCCATATTTATTTTTAACCCTGATTGGTCTTTAAATTCCTGAAGTATTACAATCATTCTCTTAATCATATCTACTGGTGTCTCTGTAATTATTATAGCATCATCTGCAAATAGATTTAATTTTAATTCCATATTCCCTATTTGATATCCCTTCCATTGTTTGTCTTTTCTAATTTTATTAGCTAATGTTTTAATTGCCATCACGAAAAGCATCAGGGATAGGGGGCATCCTTGCTTGGTTCCATTATTTATTTCTATCTTCTCCGTTCTATTTCCATTCACTCTAACATAGGCTATATTTTCCTTATATATTTCTTTTATTACTTGACAAAATGTTTCCCCATATTCAGGCTATTACATAATTGAAATAAATAGTCATGATTTATTTTGTCAAAAGCTTTATAAACATCTAACTTTAATAGTCCCATTTTCCTTTTAGTTCTAGTAGCATGGTGCAGCACATTCACTATATTTCTAATAGGTTCATATATTCTTCTTCCTTTTATAAATCCATACTGATCCTTTCCAATTATTCTTGGTAGTATATTTTCCAATCTGTTTGCTAAAATTTTCATCAAAATTTTATAATCCTGATTTAGTAGACTAATTGGGCAGTAGGAACCGGGTTCTTTTAAATCTCGATCTGGTTTAGGAATTGTTACAATTTTGGAGTTCTTCCATGTTTGTGGAACATCTAATGTTGTGAGGACATTATTATACAATCTCTCCAAATGTCTTTGTAAGTTTTAACAAATCATTCCATTCTTTATTTCTTGTTATTCTTAAATCTTCTCTTATTAATTCTATTTCCCTTATTCTTTTTTCCCTTTCCATTCCCCAACTTTTTTTAATATAAGACTCCATACTGATTAAATTACCCCTAATAACTGCTTTCTTCGTGTCCCAGATAACTGATTGCCTCATTTCACCATTTTCATTTATATTATAAAATTCCTGAATATCTCTCTGAATTTTCCCCCTATTTTTTTCACTTACTGAAACAATTGTGTTATATCTCCAAATTCTTTGTCTACTAATGGAGTCTATTTTTATAACTGCTGTTATGGGTGCATGGTCAGATATCCAATTACTCTTAATTTCTGCTTTTTTTATTTGAATATTTCCTGTTTTATTCATAAATATATAGTCAATACAACTAAACTTATTATGTCTTACAGAATATGTTCCTCTATTTAAATTATCAGCATGTAGGTCTGTCATATTTAACCTATTTAAATTTAGTTGTTTCTTTTCTTTGTTGTTAGCCATTATTTCTACATTGAAATCCCCAGCATATATCACCATCCCTTCTGAAAATAAATCCAATTTACGTTTTGCATTCATACTAAATTGGTTAGCATTTACATTTGGAGCATATATTACCGCAAGTGTTATTGTAATTTGGTTTATTTTTCCTTTTACAAATAATAATCTTCCTTCTTTGTCTCCTTTTGTTTGTATCACCTGAAATGGGTTCCTTTCATTTATTAATATAGCTACCCCCCTACTGTTTATTTTTCCTCTAGATTTGAAAATACCTTTCCATTCATTACTGTCAATCAGTTTATCCGTTCTTTTCCGTCTCTTATGGGTTTCAGTAAGAAATAAAAAATTGACATGATTTTCTTTCACTAATTTCAATAGTCTGTGCCTTTTTAGAGGCGATGCAAGACCGTTTATATTTAATGCCATAATTGTTCGATCACTCATAGTATTTCCATTTAACGTTTTTCCCTCCTGTAACCCAGAGTTCTATTAAATTCTTCATTTTTATAAAAGAATTTTCCCACCCAGGTGCCTCCCCCCGAATTTCTCTCACAATGAGAGAAAAGCGGGGGGGAAATCCGCTGTTTTGATCAGGCACCACTGGGGGCACGATTCCACCAAAACTGTTGCTCTCCCCCTAACACCCTTTCTTTAAAAAAGGAAATAAAACCCCACATTCCCCTCCCCAAGTCTCCCTTAATTTGATTAAAATTAAAACAAATATTAAATTAAATCAGGATCAAACCTTTTTCTTAATATATAAAACAATCAAAACAAAAATATTTTACAAACATTTCATTTCTTTTTTTGCCTCGTAACTCTTGCCTCCATTTTGGAAGAATCTGGTGCTTCTTTCTCTTTCTCCAAAAGAGCTTGCCTTTTCAATTAGAACTCCTTAATGGGGAATGTTGATTGCAAAAGTTCAAAAAGATTTTTAACCCCCTCTCCTCCTCTTGCACCCCCCTCTTCAATCGCCTCTGTTGCTTTTTCTGCCTGTTGCTTTAAATCCGGATTCAAACCAAGTTTTCCCAGCATTTCCTTCCCTTCCTCCAACGACTTTGCTCGGTACATTTTCCCCTCTCGAAAGACCATTATAATTGCCGGATATTGCCAGCTGTAACGAATGTTTCCCTTAAACAAAGCTTCTGCTATCAGATGCATCTGGCTCCTAGCTTCCAGATTACAAAGTTTTAGCTTTTTACTTAGTCCAGTTTATTTGAGACTCCAAGAGGTTCAATGGGGTTTAAAATCCAAAGTTTATTTTTTTCATTTGAGGAGCATTCAGAGTTCAGCGGAGCGTCTACACCAGTGATGGCGAACCTATGACACGCGTGTCAGCACTGACATGCGTAGCCATTTTCAGTGACATGCGGCCACTAAGGAAGTCAGGTGTCCATTTTTCCAGAGGAAGAAATATCGTCGCTTCGTGTTCTCTTTCATTGAGTGAGCCGATTCTTTCCATTACAATGAAACCTGTTCCTTCCAAAGAGCCCCTTCCGGGAATGGAGCTGGGCCGAAGGGGTTTTTCTACTCGTTTCCGAGGGAGCAATACTGCGGTTTGTCCAGCAGATGGCATTACGATCCCATTCATCGCTCGCGCAGAAAATGGGTCTTCTAAGAACGAAGTCGCCGCCTTTTGTCTTACTGTCTCTCGGGGATCGTTAAGTCTCCACCATCAGACATTATGGGGAACGCGCGGCTTCCCAATGTTTGGGGGTGGGTAGGTGAAAGAGGGCCGTCAGATGTTGCACAAAATGTGGGACTTCTCGAGATCCAGGTCGACCTCGACCGGATTTTAAATCTTCGAACCAACTGCGGTTCAGAAATTTCAAACATGGAGGGATTTGGGGCGCCCGCGCGTGGGGGGGGGACGTTCCCGTAGCTCTTCCATTCGCTCTTCCGGATGAAGCTCCCCCTCCCTCTGTTCGATTTTCTATGCCAGGAATTGGGCAACGGAGGCAACTGGCGGAGCGGCCTTTGCTTTCTTCCCGCAGCTTCAGCTGGGCACAGGCTGGAGAGGGCCTTGCTCCTTGGGCTATTCCCGCTTCTCACCGGAAAGAGAGAGGCTGGGCTGCCCACCCTTTTCAAAGCCCATGGGATCTTTCTTTCTTTCTTCTTTTTTCTTTCTTTCATTCTCTCTTTTTCTCTTTCTTTCTCTCTCTCTCTCCTTCCTTCTCTCTCTGTCTCTTTCTTTCTGTCTTCCTACCATCTTTCTTTCTTTCCTTGTTTCTCTCTCTTTCTCTCTCTCCCACTTTGTTTCTTTCTATCTTCCTTCCTTCTTACCTTTCTTTTTTCTCTCTCTCCTTCCTTCCTTCTTTTTCTTTCTTTCCTTCCTTACTTCTTTTTTTCTCTTTCATTCTCTCTTCCGTCCCTCCCTCCTTCATTTTTTCCATCTCTCTCTCTTTTTCTTTCTATCTAACTTCTTACCATCTTTCTTTCTTTCCTTTCTTTCTCTCCCTCTTTCTCTCTCCCTCTTTCTTTCTGTCTTCCTTCCTTCTTACCATTCTTTCTCTCTCTCTCCTTCCTTCCTCCCTTCCTTCCTTTTCCCCTCTGCTCCCTCCCTTCCTCCTTTCGTCTCCTCCTTCCCTCCCGTCATTTCCCTTTTTTTGAAGTTTGCTCTTTGCTTGCTTTTTCTGTCAAACCGTTGCAAGGATATCTGTCTCAGGCTTCTGGAAATAACCTGCAATTCACGTGAGAATTCGCCGTTTCAGTGAGTCTTTGGGGCAAGGGCGCCCCTCCCTCTCCTGCAGGAGTTTTTTTTTTTTTTTAAAGAGTCCGGGGACTATTCCACAAAGTGAAAATAAGACTCGGAGAAGCTTGTTTGTTGACTTGAGGTCAAAGCTTGAGAATGAAGAAAGGTGTCGCTTGGAGAATCAAGAGGAGTGCCACTATGAACGGGAAATTTGGAGTGCCTGGAATCGGTTACCAGACACTTTTAGCACAAAATTATGTTTTTTTCCTCAAGGTGACACACCACCCGAGTTATGCTCGGTTTTTTGGCGAATTTTGACACAATAAGCTCAAAAGGTTGCCCATCACTGGTCTACAAGCCTCGACGCAAACGGAAATACCTCAACTTTTCTTCAAGCTCCTGATAAATTTCAGTTTTTTCTTCGCAAAGTTTCTTATTTTCTTTAAAAAGTTCATTAATTTTTATTTGTAATTCTTCTTTTTCATTCTGTAGTTTTGAAATTTCCATTGTGTTCCTGCAAATCATGAAGACCAGAGAGAAATTAGCCCCCAGGGTTTTTTTAAACTTGAATTATCAACCTTTTTATTCAATTTTTATTAAATACACATTAAAAATACCTTATGAAATTATGAATGTCACACAGACAGGGTGAACTTAATAGGATTGTGCAAAGATTTGATGAACTATGTGAAGACTTACGAGCCTTTCCTCTGTAGTTTCTGGTGGCTATCTAAAAATTTCTCACCTGTCATGTTCTCGGCAGAGCTCCTCATTTTTATCAATATTTTCAATTTTTTGGAATGTGGCTTTCTCCATTTCCATTTTCATTTGTTCTTTTTCTGTTGTAATTTTTTCTATTACTGCCATTTTCCTGTAAAATATAAGGACCAGAGAGATATTAGCCCTCTTGCAATATAGAGGCGGGAGGAGTGGAGGAGCCCATATCTAGGGTGGCACAGGGCCAGAATATCCCGGTTTTGCTGGGGAGAGGCAGATATGTTGGGAGACATAGGGTAGGCTGCTCTCGGGGAACAAGAGCTCGCTGCTTGAAAGCAATCCCTTGTTCCGGCACCATGAGCTTAGCTCGGGGTACTGGCGACAAGCGAATCTCGAACCATAGGCTCAGGCTGTTGATATTCAATGCCAGGTCAGTTGTAAATAAAGCCCCCCTCATCCAGGATTTACTCCTAGATGAGGAGGCTGACCTGACATGTGTTACTGAGATCTGGCTGGGCCCAGAAGGAGGAGTCCCTCTCTCTGAAATGTGCCCAGCTGGGTTGCAGGTGTGGCACCAGCCACGACCCCAGGGAAGGTGGGATGAGTGGCTATTATAGCGAAAAAGACCTTCAGCCTACGCAGGCTCGCTGCTCCTGAGATTACGGGTTGTGAGTCCCTCTTTGTGAAGTTGAACCTAGGGGTTCAGGTGGGCTTGTTGCTCATGTACCTGCCTCCCAGCTGCGTGTCAACAGCCCTGCCTGTGCTACTCGAGGAGGTAGCTGGGCTGGCAGTGGAGTTCCCCAAGCTTATTGTCTTGGTGGACATTAACCTGTTGCTCGGAGAATCCTCTGGATTGGTGCAGGAGTTTTTGGCCACCATGGCAACCATGGACCTGACCGAAGTAATTTAGGGTGCAACTCATGAGGGGGGCATGCTCCTCATGTCACATGGTATTCCCCACAGAGCAGTTGAGCAATGATCTGAAATTAAGGGTCTTAAATATGTTGCCTTTGTCATGGTCAGATCATTTTCTGCTACGGCTTGATTTCAAGGCTTCAATCTTCCTCTGCAGGGAGATGGAACTGATTAGGGGATTCCTTCCCAGGCACCTGATGGACCCAGAAAGCTTTCAGAGGATACTTCCATCTGCTGGTCCATTACTCTGGGGGGGAAAGAACATCATCTTTCAGCTGTGGCAGGGGGCACGTTTGCCTGGTGCACCAGTTGCGGCCTTATTTGGACCGGGAGTCTCTACTCACAGTCGCTCATGCCTTTATCACCTTGAGATTCAACTACTGCAATGCTCTCTACATGGGGCTACCTTTGAAGAAAGAGTGTTTGGAAAATTAAAATTGTGCAAAATGTGGCCGTGCAAATGGTCATGGGCATTCCTAGACATGCCCCTCTTTCTCCAACACTACATGGATTGCATTGTTTGCTGATTGGTTTCTGGACACAATTAGTGTTGGTAATGACCTATAAAGCCAAACATGGCATCGGTACTTGGCGGTAATTTTCCTGTAAAATATCAAGAGCAGAGTGAAGTTAGCCCCCTTAGGTTTTTTTACTCAAATTGTAAAACTTGTTTAAAATTAAAACTAATTGAAATATTGAAGAAACGATGAGAAAGTCAGGGTTGCTATCTAAAATTTTCTCACCTCCTCAACTTTTCTTCAAAGTTTTCACAAATTTCATTTTTTTCTTGGGAAAGTTTCTTATTTTCCTTAAGAAGTTCATTTATTTTTATTTCTAATTCATTTTTTTCAGTCAGCAGGTTAGAAATGTCCTTTGTCTTCCTGCAAATAATGAAGACCAGAGAGAAATTAGCCCCCAGGGTTTTTTTTAACTTGAATTATCAACCTTTTTATTCAATTTTTATTAAATACACATTAAAAATACCTTATGAAATTATGAATGTCATACAGACAGGGTGAACTTAAGAGGATTGTGCAAAGATTTGATGAACTATGTGAAGACTTACATATATCTCTGCTCCCTCACTCTCTTCAAATCAGCATCTGATCTTTGCGCTTTTGTGTGAACAATCTAGAAAAGCCAAAATAGATCATAAGTCAGGAATATATTTCCGTAGCAGCCCACTTGCTACCCCTCACTACCCAATTAGTCACACTGGGCTTTCCCCCCTCTTTTTATTATATGAACTATGTCTCAGTCATGCACACTCAACAGGTTCCTTATGTACTAGATTGCTTACCTGATGGGAACGCAACTTTATGCTGGACTAGAAAAAAAAATAGTCTTAGTTAATTTCTTTAGGAAATGTAAAACACAGTGGTTCAAAACAATTATGAATCATCTAAATTTTATTTCACTGCTATTGGTATTGTATGTGGCCAAGGAAACTAGCTAATGTAGCAAAGAAGGAACCGACCAAGAATTAGCATCAGCTCTGATAATTGCCATTCTTTTACAGAAATTACAAATAAACTAGTCTGTATAGATGTGTGTATGGATTTCATATATGCAATAGAAATATAAAGCGAACATATATACTACATAAAATATGCTGCACATGCATTATTAACCATTACCAATTGTGAAAAAATCATTTATTTTCATTTTTCGCATAATTATATTCTAAGGTGAGCTACAAGTATACATTATATACCTCAGCATGTCTTTGTGCCAGAAGACGATGTCTTGAACTTTCTCCTTCCGGAGACAAAATACCCTATTTTAAAAAAGCAAATTGACAGTGATTAAAGAAACTAATTTTTCTATCAACAATTCTAAATGACTTGGGTTGATGTTAAACATCGTTTCCTCTTCAAATCTGGGGTACCAACTATATCTCTGCCATCTAATCTTTGACACATGCCTGGAAATTCACACTACTGAAAAAAATAACATTTTACTATTCTTCCAAAACTGAAGAAACTTCTTGGATTACGGTCTAAAAATTTTCAAAAAAAAACCAAGCAAAGAAAAAGGAAAGTCCAGTTTCTTCTCGGTTGGATGAGTTCCTGCTGTTTTCCTAACAAGATTTTTCAGAAGTGGTTTGGTGTTGCCTCCTTTCTAGGGGAAGAAAAGGTGACTGGGTCAGGGTCACCCACTTGGCTTTGTGCCTAAAGTGGGGCAAGGAATGTCGGTCTCTGCGTGCGCAGGGTGATGCCTTAACCACGATACCAAACTGGCTTTCTTTGGTTGCTAATGCAAGCTAACTATGTATTTCAAAGGTCAAAACAAAAACCTAAACGGTCAACTGAGGATAAACAGAAATCACAATTCATATTCTATCTGTCTGTCTATCTGTGTTTCTCCAACTACCTACTGTTCTTTCTATCTATATGTCTGTCTGACTGACTGTCTGTATCTATCTATCTATCTATCTATCTATCTATCTATCTATCTATCCTATCTATCTATCTATCTATCTATCTATCTATCTATCTATCTATCCTATCTATCTACCCCTACCTAGCTACCTAACTACCTGCCTAAAATTTCTATATGTTCCATCACACATTTACTGTGACAGCGTATGAACAAATGTTTTCTCTTACCTCCTTTTGGAGATGTTTCATCTTTTCTCTTGATTTTGTCAACAAATTGTTTTCCATTTCAAAATCAGTAATGGAAACTAGAAGACAAAGTAATAGGTGAGAATGCAGAACAGCCTTGACATTTTTATTTCCAAAATTGGAATCTAAACTTGAGAGAGAGAGTCCAGAATAGCACATAATTTTAAAATTATATTTGCCCTCTAATTCCTCTACTCTAATCCTTTAGGTAAGGTGACCAGATGTCCCACTTTTGGGCAGGACAGTCCCAATTTTTAACAATTTGTCCCACATCCTGCAGCATTTTAAAAAAGTCGTGATTATTTTTTTTTTACTTCCAACTTGACATCGCATCATGGCAGGGCAGCCTCCAGTGAACTCAAGGGCTGTTCTCTGCTTTTGAGCTTTTTTGGTTGCAGCTTGGAGAGCCTCCACAACTTAAAGAAGAACTTCTTGTGTATCTGTGGCATTAAGGTGATCCCCCAGAGAGCGAGAAATACCCTCAGGACCACAGCTGATGCAGCTGCCTGACACTTAAAAGGGAAGCAAGAAATAACAGCCAAAATAAGCCAAATAAGGGACTAAAACGGATGGGGATTGCAGATTTGTGGAAAGGTTCGGAGTGAGAGGTGGTAATAGTAGAATGACTTGGAGAGAGGAGCCCTTGATGCTGTCTGGTTGGATTGATTTGATTGTACAGTATTTGATTTGATTGGGAGTTCCAAGGGGCAACGCAGCAGTCATTGCATTTCATCAGGAACAGTGAGTACTTGAAAGATGGGTGAGGAGAAAGAGTTGAAGTGGCGGACGGGTGATTGGAGATCAGAAATCAGAGCTCGGAGATAGGAGACCAGCCACAGACTCCCTCCTCCTAATACCAGATTTAGACCTACTTGGGAATCATTCCGGATGAGGTGTTTGAATAGCAAAGGGCAAGGTGGTGTTTTTGAATGTACAGTATATGAAGTTTTGTGCAAGTTGAAAGAACAGAAGACTTAGAGGTGACTAGGCAAACTGGAAGCCCCACGCTGAAAATCAAAGTAGTATCACCAGCTCAGCGGGTTTATTAATTTGGATATAAACTGATTAGAACTATAAGCAACTTGATGACCAATAAGGAACATTGTTGAATTAATTTAGGATTGGGTCAGACTGATACATTAATTAGAAGACAATTGGGTTCTTAACTAACTTAATAACATTAAGAGTTCAAAACTGATCTTATTTAATAATCAATGTAAAACTGTCTAGGTATATCCTAATTCCTATTTGTCTCTTTCCTCTTCTGATATTCATTTACAATTGATTCCATATTAAATATAGAATTAATATAAATACTGATCAAACCTGATTAATCAAAATTACTTAACTATTTATTGGCTACTTTAATTAACATTGCTTTGTAAATGAACTGTCATTGATTGATTTACTTTATTACCTACTATAGTGATAGATTGCTTGCTTGTTATTATTATTAATTATTAGATCTTTAATTTTTAATTACATTACCTATTCAATATTTGAGAGGCAGAGATATTAATAGACAAACCTGACACATAGCAACTCTTTTTTGAAATAGTTTAAATAAATATAATAGAAGTATATGGTTAATTGGAGTTATATTCTGGAAATATTTAAAATATTTAATTTAAAACTGGCTTTTTGCCAGTTTTGTATTGGAATGTAGTAAAATGTCGATGTCTTCAGCGACTACATTCCAATCCATGGTAAGGATGCAGCAATCAATCAATCAAAATTATGAAAAGATGACAGAAAACATGGAAGATATGAGGGGTAATATTAAAAGAGTAGAGGATAGAATAGTCAAAATGGATGGGAAAATAGAGTCTATTCAATAAACATTATCAAAGAATGAGCCAAAAATAAAAGAAATAGAAGAGAAGAGTGAAAAGATGGAGGCAAAAATGCAAGAAACAGAAACTAACAGGATGACAACTATTAAAAATATGGAAGAAGTTTTACTTAGCACGGAACTTGAAAAACCTGCTTTCTTTCTGAGGTTCCAGAACATACAGGAAAATAAAGAAGAAAATAATGGCTGAAATAGTAGCGAGCATTATATGGCATTAAATATGGCAAAGAATAAAATAATACTATGCATAACTTTTTAATGTATTATATTTGTAAATTGTACTTAAAATTAATATATATATATTGCAATACTATTTTCGTGTTCTATGAAACTTTTTGTTGCTCCATATAGACCAAATTTTTAATCAAGAAACACCCCCGGTCAATGGTGTCCTGCTTTACCAATGTTAAAATCTGGCTACCTTTCCTTTAGGACAAGTGTTGAACACAAGTAACATAAAAAGATAAGCAAATAAATAATATTTCTGTCCTAAAAGATCTAGACGAATAGACACAATAATGAAAAATGTGACTGGTAAATTAAAATCTAAACCATAACAACATGGGCCCCTAAAGACCATACTAAAATAAGTGTTCTATGGATTTTATAAAGACAGAGCTGTAGCCAAATGCAGCTGCCTCAAGACTGCCTTGTAAACTCTGGAGATGATGCAGGAAAAGACCATCTCCCATCGGCCTAATAGTTCAGTCTCAAGAGCAGCGGAGTTTCTGCGTATCTCCTGCAGACTTCAGTGTCTGCTGAAACGCATTTTCTATTTATATGTGGCTTGCCTTATCTAAAGGCAATACTTGGTAACTAAGTGAAATAAAACATTAACAGATTGTAAAAGGAAACATCAACAGTAACATGGTTTTAAAAATGTGAATCCTTCTGTGTAGGGGATATAACCATGGACCTGCTGAACTATCATGGATCTATCATAGTACTTGGCTGTGAATGTTCCCCATGAAGAGCCTTTCAATTCAAAGAATATTTTTCTCTTTCATAGCAGAACAGACACGAAATATTCAAAACAATTTCTAGAGGTAATGTTTTTGATTTAGTGTGTGGGAAAAGTTCTCACTTTGTTCCCAAATGCCAATCTGCCAAAGTAGGCCAACAAGCTGCTTTCTCACAGTACCCTTTTTGTGAGGTTGCATGAGATCACAACTGCCTTAACAAAATTTGCAATAGTGATGAGAGCTTCATATGAATCACAAGCTCAACTATTTATATATGCAGCTTTTTTTCTCCAAAGTTTGATCAGAATGCAGGTCAACAAATAGCAGATGTATTTTTGGTATTCTATATTTAGTCTATAATTTATCTGCCTTTAAAATGGGGATTGGCAACAGGATTAGCAACAGAATTTTATATACATTCACCAAGAAGTCTGCCTCTCAGTTTCGATGTAAAAACTAAATACTGAATGCAAACGTGTCATCAAGGCTTGGTGCAAGATGGGAAATGACATCTCAGTGCTTTCTCTAAAAGTGGGACCCACTGGGTCATTCTTCCAAAACTGTGTCCTTACCAGAATCCTCAGGTCTTTCACGCCTTAGCACTTCAGCACATACACGCTTGAGTTTCTCGATTTTCCTTTTCATTTGTTCTTTTTCTATTGTAAAATTTTCCAATGCTACCGTTTTCCTGTAACATAATAAGGACCAGAGAGATATTAGCCCTCTTGCAATATAGAGGTGGGAGGAGTGGAGGAGCCCATATCTAGGGTGGCACAGGGCCGGAATATCCCGGTTTTGCTGGGGAAAGGCATATATGTTGGGAGACATGGGGTAGGCGGCTCTCGGGGAACAAGAGCTCGCTGCTTGAAAGCAATCCCTTGTTCTGGCCCCATGAGCATAGCTTGGGGTACTGGCGACAATCGAATCTCGGACCCTAGGCTCAGGCTGTTGATATTCAATGCCAGGTCAGTTGTAAATAAAGCTCCCCTCATCCAGGATTTACTCCTAGATGAGGAGGCTGACCTGACATGTGTTACTGAGATCTGGCTGGGCCCAGAAGGAGGAGTCCCTCTCTCTGAAATGTGCCCAGCTGGGTTGCAGGTGTGGTACCAGCCACGACCCCAGGTAAGGTGGGGGGATGAGTGGCTATTATAGTGAAAAAGACCTTCAGCCTACGCAGGCTCGCTGCTCCTGAGATTACGGATTGTGAGTCCCTCTTTGTGAAGTTGGACCTAGGGGTTCAGTTGGGCTTGTTGCTCATGTACCTGCCTCCCAGCTGCATGTCAACAGCCCTGCCTGCGCTACTCAAGGAGGTAGCTGGGCTGGCAGTGGAGTTCCCCAAGCTTATTGTCTTGGTGGACATTAACCTGTTGCTCGGAGAATCCTCTGGATTGGTGCAGGAGTTGGACCTGACTGAAGTAATTTAGGGTGCAACTCATGAGGGGGGCATGCTCCTGACATGGTATTCCCCACAGAGCAGTTGAGCAATGATCTGAAATTAAGGGTCTTAAATATGTTGCCTTTGTCATGGTCAGATCATTTTCTGCTACGGCTTGATTTCAAGGCTTCAATCCTCCTTATTTGGCCTTATTTGGACCGGGAGTCTCTACTCACAGTCGCTCATGCCTTTATCACCTTGAGATTCAACTACTGCAATGCTCTCTACATGGGGCTACCTTTGAAGAGTGTTTGGAAAATTAAAATTGTGCAAAATGTGGCCGTGCAAATGGTCATGGGCATTCCTAGACATGCCCCTCTTTCTCCAACACTACGTGGATTGCATTGGTTGCTGATTGGTTTCTGGACACAATTCAAAGTGTTGGTAATGACCTATAAAGCCATACATGGCATCGGTACTTGGCGGTACTTGTGGGACCGCCTTCTGACGCATCAATCCCAGCAATTGGTGAGATCCCACAGAGTTGGCCTTCTCCAGGTCCCATCAACTAGACAATGTCGTTTGGTGGTGCGTAGGTGAAGAGCCTTTTTTGTGGGGGCTCCTGAATCAGCTCCCCCTGGAGATTCGCTCTGCCCCCCCCCACTTCATTTATGCCACCAGGCTTGGGGCAATTAGATCTCAGTCCCCCTGGCTGACCAAATGTTTGTATGGCTGTTGTTTGAATGGGTATGACTGATTTTTAATATAATTGGGGGTTTTAGATTGTCTCTATAGTTTTAATTTAATTGGATTTGCTATTGTATTTGTATTGTATTTGTTTTTATATGTTGTAAGCCACCCCGAGTCCTTAGAGAGGGGCGGCATATAAATCCAATTAATAAAATAAATAAAATAAAAATAAAAATTTCTCACCTACGCAGTTCTTCTTTTAAATCATTATTTTCATGGAGGAGGTCTATTTTCTCCATGGCACATTTTTGAATTTTTGAGCTGAGGGTTTCCTTTTCTTTTATAATTTTTTGAATCTCGTCTTCTTTCTCTGAAGTAATTTTCCTGTAAAATATCAAGAGCAGAGTGAAGTTAGCCCCCTTAGGTTTTTTTTACTCAAATTGTAAAACTTGTTTAAAATTAAAACTAATTGAAATATTGAAGAAACAACGAGAAAGTCAGGGTTGCTATCTAAAATTTTCTCACCTCCTCAACTTTTCTTCAAAGTCTTCACAAATTTCATTTTTTTCTTGGCAAAGTTTCTTATTTTCCTCAAAAAGTTCATTATTTTTTATTTCTAATTCTTGTTTTTCCGTTAACAGTTTCGAAATTTTCATTGTCATGCTGCAAATAATGAAGACCAGAGAGAAATTAGCCCCCAGGGTTTTTTTTAACTTGAATTATCAACCTTTTTATTCATTTTTTATTAAATACACATTAAAAATACCTTATGAAATTATGAATGTCATACAGACAGGGTAAAATTAATAGGATTGTGCAAAGATTTGATGAACTATGTGAAGACTTACATATAATTCTGCTCCTTCACTCTCGTCAAATCAGCATCTGAACTTTGCGCTTTTGTCTGAAAAATCTAGAGAAGCCAAAATAGATCATAAGTCAGGAATATATTTCCGTAGCAGCCCACTTGCTACCCCTCACTACCCAATCAGTCACACTGGGCTTTCCCCCCTCTTTTTATGATATGAACTATGTCTCGGTCATGCACACTCAACTGGTTCCTTATGTACTAGATTGCTTACCTGATGGGAACGCAACTTTATGGTGGGCTAGAAAAAAAAGTAGTCTTAGTTAATTTCTTTAGGAAATGTAAAACACAGTGGTTCAAAACAATTATGAATCATCTAAATTTTATTTCACTGCTATTGGTATTGTATGTGGCCAAAGAAGCTAGCTAATGTAGCAACGAAGGAACCGACCAAGAATTAGCATCAGCTCTGATAATTGCCATTCTTTTACAGAAATTACAAATAAACTAGTCTGTATAGATGTGTGTATGGATTTCATATATGCAATAGAAATATAAAGCGAATATATATACTACATAAAATATGCTGCACATGCATTATGAACCATTACCAATTGTGAAAAAATCATTTATTTTCATTTTTCTCATAATTATATTCTAAGGTGAGCTGCAAGTATACATTATATACCTCAGCATGTCTTTGTGCCAGAAGAGGAAGTCTCGAACTTTCTTCATCCGGAGACAAAATACCCTATTTTTAAAAAGCAAATTGACAGTGATTAAAGACACTAATTTTTCTATCAACAATTCTAAATGATATTAAACATTGTTTCCTCTTCAAATCTGGGGTACCAACTATATCTCTGCCATCTAATCTTTGACACATGCCTGATAATTCCCACTACTGAAAAAAATAACATTTTACTATTCTTCCAAAACTGAAGAAACTTCTTGGATTATGGTCTAAATATTTTCAAAAAAAACCCAAGCAAAGGAAAGGGAAAGTCCAGTTTCTTCTCGGTTGGATGAGTTCCTGCTGTTTTCCTAACAAGATTTTTCAGAAGTGGTTTGATGTTGCCTCCTTTCTAGGGGAAGAAAAGGTGACTGGGTCAGGGTCACCCACTTGGCTTTGTGCCTAAAGTGGGGCAAGGAATGTCGGTCTCTGGGTGCGCAGGGTGATGCCTTAACCACGATACCAAACTGGCTTTCTTGGGTTGCTAATGCAAGCTAACTATGTATTTCAAAGGTCAAAACAAAAACCAAAATGGTCAACTGAGGATAAACAGAAATCACAATTCATATTCTATCTGTCTGTCTATCTGTGTTTCTCCAACTACCTACTGTTCTTTCTATCTATATGTCTGTCTGATTGACTGTCTGTCTGTCTGTCTCTCTCTCTCTATCTATACTATCTATCTATTCCTACCTAGCTACCTAGCTACCTGCCTAAAATTTCTATATGTTCCATCACACATTTACTGTGACAGCGTATGAACAAATGTTTTCTCTTACCTCCCTTTCGAGACGTTTCATCTTTTCTCTTAATTTTGTCAACAAATTGTTTTCCATCGCAAAATCAGTAATGGAAACTAGAAGACAAAGTAATAGGTGAGAATGCAGAACAGCCTTGACATTTTTATTTCCAAAATTGGAATCTAAACTTGAGACAGTGTCCAGAATAGCACATAATTTTAAAATTATATTTGCCCTCTAATTCCTCTACTCTGATCCTTTAGGTAAGGTGACCAGATGTCCCACTTTTGGGCAGGACAGTCCCAATTTTTAACAATTTGTCCCACATCCCGCAGCATTTTTAAAAAGTCCTGGTTTTTTTTTTTTTTTACTTCCAACTTGACATCGCATCATGGCAGGGCAGCCTCCAGTGAACTCCAGGTCTGTTCTCTGCTTTTGAGCTTTTTTGGTTGCAGCTTGGAGAGCCTCCACAACTTAAAGAGGAACCTCCTGTGGCATTAAGGTGATCCCCCAGAGAGCGAGAAATACCCTCAGGACCACAGCTGATGCAGCTGCCTGACACTTAAAAGGGAAGCAAGAAATAACAGCCAAAATAAGCCAAATAAGGAACTAAAACGGATGGGGATTGCAGATTTGTGGGAAGGTTCGGAGTGAGAGGTGGTAATAGTAGAATGACTTGGAGAGAGGAGCCCTTGATGCTGTCTGGTTGGATTGATTTGATTGTATTTGATTTGATCGGGAGTTCCAAGGGGCAACGCAGCAGTCATTGCATTTTATCAAGAACAGTGAGGACTTGAAAGATGGGTGAGGAGAAAGAGTTGAAGTGGCGGACGGGTGATTGGAGATCGGAAATCAGAGCTCGGAGATAGGAGACCAGCCACAGACTCCCTCCTCCTAATACCAGATTTAGACCTACTTGGGAATCATTCCGGACGAGCTGTTTGAATAGCAAAGGGCAAGGTGGTGTTTTTGAATGTATATGAAGTTTTGTGCAAGTTGAAAGAACAGAAGACTTAGAGGTGACTAGGCAAACTGGAAGCCCCACGCTGAAAATAAAGGGAGTATCACCAGCTCAGCGGGTTTATTAATTTGGATATAAACGGATTAGAACTATAAGCAACTTGATGACCAATAAGGAACATTGTTGAATTAATTTAGGATTGGGTCAGACTGATACATTAATTAGAAGACAATTGGGTTCTTAACTAACTTAATAACATTAAGAGTTCAAAACTGATCTTATTTAATAATCAATGTAAAACTGTCTAGGTATATCCTAATTCCTATTTCTCTCTTTCCTCTTCTGATATTCATTTACAATTGATTCCATATTAAATATAGAATTAATATAAATACTGATCAAACCTGATTAATCAAAATTACTTAACTATTTATTGGCTACTTTATTTAACATTGCTTTGTAAATGAACTGTCATTGATTGATTTACTTTATTACCTACTATAGTGATAGATTGCTTGCTTGTTATTATTATTAATTATTAGATCTTTAATTTTTAATTACATTAACTATTCAATATTTGAGAGGCAGAGATATTAATAGACAAACCTGACACATAGCAACTCTTTTTTGAAATAGTTTAAATAAATATAATAGAAGTATATGGTTAATTGGAGTTATATTCTGGAAATATTTAAAATATTTAAAATATTTAATTTAAAACTGGCTTTTTGCCAGTTTTGTATTGGAATGTAGTAAAATGTCGATGTCTTCAGCGACTACATTCCAATCCATGGTAAGGATGCAGCAATCAATCAATCAAAATTATGAAAAGATGACAGAAAACATGGAAGATATGAGGGGTAATATTAAAAGAGTAGAGGATAGAGTAGTCAAAATGGATGGGAAAATAGAGTCTATTCAATAAACATTATCAAAGAATGAGCCAAAAATAAAAGAAATAGAAGAGAAGAGTGAAAAGATGGAGGCAAAAATGCAAGAAACAGAAACTAACAGGATGACAACTATTAAAAATATGGAAGAAGTTTTACTTAGCACGGAACTTGAAAAACCTGCTTTCTTTCTGAGGTTCCAGAACATACAGGAAAATAAAGAAGAAAATAATGGCTGAAATAGTAGCGAGCATTATATGGCATTAAATATGGCAAAGAATAAAATAATACTATGCATAACTTTTTAATGTATTATATTTGTAAATTGTACTTAAAATTAATATATATATATTGCAATACTATTTTTGTGTTCTATGAAACTTTTTGTTGCTCCATATAGACCAAATTTTTAATCAAGAAACACCCCCGGTCAATGGTGTCCTGCTTTACCAATGTTAAAATCTGGGTACCTTTCCTTTAGGACAAGTGTTGAACATAAGTAACATAAAAAGATAAGCAAATAAATAATATTTCTGTCCTAAAAGATCTAGACGAATAGACACAATAATGAAAAATGTGACTGGTAAATTAAAATCTAAACCATAACAACATGGGCCCCTAAAGACCATATTAAAATAAGTGTTCTATGGATTTTATAAAGACAGAGCTGTAGCCAAATGCAGCTGCCTCAAGACTGCCTTGTAAACTCTGGAGATGATGCAGGAAAAGACCATCTCCCACCGGCCTAATAGTTCAGTCTCAAGAGCAGCGGAGTTTCTGCGTATCTCCTGCAGATTTCAGTGTCTGCTGAAACGCATTTTCTATTTATATGTGGCTTGCCTTACCTAAAGGCAATACTTGGTAACTAAGTGAAATAAAACATTAACAGATTGTAAAAGGAAACATCAACAGTCATGCAACAGTTTTAAAAATGTGAATCCTTCTGTGTAAGGGATGTAACCATGGACCTGCTGAACTATCATGGATCTATCATAGTACTTGGCTGTGAATGTTCCCCATGAAGAGCCTTTCAATTCAAAGAATATTTTTCTCTTTCATAGCAGAACAGACACAAAATATTCAAAACAATTTCTAGAGGTAATGTTTTTGATTTAGTGTGTGGGAAAAGTTCTCACTTTGTTCCCAAATGCCAATCTGCCAAAGTAGGCCAACAAGCTGCTTTCTCACAGTACCCTTTTTGTGAGGTTGCGTGACATCACAATTGCCTTAACAAAATTTGCAATAGTGATGAGAGCTTCATATGAATCACAAGCTCAACTATTTATATATGCAGCTTTTTTTCTCCAAAGTTTGATCAGAATGCAGGTCAACAAATAGCAGATGTCTTTTTGGTATTCTATATTTAGTCTATAATTTATCTGCCTTTAAAATGGGGATTGGCAACAGGATTAGCAACAGAATTTTATAGACATTCACCAAGAAGTCTGCCTCTCAGTTTCGATGTAAAAACTAAATGCTGAATGCAAACATGTCATCAAGGCTTGGTGCAAGATGGGAAATGACATCTCAGTGCTTTCTCTAAAAGTGGGACCCACTGGGTCATTCTTCCAAAACTGTGTCCTTACCAGGATCCTCAGGTCTTTCACGCCTTAGCACTTCAGCAATTCCACACTTCAGATCCTCAGCACGTCCACCCCTCCACCCCTCCTCCCATCCACCCCTCCGCCCCTCCACCCCTCCACCTCTCCGCCCCTCCGCCCCTCCGCTCCTCTGCTCCTCCGCTCCTCTGCTCCTCCGCCCCTCCGCCCCTCCGCTCCTCCGCCCCTCCGCCCCTCCACCCCTCCGCTCCTCCACCCCTCCGCCTCTCCGCCCCTCCGCTCCTCCACTCCTCCACTCCTCCATTCCTCCACTCCTCCACTCCTCCACTCCTCCACTCCTCCACTCCTCCACTCCTCCACTCCTCCACTCCTCCACTCCTCCACTCCTCCACTCCTCCACTCCACTCCTCCACTCCTCCACTCCTCCACTCCTCCACTCCTCCACTCCTCCACTCCTCCACTCCTCCACTCCTCCACTCAACTCAACTCAACTCAACTCAACTCAACTCCTCAACTCCTCCACTCCTCCACTCCTCAACTAAACGCCTCAGCACAAGGATTGGGATCTTGGATATATATATGTATGTAGCAGTCAATTATCACAATGAGTGTTTCATGACTTATCCTATTAAGGCAAACCTTTGTCCTAGAATCGCCATGGCTCCTCATATACATGATAACCTCATCAGCTTTTTGGCTGAAAGTCCCACCTCTGAAATGGTTTCAGCAGTTTTGATTCTGATGGGGGATCCGAATTTAGCCTATTTCTAAAATACCAGCTCAATTAATTTTTAAAATTAATTTTATCCCCTGTTTACAATCAAAACTATCCTTCCTTCTTTCCTCTTTCATTTCCTCCTCTCCCTACTTTCCTCCTCTTCTCCTCTCCTTTTCTCCAGTTCTCGGTGCCACAGGTTCTGTCATCTTATTTTTTGCTTCTGTGCATGCGCGTAAGCTGGTTTTTTTAGCACTATGCATGCGTGTGTGAAGCGCCCGCACAGCAAGGAGTGAACTAGCAGCAAAAAAACTCAGAACCCGCCCCCTGGATTGCAGGATGCTGTAACTCTCATAATTGTGCGCCAAGCACCCAATTGTAATTTCATTGCAAGAACACTGCAATGACTGCTACCTTGAGGACCAGTCATAAATCCTCTTATTCATTATAACCCTAAACTGTTAATAAATAAATGGTCATTAAATGAGGACTGCATTTAGAGGCAAAGGTTTGGCTACTGAGTGCGATGAGAACAGTATAGGATGGAAATAAGCGTGATAATAAATGGAAAGGCTAGTAAATTTTTCTTTTGGGGGGGGTAATTTTTTTTAAATTTTCCTTCTCTAATCATGTGTATAGAAAAAAAGATACCATTAATTTTAAGTTACATTATAGTATATCATTTTTGCAATTTCGGTATACATAGATTAACCAATGCCACCTCCTTACCATTTGACAGCTGAACAAAAAATAATTATTCCAATTCCTTATATGATAAGAAAGAAAGAAAACTGTTAGCCAATATACATTTTAGCCTGTTACTATTCTTAATCACATCAAATTAATTAGATCATAATGTTTCAATTTTCTCAAAATCTCCTCCATATCAATTTTCATGTATACTTTAAACCTTCTTCCATAGCAAATTTTTCAACATTGAGGGAATAACGTCATATCCCCCTGAATGCTTAATAACTAATGTTTCTCATGTTAAAAGTGTTTGATTGGCAACATGAATGGATGTGTATTTTTGAATGCAAATCATGCCGTGTTGTTGGCTGAGGAGAAAATAAGTATGCATAATTATAATAATAATATAATATAATATAATAATAATAGTTCTTTTACAAACATCTGTGTTTGAATTTCTCTTTTTGGACTTAATTGGGGGCTCGCAACGAGAAGCCCGGCAGAAGACATAATAATATGCTTTTGTCCAAGTTGAAGTGAGAGTTGGGGCTGGTTAGGTCTCACAGAGTTTGCCTTCTCCAGGTCCCGTCAGCTAGGCAATGCCGCCTGGCAGGGCCTATTAGACGAGCCTTCTCTGGCATCCCTGGCTCTCTGGAATCAACTCCTTCCAGGAATTCGTACTGACCCCACCCTCCTGGCCTTCCGCAAGGCTTTCAAAACTCACCTTTGCCAGCAGGCTTGGGGCCGTTGAGTGTGATGCCTAGCTCCGGCCAACGGATTGGAATCTACATGGGATGAGTGTGGATTCTTGTTTTAATGTATTGGGGGTTTAGATCTGATTTTTAAATTTAGATTTCTTATGCATTGTATTTTTGTACCTATTTTGTTGTGAGCCACCCTGAGTCTGCAGAGAAGGGCAAAAATAAATAAGTAAGTAGGCCAGTCAGAGACATAGAAGTAAGTTGAAGTCATTGAGAATTGGGTACATCAAAAAACTATAGTAAAACATGAAGAACAAAAGTGAAGACTTCTTGTAGTGTGAATGGATTTTGAATATGAAAGTAAATGACCAATATGAAACTGTAATGAGGTAACATGACATCAGTCCCTCAGGGCAGAACAGGAAACTAGCCCCAGCCCCAGCCCTAGAGCCCCTGCCCAGCCCTAGCCCTAGCCTAGCCTAGCCTAGCCTAGCCTCAGATGGCCAACGCACACACACGCACTGGAGCTGACATAGGGCAATGTCTTGTGTACCTTCTGATATGGTTCTACGTGCCACCACATGTTTAAAAAGCGTCCGCTTTCCCGGGCAGTCGGCTTTGCTGGCTGGAGAAGTGAGTGATCTGGGACTGCGTGGCTTTGCGCCACTTCAAATGTTTCTGTGCAGAGGGTTTTTAATGGCTGCGCGGGCGCGCACCCGCGCAGCTTATAGGTAACAGTGCCTGCCAACTTGGTAAAAAGAGATTAAAATCGTCTGTTTAGTTTCTAGAAAAAGAGTGAAATGAGATGGAGGTGATGTCATGAGAATGTATCCCTCAAACAAGAATGTTTTGCTGCAGCTGACGGAACATGAGAGTGAATTCTGTGTCAGAAATGGATATTTTGCAACCAGCCTGTTTTTCAAATGTCAACCTCGTGTCCCCACCCACAAAATGTGGTTACATTCGAATAAGCAGGTAGCCATGGACTGCCCTACTTCCCCAACATGAAGTCAGTGTGGGATGTGATGGGCATGTGGACATAATCAAGGCCAGATTGCGATTATCAAAGTTACCGGAGTGCTGCACATGCAGCTTTGGTTCTCTTGCATGCGGTGTGCATGTCCCAGCGTGTTTTTCCCCCTGCAAAATACTGTATCCAGATGGTTCAGTTCCAAGTGGGGAGAAAGACATTGGAAACATGGAGGCTGATTGTAAAGATGGTTTATTGGTGAACAGGACCACATGGGTTTGAGGTCCTGGGCAACATATGGAGGAGAGAAATTGAGGTATTTATACCCTCTCTTGGGCCTTGCCCTTAAGCTTCCTGTTCCTGTGCAAGAAATGTATTCTGTTGGCTTGTCAGACTCCCAGGTTATGCAGCAGTCATAGTTAACTTTGTAAGTTATCTGAGTCTCAGGCATGGTTGAAGCTTGCTAATGAAATGAAGGGGCTTGTCCTATTGCGGCTGAATGATTTTGCCCTCCTTTAGATCTTTCGTGAGGGCTAATCGCATCACTGAGGCTGAAGGTCTTTTGTCTTGTAGATAGGCTGGTCCAGTCCTGCTGGGGCTATTAAGAAAGGTGGGAGCTGTTTTCCAAGAGCATGTTTCTCCTTTAGGGAAATATAATATTCTACCTTTTAAATATTTCTCCAAATATTTCATTCTTCTAAGACAGGGTTGTGTGCTAGCTTTCCATAGGATCACTAAACAAACTGTAACAAGTTGAGGATTACCTGTAATAACGTTCACCTATCTCCAGTGATGGGCTCCTACGGGTATGGTCAGGTACTCAGTACCAGTAGCAAAATTTTGATTTTTTTTTCTTTTCTTTTTTCCCTTCTGGGCTCTGGGTATGTTTTTCCTGTCGCAATAAATTAGGTTGAATGGGTATAATTTTAGAAGAGCTGTGTGTGCGTGTGTGTACATACAATTTATGTAGGAGATAATCAGGGGTGGGCTACTGCCCGGACTGGGGGTGGGAGGCAGTGGGGTAGCAAAAATGGAACTCCACCCCCAGAATACCCAATTTGCACTGAAAGATGTTGAAACAAAATGCATAAGCCACGCCCACAGTGTGGTAGTAAAAATTTTGGTAGCCCATCACTGCATCTATCTCCTTCCCACTGAAGTACTAGCTAGGAAGAGAAACTTTGGGATTCCTGCAGATGTGGAAGAAGGACATAACTATGCGTGCCAGTTAGATTTATTAGTTATTAAAATTCTACTGTACAATTTGTGATTTTGTGTGTGTGTGAGAGAGAGAGAGAGAGAGAGAAAGAAAGAAAGAAAGAAAGAAAGAGACAGACAAAGACAGAGAAGGGGAACATTAGAGTTAGCCTAACCTCCAACAGCTATACTAGACCAGAAGTTTCCAACCTTGGCAACTTTAAGACTTGCGGACTTCACCTCCCAGAGTTGAAATTGACTGAGGAGTTCTAGGAGTTGAAGTCCACAAGTCTTAAAAGTTGCCAAGGTTGGAGACCCTGTACTCAGGAATGGGTTGCCACTGCGCATCAATAGCAGCCCCAGGACCGGCTGAAAGTCATGACAATTCCTGTGCGCAACGTCCAGGGGGAGTCCAGTCTTAAAGTTGCTAAGTTTAAAGAGCCCTCCTTTAAGGCTTCTTTTCCACTTGAATCAGTGATTTTGGGAAAAATGGGTGCTCAGGATGGAATCTTGTCTTTAAGATATCTTCCCGGCATGCCAAGCAAGTGTGGGGGTGCCTCGGTCTTCTCCATGGACAATCAGTGGCCTGGATGATTTCTCTGTAGGAAAGACACTGCTGGCAATGCTGCTAGGAGCTCCCTGGTGGAAACCAGGAGTGAGAGGTGGAGGGATCCCTCGCGAAAGTGAGTGGGATTCAGAGATACCAAGTTTGAGTTCGGATCTGCCCCGACTTCCGATGGCCTATCAGCTGGAAGGTGAGGTGGCTGTTTCAATCTAGTCAAAGGCACATCTTGGATGGATCTTGTGGCACTCAGTAGTTTGAAGGCAGATTCTTACCAAAAGGCCCCAAAAAGGTCCATTTCTGCCTTGTTCCATTGGGCGGATTCTCTCCAACCCCTGAGCTAAAACAGAATTCATCTCGTTGGGGACCCCAATTTAGACCTGCAAGAGGGCCGCTTTCTTGGTCTTAAAGAGCCAGCCAGGTAGGGCTAGATCTCACGCAGTTGGGACATCCCTTCTCCACCAGAGACCCTGGAAGAAAAGTTAGTCCTACCCCAAAACAATGGCAATTAATCCTGTGCACAGAGCAGATGGGCGGGGCCCCAAAAATGTGCTGGCGATTATGCTGGGCATTTTCAGATCAGGATAAATCTGGAAAAATTTCCACTTTTTTTCAAATGAAAGTCAAATTAACTTTAACTATAGCAAGGAATGTGTTTGGCAGGATGCCAGTTTCCTTATGCAGGAAGAAGGACAACTGCATCCCATCTGATCCCACCACTCAAAACAACATTTCATCGAAGGTTTTTCTAAAAAGATCAGTAGGATCCATTTAAAAGCTGACAGGATTTCATCCCACAATTGAAATTATCCTACCTACCTGCAAGGGGAAAAGAGCTCAAGCAGGTCAAAGGAATTCCTGATTGTGGGAACGCGGGAACTAGTGTCTTGGAATGTGCGTGCGAAAAGCATAGACCTTGAGCATGACACGTATGATGACCCAGTTTCTCTAGCAACATTCTCCTTCCCAGCACTCTTGTCTTGCCTTCTTTGCTGCTAGCCTAAGAAAAGTGCAAACGTTATATATCACTAGGTGGGCTGATGGGACCTTTCTCTCGCTCCCGCTTTTTCTCATGAATCAGCACTTTGAAATGTAGCCCAGGTTGTGTGATTTTTATTGGTTATATTTTGTACGCTTAATACGTTATGAGTTTGAATTGGTGTAACAGACCCATGTGAAATGTAGCATCATAGAAGCCTGCCTTTTTGTGTCTGCTTTCAATAAAAGGGTCATCCTGGATTGAATCTAGGTTGTCTCACCAAAGAGAAAAAGTTGTTTTCAAGTTTCTTGTCCGAGGTTTTTTCTCTCAATTGGATTTATTTATTTTATTTTATTTATTTATTTTGTGACTAACCCGCAGTCAGTTGCCAGCTGCGAGCCTCCGTAACCCCATACCTGATCTTAAGAAAGAACTTTCCTCTGCGCAAATCCAAAGAGATTTCTTGGGGCAACTTTTCAGCACCATAAAATAGTGCACTCTGTCAGAGGTGGGAACCTCCCCCCCTCCCAATCATTCTGTTTGGGCCTTGTGGGAAATTCTAGACAAGCATCAAGACCAACAGAGGTAAGGAATCAAATATTTTGGTCTATAACATCACCACTTCAGAGAGTTGTGCTAGCAGAAGGGGTCCTGGGAACATAGCAGCCACCTCTACCATCATTGACATCAATGACTAAACTCAGGAAAAAGCCCTGGAAATTCAGATGCTGGACTGGAGGGTTTTGTAGCAGTTCCTGCCCATCCTATTCCTAGTGATGCAGAGATGAATTTGAGAATATGGAGTGGAGATCTGTTTCCTGAGCCAGGAAGATGACAAGGAGTTGAAAGTGAAAAATATTCAAACAGGTTTTAATAGTTTATCATTTATTATTTTTAAAAATGCCTCCATACTAGTCTTTTCTAAGAACACCACAAAAAGGCCTCTCCCTCTGGGTAATCATTCCTTTGCTTTGCCCTGATAATTTCTGTTCTTCCAGCTTGTTCATAGCTGGCAAAATGGCAATGCCAGAAAGTGAGACTTCAGTCCTTACTGTGTGTTGTCCTCCAACTTCTTTTTTCTTTGCTCCCAAGGGAAAAGCCCACAACTGAGGTGATCATGCCAAGTAGGAGGGAATCTGCATAGTCCCTCCCAACAGCCACATTGTTGATGGGAAATCTCTCTGGAGGATCTAACTCAGATCACATCAGGGTTGGATTGCCTGAATGATGTGAGGTCCCAGAAGTTCCCAACTGCCTCCATCTTCTGTTACACTCAAACTGTTTCAATCAAAGAGATTTATTTCCCGTTTCCTTCCTAGTCAGCTGAATGCAAATTCCTCATTCATTGGGATCGGCTTGATTTTGTTCTTGGGCAGCAGATCACACATAGTAACCCCTTCTTTTTATTTAGGAGACTAATGTGGACACCCATCTTATGCCCAACATTCCTGGGCGGGTCAGTGCTTAAGAATAAAATATAAAAGCCAACAAAATGATAGTAATCACAAACCGTGCAGCGTATCATACCAACAAAACCATTCTCCCTCCACACCTTCTGAACTCTAGTCTCAACTTACCCCATACGTTACAGGAAGAACCAACTGTTTGACGAGTCCATTTCACCCAATAAGGGGATGAAGGGGGGATGCTGAATGTCATAGAAAATCCTCTTACCACTTGGCAGGGGCAGCTATGGTCTCACTGGGTGACAATGTCTAAGCGAGGGGACCCGGAGACACCCATTCTTATCTGTCTCAGACAGAGAGAGGCCTTGCAAGTATCCTGGCTCTGTGCTATTCATGGTTTGAAAAGTGACGACCTTATTTTAAATCTGAGAAAAAACCCCAAAGTCCATGCAGCATGATAGCCAAAGGAAGACTCGATATACAGCCCATTACATGAGTCCAATTATGAAGGGACCAAGTAGTGAGGGACGATGAACAAATGGGAGATGACTCTGTGCCAAGCCAGCTAGCCACAGATAAACAACTGCTCCTCCAGCAACAGTTGTGAGTCCAGAGCAGGGATGGGTCCCAAACCGATAGTGACCCACACTGGTGATGTCATGATGATGTTAACGAACCGGATTGGTCAGTGTCGGTCCATGGGCACAGCCCTCGTTTTATTTTTTATTTTTATTTTCTTCTGAGCATGTGGAGAAGCCGAGTTTCCAGCACTGTGTATGCAGTCACCATCTCGAGGAAGTGAACCAGTGGCAAGGTAAGTTAGAACCCGCCCCTGCTTGGGTCCCCTCAACTTTTCAGTCCCAGAAAGTGGCTGAAAAATGCCCTTCTCCTGTTTTGCAGCCATGCACCATTTTCTGTCCTTGCCTCCTTCCTGTTTTTATTTGGTTTTCCCTCTCACTCTGAAAGCAAAAGGAAATGAGGGAGGAAAGTGGGGAAGAAGGCACCATTCCCCGTAAGCTGCGCGCGTGAGCATGTGCGCACCCCAGAATACCCCCGCGCACCCTTTTCCACGGGCGCGCGCTCCCCATCCCCCTGCCAGCTTGCTGGGGGGGCGGGGGCGGAGAGGCGCCAACAGTAGAAGGAAAGGGAGCCACGGCCGCCCCTGCCTCCCCATCGTGCCTCCCGCCCCCTCGTGCCCCTGGCCTCTCGGCGCTGCCCCCGCTCGCCCGATCCGCCCCTTCTCCTCCTCTTCCAAGAAAAGCGCGGAGGCTGCTGCTCGAGCCTCATGACGCCGCTTCGCCCTGCCTGTCTCCGTTGTGTTTTTGGGGGGGAGCGGTGGGAAAGCCCTATGCCGGCCAGGAAAGCCAGCTTTCCAGGAAAGCAGCGCGCCTTTTAAACACGCTGCTTTCCTGCACCTCTTTCCTGGGGGGGGGAGTGGCCTCCTCCCCCCCCGCCCAGGAAAGAGTTGCAGGAAAGCAGCGCATTTGAAAAGCGCGCTGCTTTGCCGGAAAGCCGGCTTTTATATTCTTACTCTTTTCCCTTAATATCTTCTCTAAATTTGTTTCTTGTTTGAGGAATATTTCTTTATTTTCCCTTTTACTTAAATACGTACTTATTGAGTTAACTTGTAACCAATTTTGTTGTCCAAGGCATCTCTCTATTTCATTTCTATTGATCCTTCCATCCTTTTCATATAACTGTTCAATTCTCTGTATACCTTTTTCCTTTAATTTCCATATTATCTTTGTGAGGTTACTTTCTTTATATTTATCACATGCAGCGTCGCTAATTTAGAATTTGTCATTTTTAATTTGCCTTGCCATTTCATCCAACTTTCTATAATCGCTTTAGTTGGGTCTATTAATCTATTTATTTCTATCTTGTTCCATTTCCTAAATAATAATTCTTGATTCTTAATGTCATTAATTCCTTTCTCTAATTCTACCCATGGTTTCTCTTCTAATAATTGTAATTCCATTAATCTATCTATTTGATATGCATCCCTGTAATACTCCAAACTTGGATTTCCCCAACCTCCCTCGCCTTCTGTGGCTATCAGCCATTTTTTTTTAATTCTTGGTCTTTTATTACCTTCTATCCAAGCATTTAATTTAGTATCCCATTCTTTTAATTTCCTTATTGGGAAGGTTCCATGCATTACCTGTAAAATGTATAACGTTTTTGGGATAATCATCATTTTTAATGCTCTTACTGTAGCCAATCTTCTCAAATTTTTATTTCCCCAATTCTTAATTTGTTTCTGAATTTTTTTCCATATTAAATTATAATTAAATTCCACCATATTTTCCGGGTTCTTTAATAATCAAACTCCTAAATATTTCATTTTCTTATTCCCCCGTTTTAAACCGGATACCTTCCGTATTTCAATTTGTTCTTTAGGCCCGGTATTTAAACAAATAATTTCTGATTTTTCCATATTTATTTTTAACCCTGATTGGTCTTTAAATTCCTGAAGTATTATAATCATTCTCTTAATCATATCTACTGGTGTCTCTGTAATTATTATAGCATCATCTGCAAATAGATTTAATTTTAATTCCATATTCCCTATTTGATATCCCTTCCATTGTTTGTCTTTTCTAATTTTATTAGCTAATGTTTCAATTGCCATCGTGAAAAGCATCGGGGATAGGGGGCATCCTTGCTTGGTTCCATTATTTATTTCTATCTTCTCCGTTCTATTTCCATTCACTCTAACATAGGCTATATTTTCCTTATATATATTTTTTATTACTTGACAAAATGTTTCCCCATATTCAGGCTATTACATAATTGAAATAAATAGTCATGATTTATTTTGTCAAAAGCTTTATAAACATCTAACTTTAATAGTCCCATTTTCCTTTTAGTTCTAGTAGCATGGTGCAGCACATTCACTATATTTCTAATAGGTTCATATATTCTTCTTCCTTTTATAAATCCATACTGATCCTTTCCAATTATTCTTGGTAGTATATCTTCCAATCTGTTTGCTAAAATTTTCATCAAAATTTTATAATCTTGATTTAGTAGACTAATTGGGCGGTAGGAACCGGGTTCTTTTAAATCTCGATCTGGTTTAGGAATTGTTACAATTTTGGAGTTCTTTCATGTTTGTGGAACATCTAATGTTGTGAGGATATTATTATAAAATCTCTCCAAATGCGGTAGCAAAATTTCTATATAAGTTTTATAATATTCTCCTGTAAATCCATCAGGGCCTGGTGCTTTACCAGGTTTTAACCCTTTTACCACTTTAATTATTTCATCCCTTGTTATGTTTGCATTTAACATTTGTCTTTCTTCTTCATTTAACCTTTCTTTAACCTCTATATCTTGTAGCATAACATGTTCTTTTTCATACAATTTTGCATAAAATTCTCTCATTACACTTTCTAACTCTCTATTACCATATTTCATTACTCCATTTTTGTCTCTTAGACCATTTATTATTAATTTTTCCTTTCTTTTTTTGAGGTAATTGTTTTGCTGATTCCCCCCCCCCCATATTTCTATTCTCTCTTTTACCGTCATCCTCATATTATTCCATTGTTGTTCCTCTATATCCTTTAATTGTCTTTGTTAAAGTTTTAACAAATCATTCCATTCTATATTTCTTGTTATTCTTAAATCTTCTCTTATTAATTCTATTTCCCTTATTCTTTTTTCCCTTTCCATTCCCCAACTTTTTTTAATATAAGACTCCATACTGATTAAATTACCCCTAATAACTGCTTTCTTCGTGTCCCAGATAACTGATTGCCTCATTTCACCATTTTCATTTATATTATAAAATTCCTGAATATCTCTCTGAATTTTTCCCTATTTTTTTCACTTACTGAAACAATTGTGTTATATCTCCAAATTCTTTGTCTACTAATGGAGTCTATTTTTATAACTGCTGTTATGGGTGCATGGTCAGATATCCAATTACTCTTAATTTCTGCTTTTTTGATTTGAATATTTCCTGTGTTATTCATAATTATATAGTCAATACAACTAAACTTATTATGTCTTACAGAATAATATGTTCCTCTATTTAAATTATCAGCATGTAGGTCTGTCATATTTAACCTATTTAAATTTAGTTGTTTCTTTTCTTTGTTGTTAGCCATTATTTCTACATTGAAATCCCCAGCATATATCACTGTCCCTTCTGAAAATAAATCCAATTTACGTTTTGCATTCATAATAAATTGGTTAGCATTTACATTTGGAGCATATATTACCGCAAGTGTTATTGTAATTTGGTTTATTTTTCCTTTTACAAATAATAATCTTCCTTCTTTGTCCCCTTTTGTTTGTATCACCTGAAATGGGTTCCTTTGATTTATTAATATAGCTACCCCCCTACTGTTTATTTTTCCTCTAGATTCGAAAATACCTTTCCATTCATTACTGTCAATCAGTTTATCCGTTCTTTTCCGTCCCTTATGGGTTTCAGTAAGAAATAAAAAATTGACATGATTTTCTTTCGCTAATTTCAATAGTCTGTGCCTTTTTAGAGGCGATGCAAGACCATTTATATTTAATGCCATAATTGTTCGATCACTCATAGTATTTCCATTTAACGTTTTTCCCTCCTGTAACCCAGAGTTCTATTAAATTCTTCATTTTTATAAAAGAATCTTCCCACCCAGGTGCCTCCCCCCGAATTTCTCTCACAATGAGAGAAAAGCGGGGGGGGGGGGGGGAAATCCGCTGTTTTGATCAGGCACCACTGGGGGCACGATTCCACCAAAACTGTTGCTCTCCCCCTAACACCCTTTCTTTAAAAAAGGAAATAAAACCCTACATTCCCCTCCCCAAGTCTCCCTTAATTTGATTAAAATTAAAACAAATATTAAATTAAATCAGGACCAAACCTTAACCTTTTTCTTAATATATAAAACAATCAAAACAAAAATATTTTACAAACATTTCATTTCTTTTTTTGCCTCGTAACTCTCGCCTCCATTTTGGAAGAATCTGGTGCTTCTTTCTTTCTCCAAAAGAGCTTGCCTTTTCAATTAGAACTCCTTAATGGGGAATGTTGATTGCAGAAGTTCAAAAAGATTTTTAACCCCCTCTCCTCCTCTTGCACCCCCCTCTTCAATCGCCTCTGTTGCTTTTTCTGCCTGTTGCTTTAAATCCGGATTCAAACCAAGTTTTGCCAGCATTTCCTTCCCTTCCTCCAACGACTTTGCTCGGTACATTTTCCCCTCTCGAAAGACCATTATAATTGCCGGATATTGCCAGCTGAAACGAATGTTTCCCTTAAACAAAGCTTCTGCTATCGGACGCATCTGGCTCCTAGCTTCCAGGTTCCAAAGTTTTAGCTTTTTACTTAGTCCACGTTCAATGGGGTTTAAAATCCAAAGTTTATTTTTTTCATTTGAGGAGCGTTCAGAGTTCAGCGGAGCGTCTACACCAGTGATGGCGAACCTATGACACGCGTGTCAGCACTGACACACGTAGCCATTTTCAGTGACATGCGGCCACTAAGGAAGTCAGGTGTCCATTTTTCCAGAGGAAGAAATATCGTCGCTTCGTGTTCTCTTTCATTGAGTAAGACGATTCTTTCCATTACAATGAAACCTGTTCCTTCCAAAGAGCCCCTTCCGGGAACGGAGCTGGGCCGAAGGGGTTTTTCTACTCGTTTCTGAGGGAGCAATACTGCGGTTTGTCCAGCAGATGGCATTACGATCCCATTCATCGCTCGCGCAGAAAATGGGTCTTCTAAGAACGAAGTTGCCGCCTTTTGTCTTACTGTCTCTCGGGGATCGTTAAGTCTCCACCATCAGACATTACGGGGAACGTGCGGCTTCTCGAGATCCAGGTCGACCTCGACCGGATTTTAAATCTTCGAACCAACTGCAGTTCAGAAATTTCAAACAATGGGAGGAACGATGGAGGGATTTGGGGCGCCCGCATGTGGGGGGGGGGAACGTTCCCGTAGCTCTTCCATTCGCTTTTCCGGATGAAGCTCCCCCTCCCTCTGTTCGATTTTCTATGCCAGGAATTGGGCAACGGAGGCAACTGGCGGAGTGGCCTTTGCTTTCTTCCTGCAGTTTCAGCTGGGCGCAGTCTGGAGAGGGCCTTGCTCCTTGGGCTATTCCCGCTTCTCGCCGGAAAGAGAGAGGCTGGGCTGCCCTTCGACGTGCCCCCCCCTTTTCAAAGCCCATGGGATCTTTCTTTCTTCTTTCTTTCATTCTCTCTTTTTCTTTCTTTCTCTCTCTCTCTCCTTCCTTCTCTCTCTGTCTCTTTCTTTCTGTCTTCCTACCATCTTTCATTCTTTCCTTTGTTTCTCTCTTTCTCTCTCTCCCACTTTGTTTCTTTCTATCTTCCTTCCTTATTACCTTTCTTTTTTCTCTCTCTCCTTCCTTCCTTCTTTTTCTTTCTTTCTTTCCTTACTTCTTTTTTTCTCTCTTTCATTCTCTCTTCCGTCCTTCCCTCCTTCATTTTTTCCATCTCTCTCTCTTTTTCTTTCTATCTAACTTCTTACCATCTTTCTTTCTTTCTTTCCTTTCTTTCTCTCCCTCTTTCTCTCTCCCTCTTTCTTTCTGTCTTCCTTCCTTCTTACCATTCTTTCTCTCTCTCTCTCCTTCCTTCCTTCCTTCCTCTCTCTGCTCCCTCCCTTCCTCCTTTCATCTCCTCCTTCCCTCCCGTCTTTTCCCTTCCTTTGAAGTTTGCTCTTTGCTTGCTTTTTCTGTCAAACCTTTGCAAGGATATCTGTCCCAGGCTTCTGGAAATAACCTGCAATTCACGTGAGAATTCGCCGTTTCAGTGAGTCTTTGGGGCAAGGGCGCCCCTCCCTTTCCTGCAGGAGTTTTTTTTAAAAAAAGAGTCCGGGGACTATTCCACAAAGTGAAAGTAAGACTCGGCGAAGCTTGTTTGTTGACTTGAGGTCAAAGCTTGAGAATCTAGAAAGGTGCCGCTTGGAGAATCAAGAGGAGTGCCACTATGAACGGGAAATTTGGAGTGACTGGAATCGGTTACCAGACACTTTTAGCACAAAATTATGTTTTTTTTCTCAAGGTGACACACCACCCGAGTTATGCTCGGTTTTTTGGCGAATTTTGACACACTAAGCTCAAAAGGTTGCCCATCACTGGTCTAGAAGCCTTGACGCAAACGCAAACACTTCCTCAAGTTTTCTTCAAACTCCTCAGAAATTTCATTTTTTTTCTTTGCAAAGTTGCTTATTTTCCTTAACAAGTTCATTAATTTTTATTTCTAATTCTTCTTTTTCATTCTGGAGTTTCGAAATTTCCATTGTCTTCCTGCAAATAATGAAGACCAGAGAGAAATTAGCCCCCAGGGGTTTTTTTTAACTTGAATTATCAACCTTTTTATTCAATTTTTATTAAATACACATTAAAAATACCTTATGAAATTATGAATGTCATACAGACAGGGTGAACTTAATAGGATTGTGCAAAGATTTGATGAACTATGTGAAGACTTACGAGCCTTTCCTCTGTAGTTTCTGGTGGCTATCTAAAAATTTCTCACCTCCACTGAAATTTGTAATGTTCTCGGCAGAGCTCCTCATTTTTATCAATTTTATCCATTTTTTGGAATGTGATTTTTTCCATTTCAATTTTCATTTGTTCTTTTTCTATTGTAATTTTTTCCATTACTGCCATTTTCCTGTAAAATATAAGGACCAGAGAGATATTAGCCCTCTTGCAATATAGAGGCGGGAGGAGTGGAGGAGCCCATATCTAGGGTGGCACAGGGCCGGAATATCCCAGTTTTGCTGGGGAGAGGCAGATATGTTGGGAGACATGGGGTAGGCTGCTCTCGGGGAACAAGAGCTCGCTGCTTGAAAGCAATCCCTTGTTCTGGCCCCATGAGCTTAGCTCGGGGTACTGGCGACAAGCGAATCTCGAACCCTAGGCTCAGGCTGTTGATATTCAATGCCAGGTCAGTTGTAAATAAAGCTCCCCTCATCCAGGATTTACTCCTAGATGAGGAGGCTGACCTGACATGTGTTACTGAGATCTGGCTGGGCCCAGAAGGAGGAGTCCCTCTCTCTGAAATGTGCCCAGCTGGGTTGCAGGTGTGGCACCAGCCAAGACCCCAGGGAAGGTGGGATGAGTGGCTATTATAGCGAAAAAGACCTTCAGCCTACGCAGGCTCGCTGCTCCTGAGATTACGGGTTGTGAGTCCCTCTTTGTGAAGTTGGACCTAGGGGTTCAGTTGGGCTTGTTGCTCATGTACCTGCCTCCCAGCTGCGTGTCAACAGCCCTGCCTGCGCTACTCGAGGAGGAAGCTGGGCTGGCAGTGGAGTTCCCCAAGCTTATTGTCTTGGTGGACATTAACCTGTTGCTCGGAGAATCCTCTGGATTGGTGCAGGAGTTGGACCTGACCGAAGTAATTTAGGGTGCAACTCATGAGGGGGGCATGCTCCTGACATGGTATTCCCCACAGAGCAGTTGAACAATGATCTGAAATTAAGGGTCTTAAATATGTTGCCTTTGTCATGGTCAGATCATTTTCTGCTACGGCTTGATTTCAAGGCTTCAATCCTACTCTGCAGGGAGATGGAACTGATTAGGGGATTCCTTCCCAGGCACCTGATGGATCCAGAAAGCTTTCAGAGGATACTTCCATCTGCTGGTCCATTACTCTGGGGGGGAAAGAACATCATCTTTCAGCTGTGGCAAGGGGCACGTTTGCCTGGTGCACCAGTAGCGGCCTTATTTGGACCGGGAGTCTCTACTCACAGTCGCTCATGCCTTTATCACCTTGAGATTCAACTACTGCAATGCTCTCTACATGGGGCTACCTTTGAAGAGTGTTTGGAAAATTAAAATTGTGCAAAATGTGGCCGTGCAAATGGTCATGGGCATTCCTAGACATGCCCCTCTTTCTCCAACACTACGTGGATTGCATTGGTTGCTGATTGGTTTCTGGACACAATTCAAAGTGTTGGTAATGACCTATAAAGCCAAACATGGCATCGGTACTTGGCGGTACTTGTGGGACCGCCTTCTGCCACATCAATCCCAGCAATTGGTGAGGTCCCACAGAGTTGGCCTTCTCCAGGTCCCATCAATGTCGTTTGGTGGTGCGTAGGTGAAGAGCCTTTTCTGTGGGGGCTTCTGAATCAGCTCCCCCTGGAGATTCGCTCTGCCCCCCCTTCATTTATGCCACTAGGCTTGGGGCAGTTAGATCTCAGTCCCCCTGGCCGACCAAATGTTTGTATGGCTGTTGTTTGAATGGGTATGACTGATTTTTAATATAATTGGGGTTTTTAGATTGTCTCTATAGTTTTAATTTAATTGGATTTGCTATTGTATTTGTATTGTATATGTTTTTATATGTTGTAAGCCACCCCGAGTCCTTAGAGAGGGGCGGCATATAAATCCAATAAATAAAATAAATAAAATAAAAATAAACATTTCTCACCTATGCAGTTCTTCTTTCAATTCATTAATTTCGTGGAGGAGCTCTACTTTCTCAATGGCATCTTTTTTAATTTTTGTGCTGAGACTTTCATTTTCTTTTATAATTTTTTGAATCTCGTCTTCTTTCTCTGAAGTAATTTTCCTGTAAAATATCAAGAGCAGAGTGAAGTTAGCCCCCTTAGGTTTTTTTACTCAAATTGTAAAACTTGTTTAAAATTAAAACTAATTGAAATATTGAAGAAACGACGAGAAAGTCAGGGTTGCTATCTAAAATTTTCTCACCTCCTCAACTTTTCTTCAAACTCTTCAGAAATTTCATTTTTTTCTTTGCAAAGTTTCTTATTTTCCTTAAAAAGTTCATTATTTTTTATTTCTAATTCTTGTTTTTCAGTTAACAGTTTAGAAATTTCCATTGTCTTCCTGCAAATAATGAAGACCAGAGAGAAATTAGCCCCCAGGGTTTTTTTAACTTGAATTATCAACCTTTTTATTCAATTTTTATTAAATACACATTAAAAATACCTTATGAAATTATGAATGTCATACAGACAGGGTGAACTTAAAATGATTGTGCAAAGATTTGATGAACTATGTGAAGACTTGCATATATCTCTGCTCCCTCACTCTCTTCAAATCAGCATCTGCTCTTTCCGCTTTTGTCTGAACAATATAGAGAAGCCAAAATAGATCATAAGTCAGGAATATATTTCCGTAGCAGCCCACTTGCTACCCCTCACTACCCAGTCACACTGGGCTTTCCCCCCTCTTTTTATGATATGAACTATGTCTCGGTCATGCACACTCAACAGGTTCCTTATGTACTAGATTGCTTACCTGATGGGAACGCAACTTTATGCTGGGCTAGAAAAAAAAGTAGTCTTAGTTAATTTCTTTAGGAAATGTAAAACACAGTGGTTCAAAACAATTATGAATCATCTAAATTTTATTTCACTGCTATTGGTATTGTATGTGGCCAAGGAAACTAGCTAATGTAGCAAAGAAGGAACCGACCAAGAATTAGCATCAGCTCTGATAATTGCCATTCTTTTACAGAAATTACAAATAAACTAGTCTGTATAAGATGTGTGTATGGATTTCATATATGCAATAGAAATATAAAGCGAACATATATACAGTGAACCCTCGATCATCGCGAGGGTTCTGTTCCAGGACCCCAAGCGATGATCGATTTTTCGCGAAGTAGCGGTGCGGAAGTAAAAACACCAGCCCGCAGCGCGTTGCTGGGGAGCGCGCGCGCGTTGCTGGGGCCGCCCCCCAGCTGGGGAGCGGATCTGGGGTTTCCCCAAGCGCGCGCGCGTTGCTGGGGCTGCTCCCCAGCTGGGGAGCGGATCTGGGGTTTCCCCAAGCGCGCGCGCGTTGCCGGCTCCGCTTCCCAGCTGGGGAGAGGATCTGGGGTTTCCCCAAGCGCGCGCGCGTTGCTGGGGCTGCTCCCCAGCTGGGGAGCGGATCTGGGGTTTCCCCAAGCGCGCGCGCGTTGCCGGCTCCGCTTCCCAGCTGGGGAGCGGATCTGGGGTTTCCCCAAGCGCGCGCGCGTTGCTGGGGCTGCTCCCCAGCTGGGGAGCGGATCTGGGGTTTCCCCAAGCGCGCGCGCGTTGCTGGGGCTGCTCCCCAGCTGGGGAGCGGATCTGGGGTTTCCCCAAGCGCGCGCGCGTTGCCGGCTCCGCTTCCCAGCTGGGGAGCGGATCTGGGGTTTCCCCAAGCGCGCGCGCGTTGCTGGGGCTGCTCCCCAGCTGGGGAGCGGATCTGGGGTTTCCCCAAGCGCGCGCGCGTTGCCGGCTCCGCTTCCCAGCTGGGAAGCGGAGCTAGGCTGCCCCAAGCTCGCGCGCGCCGCCCGCCCGCCCACGCTGTTGCCGGCTCCGCTTCCCAGCTGGGAAGCGAAGCTAGGCTGCCCCAAGCTCGCGCGCGCCGCCCGCCCACGCTGTTGCCGGCTCCGCTTCCCAGCTGGGAAGCGGAGCTAGGCTGCCCCAAGCTCACGCGCGCCGCCCGCCCGCCCACGCTGTTGCCGGCTCCGCTTCCCAGCTGGGAAGCGGAGCTAGGCTGCCCCAAGCTCGCGCGCGCCGCCCGCCCGCCCAGTTGCCGGCTCCGCTTCCCAGCTGGGAAGCGGAGCTAGGCTGCCCCAAGCTCGCGCGTGCCGCCCGCCCGCCCACGCTGTTGCCGGCTCCGCTTCCCAGCTGGGAAGCGGAGCTAGGCTGCCCCAAGCTCGCGCTCCAGCCCACCGCCGCTGGGGTCTTACTGGGGCAAGAGGGGGAAGACCCAGGGAAGCCTCTGCCCGGCGGGGAAACTCCACCATCTACGCATGCGTGGAAGGGCACGCATGCGCAGATGGTGGAGTTTACTTCCGGGTTGAAAACTAGCGAAATAGCCCTTTCGCGATCCTTGAGGACGTGAAACTCGAGGGTTCACTGTACTACATAAAATATGCTGCACATGCATTATTAACCATTACCAATTGTGAAAAAATCATTTATTTTCATTTTTCTCATAATTATATTCTAAGGTGAGCTACAAGTATACATTATATACCTCAGCATGTCTTTGTGCCAGAAGACGAAGTCTCGAACTTTCTCCTTCCGGAGACAAAATACCCTATTTTAAAAAAGCAAATTGACAGTGATTAAAGACACTAATTTTTCTATCAACAATTCTAAATGACTTGGGTTGATGTTAAACATTGTTTCCTCTTCAAATCTGGGGTACCAACTATATCTCTGCCATCTAATCTTTGACACATGCCTAGAAATTCACACTACTGAAAAAAATAACATTTTACTATTCTTCCAAAACTGAAGAAACTTCTTGGATTACGGTCTAAAAATTTTGAAAAAACCCCAAACAAACAAAAAGGAAAGTCCAGTTTCTTCTCGGTCGGATGAGTTCCTGTTTTTTTCCTAACAAGATTTTTCAGAAGTGGTTTGGTGTTGCCTCCTTTGTAGGGGAAGAAAAGGTGACTGGGTCAGGGTCACCCACTTGGCTTTGTGCCTAAAGTGGGGCAAGGAATGTCGGTCTCTGGGTGCGCAGGGTGATGCCTTAACCACGATACCAAACTGGCTTTCTTGGGTTGCTAATGCAAGCTAACAATGTATTTCAAAGGTCAAAACAAAAACCTAAACGGTCAATTGAGGATAAATAGAAATCACAATTCATATTCTATCTGTCTGTCTATCTGTGTTTCTCCAAGTACCTACTGTTCTTTCTATCTATCTGTCTGATTGACTGTCTGTCTGTCTCTCTCTATCTATACTATCTATCTATCTATCTATCTATCTATCTATCTATCTATCTATCTATCTATCTATCTATCTATCTATCTATCCTATCTATCTATCCCTACCTAGCTACCTAGCTACCTGCCTAAAATTTCTATATGTTCCATCACACATTTACTGTGACAGCGTATGAACAAATGTTTTCTCTTACCTCCTTTTGGAGACGTTTCATGTTTTCTCTTAATTTTGTCGACGAATTGTTTTCCATCGCAAAATCAGTAATGGAAACTAGAAGACAAAGTAATAGGTGAGAATGCAGAACAGACTTGACATTTTTATTTCCAAAATTGGAATCTAGACTTGAGAGACAGTGTCCAGAATAGCACATAATTTTAAAATTATATTTGCCCTCTAATTCCTCTACTCTGATCCTTTAGGTAAGGTGACCAGATGTCCCACTTTTGGACAGGACAGTCCCAATTTTTAACAATTTGTCCCACATCCCGCAGCATTTTTAAAAAGTCCTGATTTTTTTTTTTTTTTACTTCCAACTTGACATCGCATCATGGCAGGGCAGCCTCCAGTGAACTCCAGGGCTGTTCTCTGCTTTTGAGCTTTTTTGGTTGCAGCTTGGAGAGCCTCCACAACTTAAAGAGGAACTTCCTGTGTATCTGTGGTGTTAAGGTGATCCCCCAGAGAGCGAGAAATACCATTAGGACCACAGCTGATGCAGCTGCTTGACACTTAAAAGGGAAGCAAGAAATAACAGCCAAAATAAGCCAAATAAGGGACTAAAACGGATGGGGATTGCAGATTTGTGGAAAGGTTCGGAGTGAGAGGTGGTAATAGTAGAATGACTTGGAGAGAGGAGCCCTTGATGCTGTCTGGTTGGATTGATTTGATTGTATTCGATTTGATCGGGAGTTCCAAGGGGCAACGCAGCAGTCATTGCATTTCATCAGGAACAGTGAGGACTTGAAAGATGAGTGAGGAGAAAGAGTTGAAGTGGCGGACGGGTGATTGGAGATCGGAAATCAGAGCTCGGAGATAGGAGACCAGCCACAGACTCCCTCCTCCTAATACCAAATGTAGACCTACTTGGGAATCATTCCGGACGAGCTGTTTGAATAGCAAAGGGCAAGGTGGGTTTTTTGAATGTATATGAAGTTTTGTGCAAGTTGAAAGAACAGAAGACTTAGAGGTGACTAGGCAAACCGGAAGCCCCACGCTGAAAATAAAGGGAGTACTGTATCACCAGCTCAGCGGGTTTATTAATTTGGATATAAACAGATTAGAAGCAACTTGATGACCAATAAGGAACATTGTTGAATTAATTTAGGATTGGGTCAGACTGATACATTAATTAGAAGACAATTGGGTTCTTAACTAACTTAATAACATTAAGAGTTCAAAACTGATCTTATTTAATAATCAATGTAAAACTGTCTAGGTATATCCTAATTCCTATTTCTCTCTTTCCTCTTCTGATATTCATTTACAATTGATTCCATATTAAATATAGAATTAATATAAATACTGATCAAACCTGATTAATCAAAATTACTTAACTATTTATTGGCTACTTTAACATTGCTTTGTAAATGAACTGTCATTGATTGATTTGCTTTATTACCTACTGTAGTGATAGATTGCTTGCTTGTTATTATTATTAATTATTAGATCTTTAATTTTTAATTACATTAACTATTCAATATTAGAGAGGCAGAGATATTAATAGACAAACCTGACACCTAGCAACTCTTTTTTGAAATAGTTTAAATAAATATAATAGAAGTATATGGTTAATTGGAGTTATATTCTGGAAATATTTAAAATATTTAAAATATTTAATTTAAAACTGGCTTTTTGCCAGTTTTGTATTGGAATGCAGTAAAATGTCGATGTCTTCAGCGACTACATTCCAATCCATGGTAAGGATGCAGCAATCAATCAAAATTATGAAAAGATGACAGAAAACATGGAAGATATGAGGGGTAATATTAAAAGAGTAGAGGATAGAGTAGTCAAAATGGATGGGAAAATAGAGTCTATTCAATAAACATTATCAAAGAATGAGCCAAAAATAAAAGAAATAGAAGAGAAGAGTGAAAAGATGGAGGCAAAAATGCAAGAAACAGAAACTAACAGGATGACAACTATTAAAAATATGGAAGAAGTTTTACTTAGCACGGAACTTGAAAAACCTGCTTTCTTTCTGAGGTTCCAGAACATACAGGAAAATAAAGAAGAAAATAATGGCTGAAATAGTAGCGAGCATTATATGGCATTAAATATGGCAAAGAATAAAATAATACTATGCATAACTTTTTAATCTATTATATTTGTAAATTGTACTTAAAATTAAAATATATATATTGCAATACTATTTTTGTGTTCTATGAAACTTTTTGTTGCTCCAAATTTTTAATCAAGAAACACCCCCGGTCAATGGTGTCCTGCTTTACCAATGTTAAAATCTGGCTACCTTTCCTTTAGGACAAGTGTTGAACGCAAGTAACATAAAAAGATAAGCAAATAAATAATATTTCTGTCCTAAAAGATCTAGACGAATAGACACAATAATGAAAAATGCGACTGGTAAATTAAAATCTAAACCATAACAACATGGGCCCCTAAAGACCATACTAAAATAAGTGTTCTATGGATTTTATAAAGACAGAGCTGTAGCCAAATGCAGCTGCCTCAAGACTGCCTTGTAAACTCTGGAGATGATGCAGGAAAAGACCATCTCCCATCGGCCTAATAGTTCAGTCTCAAGAGCAGCGGAGTTTCTGAGTATCTCCTGCAGACTTCAGTGTCTGCTGAAACACATTTTCTATTTATATGTGGCTTGCCTTACCTAAAGGCAATACTTGGTAACTAAGTGAAATAAAACATTAACAGATTGTAAAAGGAAACATCAACAGTAACATTGTTTAAAAAATGTGAATCCTTCTGTGTAGGGGATGTAACCATGGACCTGCTGAACTATCATGGATCTATCATAGTACTTGGCTGTCAATGTTCCCCATGAAGAGCCTTTCAATTCAAAGAATATTTTTCTCTTTCATAGCAGAACAGACACAAAATATTCAAAACAATTTCTAGAGGTAATGTTTTTGATTTAGTGTGTGGGAAAAGTTCTCACTTTGTTCCCAAATGCCAATCTGCCAAAGTAGGCCAACAAGCTGCTTTCTCACAGTACCCTTTTTGTGAGGTTGCGTGAGATCACAACTGCGTTAACAAAATTTGCAATAGTGATGAGAGCTTCATATGAATCACAAGCTCAACTATTTATATATGCAGCTTTTTTTCTCCAAAGTTTGATCATAATGCAGGTCAACAAATAGCAGATGTCTTTTTGGTATTCTATATTTAGTCTATAATTTATCTGCCTTTAAAATGGGGATTGGCAACAGGATTAGCAACAGAATTTTATAGACATTCACCAAGAAGTCTGCCTCTCAGTTTCGATGTAAAAACTAAATTCTGAATGCAAACGTGTCATCAAGGCTTGGTGCAAGATGGGAAATGACATCTCAGTGCTTTCTCTAAAAGTGGGATCCAGTGGGTCATTCTTCCAAAACTGTGTCCTTACCAGAATCCTCAGGTCTTTCACGCCTTAGCACTTCAGCACATACACGCTTGAGTTTCTCGATTTTCCTTTTCATTTGTTCTTTTTCTATTGTAAATTTTTCCAATACTGTACTACCATTTTCCTGTAAAATATAAGGACCAGAGAGGTATTAGCCCTCTTGCAATATAAAGGTGGGAGGAGTGGAGGAGCCCATATCTAGGGTGGCACAGGGCCGGAATATCCCGGTTTTGCTGGGGAGAGGCAGATATGTTGGGAGACATGGGGTAGGCGGCTCTCGGGGAACAAGAGCTCGCTGCTTGAAAGCGATCCCTTGTTCTGGCCCCGTGAGCTTAGCTCGGGGTACTGGCAACAAGCGAATCTCGGACCCTAGGCTCAGGCTGTTGATATTCAATGCCAGGTCAGTTGTAAATAAAGCTCCCCTCATCCAGGATTTACTCCTAGATGAGGAGGCTGACCTGACATGTGTTACTGAGATCTGGCTGGGCCCAGAAGGAGGAGTCCCTCTCTCTGAAATGTGTCCAGCTGGGTTGCAGGTGTGGCACCAGCCACGACCCCAGGGAAGGTGGGGGGATGAGTGGCTATTAAAGCGAAAAAGACCTTCAGCCTACGCAGGCTCGCTGCTCCTGAGATTACGGGTTGTGAGTCCCTCTTTGTGAAGTTGGACCTAGGGGTTCAGTTGGGCTTGTTGCTCATGTACCTGCCTCCCAGCTGCGTGTCAACAGCCCTGCCTGCGCTACTCAAGGAGGTAGCTGGGCTGGCAGTGGATTTCCCCAAGCTTATTGTCTTGGTGGACATTAACCTGTTGCTTGGAGAATCCTCTGGATTGGTGCAGGAGTTGGACCTGACCGAAGTAATTTAGGGTGCAACTCATGAGGGGGGCATGCTCCTGACATGGTATTCCCCACAGAGCAGTTGAGCAATGATCTGAAATTAAGGGTCTTAAATATGTTGCCTTTGTCATGGTCAGATCATTTTCTGCTACGGCTTGATTTCAAGGCTTCAATCCTCCGTATTTGGCCTTATTTGGACCGGGAGTCTCTACTCACAATCGCTCATGCCTTTATCACCTTGAGATTCAACTACTGCAATGCTCTCTACATGGGGCTACCTTTGAAGAGTGTTTGGAAAATTAAAATTGTGCAAAATGTGGCCGTGCAAATGGTCATGGGCATTCCTAGACATGCCCCTTTTTCTCCAACACTACATGGATTGCATTGGTTGCTGATTGGTTTCTGGACACAATTCAAAGTGTTGGTAATGACCTATAAAGCCATACATGGCATCGGTACTTGGCGGTACTTGTGGGACCGCCTTCTGCCGCATCAATCCCAGCAATTGGTGAGGTCCCACAGAGTTGGCCTTCTCCAGGTCCCATCAACTAGACAATGTCATTTGGTGGTGCGTAGGTGAAGAGCCTTTTCTGTGGGGGCTTCTGAATCAGCTCCCCCTGGAGATTCGCTCTGCCCCCCCCCCACTTCATTTATGCCACCAGGCTTGGGGCAGTTAGATCTCAGTCCCCCTGGCCGACCAAATGTTTGTATGGCTGTTGTTTGAATGGGTATGACTGATTTTTAATATAATTGGGGGTTTTAGATTGTCTCTATAGTTTTAATTTAATTGTATTTGCTATTGTATTTGTATTGTATTTGTTTTTATATGTTGTAAGCCACCCCGAGTCCTTAGAGAGGGGCGGCATATAAATCCAATTAATAAAATAAATAAAATAAAAATAAACATTTCTCACCTATACAGTTCTTCTTTTAAATCATTATTTTCGCGGAGGAGGTCTGCTTTCTCCATGGCATATTTTTGAATTTTTAAGCTGAATTTACCTTTTCTTTTATAATTTTTTCAAACTCCTCTTCTTTCTCTGAACTAATTTTCCTGTAAAATATCAAGAGCAGAGTGAAGATAGCCCCCTTAGGTTTTTTTACTCAAATTGTAAAACTTGTTTAAAATTAAAACTAATTGAAATATTGAAGAAACGACGAGAAAGTCAGGGTTGCTATCTAAAATTTTCTCACCTCCTCAACTTTTCTTCAAACTCTTCAGAAATTTCATTTTTTTCTTGGCAAAGTTGCTTATTTTCTTTAACAAATTCATTAATTCTTATTTCTAATTCTTGTTTTTCAGTCAGCAGTTTAGAAATTTCCATTGTCTTCCTGCAAATAATGAAGACCAGAGAGAAATTAGCCCCCAGGTTTTTTTTTTAACTTGAATTATCAACCTTTTTACTCAATTTTTATTAAATACACATTAAAAATACCTTATGAAATTATGAATGTCATACAGACAGGGTGAACTTAATAGGATTGTGCAAAGATTTGATGAACTATGTGAAGACTTACATATAACTCTGCTCCTTCACTCTCTTCAAATCAGCATCTGCTCTTTCCGCTTTTGTCTGAACAATATAGAGAAGCCAAAATAGATCATAAGTCAGGAATATATTTCCGTAGCAGCCCACTTGCTACCCCTTACTACCCAATCAGTCACACTGGGCTTTCCCCCCTCTTTTTATGATATGGACTATGTCTCGGTCATGCACACTCAACAGGTTCCTTATGTACTAGATTGCTTACCTGATGGGAATGCAACTTTATGCTGGGCTACAAAAAAAAGTAGTCTTAGTTAATTTCTTTAAAAAATGTAAAACACAGTGGTTCAAAACAATTATGAATCATTTAAATTTTATTTCACTGCTATTGGTATTGTATGTGGCCAAGGAAACTAGCTAATGTAGCAAAGAAGGAACAGACCAAGAATTAGCATCAGCTCTGATAATTGCCATTCTTTCACAGAAATTACAAATAAACTAGTCTGTATAGATGTGTGTATAGATTTCATATATGCAATAGAAATATAAAGCAAACATATATACTACATAAAATATGCTGCACATGCATTATTAACCATTACCAATTGTGAAAAAATCATTTATTTTCATTTTTCTCATAATTATATTTTAAGGTGAGCTACAAGTATACATTATATACCTCAGATAGGCATGGGAGTAGGGGGCAAAAAGACCCTTCTCAATGGCTCCGTCAGACAAATGCTTTGACATCTATAAATGCCTATGTAGCGCTGGGTTTTCAGCTAGTATTTTATAAAATATTGTACACTGAACTTAAACTAAGCTTGAAAAAAGCCAAGTCATTATATGTAAACAGATATGAATGGAAGGAAAATCACATTGGTTTCCTATACCATGGAGCTTGCATTGGCTCTAATGAGGCAAGAGATGCAGACCTTTTAATTCCATAGTAACCTCATGAGATAAAGGTAACACAGGCAATTGGCCCATAAAAATGAGGTTTTCTATGACTGAATCCATTTCACCGAGTTTTATTTGAACCTTAGTCTTTGTAATTCTATTCATGAGATCAATAAATCTGAAAAGCAGTATGTTCCATCGCAGACATTCTCTTGCGTCTCCAATTAGTTCAGTTTTAATTATCAGGCAGCTCCATTAACTGATTGTATCTTGTCGCTTAGTTCTTACAGCTGCGTGCTAATTCGGTTGGAAATCACACCTACGAAAAGAAAGGATCAGAAGAGACGCCTATGGCAATATGTCAGTACTTCTACAAGAGAGGAATTATCAGCCCTGGAAATGACACTTTCGATATTGACCCAGAAATTGAAACTGGTGATATACTGAACTACTCAATTCAGATAGATTGTTTCTGTGTGTGAGAGAGAAAGGAGAATGAGAGTGGGGTGGGCGGAGGTCAGAAAGAGAGACAACTTGAGCAAAGTCATAGTGTTTAAAAGCAAACACATAGTAATTTCCAGTATCATTACAATATAATGGGTAGACACTTCAGATATTTTATTTGTACAGGAAGAAACTCAACTACTGCAGATAGTCCTCACTTAGCAATTGCTTCATTCAGTAACAGTTCAGAGTTATGACAACAGTGAAAAGGTATATTTAAGACCAATCCCTGAACTTGCAGCTATTGCAACATCCATTGTCACCTTTTCAGCTTGTTTCCAACAAGCAGAATCATTGTGGAAAATGGCAGGAAGTCACAAAAGTCACATGCCATTTTGCTTAACAACCTGAGGTGATTTGGTTAACGACTGCAGTGGAACTGTCATGGGATGTTTCACTTTATGACTATATCACTTAGTAACTGTGATTAGTAAGTGAGGACTACTTGTACATTAGAGTCTTGTTTAAGTCATGAAAACTGCAGTACTGGTGCTTCATTTAATTCCTTGCCCCATTTCACTCAAATGATGTCAGCTTCAGTCAGACCTAGTATATTCCATATAGCTGTACATTGTTTATATCTATGGAGATTCTCAGTCATCCAGGTTATGGTTGTCCTGAAGGTGCTTTTTCAAGAAGTAACTGGACTTTCTGGTTTTTCTTTGAAGATGTTTTGCTTCTCCTCCAATAAGCTTCTTCAACTCTGAGCTGAAGAAGCTTCATGGATGAGAAACAGAACATCTTCAAAGAAAAACCAGAAAGTCCAGGTGCCTCTTGAAAAAGCACCTTTAGGGTGTACGTGGCTTAGTTTCCAAGTGGCCTGATACCCTGCTGATAAAAATGGCTGACTCATAGCCCAGTGTGTTGACTTTATTGTATCTGAAGCAGGTTCTTCATACTGGTAATTATTGAACAGAGTTAAGGTGCATCTACTTGCAAGATACTGTAGTATAATCAAAATTGAAGCAATTGATGTCCCTCATCCACAAAAGTGTCTTGCCAACTCAACATTGCAAACATCACCAACACTAATTGGTGATTCAGGTTCAGGGTGAACTTTACTATTAGGAAAAGTGAGGCAGTGCCCTCAGACTGTAGACATGTGATAGAAAGCATTAGTAACCTGTTGGATGACATAAATGTTTGCTGTGTGGATTATTTTGCGCTCTTACTTTTGCTCTGAAGTATTGAAGAAAATGTCACCTTACAATGCACTTACAAATCTGAAATGAAGTGAGACCAGACAAGCACTCGGTAGACGGTTCCTTTATTAGCTCTTTTTGAAAGTGACATTCAGCATGGAACTCGTCTGAACTGTCAGTGGAAAATACAGCTCTATTTATACTGTTTGTGGCTCGCGCCAAAAGGAACTGTCATGCGTCTGAGCCAATCAGACGCGACCTTGTTTTATTTACATTTTCTGCCCGGAGACAGCATTTCTCCTCAGTTAGACTTATTTACATAGACTCAACACCCCTCCCTTCTTAGTTTGTAGTAATGTCAATCAGTGAGCCATGTGATGTAATCCTCCAATCTGCTTGGTCTGCGCGAAGCTCGCTCTGACCTGCGCAGATCATTCGAGTCCGGAATTTCAATGGTGGAGGTCGGTTCATTGCTAGCTCCTGAGTGCGGCTGGGCCCGAGTTGGGGCTCTGGCCGGCTGAGTCGAGCATGCAGGCACCGTACCGACCTCTGAAGATGAAGATGGCTCGGTGTCGCCGGAGGACCTTTCCTGTCTGGGTGAGTCCATTTGTATATCCAACAAATCAGGCTGTGTACAAAAGTCTGCTTGGGGGGAAGAGTTTACGTTAGTGGTTTGCTCATTGTTTGATTCAATACGCCCTCGCAAATGATCAATGTGCCGTTTCCATATATGGCCATCCTCAAGTTGTACAAAATATGTTTTTGGAGCGGTTTGTTGTATTATTTTCCCCTTGATCCAATTCAAACCCCCATCAAAATTTTTAGCAAATACATTTTGACCAAGGTACAAATTCCTTTCTGGTGGTACAGATATAAAATCATTACAATTAGTAGTACAATACCGAGGGTGCAACCTGTCCAGGGGGGACCTTAGTTTCCTGCCCATTAAAATCTCTGCAGGACTCTTATGTGTAATGGAATTGGGTGTAATGTGTTGCATTAACAAAAATTGGTCTAAATTTTGCTGTATTTCTCCTGGGCCTGCCCTGCGCAATGCTTCCTTTGCTACCCGAACATATCGTTCTGCCAGACCATTAGCCCATGGTGAGTAAGGGGATATGAGTGCGTGTCTGACCCCCAAATTGCTCAGAAACATTTCAAACTGTCTGGCTGTTAATTGTGGCCCATTATCAGAGACCAGTATATCCGGACATCCATGAGTTGCAAACAAATGGTACAAAGCTTTTATAGTGGCACATGTGGTTATATTATGCATGGCTATTATTTCAACCCATCTAGAGAAAGCGTCTACCACAATTAGGAAGTACTGAGACCCCAATGGGCCTGCGAAGTCGATGTGTATCCGTGACCATGGCCCAGTGGGTTTCTCCCATTCTACTGGAGTAGTTTTAGGGGGATTAGGTCGTGACTCCTGGCACGGGTCACATTTGGCTACCCACTGTTCAATGTCGGTATCCAGGCCTGGCCACCACAAATGTCCCCTGGCCAAACCTTTCATCCTGACAATACCAGGATGGCCCACATGCAACATAATGAGCACCTTTTGTTTTAGACTATCAGGGATGACCACTCTATCACCCCATAATACACAACCCTTCATGTATGACAATTCTAACCTCTTGGTCTTAAATTCTGTTAACCCTGCTTCCTCAGGGTCTCCATGCCATCCCTTCTGTATACAATTGATGACCCTTTGCAGAATTGGGTCTTTTTTGGTGTGCTCAGCCACCTCTTTGGCTGTAGTCAGAGGGTTTTCTTCAAAATCTAAAAGCAATACATCTTCAGATGGGGCTGGGTCTTCAACTAATTCTGCCATGGGGCACCTACTTAGGCCGTCTGCATGATTTATTGACTTCCCCCCCTTGTGGATTAGTTCATATTGGTAACCCGAGAGGAACAATGCCCACCTAATTAGTCTGGGGGACATGAAAGGAGGTGTTGGCTTGTTAGAAGCCAGAAGACCTAATAGAGGCTTGTGATCAGTGATTAATTCAAACCACCTCCCAAAAAGATAGTTATGGAATTTTTTTACACTTGCTACTAAAGCTAAAGCCTCTTTGTCCAGTTGGCTATAGTTCCTTTCAGAAGAGGTCATTGTTCTAGAGAAAAAGGCGATTGGGGCTTCTGTATTGTTAGGCATTACATGAGCCAATACCCCACCCACCCCATAAGCTGAAGCGTCGCACGTAAGCCTTATGGGCAATACTGAACTATATTGAACCACCACGCTTTTGGAGGTCAACAATTGTTTAATTTGACAAAAAGCTTCGCGTTCAGGTATGCCCCAGGTCCAGGGAATTCCCTTCTGAAGCAGCCGGTGTAGGGGTTCTGCTGCCGTTGCCTTCTGTTTCAAAAAGATAGAGTAAAAATTAAGAAGGCCTAAAAATGCTTGTAATTCCGTCTTATTGCTTGGTTCGGGTGCTTCTGTTATAGCTTTTAATTTTTCTGTAGTGGGGTGGATGCCGTTACCATCTATCCTATAGCCTAGGAATTCCACACTTGTAGTCCCCCATACACATTTATTTCATTTGACCCTTAATCCCTTAGATTGTAGCCTCTGCAATACTTCCCGGATTCTTTGATTTAGTTGTGACTGGGTTTGACCTGAAATAAGTATATCATCAAAGTAGGGGATAGTTCCCTCAATACCTGCCAATAAACGCTCCATCAAGCTTTGAAATATGCCGGGGGCTATGCTGACACCAAATTGTAATCTGGTGCATTTAAAGGCACCCCTGTGGGTCACAATGGTTTGCGCCAGAGATGTAGGCTCATCGACCGGGAGTTGTTGGTATGCCTGTGCGAGGTCGATTTTTGCAAAAACCCTCCCCTCCCCTAGGGAATGAAGGAGTTGCTGGACCACCGGAATTGGATATGGGTGATGTTGGAGGGCTTTGTTTAGCGTTGATTTATAGTCCGCACAGACCCTTAAAGAGCCATCCGGCTTTAGTGGCGTGACTATGGGCGTTTCCCATGTCCCTTGCTCAACAGGGACTAGTATGCCTTGAGCTATGAGCTTATCTAGTTGCTGGTCTAGTTTGGGCAGAAGCGGTAAAGGTACCCTTCGGGGTTTGAGTCTGACCGGGGGAACCTTAGGGTCTATAGAAAAAGAGATAGGGCCCCCTTTATAAGTACCCAATGTGGGGCTAAATACCTCAGGAAATTCTAGCACAAAGTTTGGAACATCTTCATCAGAGTTAACCGTACAAATTCCCGCAATTTCAATGCCCAAAGGGCACATCCAAGTTAAACCAAGGAGAGAGTGTTTAGCCCCCGCAACCACAACAATTGGAAGTGAACATTTAACATTTTTAAATTGGACAGGTACATTCACTTCTCCTAAAACAGGTATAATGTTTCCCTGAAAATCTCTAATTACCAATGCAGTTTGCGTTAAATCAGATTTAAGAAGATTAGGCATGTAAATTTTAAACTTTTCCCAAGGCATAATAGAATATTTTGACCCTGTGTCCAGTTCCAGATTGCATGGTTTGCCATTGAGGAGCAGTGAAATTACAATTTTGCTCCCATGCTTTGTATTTGCGCAATTTACGTAAAGTTGTGCGTTACCTCTTGAGTAGTCGCGGTTAGCGGTTGCGTAGTTTCTGCGGTTGGAGCCTCTGGAAAATCTGTTGTCCCGCGGTTGCTGTGCCTGGTTGGTGTATCTCTGTGGCCGAGGAGTGGAGAAGGACTCCTCGGGTAGGAGGGCTCTGCAAGCCTCGGCGATGTGGCCGCGCCGGTTGCAGCGGCGGCAGATGGCGTCCCGGAAGGGGCAGCGTTGTTGTGGGTGGTTTCCTCGGCAGCCGGAGCAGGGGGTGGAGGGGCGAGGGTATCTGGGTTGTCTGGATGGGTCAGTCGGCAGCAGGAGACAGTTGTTGTCGGCGCTGGCTGGTGGGCTGAGGTCGTCTGAAGGCTCGGCTTGGAAATCAGAAGAGGCGATTTTGGAGACGGTTTCTTTTTTGTCGTGCTCTTTAAGCTCTTTGGCGGCGGCGGCGGCGACTTTGGCGGTTTGAGCCAACTTAATCACAGCCTGGAGTGTAGGCTCGTCCTCGGTGAGGAGCTTATTACGGACTGTGGCGTTTTTCATCCCAAAAATAAGAGCGTCGGTGAGGCGAGCTTCCGGGCTGTCAAACTTGCACTTTGACAGCACCGTTCGAAGTCGCGTAGCGAATTGGTTGATCGACTCGGAGTCCTGTTGTGCCATTCTGGAAAATTGGTGTCTGAAGACCACGGCTGGCTTCGTGGGCTTGAAGTGATTCGCGAGTCTTGCTTGTAGGTCGTCCCATGGAACGGATTTCGCCGGGAGCGGGTCGGTTAGAGTTTGAACGAGGTCGAAGATTTCTGGACCGCAATAGTTGAGGAAAATAGCCCGCTTTCTGTCGGCTTCGGCGTCTCCCATTCCTGCCGCTTCGAGGAAGATCTCGAATTTTGCCATGTAGGCGTCCCACGATGACTTTTCGGGATCGAAATAGTCAGGAGCCCGGCCGATCTGGAGATTGCTCATTCTGCACGCGTGGTTTCTTCGGTTCTCGTCGCCAGTGAAATGAAGTGAGACCAGACAAGCACTCAGTAGACGGTTCCTTTATTAGCTCTTTTTGAAAGTGACATTCAGCATGGAACTCGTCTGAGCTGTCAGTGGAAAATACAGCTCTATTTATACTGTTTGTGGCTCGCGCCAAAAGGAACTGTCATGCGTCTGAGCCAATCAGACGCGACCTTGTTTTATTTACATTTTCTGCCCGGAGACAGCATTTCTCCTCAGTTAGACTTATTTACATAGACTCAACAAAATCCAGTTAGCTTATCTGCCTGAGCCATTCATGTTTATGTGCTTTAGGCAAATACCGAAATATATTGGCTGACTCTACTGATCTCTGAAACTTTGTGAATAAATTTGAGTGGACAGTCTTAACTGTTCAACATGAATATTGATTACTGAACATATAGAATTATTGGTAGTGTCTGTTATGAGAATTCAGAAGCATTGTGACTTATTTTTAGAGTTTGGAAATACTGTAGTGACATAAATAATAATCTCTTAGCGAACTAATGTAGTAAACATATGTGCAAAACATTTCCAAACAATACCAAAAGCTGAATTGTGTAAGGATATCTTAGCTTAAACCTCTTGGGTTTGAAAGATATTAAAGGACTGTTGAAAGATTGAGGGTCTTTTTTTTATATATGTATGCAATTACATGAACCAATGTGTAACATATACAAATAATTACAGTACAAGAACTTTCTGAATTACTGTTTCTTCATTTTATTCAGATGGAAGTAATTTATAACTGCATTGAAACATCATTCTACAGTCATAAGTAGAAGGGCCTGTAACCATAGAAATTAGGGTATTAGGGTACTGATCTGTGGATCAAGTATAAAATTTCCTTTTTGGGTTAATTTTTAACTAGCAGATATTTCCAGGGATTCTTTATCAAATAAGAATTCCCATAAGGCAGAGGTTCAGTAAATATATGCATTAATGAAAAAACATAGCTGCTTTTTTCTTGCAAGTATGAAGAAAGATTTTACATCTCGTATTATTTAGATAAGACTACTAGTGACCAGATTGGATTTAATTTCCTTATTACTGATTTTCTGTCTTCCTCGTCTTATTAAATATTGAGTATTTTCTATATGCCGTAAAGCATCTGTCTTCCCACAGAGTGTTTTTATGTGGAGCCAATACTACCTCTGGAAAATGGGATACTGAGGAAGACTCCTTTCAATTTCACTTTGGACTTCCAGAGGTGAGGAGAAATAAAAGTTGCTGGCATTCTTGAACATTTTTGGTAATGGTGAAATAAAGCTCCAGTCTTTGTTCTAGACTTGTAACTCTGACACGTTCAAACTGAAGGCCATTAATCTCCAGACCATTCGACAACATGAACTCCCAGACTGCTATGATTTCACACTAACAGTAAGTACAAAGGTGGAGTCCTTGGAACTTTCTGAGCTTGGTTGTTTATGTACAGATAAACTAGGAAGGAAGTAAAAAAAATTGAACTGATGAAGACTTGTAATTAGTCATTTTCTAAAGAGCAGGTTTGGGATGGGAGAAATGGGCCTAGATTGTGTCAGCTTCTTCTTAAAGTGGACTATTGCAGTATATACATTAGTAACTTAGAAGTAGAGAATGAAGTGAAATGATAACGCTGAAGCTAATCAAGAGGCAGGCACCAATGATTTATTGCTACCAGAGATTTGCCTGCCCACAGCTGCAAATACCCATTTGGTAAATCACCTATTCTTTGTGTGTGTGTGTGTCCTGCAATTCACATTAATTCTCACGATAACTCACCTATTCTCCTTTTAGTTAAGTTCAAAACATAATTCTGTATAGTATTAGCTTTTCGACAATAATATTAACAATAATATTAATACTTTTGCTTATACGTAATTGTATTGTACATTTTAAAATTTGTTTCTATTTATTTTTGGTTGACTGTGGCTGGCGGTCAACTTGAATACTCCTCAGATGGAAAAGTGCAATAAAACCCAAATAGTGATAAGAATAGAAAATTTCTGAAACAATATTAAAAAGATGAAGACATTGGGTCATGTTCTCTTGTTAAGTTTTGTTCAAGGGTTATTCAGATATAGTCTTCCTTTATTCTATTTCTCCACCTTATTTTTAAACTGCTTAGATTTGGGGGAGAATGGTACACTGACAGAACTAAACTATCCCCAAGCATTTTCTGTTTTCTACAAAACGTGCTTTTTATATGCCATCATTGCTTCAAAGTTATACTTCAAGCTAACTATAAGGCTTTATGGCTTTTTTGAGAAGAATAGTAGATAGATAGATAAATAGATGGATGATAGGTAGGTAGGTAGGTAGGTAGATAGATAGATATAGATTTTGATTTTATTACCAAGCATTTGGCATAAATTATTCAGATTCTATCTGAACTAATGAGTGTTTAGAAATAAGAATAATAGCATCTTTTCTATCTCCACAGATACTCTTTGATAACAAAGCTCATAGTGGAAGAATTAAAATAAGCCTAGACAATGATATTGCCATCAAGGAATGTAAAGACTGGCATGTTTCTGGATCAAGTAAGCTTAAAAAACATACTTTTGTTATTACTTATTTAGTGCTTATTATGTTTTATTGAAGGTCTAGTGATGCATGAAGTTAAATACAGTATTTGCTATGATCTGTAGTAACTATATTTTTTAAAGTATGTTTGTCAACTGAGCACACAATTTGAATATGTGTGTTACATCATTTCACCTATAGTCCTTAAAAAAGTCTCTTTCTATATGGTTAATATTTACAGTACTGGCGAAATTCAAAATTTTTCCCTACCAGTTTGGTGGGTGAGGTTTGGTGAGCGTGGCAAGGAAGGATACTGCAAAATCTTCATTCCCACCCCACTCTGGGGCCAGCCAGAGATGGTATTTGCCGGTTCTCCTAACTAGTCAAAATTTCCGCTACTGGTTCTCCAGAATCTGTCAGAACCTGCTGAATTTCACTTCTGATTTACAGTATATTAGAAGGGAATTCCCCACAATGGGAAATTTGCCCCAAGTGCAAATAACTACATAACTTGAGGGAGGAGGGGTCCTCTTTAGACTACCAAAAGTGTGAAGCATTCATTCTTTTTGATGGCTTTGAATCCTTTAATTATCCACCTCTCCCCGTATTGAAAAATTAAGTAAGATGGAGGCCTCTTCTCCATTATTAGCACTCTCTCAAGGCAATTTCACGAAGAAAATTTCCCCTCAGACACAAATGAGTATGTGTTCTATGAGAGTATCAGGTTAACTATTATGCATAGACAAGTAAATCAATCTTTTTTTCCCAGTACAGAAGAATACCCATTATATGATGATCTTTGATGGTTTTGTCATACTGACATGTCTTGCATCACTGATTCCCTGCACACGATCTGTAATTAAAGGAATTTATCTACAAAGGGTAAGCTTATGTTTGTCAGTATCTCTTAATAAATTTAATTGCAGCTTCTCAATAGCAATTTCTCTTTTCTTGCCCACTCACGTATCCTAGGAATTTGTGACTTTTTTCCAACATCACTATAAGAAAGAAGTATCTTTCTCTGATCTAATGGAATTTGTCAATGGATGGTATATCATGATCATCGTTAGTGACCTTCTTACCATAGTTGGTTCTACATTAAAGATGGAGATACAAGCTAAGGTAAGTGACTTGAATGCTGATTAGATGACCTGTGTTCCAGTTTTGGAAGTCCCAATTGAAATCTTATTGACCAACCTGAATTTTGTTATTTTTATAGTTCACTTGAGTCTTCAACTGGGGAAAATGGTCACATTGAGAAAACTGCTGCTCCAGAGAAGGCATTTTTCTAGCTGTATATTTTACCTATCCATGGTAATATCATTAGAAATTAGAAATGAGCAGTATCTGTGCATATCATCAAAAGTCTATTAATTTGCTGTGCAATGCATTTGTGCTCTTTGTCCACCAGGAAACAGCCCTGACATTTTAGCCCATTTCTTTTTAATGGAATAAGGTTTACTCACCTCCCAAGAACGGTCTCCTAATCAAGCAAAACTTTTTGTCACCCATCTCAGTGTCAAAAGAAAAGAAATTATGGTATCCCCAAGAGTTAAAATGAATATAAAAGGTCCTTTTTTTATGGGCACCACCTGAATGGTGTGTATGGCGTGAAAACAAGTGAAGGTCTCATCCATAAAGTTGGTAGTAGCTCCACAATCTACTAAAGCAGTAAAAGGGGGGATTTTGGGTGGGTTTTTAAAGTTTACCTGAGTGGCTAAGGCCAGGTGTCTTGAAGGTCTTGGTTCACCTGCCGTAACATTGGAATTCGGTTTGGTGCCCGCCCGGCCTAACGTTTCTTTTAGGCCGGGCTCTGGTTGTTTCCTGGCAAGGTTGCCTGGACCTGGAACGTGGGCCCGCTGTTTGAGACTGGAGTAGGAGCGGGAGTGCCACATCTTTTCTGAGGGCAAGCAGGTAGAAGGTGTCCAGCTTCTCCACAATACGCTCGATGTCTGGCTTTCTCAGCTTCACTCAGATGAGGTCTGGCCGTGCCTAGATCCATTGGTTCCTCTCGAGCAACAGCAGCTGGTCAGTTTCCCGTGTCTGCTGGCATCTGGAAGGGGCGTCTTGGCACTGGGTTAAAACCGTTGTTTTGGAACCTTTGGCATGGAGCTGGCACTGGTCTGGGTTTCTCCCCAAACTGGCTTTTGTATCTGGTGACATGGTTCTGGGCAGATAACAATTTAGTCTTGATAGTCAAACAGATCTGGTAGAGTTCACTTAGCATCTCAGAAGTTGGTGCGTCAGCTCATTCACAAACTTGGGAGACAGGCTATCCTGGAACAGTTGCATAAGGGCTCCCTCGTCCCAATTCAGGGGTTTGACTAGTTTCTGAAAATCAGAAATATACTCAGAGATGGTCTTGTTGCCCAGTCGTAATTGGCACAACTGAACAATAGTGTTCTGTACACTTCAAATTCAAATTGCTGTTTTAAAATCACAACCCCTTAATCTTTGGACCACAAGTGTTCTCAGGAAGGAATGCAACAGATTGAACAAGTTTTGACAGTGGTGAGAATCTTTCCTTCTAAAAAGTTTGTCCATCTCTTATTATCCACCAGGAGGGCATGCAGATATTTTATTTGAGTTTAGGGCATATACATGACAATGTTCATCCATTGTATTCTAAGAGGGCCTTGACATTTATCATAGACTGAGTCACCTGTGTGCAGGTCCACCGCTACAGCTCCCAGTGTATCCACACCTGCTGCTTTGTTGCTTGCCCATCGCCACAGGACTTTTCACAGGAATTTGGGGGGATGTCAAGACTTGTGCATGAATTAAAGTGAGGGAGAGGTGTGCATAGTCAGCTTCACTCTCCCCTCCCAGATTCCACCCTGCTCTAAATAGCAGGATAAGAGTCTAGATAGTTGGAGATGTGCTGGGCGCAGTGGTTAATCAGGGCATCTTTCATGCCTTGCCATGCTTTTAGCGTGCCACATCACTTGGAGAAACCACCTTTAAGACTGTTGTGCTATTCTAATAGATTTCATCCAGTCAGACTGCTGGAATCTATCTTCACATGCTCAAGATAGACAAGTTTCCATCTCATTGAAGGTCAATGACCCAACGGCTACTCTCAACCTGGTTTGGCAAGCCTGTCAAAGCTATTGCCCAGGGTGTGGTCTGTGCCCATGATATAGCTGCTACGGGCCACAGGTGAGAGCTGAGTGATAGGTGGGAACCAAAGGTGAATGAGATGTCGTAAAAGGACAGCTATACCCCTACACCAGAGGTACTACCTCTCCTTGAGCACCCCCATATACAGTAAATACCTTTCCATACAAGCGCTTAGAACAGTGGTTCTCAACCTGGGGGTCGGGACCCCTTTGGGGGTTGAACGACCGTTTCACAGGGGTTGCCTAAGACCGTGGGAAAAGACAAATTTCCCCTGGTGTTAGGAACTAAAGCTTCTGTTCTGGTGCCTTGGAACATATTTTTACAATCTGACCAACAGGCGTTTACAATTGGGGTGTCCTGCTGACCTTCCTGCCAATCAGCTTAAAGCTCTGTTGGGAGAATTGGTGATAGACTTATGGTTGGGAGTCACCGCCACATGAGGAACTGTATTAAGGGGTCACGGCATTAAAGGTTGAGAACCACTGGCTTAGAACATCCTTCATTATTCACGCTCAGTCTCTGACTTCCTGGCTATACGAAGCTAATAATAATATAATTCTTTATTGGCCAAGTGTGATTGGACACACAAGAAATTTGTCTTTGGTGTATATGATCTCAGTGTACATAAAAGAAAATATACATTTGTCAAAAATTGTGAGGTACAATACTTAATAATTGTCATAGGTGTCAAAATGACTGAAGGCAAAATTGTCTCCCAGTGAGGAAGGCAGTGCTAGAACCGACGTTTTCAGCTGTTACAAGACAAGGCAAACATATAACTAGCAGAGATGCTATGTCAAAGACTTACGGACGGAAACTGCAAGACCTGGCCAGCTTGATAATAGCCATCTCTTGTTGAGACAGGTGCTGTGCCAATGGATATGCAAAAATCTAACTGCTCTCCAACGGGGAAAAACTGATGAAAGGCATTTTGTGAAGAAAAAAAAACATCCCTCAGGAATGATGCCCTTTTCCGCCTAATGAAGACAATAGTTGAACGCGACCACAGCATAAAGGCCAACCCTAATGGAAATTTTAGGCGTCCGGGTGTCCAAAGGCCACGCAAACTGAGCCTAGGCTTTGAAAATGGAGGAGTGTGCCGATGAGTTCGTCCTTCCTCGCAACTCGTCGACGAGCAGGGAAGGCGAACCTCGCAGGAGCGCAGATGCAACCGGTCTGGCAGTTTGCCTCAGACCGCGTGACCTCTTCAACTTTCCACGCGCAGCCCCTTAAGGAGCGAGGAGGATCTTCCGCGGCGCATGCATCTTTATTAGTCCCGCCCCCGGAGCGCAGGATGTGTGTCGTCGGTGAAGTTCGACAAGCGGAAGCCATTTCCCCGCCCCTTTTGCTTTCGGATGGGAGGAGGCGAGCCAAGCGTGAGTCCGGGAACCAATCAGATGCGACGTACTGGCTTCCTAAGGCGGGACGAAAGTGAGAGTTTTTATTGTCTCCGTAGAAGCCTTATTGTTCTTCTCTACCCGCAGTTGGTCGGTGGTCGCTGGGTGCGTGGAGGGGGGAAGCGATGCGTTAATTCGCGAGGAGGAAAGGGCCGTCTTCGCCGCCGTAGCTGGCCCAGACAGGCCTCGGCAATGTCCGGAAGCAGGCCATCGCCGCAGCACCCTCCGGCCGGGCAGGGTGCTGCGGGCCCTCCGGGCTCCTCCTCGACCTCCTCGGTCACCACCTCGGCCTGCTTGGGCACCACGACGGCGACGGGCACCGCGATGGCGGCGGGCTCCTCGGCGGTCCCCTCGCGACCCGTGTTGGTGGCGGCCGCCGTGTCCGGATCCTCCTGCAGCGGGGGACTTTCTCGCCTGGCGGGGACCCGAGTCGGGAGCGGCAGCGGCGCAGCCGGCAGCGGCGGCACCAGGAAGAGGCCGCTTCTGACTCCGCTTTGCAACGGCCTCCTGAATTCCTACGAGGACAAGAGCAACGATTTCGTCTGGTGAGTGGCGCTGGGCCGACGAGGAAGGTGCTGCTACTCCCGTGTGTGCGCTGGGCAGCAGGGCTGCGGGATGGTGGTAGAGTCGCGGGGTTAGGCTGGCGGTGGCGTGTAGATCTAGGCATCACCTCTCGAAGTTGCTCCTCCAAGTGCAGCACTCCCCCTGCCTGGTTCATAATGCCGCCCTCCGGTTTTGCCTTTTGGCTCAGGGCTGTTGCTGGCGTGCTTGCTAGGAGCGTTAGCTCGTCTACCGTAAGTGCCTGGAATTGGGATCCAATCGAAGCATTGGGCATGGAAGAGAGAAGGGAATGGCCTCATTTAAAGCTATGGATTTGGTATCCTGCGATTTTCTCACATACCTGAACGCCCATGAATTAAGAATAAGTCCTCTCCAGCTCTAAGGGGGGCTTACTAACCGCAGTCATTCTGCAGGCTCCCGGTGAGAAAAGTAAATGATGAGGTTTCAGCTGCCCTGCATTTATTTGCCTAAAATCAGATTATTATCAAATTGACCAGGATTGAAGTATCTGTGGTGTCAGCAGGATTCTGTTTGGATTACTGAGTGACTGGAAGAAAATTTGTGTTTTCAGGCATTTCAATTTCCCATTCTCATTTCTGAAATTGGCATAGCATCCTGTTGTGGGTTCATAAGGCTTCACCAATGAATTCAGTGTGTTTACTTTAGAGCACTATTCCAGCAGAACCAGTCATTAGGACTTTTTTAACTACCCCAGGCAAAAGAGACATTAATCCACATTTTTAACAGAAGATGCTTGTGCAAGGAATGTGCCTCAAATTTCTTTCTTTTCTTCTAAAACATTATCTGTAAGTTGGGCAATATAAACCTGATACATTATTATTTATAAAGAAGTCTCTTAATTTATAGCAGGGGTCTCCAACCTTGGCCGCTTTAAGACTTGCAGACTTCAACTCCCAGAATTCCTCAGCCAGCTGCTGGCTGAGGAATTCTGGAAGTTGAAGTCTGCAAGTCTTAAAGCGGCCAAGGTTGGAGATCCCTGATTTATAGAATAGACATTTTAATTTAGGTCCCCAAGTGCCTGATCAGCAAACATGCTTACTGCCTTCTGGGGATTATTCATTTTTTTTTCAACATGCAGGATTCTGTGTATCTATACTGTACTATGTACTGAGCCTTTTTTTCCCATTTACTTTTTCCTTTCATAGTTTAGACCTAGGTCTAAACAGTTAGGTTGGCCCTTTCTGCTTCTATTTCAACATTGTATTTTGGAAGTTGTGTAACCAAAGCTGTCATGAAATGTTACAAAATTTATTATACATTTATTTTGCAACTATCTACAAAAGAAAACATTTACATAATAGCTGTACTGTCATCTGCATCAAGTCATCTACCACTAACCTAATATCTTTTTTCCGATTAGCCATCACCAGATCAGAGACTATCAATTTAAGGTGAAGGTTTAAGATGTTTTGCTGTAGGGTGAAAGTCATTATCCTAGTTACATCTTACATCCTGTTCCTCTAATTTGGATCTAATTGCTTCCAGAAGTTGTGATGCTCCATCACTGGAGGTTTTTAAGAAGAGGTTGATCTCCTGCTTAAGGGGGTAATTGGACAAGAAGATCATTTCAACTCTTATTCTGGAACCCTTTGCTGCTTATTCTAAACAATTTTTGTCATCCAAATTATTGGCTGATTATTTCTTGCCTTTAACATATTAAGAAAGTGGGTTTTCAAAGATCCTGTTGTTCACATATGGTTTAATGTTCTTTAGACTATCAGAAAGTATCTGGCAGTACCTTTTCCACCAACCAACACATTTTTAAAGGTATAAGCTTTGGAAACTTAATTTCAGACTAACATGGCTGTCGTCCTCCAGTGACATTCAGATAGTATTTAAACATAAGAGAATCTGCACTTCTGAGGTGGTTCATTTTGCTCAGGGGTCTGTGGTATGTAAAGCCTTCAGATCTAAAAAGTGAATCCTTCAGATCTAGAAAGAAGATCCCTACTTTCACATGCTTGCTGATCTTAGCAAATAACTTTTAAAAATGTAAGTTGTTTTGCAGAAAAAGTTTATTCCTTAAGAAGACCTGTTATTTTATGTGTTCAGGTGTGTTTAATTACTTTACATTTAGCAACATTTTCTACAAACTTAAATTAAAGCAACCAGTTATTTATTTTTAACTTCTTTCTTCAAGCCCTTTCTTAAAGTTAGAAGTTCTTAGGCAAAGATGTCAATCTTAAGGAAAGGTTTTCTGGTTTTCATTAATGATTCCTTTCTACTTCTTTGAAGGTACAGTGGTACCTCTACTTATGAACTTAATTCGTTCTGTGACCAGGTTCTTAAGTAGAAAGGTTTGTAAGAAGAAGCAACTTTTCCCATAGGAATCAATGTAAAAGCAAATAATGTGTGCGATTGGGGAAACCACAGGGAGGGTGGAGGCCCTGTTTCCTCCCCGGAGATTCCTAGAGAGGCCCCATGGAGGCTTCTCTCTGCCTTTTCCGGTTACAGTTTGAGGTTCTGGTTTGTAAGTGGAAAATGGTTCTTGAGAAGGGGCAAAAAAATCTTGAACACCTGGTTCTTATCTAGAAAAGTTTGTAAGTAGAGGCATTCTTTGGTAGAGCTACCACTGTATATTAATTTTTCAGTCATGATAAATTTAAACAATGTCATTGTTAAAGATGTAACTATTGTTCTTATTTTGTTTCAGATTAAATTTCATTTTAAACTAGATAATAACATTGGTTTAGTACCATAAGAAACGTGTATTTGTAGCTTTGTGGTGTTTTGTCATGTTATATTGGGGGAACAAGGGTCACCAATGGGTTTTTACCGTAATAGTTCTTAAGGATATACTTGTATATTGTCAAATTAGAAAAATAATTGAAAAAGACAATTATTTTATAAATTTAGTATAGTATGAAGAAGTAGAAACTTTTCTCTCATAAGTTTAGAATATAGTATTGCAGTATACTGCCATCCACTAAAACTAAATTATAGGAGATTCAAAAGATGCATGTAAGGAATGTACTATGCAACATGTGATAATGTCCATCACATCAGAAAGTTTGAAAAGGAAAGTTCCTATTCTAAAGGCAGGGAAAAATAAAGGTTAAATCAATTACTGAAGGGATATGTTTTAGTTGGAATTTAATATAGAAGAACACTCTATTGTTTATGAGCATTGGGTCTTTGAGATAAAGATGTCTTAAAGAAGTCTATCTGTTAACTTTAAAACCTGTTTAAGTGTACAGTGAGCTAGTAGCTCCATGACATATGAAGTTAAATAATTTAAGATCTTTAAAAGGGGTGCAGGCTTTGGGACATGCTGAATACCCCCTACCCAAAATGATCTTAACCATTGCAAAAATATAGTCCAGGCAAATGTCTGGTCAAAAGTACTGAATTTCTTCCAAGAGATTCAGAATAACCAGTAGAGGCATTTTGGTTGTAGGTCAGCCATAAAAGTGATCATAATAGTCTTCATCTCATGTCTTGTCCAGAAGCCCAATTTAGATGACCAAATTTATTTATTTATTTATTGGATTTATATGCCACCCCTCTCCGAGGACTCAAATGATCAGTATGTTTCAGATATGTCTGAAATTATATAGAACTGTTACCTTCTCAAACACTGTAAGATGAATTAGTAAATTTGAGACTTTACAATTTTCCAATCCCCTTTTTGTTGGCTGACTGAGGTAGCAAACTAACTACCAAATGCTAATACAATATTTTTAAATGTATGTTGCACTTCCAGAATGATTGGAGGAACATTTCAGATCAAAATCTTTTGTTGACTTTGTATCTCCAAATATTTCTCCATTTCTATCTGGCTGGTGAGATTTGGACCTAAATTCCATCACATTATTTTCTTACTTTTTCCTTTAAAATTAATTTGGAAACATGAAAAAGCCTCCAAATTATAATGTCTGCAATTATCTGCTCAGAGCAAGACAAAAGATGTAGACTAAATAAATTCTTATTTAGAGATCAAGAGAAAAAACTGAATATCTAAAGCAAAATCCAGAAGACTAATGAAATCTTAGATCTAAGCAAAATCAAGTAAAAAGGCACAAGATCAAGCTATTAGAAAAATTGCTACAATATGTTTATACTTGTAATCAAAGGAGATTATGATATAATACAGCTGATGTATTTTATATTTAATTTTACTATTTAATATCTACATGAACCTGCTGGGCGAGATCATCTGACGGCATGGGGCGAGGTATCATCAGTACGCTGATGATACCCAGTTATACATCTCCACCCCATGCCATTTCAGTGAAGCGGTGGATGTGATGTGCCGGTGCTTTGAAGCTATAAGGATCTGGATGGGAGTCATAGGCTCAAGCTCAACAAGACCGAGGGGCTGTGGGCATTTCCTCCCAAGGACTCCTTGATCTGTCCATCCATTGTTCTGGGGGGGGGGGACATTGTCCCCCTCAGATAGAGTCCACAACTTGGGTGTCCTCTTGGATCACAGCTGAGTCTTGACCATCATATTTCGGCTGTGGCCTGGGAGACCTTTGCCCAAGTTCGCCTGGTTCACCAGTTGCGGCTCTATTTGGACCTGGAGGCTCTATGCACAGTCACTCAGGCCCTCATGACCTCCCGTCTCGATTATTGTAATGCGCTTTACATGGGGCTACCCTTGAAAAGTTTTCAGAGACTGCAAATAGTCCAGAATGCAGCCACGAGAGCTGTCATGGGTATGCCTCAGTATACCCATATAACACCTTTGCTCCACGAGCTGCACTGGCTTCCTATTAGTCCTCGGGCACAATTTGAAGTGTTGGTTATTACCTATAATGCCCTATATGGCTCAGGGCCAGACTATACAGTATATGGGACCGCCTCCTGCCACATACCTCCCAGAGACCAATAAGAGCACACAGAGTTGGCCTCCAGGTCCTGTCAACTAAACAATGCAAACCCCCCCCCCAATGTCCATACTGCTCCCACCCTACTGGCCCTCTGCAAGGTCATGAAGACCTGGCTTTGCCAGCAGGCCTGGGTACCATGAATTGTACATCTTTCATGGCCAAACTGTATGAATGGTGTGTATGCATATGATTACTGGCTGTTTTTTAATACATACGGATTTTATTACGGGGTTTAGTTTTAGATAAATATTCGACTCTTTTTATTGCTTTGTATCTTTTGTACTGTATTATATTATTTTATAAGCCGCCCTGAGTCCTTCAGGATTGGGTGGCACAAAAGTCGAATAAAGTAAATAAATAATTAAATAAATAATGTATTTTATATGGAATATATTTCACGCTAGTGTATTTTATATAGTTTAAATATCTAAAATAGATCTATTACATATTTTTTTATGCAAGCAATAAATGAACAGTTCAATTTATATGATTTGTGCTATTATTCATATCTGCCGCACGAATCCCAGCGACCGGTTAGGTCCCACAGAGTTGGCCTTCTCCGGGTCCTGTCGACGAAACAATGTCGTCAGGCGGGACCAGGGGAAGAGCCTTCTCTGTGGCGGCCCCGACCCTCTGGAATCAACTCCCCCCGGAGATTAGGATTGCGCCCACCCTCCTTGCTTTTTGCAAACTCCTCAAAACCCACCTCTGCTGTCAGGCATGGGGAAATTGACTCTCCCGGGCCGTTTCCCGTTTTACGCAAGATTTGTCTGAGATGTATGATTGTTTTTTATATGTAGGGTTTTAAATTGCCTTTTTATTGTTCGATTTGTATCATGTTTTGTGTTGTGAGCCGCTCCGAGTCTCCAGAGAGGGGCGACATACAAATCGAATAAATGAAATGACATATTACTTGACAAGTCTTTTCAGTTGAGATTTAACCAACATTTGGGTTTATGCACCCATCCCCCTCAAAGTCCATTACGACCCCCCATTGAGAGTTTAGTCTTGATCCTTGACCACAGAAGGCTGGCTGAAAGTGTTTCTGGATATTTAAAAACACATGTTTAAATTGTTGAAATTGTAAGCAAACTAAGATGTTTGGCAAACATTTTAAAGAAATATGTGTTTATAGTTCTTTGGGTGGGTGTTTTTGCTGTTTCTGTACTACAAGAGAAAGTGGTCCATGCTGTTTTACATTAGATTCTGTTTTTGTTGAATATTGCTTTGACTAGAAATACCATCTGGAGTATGAACCTTATGAGAATTCAGTTTTTTTAAAAAAACTGCAACATTTTAACAATTTGTACACTTAGGAAAAAACTGCTACTCCCTTTTCAGATTTTAAAATGTTGAATCCCTTATTATGAAAGATAAGAAATCTTCTTAATTTTTAAAGAGGAATACATATACTGTATAAACAAGTGCTTTAGAATTTTTCTGATTTTTCAAAATGAATTACCTCATCAAAGTTTTCAACCAGTTCTTCACACTGACCTGGAAAATTGGGATGGTTTTAGTACATTTTTTAATGTAGTGCCATCATTGTTTTGCAAAAGAAGTATCTTCTGCCATAATTTAAGTAATTAATATTAAATTTAAATTTAGATAATTTAATTACTTCAAAAAGCATCTGTTTCCTTATTTTTAACAATTTTCCGGTTTACATTTTAAGTGTAGTACCTGAGATAACTTCTTTCAGTTACTTTATATCCATCCATCCATCCATCCATCCATCCATCCATCTAGTCTGTCTGTCTGTCTGTCTGTCTGTCTGTCTGTCTATCTACCTACCTACCTATCTATCTATCTATCTATCTACCTACCTACCTATCTATCTATCTATCTACCTACCTACCTACCTACCTACCTACTGTTGTGATTCAGTCTGAGGCTCCTCAGGGAACGGCTAGAATTCTGCCGGCTCCATGCTCAGAGGGGGAGGACGAGGAACAGGAGGAGGAGGAGGACCAGGCAGACAGGGAAGAGGAATGTCAGGACGAGGAGGAGGGAGAACAGCCTGAGACCCCCGGGGGGGAGCTCTCCCCAGCGAGTAGCTTGGAATCATTAGATGAGAACGCACAAGCCATCATAGATATGAGGCAGAGAAGGGCAGCACAACGAAGGGGACAATTAGCCAGGTATTTCCATCCCTAATAGGCAACAGCTGGGTTTGGGTGTGGTTCTCCTCAGAAAGGTTGAAAAGGCAGGCCCGCCCTTCCTGTATTATGGAGAGTTATCTTTTGGGAGTCCTGTGACCTTGCTTCGATCCTTGGCGTCTCTGATTCTGGCTTGTGGCCTCGAAGGCTGAAAACTTGGGGGAGGCGTGGGTTTTATTATCTACAGTGGTGTGTGTGCCAGCAAGAAGCCTGTTGTATTGTCTGGCCGTCGTGACTCTTCTGTGAAGCTTCATAGCATTCCAGTTTGTAAGAACAGTTTTTGTTATCTGTGTTTGTTTTCAAAGATATAAAATGACTTTGCTTTTTACCAGCGTGTCTGGCTACTCTTTTTAGTTGGTGTTGACGTCTGGGGGAACCCAGACAGAACACTTACCTACCTACCTACCTACCTCAACCCTCATTAACAAATGTATCTCAGCCATACAAACTGAAAGCAGACCCAAAACAACACAGGACACTACCACCAATCACCTCCACCAAACCCAAACCCACACTCACCCTACAGACCAAATACAACCACCACCCAGATACCAAACTACCGCAGTGCTCCCAACTGTTGCAGCCCCCTCTGACATGCACACAAAGCAAACTGACAAACACCATAAACACATGACCAGACCACAAACTTGCAGCCAAACCAAAATTGTTACACCCCAGAAACACATTACAAACAGCTAAGTAGTCTGCAAGCTCCAACCACTCAGGATGTCACCCCCAATCCACAAACATCAACTAATCAGCACACATCAATGACCCCAAGTGTTACCCCACTGACTCACCAGGAAGTTTCAACAGTTTGCAGCTGATGAGGTAGCACTTCATACTCACCCACTAATATTTATAGAGGGAAGGCAGCTCAGGTCTCGCTGTGTTCGCCCTAGCACAAGGACAAAAGTACCATCCGGAAGATGACGAGTGGGACGTCATCTCTGAAACTTGCGCGGGAAGAAACCCGAATATGCCAAGACCTTCATATATATATGATTACACATACACACATGATAGATAGATAGATAGATAGATAGATAGATAGATAGATATAGACATAGATATACATACATACATAAAGAAGTAACTTGGATGTGTATTTGAATGTCTTTTGTATCACATATTTTATGTCTCAGCCTAATTTTCTATCAGCCTAATTTTCTATTTTAAATCATGTGAATGATTAACTTTTGGTTTCTGGGCTTTCTATTAATAAGAGATTAATAGAGGCTTTTCAATTCTGGTGGTATGTAACAAGAGTTTTATCAACTTTTGGGTTCATTCCCTTTTCTCTACTTCTTTATCACTAAAAGAAACAATGTTTGTAGAAAAGATTCCATCAATATTTATATTCTTTTCTTTTCCCTTTCAAGCCCCATCTGCTTTGATATGATTGAAGAAGCTTACATGACAAAATGTGGACATAGTTTCTGGTAAGGTTGCTTGATAAAACTGTTTAGCAAGAGAGATTTAGTTATAAAATGAAAATGTGTGAACTAAAGTTATTTTGTTAAATGCATGTTTCTATCTCAATATCTTCATTGGAGATAACCTGAGATTACAAAACATTTTCTATTTCTGAATGGTGGCACTGACATGATTTTAAACAAATACTGTAATTATTAATATGTATGAAAACAATTTGGTGGATGAAGCAGGACAGGACACATGCATCAGATTCTTATAAGTGACTCTGAATTCTTCAAAGCCATGAATGGTTTCGAAGTTCTTACTCTTAAAGGCTTTTTTTTTTTTAGCTGATGTGTCTCATTGAAAGTTTGAATGCAATACAATTCTTTCTCCACTTTTGTATATTATGTAATATCTTTAAAGATGATAAGTATGTGTTGCAGGCAATTGTACAGTGTTCCCTCGATTTTTGCGAGTTCAAACTTTGCGAGAAGTCTCTACCACGGTTTTTCAAAAATGTTAATTAAAAAATACTTTGCATTTTTTTCTTCTATACCATGGTTTTTCCTGCCCGATGACGTCATATGTCATCGCCAAACTTTCGCCCGCCTTTAATAAATTTTTTTAAAAATAAACTTTAATAAATAAACATGGTGAGTAATAATCTAAATGATTGCTAAAGGAATGGGAAATTGTAATTTAGGGGTTTAAATGTTAAGGGAAGGCTTGTGATACTGTTCATAGCCAAAAATAGTGTATTTACTTCCGTATCTCTACTTCGTGGAAATTCAACTTTCACGGGCAATCTCAGAATGCACCCCACACAAATTTGAGGGAACATTGTATTTTAAAACTGCCTATTAACAGCCAATATTTTGTTGCTTTTGGCAACAATTTATACCAATTACAAAATAAATAAAAATAAAAAATTGCCCAGAACTTGAAGATGTTTCATTGATTTGATCTATCTTTAGTACCCAACCACCAGGTACCACAGCTTCAGTTCCTCAAGTAACAAACAGAATGTAATGTATCATATCCAAAACCACATCTTAATAAAATTCTGTAGGATTTTTCACTGTTCTGTTACTTTTCTTGAACAGTTACAAATGTATTCATCAAAGTCTAGAAGATAACAACAGATGTCCCAAATGTAATTATGTTGTGGATAACATTGATCATCTATATCCCAACTTTTTAGGTAAGTTTTATTGTTCAGTAATACAAGCTTCAATCATATTTCGGTAACTCTGTCAATAACTTAACATTTATTGCTGGGTATTTATTTCTTTATTATGTTTCACATGTTTCTGTTGATTTTGTACAACATAGACTACATACCTGGACATGTAATTTCTGAATATCTATCAGGTATTCAGTGATATAAAAATCACACTAGCTTTGCAAAACAATAAGTGATGAAGTTGAGAGAGTCTGTGGTGGACTATGACTGTGAAAGCAACAAATTGAAAACTATTAGTAACCAAATAATTAAATAATTCTTAGTCACATTTTCTTTTGAGATTTAAAGAGAGGAAAGTGAAGATCAAATAGGCCTTATGCTGAATGAATTGTATAGTTGCCATAAAATCTTCCTAAGTCATATTACCTATGACTCAGTTCTCCTACAAAAATGAGTTTACAATTTTTTTCCTGCTCTTTTCTTGAAAATAGTGGCATTTGTATAGTAGTTTGACAATAATCTTTTCTGATCTTGGACTGTTTGCGACTGATCTTGCAAGCCCTCAGATTGCTGATCAATTATTTATTTTAAACAATAATTTATGTTTCATGTAATGATAAATTGGAAGTATGAAAAAATAAAACTGAAATAGAATTTATTCTTCCTTTTGGTTTTGGGTGTATAAGAGAGAGACATACATGAAACTAATATGGAGGGTAGGAAAAAGGGTAATTATGTAATTTGGTTGTATATTGTGCGAATAAGTCCATTTTGTACATTTGACAATAGTTAAAGTTATAGACCTATTTAAAAAGCATTTGTAAGGACCTTCTGTGTATGATAGGGGGAAATTGTGCTTATAATGTACAGTATTTTTAGAGTATAAGACACACTTTTTTACTCTCTAAAAGAGGCTGAAAATTCAGGTGCATTTTATACTCTGAGTGTAGCCTTTTCCCCAGCCCTAAATAGCTGCTAATGATCTTCCCAGCTCTTACCTTGCAGGCTCTTTCATTGTTTCTCTCTGGGAAGAATATTTTCCAAACCCTAAGTCTTTGCAGGATTTTTTTCATTGCTCTGCTTGCTCTGAATAAGTTTCTTTCTAGCCCTAACCAGGTGCTTACGATGTTTCTCAGCTCTTAGCTGCTTGCAAGCTTTCTTTGTCTGTCCAAGCCTTATGTCTGTGCAGGTTTTTTTTCATTGCTTTACTTACAAATGTTTTTCCCCCCCAGCCCTAACCAGGTGCTTATGGTATTCCCAGCTCTTAGCAGCTTGCAAGCTCTTTCATTGTTACTCTCTTCAAATAAGTTTTTTTAAGCCCTACCCAGGGGATAAAATAATGTGCTGAATCTGACCAGACTCATGATGCTAGCCAGATGAATATCTGGTAGGCAGATTTCCCCCCCCCCCATTTTCCTCCCCCAAAACTAAGGTGGTCTTATACTCCAGTGCATCTTATACGCCAAAAATATGGTATGTTTTAATATAGGTAATGTGAATTAGGACATATTCCATGAAACATGATTTATTTTCAAATGTTTCATTTCATAAAATCAATTAGCAACATAATAAGTTGCACTGAACAACTGAAGTTGTTAAAATATAAATGAGTTAACATCTGCTGTAAGTAGACTATTGTGTACAATAAAATGTAGCTTTTAATATTCTTACATATTAGATGAGCTTCAATCTCCTTGATTTACTCATATTGGTACTTAAGTGCTGTATTTACAACAACACATCTCTAAATATCTAGATCATTAGGGATAAATCCTGTTAAATTTTAGCTATTGATTGTATTTAAACAGCCTTCAAGTCCTTATTAAAACAATATTGCTTCAGTGGCTTTCTTGAGAGCTAATAATAGGGGTACCAAATAAGATGGAGGCCATCAAGGAAGAGGGCTGCTTTAGGGCCCATGTCCCTTTGAATCTTTGTAGGGATAGATTCTCAGCATTGTCTCCTCAGTACTGATCAGATTCTTCCTGGGCGGGGAAGATGACTCCCTGGAACCAAACCATTTAGTCAAAAGCAGCACTTTGAAACCTACTGACAACCAATATAGTGAATAAAGGACAAGAATTACACTTGCATAAACATTCTTTACCAATGGTAGCTATGGACCATGTAGAATGTTTACAGTAATCCAAAGGTATGATAATAATGTCTTGATTTATTTTCACCAAATATTTTTTATTTAAGTGTGCTACAACTATGATGTTTAGGTCATATTTGGACCGGGAGTCATTGCTCACAGTCACTCATGCCCTCATCACCTCGAGGCTCGACTACTGTAATGCTCTCTACATGGGGCTACCTTTGAAAAGTGTTCGGAAACTTCAGATCGTGCAGAATGCAGCTGCGAGAGCAATTATGGGCTTCTCCAAGTATGCCCATATCACTCCAACACTCCACAGTCTGCATTGGCTGCCGATCAGTTTCCGGTCACAATTCAAAGTGTTGGTTATGACCTATAAAGCCCTTCATGGCACCGGACCAGAATATCTTCGGGACCGCCTCCTGCCGCACGAATCCCAGCGACCGGTTAGGTCCCACAGAGTTGGCCTTCTCCGGGTCCCGTCGACTAAACAATGTCGTCTGGCGGGACCCAGGGGAAGAGCCTTCTCTGTGGGGGCCCCGACCCTCTGGAACCAGCTCCCCCCTGAGATTAGGATTGCCCCCACCCTCCCTGCCTTTCGTAAACTCCTTAAGACCCACCTTTGCCGTCAGGCATGGGGGAACTAAAACACCTCCCCCTTGCCCATGTTGTTTTGTTGATTGATTGACTGTGTGCCTGTTTTTTATATACAGTGATCCCCCGCTCGTTGCGAGGGTTCCGTTCCAGGACCCGCCGCAACGAGCGGGTTTTCGCAAAGTAGCGCTGCGGAAGTAAAAACACCATCTGCGCATGTGCAGATGGTGTTTTTAACTTCCGCAGCGCTAGCGAGGAGCCGAAGATTGGGGGCTCGCCCCCCCATCGCCCGTATCCAGCAGAAGCGGCGGGATTCAAAGTGCTGGGGTGGGGGGGTGGGGGGGTGTCCGTTCCGCGGCGGGGCTGGTAACGGGGGGGGGGGGAGCCGAGCCCAGCCCCGTGACATTCGCTTTCCTGCCGCCCGCAGCCGAGTGATCCTGGGCTCCTTCGCAACCTCGGAGAGCTTCCTGGGCATGAAAGCTCACGAAAACCAGGAAGCTCTCTGAGGTTGCGAAGGAGCCCACGATCACTCGGCTGCAGGCGGGAGGAAGGCGAATGCCACGGGGCTGGGCTCGGTTCCGTCCTCGGCTCCCCTCCTACCAGCCCCGCCGCGGAAGGCTCCATTCTGTTCCCTGAATGGAGACAGCCGGCCGCTCAATCGGGCCGGCAGGGAACAGAATGGAGCGTTCCGCGGCGGGGCTGCTAAGGGGGGGGAGCCGAGCCCAGCCCCGTGACATTCGCTTTCCTGCCACCCGCAGCCGAGTGATCCTGGGCTCCTTCGCAACCTCGGAGAGCTTCCTGGGCATGAAAGCTCACGAAAACCAGGAAGCTCTCTGAGGTTGCGAAGGAGCCCACGATCACTTGGCTGCAGGCGGGAGGAAGGCGAATGCCACGGGGCTGGGCTCAGTTCCGTCCTCGGCTCCCCTCCTACCAGCCCCGCCGCGGAACGCTCCATTCTGTTCCCTGAATGGAGACAGCCGGCCGCTCAATCGGGCCGGCAGGGAACAGAATGGAGCGTTCCGCGGCGGGGCTGCTAAGGGGGGGGAGCCGAGCCCAGCCCCGTGACATTCGCTTTCCTGCCACCCGCAGCCGAGTGATCCTGGGCTCCTTCGCAACCTCGGAGAGCTTCCTGGGCATGAAAGCTCACGAAAACCAGGAAGCTCTCTGAGGTTGCGAAGGAGCCCACGATCACTCGGCTGCAGGCGGGAGGAAGGCGAATGCCACGGGGCTGGGCTCGGTTATCCCCTCGGCTCCCCTCCTACCAGCCCCGCCGCGGAAGGCTCCATTCTGTTCCCTGAATCACTTTGAATCCAGCAGCTTCTGCTGGATACGGGCGGTGGGTGGGACGAGCGGTGCGGAAGCCAGGGGCTGTGGCAGCTCGCCCCCCCATCGCCCGTATCCAGCAGAAGCGGCGGGATTCAAAGTGCTGGGGTGGGGGGGGTGGGGGGGTGTCCGTTCCGCGGCGGGGCTGGTAACGGGGGGGGGGGAGCCGAGCCCAGCCCCGTGACATTCGCTTTCCTGCCGCCCGCAGCCGAGTGATCCTGGGCTCCTTCGCAACCTCGGAGAGCTTCCTGGGCATGAAAGCTCACGAAAACCAGGAAGCTCTCTGAGGTTGCGAAGGAGCCCACGATCACTCGGCTGCAGGCGGGAGGAAGGCGAATGCCACGGGGCTGGGCTCGGTTCCGTCCTTGGCTCCCCTCCTACCAGCCCCGCCGCGGAAGGCTCCATTCTGTTCCCTGAATCACTTTGAATCCAGCAGCTTCTGCTGGATACGGGCGGTGGGTGGGACGAGCGGTGAGGAAGCCAGGGGTGTGGCAGCTCGCCCCCCCATCGCCCGTATCCAGCAGAAGCGGCGGGATTCAAAGGGATTCAAGGCTAACTTCTGCGCTTGGCTTGAGGACTCAGCTGGGAAGCGGCACAGGTGTTTTAAAAGGTCTCCGCTGGCATGGGGGGCTTCCTACCACCCCCCCGAACCCCCAACCCGGGTGTGGCCGGGCGAGCAGCGAGCAAATGGCGGGTGGCCGGGCGAACGGCGGGCGAGCGGGTGCTGGGGGGGGCTTCTCGCCCTCCCGCCAGCAAGAGGGGGAAGACCCAGGGAAGCCGCCCAGCAGCTGATCTGCCCGGCGGGGAACACCATCTACGCATGGCCATAGGAAAAGGGCGCACATGCGCAGATGGTGTTTTTACTTCCGGGTTGAAAAATCGCGATGTAGCCCGTTCGCAATGGTCGGGGACGCAATAACCGGGGGATCACTGTATACTGTTTTTTATGAGATTATTAATTTCAATTGGAACTGGATGGGTGGGCATTGGATTTGGTATTGTGTACTGTACTGTTTTTTATTATTGTTGTGAGCCGCCCCGAGTTTGCGGAGAGGGGCGGCATATAAATCCAATAAACCAAACCTAAACCAAATCATTAATATGTTAGAGGAGGCTGGACATCCACAAATCTGAAAGCATGTAATGGTCACATTTGATGAACCAGTTTCAGAATGGTGAAGATGCATCTTATTTTGATGTACTTTATAGTTTGCTAAAATAAAATGAGTGACAATCAATATTGTTGCATAAATTAAAAATACTATATGTGCAGTACACATTTTCCAGAAAAAATTTGGAAATCTTTTTATTCTAATTGGCAATTGGTAAAAGAGCCTCGGTGGTGCAGTGGTTAGAGTGCAGTACTGCAAGCTATTTCTGCTGATCACCAGAAGTTTGGCAGATAGAATCTCAGTAGATGGAAGGTTGACTCAGCCTTCCATCCTTCCAAGGTCGATAAAATGAGGATCCAGATTGTTGGGGGCAATATGCTTACTCTCTGTAAACCACTTAGAGAGGGCTGTAAAGTACTGTGAAGCGGTATATAAGTTTAAATGCTATTGCTATTATTATTGGCAAGTGAGTAATAATATTTGTTGCTCTATTGTATTTAATCTTACTGAATTAATAAAAGTGCAGTGTTGAAATTTACTCCTTTGATCTTTTTAGTATGCATTTATTTCTAAGACAGTTTGTCTTTCATCTATCATCTTAAAATGTACTTTTTTGCCCTGTAGTGAATGAGCTCATCCTCAAACAGAAGCAAAGATTTGAGGAAAAGAGATTCAAATTGGACCATTCAGTGAGTAGCACCGTATGTCCCAATCTTCTTTCTTTCATTTGCTTATTCTGGGGCTTAAGGGATGGAGTGCATGATATTCCTATGTTCTAAGCATTTGAGAATGTCTGTTTCTTCGGCAGACAATTCAATTAATCTGTGTAAGCAAAGTATTATTTGGGATTTTCATGATATAGTCTAATTTACTCTTTAATATAATAATGGTTTTGAAGATTTGTGAATATGGATTCAAAATGTTCTTTAATTTCCAGTGCAGATTGTAATTATTACAACTTATGACAATGAGATAATTATGAAAGGTATGCTTTATAAGATTTAGATAGGAATATCAGTGATATTAAAACTGATACTACACTTCTTATTCACATTGTCAGGTCTTTTTCTGTGAAATACAAATTGTTTACAAGACATAGAAGTCTGGATCATTATATTATATAATGATCCAGTTCAGATCATTATATAATATAATGGCCCATGAGTTAAATTTCTGGTTAATTTTTGATACCCATAAGAAATATCTGCTGGTATATGTCATGTGGCATCATGGTAGCCAGTGTAACTACAAACATCAATCATTATAACATGTATGAAGATGGAAATCACATGAAACTTAATGCATGAGGACATATCATAACACAACATCGATATCTTTCTTTTGAGAACTTAGATGAATGCGGTATGCTTATGCCATTCTGATAGATTCTAAGGTTTTCCAAGAAACATTTATTTGTATATTTATTTAATTTGGCCATCTATCTTACCAAGTGACTAATAATTATTAGTGACTAATAATATTAAAAAAATATGTAGGAGCCCAGAATAAATCACTCATTATAATAACTACATTATGTATCTGCACACACTTCAAGTTCTGTGCTAGGATTTTAAGGAGTTGGGGCCATATAGAATAAATCTATCATGAGAGCATAGCTCTTAAGCACATTGAGCATATTATTGAAATAGTTAATTCACAAATGTAAATATGTGAATATTTTTTGTTTAAATTCAGGTGATAATCATAAACAGATGCTAAATATAATTGTATAATTATGGACTAATGTTAACATTATTGTATTTGGACTGTTAACATTGTATTTACACATGAAATTGAAATAGTTTGGCTAAAAGTTTTCATTTTCATATTAAAGTAAACATATATACAATTTCTGTTAAACTTTTCTTTGGAACAAGAGGCCACATTATTTTGTTTCCCTACATGTTGAAACAGATAGCTACAATAATATTTCATCTGAAATATCACAATTTCCACTACACACCTAATTACCCAAATAAGTTATCTAAATAACTTATGGAACATTCTGCACATGCCGCTGAGCTTTCCCCCCTCCTTCAGTAAGGAGCTGTTCATGTACATTCATCAATCTAGCTGCACTTGGGAATTTAAGCATAGTATTTTGTATGGGATGGCAAGTGAAACTGGAGACATGAGAGAATCTGTCAGATGTGCATGACTTTGGAGTCTCTTTGGATCTGAATTGGATAATTGAAGTCTAATTACAGTTGAGTGTTCCAAAGAATATTTGGAAGACATGGGAGTGAGGGAAGGAGGTAGTATAAGTTTTGGATTATATTATTCAGGGCTTGTTTCAACAGCAGTGTGGGATTTTGCACAACTGCAGTAATAGATGTCCTGACTCACCTTGAGTCTGGACATTGCTTCTGCAAATAGTGAAAAAGAAAAAAAGTAGCCTGAAGTAAGTTTATCCTTTCCTTACAACAACAACAACAACAACAACAACAACAATAATAATAATTATTATTATTATTTATTAGATTTGTATGCCGCTCCTCTCCGAAGACTTGGGGTGGCTCACAACAATAATAACAAGTGACAAATCCAATATTTAAAAAACATCTAAAAACCTGTCATTAAAACCATACAACACAGTCATACCATACATAAACTATAGAAGCCTGGGGATATCTCAATTTCCCCATGCCTGGCGACATAGGTGGGTCTTCAGTAACTTACGAAAGGCAAGGAGGGTGGGCACGGTTCTAATCTCCTGGGGGGAGTTGATTCCAGAGGGCCGGGTCCCGTCGACGATATTGTTTTGTCGACGGGACCCGGAGAAGGCCAACTCTGTGAGACCTTATTGGTCGCTGGGATTTGTGCGGCAGAAGGCGGTCCCAGGGTCTTTGGAGAGGGGCGGCATACAAATCTAATAAATAATAAAATAATAAATAATATTCTGGTCCGATGCCATGTACAGCTTTATAGGTCATTACCAGCACTTTGAATTGTGACCAGAAACTGATCGGCAGCCAATGCAGGCCGCGGAGTGTTGACGAAATGTGGGCAAATTTAGGGTGCCCCATGATAGCTCTCGCTTCATTGGATTACTGTAATCGCTGTATGTTATTATGAAATGTTAAGCTATATTGACTTAAGACTTTGAAACATGTCTTGATTATTTGTTTGCTTATTTTTCTTTTTAGAATGGGCACAGGTGGCAAATATTTCAAGATTTGTTGGGAACAGACCAAGACAATCTTGATTTGGCTAATGTTAACTTAATGTTGGAACTTCTGGTGCAGAAGAAAAAACAACTGGAGGCAGTAAGCTTTTTTTCTAATATCTTAATAAATATACATTATAAAACAATATACAGTATCTCTTTTAATGAAACCGATTAGCCTTTTTGCCAGAGTTTGGTTGATGTACCAATGTATAGATCAGTAACTTAGTGCCTAAATGCTCTAAAATGATCCTTGAATACTCAGTGGATGGTCCTACCATCATCAGAATAAAATGCTTTAATTTAAAAATTATGAAATTTTGATAGCCTAATGTGAGATCTTTTAAAGTAGCAGGGTATTCTCTATTCCATCATACAAGATTGTGACTGTCATATCTCTGTTGGAGTCTGAATCTGCATCAGAAGATGAGCTGGCAGAAAACCTGACAGCGAGTGACAGGGCAGCTCCATTGGCCTTGGAGGAAGGGCAGAGTCAGTCCAGGCAAGGCTTTTCGGAATTAGTAAGGCCTGCAGGCAGGGAGAAACAGAGGCAGGATGGACAGGATAGAAAGAGCTCAGACAAGGAGCAAGAACTACCCCCTCCTATTGCAAGGGCTCGGAGAGTGCAGAAAAGGCATGATCAATGCAGACAGAGCAGGCTACTCACAAGCTCATCTTCACAGGCACACCTGGGGAATGAGATTTAAGGAGACACTGTGGGAAGAGGCATTTGTCAGGAACAAACACTGAGTCTTTGCATTCCTTTTGGCATTCTGGACTAATTATCTGGAACGTTTGCTCTTGAACTTCTTGATTGGCTCTTGTTTTGCCAAATACATTTGGGATTTATTGCTGGGCAGCCTTGGTGCAGACAGAACTAGGCTGGACTAATTGCAGCCAGAGGCTCCTTGAGGTTTGTGTGGGGATTTGTTATCACTCTGCTCTGGGACTTGCTAGAAACATGGGAGTGTTTGGAGAGAATTGGAGCAATAAAGGGACGGTTAGAACTGCCAGCTGTTTGTGTTATATCTATGTTGTGCCCTTGGTCATAACATTTTGTTCCCGACCTACAGTGGGGGAAAAAGTATTTAGTCAGACGCCAATTGTGCAAGTTCTCCCACTTAAAAAGATGAGAGAGGCCTGTAATTGACATCATAAGTAGACCTCAACCATGAGAGACAACATGAGAAAACACATCCAGAAAATCACATTGTCTGATTTTTAATGAATTTATTTGCAAATTGGTGGAAAATAAGTATTTGGTCCATAACAAAAGTATCTCAATACTTTGTTATATATCCTTTGTTCGCAATGACAGAGGTCAAATGTTTTCTGTAAGTCTTCACAAGGTTGCCACACACTGTTGCTGGTATGTTGGCCCATTCCTCAATGCAGATCTTCTCTAGAGCAGTGAGGTTTTGGGGCTGTCACTGGGCAACACAGATTTTGAAATCCCTACAAAGATTTTCTATGGGGTTGACATCTGGAGACTGGCTAGGCCACTTCAGGACCTTGACATGCTTCTTATGAAGCCACTTCTTCATTGCCTTGGCCGTGTGCTTGGGATCATTGTCATGCTGAAAGATCCAGCTACGGTTCATCTTCAGTGCCCTTGCTGATGGAAGGAGGTTTGCACTCAAAATCTCACGATATATGGCCCCATTCATTCTTTCATGCACACGGACCAGTCGTCCTGGTCCCTTTGCAGAGAAACAGTCCCAAAGCATGATGTTGCCACCCCCATGCTTCACATTAGGTATGGTGTTATATGGATGTTCGAAACATTTAAATATGTTAAAGGGTTAAATAAGGTTCAGGAGGGAAGTGTTTTCAATGGGAAAGTGAACACAAAAACAAGGGGGCACAATCTGAAGTTAGTTGGGGGAAAGATTAGAAGTAATGTGAGAAAATATTATTTTACTGAAAGAGTAGTAGATGCTTGGAACAAACTTCCAGCAGACATGGTCGGTAAATCCACAGTAACTGAATTTAAACATGCCTGGGATAAACATATATCCATCCTAAGATAAAATACAAGAAATAGTATAAGGGCAAACTAGATGGACCGTGAGGTCTTTTTCTGCTGTCAATCTTCTATGTTTCTATGATGTAACCCAGCATTCTTTCTCCTCTAAACACGAAGAGCTGTGTTTCTACCAAACAGTTCTACTTTGGTTTCATCTGACCATATGACATTCTCCCAGTATTCTTCTGGATCATCCGAATGCTCTCTAGCAAACTTCAGATGGGTCTGGCCATATACTGGCTTAAGCAGGGGGACACATCTGGCACTGCAGGATCTGAGTCCCTAGCATCTACTTATGATGTCAATTACAGGCCTCTCTCATTTTTTTAAGTGGGAGAACTTGCACAACTGGTGTCTGACTAAATACTTTCCCCCCCACTGTAACTCCAACTTGCTCCTCTGTGCCACATTGAGTAACCATGGATCAGCCCCGAGCAGACAACGATCAATTAGTCCTTTTGACTGCGCAGGTTGCGCCTTGAAAGATGCGGATTTCTTGACCCAGTCCTGCGGTTTCAACTTACGTATCTTGTTCAACAGTGGTTGGGTTTCTTACCTTGGCCATGTTTCTGAGCACTGAACACCTTGTACTTCCGGGCACTCTGGGTAGATTGCAGTTCTGGAACATGAAAGTACTGAAGGATAATGGTTTCCTGGCAGCTTCATGTTTTATTTTTCTCAAATCTTTTGACAGTTAATGTGCGTCATTTTTTCTCAACACATTTCTTGCGATCCTATTGACTATATGCAACAAAATGTTGGATGGTTCTGTGATCACACCACAACATCTTAGGAACTTCAAGAGTGCTGCATCCCTCTGACAGACTTTTTACAATTTTTGGCTTTTCAGAGTCAGTTAAATCTGTTTTTGGCCTATTTTGCCAGAGGAAAAGAAGCTGCCTAATAATTATGCACACCTTGATATAGGGTGTTGATATCCTTAGGCCACACCCTCCCTCATGACACAAATATATATTATACGATATGCTTATATCTACTAAATATTCAGTTTATACAGCTTGGAGTTTATAAGCTTGGAGATGGAAAATATGCATAAAAAGGATGATATGGTCAAGATATTCACTTGTCTAATAATTGTGCACATAGTTTGGCTAGTACAGAATAATATTTTCTGTTTTTCTTGGTGTTTTTCCTTATTGCCTCTATTATTGATAAGAGCCAATTAGGGGAATGTGAGCTTCTTCACTAGTGTTTTGAATTACTTAGAGCAGATTCTTCATAGATATTATTTCATGATACAGAATATGAAACTATGTTTTGAAGTGGACTTTTAAGTTATGGATAAATCATTTGTTTTTTCAATGTCACTACAGTTAGCAGTTAGTGATCAAATATGTATATATCTGTACTTAAATATTATACATAGGATGTCAGTGTCTTAAATTCCTCTTTGCTCACCAATTTCTTTTTTTCCATCTCTTCATCTGTTTATCACAACTTATGGTTATAGGAGTCCCATGCTGCCCAGTTACAGATTTTGATGGAATTCCTCAAGGTTGCCAGGAGAAATAAGAGAGAGGTACGATGACCTACTTTGCTTTATTAATATTAAAAACATCTTTCCATTATTCTCTTAAATAATACAGATTGGCTTCTCACTTTAAGAATTTTGGGTAGTGACAATCTGTTACAGTTTATTTCAAACACATAAAACTGAAGAATTTTAGACCATGCCAATTATGAGAGGTTTTCACTTTACTTTTTAAAAATTGAATTGTATGATTGTTTTGCTTTACTTTTCATACCTTTGAGGAGAAAAGTTAGTTATTAGTTGGAAGTTATAACAAATTTTTGAAATAAATTGTAGTTGACCTGAACTTTGTGTAGCTTTATACCAATTGTTACTGTGTCTCTGGTGAAGGTTTTTTTAAAATTTAATTTCAAAGGCCTATTGCAAGTAAATATGTTTCTGTAGATTTGGGTGATATTTTTGAGTACTTCATTCTGAATTGGCATTCATTTCAAGCTCCACTTTACAAAAAAGTATAATGAAATAATAATTAATGGAGGACATAATTGTCAAAATTGATTTAATGTGGGACAAGGGATATATCTTACAAATAGCAAGTTTTATCTATTTGTATAAATGCTTAAAGAGAACCTAGCCTGGAAAAAACAGTATGAATATTTGACCTTTTTCAAACTTAACAATTGAATATGACTCAAAGAAATAATTGTACATGGATTTATAGCCCATACTGTTACATATTCCCTTTTTATGTTTTCTATATGAAAATTACATGTGAGTATCATAGCCTTATATTTAAACAAAATCAGTTTTATTCTTAAAGACATACAGAGTATTGAAACATTTAGTTATTTTTAGAATGTCCCCTAAAAATTTGCTTTCTGGAAAGATTATATACATGTAATCTGATATAACAGGGAGTAATCTTTGCATTACTCCAAAATGCTTGAATCTATTCTTCCCTTTACCAAGCCGTTCTTTTAAGTTTCAACATAATGAATTTGTTATGTTAATGAATTTGTCTTGATAACACATACATTTAATATTTCATCATTTTGATATTGCTATCATTCTACTGATAGAATGCACACCTAGAAATATATTACTGCATTTTTTTCTTTCACCATTTATTATGCCCACAAGCTTTTTTTCTGTCACAGGTAGTTTATGATAGTCCTGCCAGTATAACTTATATTTTAAAAATCTTTCTTTTAATCTACAGCAGTTAGAGCAAATCCAGAAGGAGCTGAGTGTTTTGGAAGAGGATATTAAACGAGTAGAGGTAAAGCCCTCCACAATCATTGCAACAAGCAGGTTTTTATTTAATGTGCATCAAACTGAATGCATCATGCTTGATGGCAAGTATAAAACTGGAGAATTAACAGTTTATCATACGTCCACAAATAATGCTGTCAATGATAAAGCTTTATCTCCACAGTCAATTGCAATTTGGGTGCTTGATATCTGGCTCATATTTATGATGGTGGCAACAACTTTCCAGCTGGCTTCTGGCAAGCAAAGTTAATTGGAGAAACTTAACAATCATGTGATTCACTTAGCTACTGCAGTAAGAATGGTTGTAAAATCAAGTCTGGCATGTTATGACTTGCTCAAAACTGCATTGCTTAGCAGCTGAAATTCCAGTCCCAATTGTGATCATGTGATCACTAATTCTAAAATTCTGACTACAGATAGGACTTGAAGGTCTACTGTTAAGTGATACTATGGCTAAATAAGTCATGTCATATTTGATTACCATTATTATTAAAGGAATCATGATCATTACGTGAATCATGTCATTAAACAAATCCAATTCTCCCCACCAACTTTGTTGGAAGATTGCAAATTTATATATTTATTTATTCGATTTTTTTTTTATGCCGCCCTACTCCTTAGACTCAGGGTGACTTACAACATGTTAGCAATGGCACTTCTTAACAGAGCCAGCATATTGCCCCACAATCCGGGTCCTCATTTTACCCACCTCGGAAGGATGGAAGGCTAAGTCGACCTTGAGCCGGTGGTGAGATTTGAACCGCTGACCAGCAAGTCTACAGTCAGCTTTAGTGGCCTGCAGTACTGCACTCTTCCTGCTGCGCCACCTCGCAGCAGATAAAGTGGCAATCAAATGACCCTGAGACACTGCAGTTGTAAATATATGCCAGTTTGAATTTTGATTATAGGACCGTGGGGACACTGCAATGGTTATAAAATGAATGCATTAAATCGGTTGCCAAACTCACAGCCCAGATGCATCATGCACTGGCCATGCTTGGTTTAGTGAAAGGGGAAAAAATCCCAATATGTCACATGATGCTGCTGTGATGACGCGAGTTGGACACCCCTGCATTAAATAATCATTATTGAGTTATTTGAAAGCTTTAAAAATGATAGCACAAATGCCTTTAAAAATGATAGCACAAATGCCTACAGTTGTGACTTATGACTGGTTGAACGTATGGCAGACCCACCTTTGGACTACTTACAATCCTGATGCAAAGTTCCAGTGGTTTCCTCCACCTGTGCAGCCACATGACTAAACTTTATGAGCTTAGCAAAATGGCGGCATTTGCATCCATTTTCAGTGATTCCCAGTTGTCTGACCATGTTTTACAATGTTTTTTCTGAATACTGGTATTTTCAGGTTTTTGCAAAACATAGCAAGCCATTGGTTCATTTAACAACCATCACAAAAATGTTTGTAAGTTCAGGTTGGTTTTAAAACCAACACAACTTGGAACTGTGGTGGGAAGACTCCATTACAATTGTAAGTCGAGGAGTACCTGTATGCAACTTCAGTCTTCTCTATTCACCTGCAGTGGTATGATACTCTATGAACATTACATGACCCCATGTGATTGAAACATCAAAAAGTCATAGGGTCTTAGTTGGAAAGACCTGTGTGATAGATCTTGCACACATGTTATGGATACATACCATATCCTCTCCCCCCTACTATTTAATATTTACATGCAACCGCTGGGTGAGATCATCCAAGGGCATGGGGTGAGGTATCATCAGTACGCTGATGATACCCAGCTGTACATTTCCACCCCATGTCCAGTCAGTGAAGCAGTGGAAGTGATGTGCCGGTGCCTGGAGGCTGTTGGGGTCTGGATGGGCTCAAGCTCAACCCGGATAAGACGGAGTGGCTGTGGGTTTTGCCTCCCAGGGACAATTCCATCTGTCTGTCCATAACCCTGGAGGGGGGGAATTATTGACCCCCTCAGACAGAGTCCGCAACTTGGGCGTCCTCCTCGATCCACAGCTTACATTAGAGAACCATCTTTCAGCTGTGGCAAGGGGGGCGTTTGCCCAGGTCCACCTGGTGCACCAATTGCGGCCCTATCTGGACCGGGACTCACTGCTCACAGTCACTCATGCCCTCATCACCTTGAGGTTTGACTACTGCAATGCTCTACATGGGGCTACCTCTGAAAAGTGTTCAGAAACTTCAGGTTGTGCAGAATGCAGCTGCGAGAGCTATCATGGGCATTCCCAGATATTATTGTTGTTGTTGTTGTTGTTGTTGTTGTTGTTGTTATTATTATTATTATTATTATTATTATTATTATTAATTAGATTTGTATGCTGCCCCTCTCCGCAGACTCAGGGCGGCTCACAGCAGTGACAAACAATATACAATAACAAATCTAATATTAAAATCTAAATTAACAATTTTACATTAAAAAACCCTAAAAAAACCCTTACATAAAAGCATACACACAAACATTCCATACATAAAATTACATAGGCAAGGGGAGATGTCTCAGTTCCCCCATGCCTTATGGCAGAGGTGGATTTTAAGAAGTTTACAAAAGGCAAGGAGGGTGGGGGCAGTCCTGATCTCCGGGGAGAGCTGGTTCCATAGAGTCGGGGCCGCCACAGAGAAGGTTCTTCCCTTGGGTCCCACCAGACGACATTGTTTAGTTGACGGGACCCGGAGAAGGCCAACTCTGTGGGACCTAACCAGTCGCTGGGATTTGTGCGGCAGAAGGCAGTCTTGCAGATATTCTGGTCCGGTGCCATGAAGGGCTTTATAGGTCATAACCAACACTTTGAATTGTGACCGGAAACTGATCGGCAACCAATGCAGATATGCCCATGTTTCGTCATCACTCTGTAGCCTGCACTGGCTGCGGATCAGTTTCCAGTCACAATTCAAAGTGTTGGTTATGACCTATAAAGCCCTATATGGCATTGGACCAGAATACCTTCGGAACTGCCTGCTGCCGCACGAATCCCAGCAACCGATTAGGTCCCACAGAGTTGGCCTTCTCCGGGTCCCGTCGACGAAACAATGTCGTCTGGCAGAACCCAGGGGAAGAGCCCCGGCCTTCTGGAATCAGCTCCCCTCGGAGATTAGGACTGCCTCCACCCTCCTTGCCTTTCTCAAACTTTTGAAAACTCATCTATGTCGCCAGGCATGGAGGAACTGATATATCCTTAGCTGCCTTTGACTTTATGGATAGTGTGTTTGGGTTGTATGACTGTTTTTAATAGGTTTTTTTTAAAAGACTGTTTTAACATTGGATTTGTATATGATGTTTTAGTTGTTGTGAGCTGCTCTGAGTCCTCGGAGAGGGGCGGCATACAAATCTAATAAATTATTATTAATTGTTATTATTATTTATAGATACCATATAAAATTACATCACAAAAAAAGTTATAATTATTGGCATATGCTAAAGAGGCATGTAAATTAACTGAGGATCACTTTTTTCCAGTGAAAAAGTTATATCTTATGTAATTAATCTTTCCTAAGTTTGTGTAGTATTTTACCTTCTTTGGAAAAAAGTGATAAAAATAAGAGCAATAATTCTAATTCAGGTTTTATTCAGAAATTCTTGTATGGTGTGGTTCAACAGCAGAATGAGCTCTTTCCTCTGTAGTCTTACACTGGGCTGAAATCTGGATTTGGATAGTTTTAGAGCAGGGGTGTCTAATGGCCTGCAAGCTGGATGTGTCATGGTTAGCCATATCCACTCCTAATTTAGCGAGAGGGGAAAAGGTTGCACTATGTCATGTGATAATGTATGGTCATGAGTTTGACACCCCTGTTTTACAGTTATTTGAAAAATATACTGAGATGTACAGCAAACAAGAGGAAATAGTGTCATTGGTATGAATTCGGTTTGTGACTCTTCCAATGTAAGAGTGCTAAATGTTCATTCAGTTAGGCCTAACCCTAACCCTATAAATTTTTGCAAACTAAGCAAACCTATTTATTTTCTATATTTATTCCAGGAAATGAGTGGCTTGTATTCACCAGTCAGTGAAGACAGCACTGTGCCTCAGTTTGAAGCCCCATCTCCTTCACACAGGTAACTAAATTTCAGTTGAATTAGATGTGCATATGTTTTTCAAATGATTTTAAAAAATGAATGCCTGCACACCTCTGCTATTTATTAAAACAGGCATGCAAACCTGAAGAAAGATCTTCTTGCTTTACATGTTCTTTTAATGATTTATGAGGACCCCTGACAAATTCCCTGCCTTAATGGTGAAAAGGGGTATGCTTGTACTCAGTCCAAGTCTAAAGTAATTTTTCAAATCATTTTTGAAGTTTGCACAGAATCCATTAAAAATACAGGGAAAACCACTTTATATCTTTTTCTCACTCTTTCCATCCTTGTACTCTGTATTAATCTGTATTAAAGCATAGTTTATGTAGAAGTAAACATGATAGAATTACTTAATACAAAGGTGATAAATCTGTAACACACTAGATGTTTTAAAATCTATAAAATCTGGGATGTTTCACCACAGGCTATTCTTTATTCAAAAGCAGGAACTTTTGCTTGAGTGAGTACTTTAATGTCATCTTTAATTTGTTTTCTTCACAAATTAGAGATCACCTCAGTTAAAAGATCATCTCATCAATTAAGCTAGCCTGAATGGCTAGCAAAGTAACTGTCTCTTGATAGTTGCGAAGTTGTGTCTGACCCATCGCAACATCATGGACAACATTCCGCCAGGCCTTCCTGTCCTCTACCATCCTCTGGAGTCCATTTAAGGTCACACCTACTGCTTCAGTAACTCAATCCAGCCACCTCATTATCTGTTGTCCCATTGTTTTTTTGCCTTCAATCTTTCCCAGCATTAGGCTCTTCTCCACTGAGTCTATGCAGTCTCTAGGGCTATGTATTAATTGGATAGAAAAATGTCTACCGCTCTAACAGTCCCAGAGGTGGGGGGAGCAGTATATTTGCTTTAAGGAATTGTTTTAAGACAGTAATAAATAAAAATCTCAAATATTTGGATAAATAAACATTCAGAGGGTAATATCACTTACAAGGCAGCAAATTGGAACAGTACAGAGAAGATGGTTTTTTAAAAAAACCAATAATTTTTAGGAAGCAAAAACTATTTTCTCTCTTTTTCCCCAATTTCATTAATTCAAATTTTAAATAACAAAATAGGAATTTTGTTTGTGATAAAACAAAGCATCAATTATAGAATTATCTTTATTTTTCTAGAGACCCTATAAGTATTAAAAAAAAGAAAAAAATATGTGGCAGATGTGTCCATCTCTTCTGCAACAATTTTACTAGTTTTAATTAGTAGGACTCTACAACATGATTAGGAAAACTTAATTATTATGAATGGACCACTAATAAATTAGGGGTATTGTTCTGACTCAGCCTTGGCATGTAATGATAAGCTGCTTATTTGTGATTAAAACAACCCCCTTTTCAAATAGAGTAGGAACAGGTGGATAAACAAAAACATAATTAGCCCAAAAGACTTGGCTAAGAAATCCAAATTCCTTGCTGTATCCTAAAAGCTAATGGGTTGCCTGTGTCAACCAGCCACTCCCAAACCCCTACTATTTATTTTCCAGCCAGGGAGGGACTGGCTAGCATCCACATCTGCTTTTCCTTGAGAGCTGGCTTACTGCTTTCCTTTGCTTTCCTCTCTTTTCCTCTCTGTGCATACACTATATGGGATGAGTCCCATCTGTTCCTCTCCCTTACTCAAGCTCAGGCCCTGAAGATAGCTGTGTCAGTCCGAAGCTGAAGTTGCCTCTCCACCTGGGGGAGGTCACAAGGCTCTGTCTCTACCTGTGATGCTGTTTCCTTATTAGAGGCTTCCAAAGGCTCCCCAGCTGGCTCAGGTTCTCCCTCCACTTCCTCCTCATCTGACTCTGTAGCTAGCTCTACTGGCAGCTGATGGGCCACAACTGTCAGCCATTTTCCAAGACTACCTTTGTTGAGAGTATTGTTTTTAATGTTTATTAAATACACTGCTCAAAAAAATAAAGGGAACACTGAAACAGCACAATATAACTCCAAGCAAATCAAACTTCTGTGAAATCAAATTGTCCACTGAGGAAGCAACACTGATTGACAATCAATTTCATATGCTGTTGTGCACATTCAACTTTGTGCAGAATAAAGTATTCAGTGAGAGTATTTCATTCATTCAGATCTAGGATGTGTTATTTGAGTGTTCCCTTTATTTTTTGAGCAGTATATATTGTTTACAAAAGAGAACTATTTTATCTACACTAAGAAAGTGATAATATTATGAGTTATAAGGTAATATTTGCAAATTGAGTGAGAATGTGTAGCAGGGAGTAAAATAAATGAAGCCTCCAATAGCAAAAAAAACTCCATTCACTTCAGCAGCCAAATTCTGCCTCTACAAAATTACAGGTGGTTGTATTGTTCGCTACCATATTTAATAGCAACTTGATTATCTACCCTAATACCTCAGTATAACATTGTTGTACAGATACTCCTCAATTTACAACCATTCATTTAGTTACAACAGCATCAGAAAAAGCTACTTATGATGGGTTTTCATACCTACAGCTATATTGCAGCATCCCCATGGTCACATGATCAAAATACTCACACGACAACTATCATGTATTTATGGCAGTTGCATTGTCCCTGTGTTATGTGATCAGCATTCTCAGCCAGTTTCTGATAAGAAAAGTCAATGGGGGAAGCCAGATTCACTTAACAACCACATGCAGTGATTTTCTTGACAACCGTACTGTGGGACATAACTCACCTAACAACTGCCTTCTCTTAGAAACAGAAATTTTGCACTCAATTATGGTTGTAAATTGAGGACTACTTATTATTCCAATCTCATCTCCAAAAAGACTAGCAATAGCACTTATATACACAGTGCTTTCCAGCCCTTTCTTAAGCGGTTTGCAGAGTCAACAATTTGGGTCCTCATTGTACCCACCTTAGAAGGATGGAAAACTGAGTTAACCTTCAGCCTGGGGACATTTGAACTGCCAGATTGCAGTCAGATGGCAGTCAGCAGAAGTAGCCTGCAGTGCTGCACTCTAACCACTAGGGAATTTTCCTTTTTAGAACTTCCAGTAAAACCCTTTTTCTTAGTCATACTATTAGATAAATTAAAATGTTTATTGTTATTAAGCTATTATTCATGCATATTCTGTTTTTTTTTTACAGTAGCATTATTGATTCTACAGAGTATAGCCAACCTTCTGGATTTAGTGGCAGTTCTCAGGTATGAGAGTAATCTTCATATACACAGATATGCTGATAAATGTTGCAGATATCTTTTTGAATCTGGAATGTTCATAATATTTTCAGTGAAAGATTTGTCCTGTTTTCCAGTGATTAAAGTAGCTAAAGTCTTCTAATATATACATGATTAATTATTTGTAGTTTTTTTTATTGCTTTATGATGCAAATAATTCCTGATGTATATTTATTAGCTTCTGTCTTTTCATTGTTCGTATCTTGACCAGTCAGTGTCATTTTCATTCTTGAGGAAGTTGTTTCTGCATCCCCTAGGGGTATCTGTTTATCATCTTCCTCAATAGGTAATAGGGTTACCCTCACCGCCATGCCATATTTTTAAAAAGTCAGCATTGAAAATGGAGCAAAAACCCTGATCTGATTTATTGCTATATGGGAGGAGTTCCTTAATATGTTTGAATTTACTATAAAAAGAAATTTATTGAAATAAAAAGGTAATTTACTCCCAGGAAAACCAGGAGCTTATTGATATTAGTCTGTGAAGTATTCTACTAATTTTCCCACAGTGAATTTTACATGAATGTTCTGAATCAATAACATAACCTAAAATTTGCTTTTCTACAGTATCTGACCTCGAAATAAAATTGAGAGTAAAAAATCCCCAGTTTTATCAAGAGCTATATAGGTAGGATTGCATAAACAGCGAGTATATGAACATGGTTCAGCTTCTTGGTATTTAAAATATTGACTGACATCCTGCAACCGACCTCTCCCCGTCAATCGCTTGTTTCCTAAATTTGGTCTTTTTGTTCTCAATACCTGAAATTCCTTTGGTAAAGAGATGTGGTGGTGTTGTGATTAGAAGACATTATTGTGGGCTAACTCTGCCCACAGTTAACTCAGCCTTCAATCTTTCTGAGGTCAATAAAATGAGGACCCAGGTTGTTGGGGGCAATATGCTAACTCTGTAAACTGCTTAGAGAGGGCTGTAAAGCACTATGAAGCGGCATATACGTTCTATTGCTATTTGCAAAACTTTGCAGATAGTCTCCCATCAACAGTAGAACCAACATGATACTTCTTGCTGGAAAGAGCTGCCAGCCTCCCAGATTGTCTTTGATTTGCTTATAAAGAAACATATTCAATTACTCATGGAATTTGATTTGTATGTCTAATCATTTCACCAAGGAATCCCATCTTTGGTTTTGAATGGGGTTCTGGCATTGGCTTGTTCAGACATATCTGGGGGTCCTTCTGGATTCACTGCTTGAAGGGCAATGACAGCTCTGGCCGGGGGGGTTCCCCATTACTGGATCAGGAGATTTGCTCATTAGTTGTGACTTATTCATCTCCCAATTGGCCTTTTGGAATATGGAATACCCGTGGCTGTACTTGACAACCATCCAGAGTTGTCCTTTTGGCAAAATGCAGTGGTTTAGGTTGTTTATAGGTGCTATTTGTCATGCCCATGTGTCTCTACAACTCTGAAGAGTTGTGCATTAACTCCCAATAGACTCCCTGGTGTTATGAATGGACCACTAATAAAGGGCCCGGTTACCTTTTTTAAAGTGCTGCATGGCATAGAATCAGGTGGCTTGTGCAACTGCCACCTTTCAAGAACACTCACCTTGGAACACACACCTACACAATCATAGGAGGAGCTCTTGTTTGAATGCATGCCTTCTTGGTGGTTGCTCCAATTCTTTGGAATATGTCCCCACAATATACCGTATTCAACTCTGCTTGCCTTTAGAAAAATTGTTAAGATTGGCCTTTTCCTTAGGTCAAGTTGAGTGGAGAACCCTCTTGGTTCTTTAATTATCATATTTGGTCACCCATTTTGTATTTTATGCATATCCCATTTTGTGTGGGAGTATTTCCCCTCACAACAAATTGTATCTTTGGAATAAGATACATCTGTGGTGGTGATGTTTATTTTCATCATCTTCCTCTTTCTTAATCTTCCAAAAAATCTAGGTTCAGCATTTTTTTGTGTGTAGTGTCCAAACCATATTGGTGTAAGAACAACTTAAAAGATGGTACAGTTAGTACTGTGACATTTGATTTTGTTATTGTTTTTTGAAACTTGGATATGTAACTGTTAACAATTGAACTTCTCCCTTCACCTGTACATTACATAATTTTAAAAAATGAGATAAATATCTATTTGAAATACCTTAAGTACAGTTTATAAAAACGATGAGTATATTCAAAATAACTGGACTGAGTTTGATTTATGAACAATTTTTATTTTTCCTTCATTCAGACTAAGAAACAACCATGGTATAATAGTACCTTAGCTTCAAGGAGGAAGAGACTTACAGCTCATTTTGAAGATTTGGAACAATGCTACTTTTCTACCAGGATGACTCGTCTATCAGGTAGAATATCTATTAGCTTCTATATAAAGTGGTTCATCATGCCTCCCAATATCATCCTTCTGTTCTGCATAGTAATTTGCTATTTTTGGGATAGGATAGGACAGGACAGGACAACAGCCATCTGCAGCCATCATAACATATGATTCATTCCTTTCCTATATTCCTAATATTGCTTACTTCAAAACGATGTTTCTTATCTCTAAGCGACACATCCTGGTGAGAGAGAAGTTCCCTGAGGATGGGTTCCAGTACAAGTCCGAAAAGCTCAGAAGACTAAACCTCTGGTCCCGGTGATCAATCCAGATTGGATCCTGAACCATGTTTCCTTTTCACTTGCTGTTCGCCTTATCTTTTTTTTCTGTATACATCTTAGAGTTATCTTTTTTCTTGAATGTTGGAATTGCTTGATCATAGGTAATACTCGACTTACAATCATAATTGAGCCCGAAATTTCTGTTAAATGAGATACATGTTAATTGAGTTTTACCTCATTTTATGACCTTTCTTGCCACAACTGTTGAGGGAAACATTACCTTTGAAGAGTAAGTAACATGGTTGTTAAATGAATGGGGCTTCCCCATTGACTGCTTGTCAGAAGCTGCAAAGATCATAACTATGAAAAATGGTCAAAAGACACTTCTTTCATTGCCTTTGTAACTTTGAACGGTCACTAAATATACTGTGGTAAGTCAAGGACTACCTATATACCATATTTTTCAGAATATAAGATGCACCAGAGTATAAGATACACCTTAGTTTTGGGGGAGGAAAATAAGGAAAAGAATCTGCTTACGATATTCATCTGGCTAGCATCCTTAGTCTGGTCAGCTTCAGCACATTATTTTATCCCCTGGTTAGGGCTTTAAAAAAACCTTATTCATAGAGAGTAATAATGAAAGAGCTTGCAAGCCAGTAAGAGCTGGGAACATCGTTAGCACCTGGTTTAGGGCTGGAAAGAAGCACATGGAGCAAGTTAGAGCAATGAAAAAAAAACCTGCAAAGACTTAGGGCTTGGAAAACATTCTTTGCACAGAGCAACAATGAAAGAACCTGCAAAGTAAGAGCTGGGAAGATAGTTAGGGCTGGGGGGAAAAAAAGCTTTGAAAAAAGCTACATTCATAGTATAAAACACACACGATTTTTCAGCCTCTTTTAAGGGAGGAAAAAGGTGGGCCTTATATGCCGAAAAATATGGTATGTATTATCCTAGAGTCCCCTTCCATATAGTTAGATATTCCCTGCAGTGTAATTCAATTCTTCTATACTTCACATCATGGGACATTCCACCTCAACCCGCTGGACAGATTACCTGTTTTTCTCAACATCCGGCAGACATTTTTCATGACACATCCATTTCTCTCCCTAGGTCTACCATGTGCAAAATAACAGAGTTTTACACTGATTACATCCCAGCTTTGTAATAAGAAAGTGGGTTTTTCAAATATCGCTTATGGTATAATTTATAACATCCATTGGGATTTGTATTCATATTATATAAATTGGTATGGAGTTATATTGCAGGAAGTTTGACGGGATGCTTTTCTCATGTCTTAAATAGTTGAAAAGTGATCTTCCCTCTCAAGCAATATTTGCTAGTTTTACTAAGAGATTTAGAACTAGGCAAACTAATAGAAGACTACTTTTACATTGTATGTATTTTCCACAGAAGTACTTGGTTATGCCCAAATCATGCTTGTGGGGGATGACATCTGTGTGTACCTTCTATATCATCTGATAGGCGTCAGGCTGGGAAAGGATGATGAAAGATTGTATATGGCTTTCAGGTATTCTGCTTAAATTCTGTATTTGCTGTGTACTGCAGAACATATTTTCAGATCTTAATGGATTACATATGTAACCATTTCTATGCTAGTTCCACAGAATAGAAAAAAATAGTATTTAATTGATCTGTAAACGGATAGTGGCAGTTACTGACGTTATGTTTAGCGTTTTCTCCTTCTAGTAAACCTTTAAACTGCATTATTTCCTCCCTGCTTTTCCCATCTAGATGATAGTAGAACCTCAAACCAGCTGGATGAATTTCAAGAGTGCCTGTCTAAGTTTACTCGATACAATTCTGTTCGACCTTTGGCAACACTGTCTTATGCAAGTGATCTCTACAACGGATCTAGCATAGTCTCAAGGTAATAAAATACCTGTTTGAGTGCTATAAATCCTAACAATTTATAATCTGGCAAAACTTTTCAATTTTTTGCAGGCAGTTTTATTCAGAGGACTTTGTGAAATTAGATGTTGTTTATATTACCTTAATATTTGCTTATTTTCTTTCTTTACAATTAGCATAAGCCATTACATTGGTTTTGAAATAATTAAGAGATGGAATAATCCATCATTTCTCATCTGTTGTTACAATTGTAATGATAATTTGAATATATATTCATATCCATATTTATATAAATATATTTAATTTATTTATTACATTTAGTCTATATAAAGACTGGGGAGAGTATCACAAATGCCAGTAGGAAATCTATTTTATACAACGATATATTGAAGTCCAATGTTTTTAGGAAAATTCTTTTATCAAAAACAGTGTGCTAACCAGATAAAATATTGGCAAAATAATTTTCTAAAACACCCTGGGCTTCAGTATAATAAAATATTTTTACTGGCTGTTCTCCCATTCTGGTTTTGAAAGTAGAGGAAGTCCATTTCCAAAGAAAGGAATTACCGTATATACTCGAGTATAAGCCGAGTTTTTTAGCCCCAAAAATGGGCTGAAAAACACAGCCTCGGCTTATACTCGGGTCATTGACAAAGTCACCACACGAGGGCGCCATTGCTTGAGCCAGAGCGAGGAGGCACTAGCTTTTGTCCCCTCTGGCACGCCGTAGTTCCTCTCCCTAGCTCAAGCAAAGAAGGCAGCCATTTGCAATGGTGAGTCGGATTAAAAAGGCCCCCTGCTGTCAGATTCTCCTCCCCCTCCTTTGAAAGGATTTAAACTGTTTAAAAAATGGTATTTTGTGGTAGTTGCTGTCCTTGCTTGGATAGGATCTAATAATGTGTTATGAGGCAGAGCTAGACAGGAATTCTTTTTCTATCTGTCTATCTTTCTATCTATCTATTTTTCTATCTATCTATTTTTCTATCTATCTATCTATCTATCTATCTATCTATCTGTATCTATTTCTTTCTATCTATCTATCTATCTATCTATCTATCTATCTATCTATCTATCTATCTATTTTTCTATCTGTCTGTCTGTCTGTCTATCTTTCTATCTATATCTATCTATCTATCTATCATCTATCTATCTATCTGTCTGTCTGTCTATCTATCTTTCTATCTATATCTATCTATCTATCTATCTATCTATCATCTATCTATCTATCTATTTTTCTATCTGTCTGTCTGTCTGTCTGTCTATCTATCTTTCTATCTATATCTATCTATCTATCTATCTATCTATCTATTTCTATCTATCTATCTATCTATCTATCTATCTATCTATCTATCTATCTATCTATCTATTTTTCTGTCTGTCTGTCTGTCTATCTATCTTTCTATCTCTATCTATCTATCTATCTATCTATCTATCTATCTATCTATCTATCTATTTTTCTGTCTGTCTGTCTATCTTTCTATCTATATCTATCTATCTATCTATCTATCTATCTATCTATCTATCTATCTATCTATCTATCTATCTATCTATTTGGTTTTCTATGCTGATAACCTCACAGCAGCTAATGCTGAAGCTCTTCTTTGGATACACTTATTTGTTTGTTTGTTTGTTTGTTTGTTTGTTTGTTTGTTTGTTTATTTATTTAATTGGATTTGTATGCAATCCCTCTCCAAGGACTCAGGGTGGCTCACAGCACATATAAAAACAGAACAATAATGTAAATCCAATTAATGATGAGAAGGAATCCAGTTTTGAAGGATTTTAACTCTTAGGTTTTAGCTTTGTTCCTGACCGAGCTACTTTTTTTACTTTTTAATTTATTGTTAATATTGTTAATTTGTTTACCCTCTTTTAAATTTACAGAGCTAGTTTACTGGTTTTCTTTAAAATAAATATTCTAAAACATGTCTCAATTAATGTAATTTTATTGTTTTCCATTTTTATAAGTTACCAGTAGCCACTGCATTTTCTAACCTCGGCTTATACTCGGGTCAATACGTTTTCCCAGTTTTTGTGGCAAAAATTGGTGCCTCGGCTTATACTCGGGTCGGCTTATACTCGAGTATATACGGTAATTACTGCCATCATTTCCTGGATTCACTTCTATCATTTTTTTCCTTTCAATTTTAAATTTTCCAGTATTATTCACAGGGATGATGCTGGAAATGCCATATTAGTTTGGTAGAGAACATTTTAAGTAAGTAAATGTCAGGGTGTGTAACTTTTAAGTGTTGCTGAAAACGTTACTTAAATTTACCTTGTTGTCCTTAGGATCATCTGTAATAAACGGGCTATTCTTATGGGTAATTTAATTTGGTCAGTGTTTATTCAATTTTTCTCTCAAAAGCAGCTGGGCTAAATTTAAGCAATGCCAGTCCAATTTCAAGGAAATTTTGAAAAGAAACATTTTGTCTCCATTTTGCATTCTCAATAAATGTAATACAATATTTTAATTTAAAAGTTGGTATGGGGAAGGGGGGAGAGTCACCTTCCCAGGCAAGTAAATATACTGGTAGTAATTTACCAAACCACAAGGTGGCAACCTTAGTTTACTTTACAGGTAATGTTGGTAATAACAAGAACTGTAACTATTTGATAAAAAATAGTTCATTGGCAAGACCTCATACCATCTGTATTCACCAAAGGAACATATGAAGCATTTTCCTTATTTCTAAATGAGTGAAATTTTTCAGAACTTATGAGCCAATAGAACTGAAAAGTAGAGCTGCTTTTAATTTTGTGTGTGTGTGTGTGTCTGTATTACATAGTGTTAGGATTATGTAGCAAACTGACCAGCAAACTTGGTAAGCTAATTGTTCTTTTCTCAAAACTGTGGAAGAACCAGATACCTCCTACAATCTACTTTTTAAAAATGTCAATACTTACTCTCAAATGTTGCCAAATCCTTTATTTAAAAAAATAATTAGAATTGTCTGGAGCTCCCAATTGGAAGCACCAGACAGACAGAAACATATTTTACTACTCTAGTAATTGAGAGAACCACAAATCTGTGGTATAACTTAAGGGCAACATCAACTTGCAACCTAAATTTAGCATCCTAAACATGGCTGAATATTTTGATTTCAAACATAGATTTGTAAGAATTAAATGTGCAAAACCGCATACTTGTTTATTGTGTTTTGTGCTCTTTGATATTTACATTGTTAAAGTTTTCCCCTTCATTTATGAAGAAATTGAAAGATTCTAGATTTTTAATTAAAATTTAAAAAATAAAAATCAAATTAAATTGTCATTTTTATATATGTGTGTTGGTTTAAAGAAAAGCTGTCTTTTTCCAGTCTTTCCCATCTTTTTTTCTTCTTTTAAAGAGGAAATAGTTATGTATTAGCCTACTAACCAAGAAGACAACAGCTATTCTTTGTGATTGGATTTGCAGTTAATGAAACTAATCTTAAAGAAGAGCATATTTGCTTTTTTCTGAAGGTTCTTCTTCAATCATTTTTTGAGTGGCTCAGTTATCACACCATAACAGATTATCTCTTAACAGTTGAGGAATATATAACTTTGTTCAGTCATTATAGAGAAAAAAACCTTCAAATATTTTCAATTTCAGTAGTGTGATGGCACCCCTTGTCCTATCTGCACTAGTAGACTCAAGATACATGTAGAAGGGGTGCTTACAACATTTGGGAATCCAATTCTTAGGGACAATTTGATGGCATCAAGATGATTACCTTGACATCCATCATATGATTACCTTGACATCCATCATAAATTAATCTATCCATCATAAGTAGTTTTAAAAACTCATATTGCAGATTCCTTGATTTTTTCCCCCCATTGGATTTTAGAAAAGTTTCATCAAGATATATGGCAGCCTCATGTCATAGTTGTATATTTTAGAAAGGTGCACAACATTCTCAGAGACTCTTCTGAACCTGCTTACAATCTTTTTGGATTGCTGCTTTCTGGCAGAAGATACAGAACAATTAAAATTCAAACCTATGGCACAGGTGGCATGTGGAGCCATATCTGCTGACACGCAAGCCTTTGCTCTAGCTCAGCTTCAACATGCATGTGTGCGCCAGCCAGGTGATTTTTGGCCCACACAGTGGCTCTGGGAGAGTGTTTTTGGCTTCCAGAGAGCCTCCGGGGGCATGGGTGAGTGTAGTATTCTTTGTGTGGATCAGAGGTTGCATGGATGGGCATGTTCTATGTGACCAAAGGCCTGAATATGAATATTCAGTTCATTTTATACATTTAGCAGGATTTGGCTAAAGTTTTGCTGTCCTAGAAATTTGAGTAGACCTTGGAAGGTTCTACCTTGGGGCAAATTGCTCTAAGGAGGATGTGCTGACTGACATCATCTGCGCTAGCTGGTATCATTAAAACATATTTTCTTATCTGCTGTTAAGATTTTCTGTAAACTCCCTAAGCTTTGTCATTACACCTGCTTATTATAAGTTACTTCATCTTGTAACACTGGGCATGTGCACACTGAAGTAGGAGTAGAGATAACAGTTCATTGTAAAAGAGCTGATTGATAATATAAAAATCCTTTTCTCTTCTCTCACCCCTGGCTTTGTCTTCTTAGTATCCTCTGCAACTTTACAGGGGTGGGGCATTTTTACCCTTCCCCAGCTCCTCAGGAAGAATTTGGAGCGAAACACGAGCCTACTCAACCCAACAGAAGTTGGGAAACAGGCTGCTTCCAGTCTCCAGAGGGCCTCCACGGTGCAGGGACAACTGTTTTCGGCCTCCCCAGGCATTGAATTATGGATGTGGGCAATCACGCATGCATGATAGCATGTGCCCACGCTCTTTCGGCACCCGAGGAAAAAACGGTTTGCCATCACTGTACTAGATGGTCTCCTTATTTTTTAAAAAAAGAAATAAACATGTACTCTCTCATATAACATTTCATATGGAAATGAATGGATTCTTCTCTCCCTCCCCTCCCCCTTAGCTTCCATTTCTTTCCATTTTGTCTCCTTACTGGTAGGAACAGCACTTATCACTATACAATTTCTTGTCTTTTCTACTTTTGCAAGATGGTGACAGTCGAACCTCTTGAAATTTTAGCCCTTTTTGTGCATTGAAAAAAAATCCATCAGAAGAAGATGAAGATACATGTTGAATATAGACCTGTAGACCCTTTAGAGTCTTCCTATCTTCATAGACAATATCTGAACTGAGGCTGGACCTGATTTAATCTCCAAAAGATCATGAGTATCCAGGGTTCCAAATTTGGTTGCCAGATTTCCTGATTCCACCGAAGTTTATTAATGATTTCATTGTTACCTTATAAACACAGGAATTGTAGAGGGAAAGGCTGAATACATCAACCACTTTTAATATTTTTAAGGGGAAGGAAGTTGATTTTAGAACAGTGATAGCAAACCTATGGCGGGGTGCCACACGTGGCACGTGGAGCCATATCTGCTGGCACGTGAGCCGTTGCCCTAGTTCAGCTCCAACATGCATGTGTGTGCCGGCCAGATGATTTTTAGTTCCCATAGAGGCTTTGGAGGGCATTTTTGGCGTCCAGAGAGCCTCCAGGAGGATGGGAGAGGGCATCATTTGCCCTCCCTCGGCTCCAGGGAAGCCTTTAGAGCCTGGAGAGGGTGAAACACGAGCCTACTAAACCCACCAGAAGTTGGGGAAACAGGCCATTTCCAGCCTCTAGAGGGCCCCGGGGGGGGGGGGGGAGGAGAAGCTCCCTAGGCATTGAATTATGAGTGTGGGCACTCGGGCATGTGCAAAAGAGAGCACCCACGCTCTTTCGGCACCTGAGGGAAAAAAAGGTTCGCCATCACTGTACTAGGGGGTCACCATCAGTGAACCACTGGACAATACTACTTGGTCTGTTGTGTGGATGTTGGATGGTTCAGGTGGGAAATTGTGGTGGGTTGAGCATGTTCTTTTGGATTGTTATGTATGTTGAGATTGATCTTTGGCATCATATGAATTTCGTTGCATGGGTATAGTGTGTATATACATACAATGACAATAAAGTATTTATTTATTTTTTATTTTATTTTATTTTATTTTATTTATCACCTTCTCAGATACATAGTATGATGTATTCCTTGATCCCATGATCTATCACAGTAGTCCCCAAAATTTGCGGCTTGTCGGCCTAGTTGGGTGGGAAAGGGGAACTGGGCCATCACTCCACTCATGTAAGAGAGAAGAGAAGCCTGAAAAGCCTTTGGGATGTGTTTCATGCTCTTTCAGGCTTCTCCACACCAGAAGCTTTTGCAAAGGGGCCTGCAGTAGGGCGAGATTTTACAAAAGCTTGGAGGCGCTGTCTTGGGAGCTCCTTCAGACTCACCAAGGTTGCCTGAATCTCCAAAAGTAGATCTGATGTCCTGCACAACAGTCTTGGTGTGTGTCGGTGAAGCTGAGCAGGAGACGCTCATCCCTCTCAGCCTCTACTCTCACCACTCTACTTTGGGAGCATTGGAAACAGGTGGCTTGGCAATCTGGCTGGGAGTGGGGGGAAAGGGAAGCAGGCTGCGTGAGCAGGGACTCACATGTGAGTGCAGCTCCACTCATGCAACAGGGAAGCTTTGGGGGCACTGCTCATGCAAGTGGAGCTGCGTGTGCACCCACTTTCCTGCCTCTCACATGGCCCGGTTCCAAATAGGTCACCGCCTGGTAGTGGGTTGTGGCCTGAGAGTTGAGGACCTCTGATCTATCACACACAAATTTTCTCATTCTTGTATTTGTGTAGTTTTAACTATTGTGTCTTATGATATGATAAGGAATTGAAGCAGACATATTTCTACAAGCTCAACATGTGTATGTGACTTGCAGCATCATTTCATTTCTGAATGGGTTGAAATACTTTAAGGTAGCTAGAGTTATAGTGGTGGTTAAAACTTTGAGAACTCTTGAATTTTTAGTATTTCTGCATAAATATGACGTGAATGTTATCTGTTCTCCACCTCTCAAAACTAGATAAAGCAAATCCACGTAAACAAATAAGTCATTATACTTGTTCATATATGTATAGAGAAAAATAACTCCAAGCTACATATTTGTGTATGGCAAAAGCATGTGAATCTTTGCTGGTCCCTCCCCTCCCTCCCACTGGGCATCAATAAGCACAATTAAGCATTCCTTTTAACCATTGATCAGTCCTGCAAATCAGCTTGGAGGAATTCAGGGACCATGCTGGGCTTCCTCAAATGAACTGCCCACTTCAGGTCCTTCCATAACTTTTTCGTAGCATTTATGTCAGGGATTTAACTTGGCCATTCAAAAATATCAACTTTATTCTGTGCTTTGGGTTGTTGCATGACTGTCTTTCACTTGATCTTAATTCATGGATAGATATTCTAACCGTTTCTGTTTATTAAACTTGCAAGTACAATTCCGAATTCATCGTTTCAATTAATCATGTAAAGTTGCCTTGGTCCAGAAGCAGCAAGGCAGATCCAAACTGTACTTTCACCACCATTTTCATAGATAAAAATAAAGTTCTTATGCTCGAATGCAGTGTTTTCCTTTCACCAAACAAAACACTTTTCATTCAAGTCCCAAAATTATATTTTGGTCTCATTCTTTTGATATCCTTCTAGCTTATCCATGTGGTCTTTTGCAATCTGTAAATAGGTAGCATTGGGGGTTGTGTTTTTTTTAGAACAGTAACTTTCTCCTTGAATTGTACAACATTGGTCAGTGTTCTGATGATGGTTTCATGAAAGCTGACATTCACAAATGCAGGGGAGGCCTTTAGTTCCTTAGGCATTACACTGCAGTATTGACATGCCTTGCTGTTAGTGTGATCTCGATGGGTCAATTCCTCCTGGGAACAATAGTAATGGTGTTGAATTGAAGATGTTCAGAAATCTTTAAGTTGTGAAGAACAAACTTTGATAGTGGATCCCCAGAATTTTGTGCTTTATAGAAGGAAAAGCTTCCCACACTCACATTGACTGAAACACCTGACTCTAAATTCTGTTTCAGATGAACTGATGGCCCTAGAGGTTTACAAACTTTTGCCACGGAGAAATAAGCAGTTTTTGGGTTACTTTCCTCAATAAATAAGTGTAATGCTTTTGACTTTTTCATTTAGCTGGATTCTCTTTTCATCATTTTAAGAGTTATGTGATGAAAATATCACATTTTAAATATTGAAAATACAAAAGGTTCATAAATGTTTTACCATGATAGATAATATAAGAATTAGTGAAAAGTTTTTATTGTTAAAGGGAAAAATAGAATTTATTTCAGACAATTATAAAACTGTTGATGGAATAAATCTTATACCATGTGCAGTCTAAATTTTGATGCATGTTTTTGTGCAGAGAAAGTGTACCTTGTAGTGTGAAAAGGTGTGCAACAACAGTAAACAGAATTTCTCTGTCCCAGTTTTTGGAATTTGTGAATTAGATACATGTACAGAGGAGCAGGTAATTTCTGAAGAAATAGAACACTTCTGTCTCAAAGAAACTGATATTGATATTCTCCAACAGGTTTGTTTAATGGAGGAGGTGGCAAGCTTTTGGTGTTGTAAGGCAGGGATCTGTTGTAAGGCAAAACTGGCTGAGGAACTCTGGGAGTTGAAGTCCACAAGTCTTAAAGTTGCTAAGGTTGGAGATCCCTGTTGTAAGGCATATTTGGAATTCTGAGAGATCTGACCATAAAACAGAATATTGGCAAAACCTGACTGGCTGTCAGGAAGGCACAGCTGTTCATGCAATATGTGTGAAAAGCCAAAGACCAATACATCCTTTAAGTGAAAACCATTCCCATTTAAAAATAACTAGACCCCATAAATTCAATAGTTGCTAATCAAGTATAAGTAATGGATTTCTTTTCTCAGAAAGCTAGGTGAACAAGTAAAAAGCAGATTATATTCCCCATGTATAAGAAATTCTGCAAAATAAAATAATTAGTTTGAACCCACTTTGTTTTGACAAAATATGTGAAAGCTCTTCGTATAAAGAATAAATTTATCAGTGTAAGCAGATGGATTACATTGATTAGTTACATTGAATTGGTTCAATTTTGGTAACTACCAGTAAACAGAACTCATGTCTTGACTTATAGCTGTTCCAAGGACAGCAAGGGTGTCCTAGGGGATGTTTGGCTATTTTAATTAATTTAAAATGGCAGTATGAGATCGATAAAATCTACATTCAGTTATCTCTGTTATTCAGTTTTTCCATTGCCTTCCCTCAGCCTTTCCAAACATCTATTTTCCTAGTTCATCATGTGCCCTGAATAAGTGAGTTTCTGCTTGCTGGTCATTGCTTCAGGGGAACAGTCAGGCTTTATTTGATTATGGACAGATTGATTTGCTTTCGCAATGCATGACACCCTTACTAATATTTGGCAACTGTATAATTGGAAAATATTTGGATTCTTTCTCTTTCTCAGTGTCCAAATTTAACTGCTATGCATTTTTCCTGGGAAGACCATTGTTTTAATAGTTCTGATCTTTCTTGTTGAAATGCTCTTCTTTGATGATATTGTCTAAGATTGCCATTCTGTCCCCCTAGGATTATTTTCCTCTTTATTTCTCCAGCAATCTCCATCAGAGACACATTCAGAGCTGCTGTCTCTATACCAACTAACATTTCTGCAGCATTGGTGTCTTCCCCTGTCAGTTTGAACATGCAGATTCCTGCCATATGGGAACCTTTGGTTTTCTGTTAATTTTGGGGGGGAAAACTTGCCTCAACTGTGGAAGCAAAAAGGATATGAAAAATATCCTGATGCTCCAGCTTGCTCTCGATTTTGAATATGTATACAATTGTGCTACAAAAAATATTGAATTGAAATATTGCTGTTGGAATTTCAGTCAACCAGAGTATTCTGTTCTTTTATGTGTTTGAGCATTTCTGAAAATCTTTTATTTAAGTAAAACTTACTATTCTCTCTTCTTATACAAATGAATGGTATTTTTTAAATTGTTTAAATAAGATCCACATTGATTGTGTGTGTGAGTGTGTGTTTGCTACAGGATGTGCAGGATATGGATCATGCTGATGCATTACTGTCAAATACCAGTATACCAAATATAGTACAATCAGGCTGAACCACCACCACTGAAAAAAGAATTGTACAGATTGAAAATCTTCCAACATTTCTGGAATTAAAGCTGAGTTTTCTTATGGCAAAGAAAAAAAATCGCAATCCTCTAAATAATATCAGGTTCAAACAATAATATGGATTGCAATACAGTGGTACCTCGACATACCAGTCTAATTCGTTCCAGACCTGAGCTCGTATGTCGATCAACTCGCATCTCGAACAAATGCCTTTAGACTTTGTTTTTCCAGGCCGAGATAACTGTAAGCATGGAATTCTTGCGCCACCTAGTGGAACCTTGGCTCGTATCCCGAATTTGAGCTTGGGTGTCGAACAGAAATTTTGCTCGGGTCTCAGCTCGTAACTTGGAATACTCGCATGTGGAGCAGCTCATATCTAGAGGTACTACTGTATTGAAGACTACATTGAGCATCTTTGATTTCTTGCTAGAATCACTGTAAGCTGCTCTCCCCGGTTCTTGCTCATGGATGCAAGAAATTCTCTGTGGATTGCTCAGCCCCTGATACATTTTGGCCAAGGTCTTAATATCTATTTTGTCTGAGCTGTTGAATCTCACAACAGCTGAGGTTGTGGAATCTCACTGCAAGTGCTTATATTGTTCATTGTTGAGTTTTCTAGGCATATTTCCATATTCTGAATATGGAAATTTGCATATTCTGAATTTGAAAAACTCAGTGAAAGTTTTTGGGTTACCAGTGGAACCTTTTGTGAAATTTAGTATTAATATATAATGTTACGCCCCTGATATTTTAGGGATGTCATTGTGAATGTTGATGATATATCATACAAACACATTAAACACCTCTTCAGTTAGCAAATGTAGTTATTTTTATCTATGTAACAAACAAGGCTGTAGGCATGCAGTGTAAAAGCAGGGAAGAAATAGCAAATTCACAAGTTTTTTGGCTCTATAGTTGCAGATTTTTCTTTGAGAAAACATTCTATGCTAGAAATGTGAACTAATACAAAACTAATGTGAATGCTTTATGCTCATGCAAATAAATTGTGTGTGTATCTTGAGAAGAATTCAGCCCAAGTATATTTTATAAACTTCTGATTCATCTGATAATAATAATAAAATGAATTGTATATTACTGTTACAATTATATATTAATATTAAAAATGTATATTAAATTAATGTTTGTGTTCTGACATACTATAGCCTTCTTGGCATATATTATGTTTGGATGTGATTTTGCTATCCATGACAGTCAATGCTAGTTGATGAACAGGGGTTCAGTAACTTAGTGTAGTTTATTCCATATAGGATAGAAATTGAGGTTTTAATATGCTAATATGAGTACAGAAAAGAAAGTTTGTAATTTCTGAAAACAGATGTGAACAAGTGTTACCAAAAATACTAGAAGAATATAGCAAGACAAAGCTAGCCCAAATTGCTTTTTTGCCTATTTAAGTGTGACAGTTTCCTAATGAAATCTTATCTATGTTCAATCAGTCTAAAGCTAAATATCTCTTTCAGGAATAAATTATGTTATTAAAGTGAAATGTATCCAAAGAGACTAGCTTGGAGAGAAATATAGAATAATATTTAATAACATAGAAACCAGCATTGTATCCACATTTTTTCTTATCTCTTGTTTTGTTTTTATTTTTATAAAAATAAAAGGGAAACTATTACTTGATTTCATGTAATTGTTTGGGAATGTAAATTCAGATCCAGCCAAGAATCCTTTTAGAATAAAATAAAAAGAAACATTGAGGAAACAATGTACATCTATTGAAATTGGATGTGGATAGAGTATCCTCATCCTTGTTGTAATAAACTACATAACTCATCGCACTCATTGATTTATGCTATTGCATAAATATTTTTTCCTAAGTATGTAAAAGTTACTTAGGTCTTATTGGATTATGGATTATTGATAGGGATGGTATTTCAATATATGAATCTGGATAATAAATTCTAATTTCAAAGTTGTATTAGCCAAACAGGTGAGGAATTTCAAAAATTAATATTTGTCAATGTCGTAACAATGTAGTGTGATGTAATTTTAATTGTAAGGTGAAATGCAAACAGTTACTAAAATATCTTTATAAAGGTAAATAAAAACTATTTACCTTTTACCTATGTAAGCGTTATTTCTTTTATTAGCTTTTTGCCTTTCCCATTACAATGAAACAAGTTGATACAGCAATTCAGTTAAAATTGTTATGGAATAAATTCTTGATTGTAAAACATTTCGTGAGACATACCAGAAAACATTACAAGGCAATCAAATATAGTGCAAAATACAGTTCTGTTTGGAAGCCTTCATGGACTATTTCTTCTGTTTAACTTTCTATAAATTGTAGTTATTTGGGTAAGATAAATAAATCTAGTACTTCAAAAATAGTACTAGATTTATTTAGCTCACAATTTCAGAGCAATTTCACCCCTTTTCTTTCTTTCACCCAGGTTGCTTAGTCCACTGTCCACCAAATCCAGATTAAGCTTTTTATTTTGGGAGAACAGTCTGCACCTTTCAACAGTCTTCAGCTTATGACTTCGGGGTTGTAAGATTTTCTCAGGCTGCCGACTGCTCCCACAGATTCCTTCTTCCACTCCCAGCTTCCCCTACATTCCAATCATACCCCTCCCTCTGAGCAGAAAGAAGTATTTTGTAAGCCAACTTTGACATGGATTTTAATTTATCTTATAACATATGAAACATAATTAGATCCAGTATATTTTTGGATATACAGTGGTACCTCTACTTAAGAACTTAATTCGTTCCATGACCAGGTTCTTAAGTAGAAAAATTCTTAAGTAGAAGCAATTTTCCCATAGGAATCAATGTAAAAGCAAATAATGCGTGCAAACCCATTAGGACATAAAGAAAAGCTTGGAATTTGGGTGGGAGGCAGAGGAGGAAGAAGAGAAGGAGGACAGTCGCTGCCGAAGGAAGGAGGGGAGGGGAATCAAAAAAATCCAAAACTTTAAGGCTTTTTTTTAAAAAAAGAGGGACTCTGAGGCGGCGAGGAGGAGCACATGCCTCTCATAGACCCGGCGCGAGGCTGCCTCCCATACACTGAGCCAGAGACAGAAATGGCAGGAAACTGGCCGGGCCTTGGTGCCGCTCTCAAATTTCCTAGGAAACTTGTCCAGGCTCGGGTTCTTAAGTAGAAAATGGTTCTTAAGAAGAGGCAAAAAATCTTGAACACACAGTTCTTATCTAGAAAAGTTCTTAAGTAGAGGTACTGTATTTAGTAAGTTCATATGTTTAAAATCAGGACAATTCCAGTTACTCTAATATATAGTGGGGCCCTATCATGTCACCTCACCCTGACATCATCAGTCAGGTCCAGTAAAGATGAAAAGATATTGAGTTAGTTTCACCTTAAAATCAGAATAAACATGCTTAATATTCTTTAATACCTTAGTCACTGATTTGTTAACATAAATCATTCCTGTTCTTTGTTAGTTGTTTACAAACAATTAATGTTGAATCATAGAATCATCCAAAATTTCAATACTGATAATATCTCAGACATTTCAGATGCTGCTGAACTTCTGAACCAAATGTGAAATCAAGATATGATTAACAGTATTTATATACTCCATTGGTATAATCACCCATCTAACACCAGTTACTTGGATGAAGAACAATCATAACAACAATTACATAAGTTAAAATATATCACAAAACAGAAATTAAATACATACAGCAACCAAATAGCATTATAATCTGTTGATATCAACATGACCAGAAAATTAAACCTTTCAAATACTTAAGGAGCCCAAACCTAGGAATATAGCCAAGTCTTAAAGGCCTTTCTAAAAGGCCAAAAAGGTTGAGGCCATCCTAATCTCAGGAGGCAGACTGTTTCAAAGGTCAGGCTCTATGGCAGGAAAGGAGCATCTCCTGATTCCCATCAACTGACATTCCATGGCTGACAGGACTTGAAACATGCCCATCCTGCCAGACTGGATTGCTTGGGGAGAAGGAAACTGGCATGAGACTGGGTTACCTGAGGGAATGTCCCAAAGATATTTAATGGTGACAATCAGCATTTTGAATTGCACCCAGAAACAGTGGCAGCCAATATAACCTTTTAAATAGTACTGTTAAAGTGGTGTCTACTTGACATGTGTCAAGTAGAATGCATTGCAATAAATATATTGCCATATACTTTATGCAATTTAAATGCTTCCCATAATAACAGAATATGCAATACGCAAAAGAAAGACCCATACGGGAGCACTTGGCAATTTCCATAAATAGTTATTTGGCACATATGTTTCAGTAAAGCTACCTTTCCCGCATAAGTGGCTATTAAAGCAATTGCAATTGTTCACAATTTTGAAGAAAATATTTATTAAAAGGAATCAAATTATTACTTAATTGCTGTGCTTATAAATAGGAGTGTTGTTTAAAATGATTATCAAGCATTTTTTGCAGTCATGGTTCATCTCTGAAGCATGGCAGACTATTACTGTGCTGTCCCAGAAATAAAGCAGTAACTATATTACTGCCTATAGCAGCTGTATGTGCTCTGCTAAAAATAATAAAACAATCTGATGGAGACAAATAAATCTAAGTGGATTGTAAAAGCAATAAACATAAACTATCCATTCAAAAATTCAAATAAATATCTACAATTCAAATTCATAATAATAATACACAACCGTTAGTAGTCCCCATCAGATATATACATTCATAACATCTCACAATATTCAAAAATGTCTTCCTAGATGCACATTTGATTGAGATAAACCTCCTTTTCAAGTTTGATTGTTTAAGATTTTATTAGTAACAGAATAATGAGAACACTATTGATGTATTACTTAACTAATCCAAGGCTGTAAACTTGGACATCAGATCCATTAAGATTATCATAGTCAATCATGTATTCACTTTTATGTCAAGAGAGTACAGGAACCCTGTGGGTTGTACATAGTCCTTACAATTATTTTTTGTGATGCAAAATTCCTTGGATTATAGTGCTGAAATAATAACACAACAATGCAGTGCATTTTTAACTCTTCTCTCAAATGAATAGTTCTAAGTAAGTATGTTATGCCCTCTGATAGACATTTGCACTTGTTTTGAACATCCTTCCCAAAAATGAACTCTCCAGTGAGATTGGAATATAGATTTTTAAAGAGGATTTTGAGCATGAAATTTCAATTGTATTTCAAATGAATGATCTAATATGGTTTTGAGGTGCAGAACTATTTACATTTAAGATGCATAGGGATTCTGCCTAAAGTCTGTTCTTGATTTCCCCTTAAAGTTTGAAAAGTAGTAATTAAACGAAGCTGCTCAAATTGCATTTTTAGATATTGATCTTTTTAAGAGCAGTATTTTATTCTCTCTACAAATAGTATTTCTACAGATGTTTTGGTGAGATCTTGTCTTGAAGGTTAATTTGAGTATGCAAATGTCTTGAATGGTATAGCTAACAAAAACAGTGCAAGCTTATCACCCTAAATACAGCTCAGCCTGGTTAGTTCATTCAAATGTGAAGCCACTGTTGTTTTGCCTTTATTCATCTGTTTAGTGTTCAAATAGAACACTAAAGTGTTTTATTTTTGGAACACCTATGAGATCAAACTGATTTATTATTTAGTTGCTTTCACAAGCTGGAGATGCATACATCTCCAAATTTATTTCTAGTTATTTATGAGTGTCTCTAGAGTATCATTTTATGATATTCATCCCTGGGTCATTCTGGCTGAGTATTGTGCAAACCGTGGAACGATATAGGACTGGTAATGTTCCATTTCACAATTGAACTAGTCTTTGGGTGAAAATCCCACCCCCTCTCCCAGATATACCTAGTTAAAACTAGAACCTTGATTTATGTTCTATTCACAATTGTTCAAAATAATCACTTCTCTGTTTTGGACATTAATGATAAACTCTAATGAGTTTATACTAGAAAATGGATGTTCCCAGTGTTTTAATTTATTAAAAGAAAAATATTAAAAGAAAAAATAATGCCTAATACATCGTTGTGATTGTTGTTCATCTAACAAAATGTAAAAGCCTGAAACTACTCCAAATTTGCGAGTTTTAGAATTAGAATTCATTTTTGACATTCCAGAACAACTTCTGACTATGCAGTTTTGAAGCATTAAATTTAGCTAATTCAGCATCTGTAAAGTTCTACGTCATGCTATATTTTTAACCAGAATTTGGATATCAATTTGGTTTTTTTTTTGATAAGTTCTAAAAAATGATGTAGTTTTTTAAACATTTCTAATTAATGTGATACAGTATAGCTAAATGATACAGGCCTATATGGAGAATTGTGATAACACTATCAATATTCCTGCCAAAGCATTGTTTTAATCTAAACCTATGCACTTCTCTAAATTGAGAAATCTGCAAATTTTCAGTGATCTGCAAGCTTTGGTCTGCAAAACTCATTATAAATGTAACTCAGCACTTGACCTTTCAGACTTTCCTCTTTATCACCAGTTGTGTCCTTTTAGTTAGAATTCTGCTTACTTTCCAAACAAATTTAACAAAATAAGCCCCTGTGGCTATTCTGTTGTTGTTGTTGTTGTTGTTGTTGTTATTATTATTATTATTATTATTATTATTATTATTATTATTATTATTATTTGAAGCTGCACGCTGACCACAAGCCAACTGCAAGCACACAGGATTCAAAGGCATGAAACAAACTACTCTACTTAATATAGAGCAGGAGTGGTTAACTGGCCCTTTTATGACTTGTGGACTTCAACTTTCAGAATCCTGAGCAGCTGGCTCAGGAATTCTTGGAGTTGAAGTCCACTAGTCATAACAGGGCCATAATTACCTACATCTGATATAGATGAACCATGACCAGCATTCTTCCAGTCATCAAGTGCAAGTACAGTCTTCACATCCAGGGTAAATGGATCACATAGAACAAATGTGTAATTGTTCTATGTTCTCACAATATTTGGGCCTTCATCATTGTTTTATTGAGTACTAAGTTTCATTTTTTAAAATTCCATTATTTAGCATACTGCTGTCATTTTCATAGACACCTATAAAATATTTTTTCCAGCATTTTCTTGCTTCAGTTGTAGCCTAAGCCATTTTGTCAGTTGCATTCTTAATATACTGTAATTTGCTCTGCTATGGGCACATTGTTCAGCTCCAAAATGCACTCTGGACGAGGGTGGCTGAAGCCCCTTTTGGTGTGTGTGTGTGTGTGTGTGATATATGGTTTTGTATTGCTGGTCATATTTGCCTTCTTGTTTGCTATTTTCTGTGCGGAGTGTATATTTTTATGTTATACCATGAATTGCCCAAAATCAATGAGTCAGATAATATTTAAATTTCATAATTAATGGTTACTTCCTTTAAAATCACTCAGAAATTTCTGTCTTAAATTTAATTATTTTAGTGCATTCTTAGTGCAAGTATGTTTTTAGGATGAATACATTACATCCCTTATTTCCCATGCTGTTCTTGATAGAGAAAAAGAAAGAATAGCTAGCAATAGACAGTCAACTTATTTTATAGTAAGTCAAAATTACACACTAACTCAGATACAAAAACTGTGTAGTAGTTTCAGGTTTTATGGGCAAGTTGTCTTCCTTGTCCTTGGGATAGTTGGGAAGAAATAGCCAATCTGGCTCTGGTGTACTGTTTTATATAATGCTGAACAATTCAGAAATCCATCTTTTGCATTTTTTTTAAAAAAAGGAATAATATTTACTTCCCCACAGGCTTTTCTTTTTACTTTCTCTTTTCTTGTGTTTTATAATTCTGGATTAAATTTCCTTTCTCATGTTAATTTTATTCTACCCAGTAGAAATGAATCAACAAGACAGAAAATTTAATGAGGTAGCTTTTTGCAAACTTAAAAGTTATAAATTTTGGTATCTTAACCTGAACCTGGAGATGGCGTTCTTCTGAAAAATAATATGCATCATTATAACAAAACTAGTTATATGTTATATTCATAAGTTTGTGTCTTTTGTGTTTGTGTTTTTGATTCTTAGTATTGAATTTGATCGAGACTGTGACTATTTTGCTATTGCTGGAGTTACAAAGAAGATTAAAGTCTATGAATATGGCACAGTCATTCAGGATGCAGTTGATATTCATTATCCAGAAAATGAAATGACATGTAATTCTAAAATCAGGTATGTGTTGCTTCTCTTCTTTGATTTTAAAAAGTAAGAATATTGTCTTGTCTACTGTACTTCCATATTTGAATACAGGTAGTTTTGACTTACAACCATTATTTTCTTTAAAAAGAAAACCTACTTAACATTAAATGGTTCTGCAGAAATATTATTCAGTGACAGGATGATAGAATTTACTCTTTAAATGTTTTGGTAAACAATTTGTCAAATTGTCAAATTTGACCAAATCTGGTTAATTATCTTTAGGACAGCACTGATGATGCTTATTCTTGGATATTAGCATTCTAATAATTTGCCTTATAATATTAATTGAAATAAAAGCAACAAAATGAATGCCAAGGCAGTACAGTAGTACCCCTAGATACGAGCATAATTGGTTCCAGAAGGGAGCTTATATCTCGAGCAAACTCGTATCTGGAACAAATTGCTTTAGACTTTGTTTCCCCCTCCGAGATAACCAAAAGCAAGGATTCTTGCGCCACCTAGTGGACGCTCGGCTCGTATCTCAAATTTCAGCTCGGAACTTGAACAGAAATGTCTCTCCCCTCCTAGCTCGTATCTGGAAATACTCACATGTAGAGCAGCTCGTATCTAGAGGTACTACTGTATATGAGTGACATCTTGTATAATGCAAGATTTGTTGTTATTTTCACTTTGACCTATATACAGATAGTCCTCAGCTTATGACCGCAATTAAGCCCAACATTTAAGTTGCTCAGTGAGAAAGTTGTTAAGTGAGTTTTGCCTTATTTTACGACTTTTCTTGCCCCATTTGTTAAGTGAATCACTGCAGTCAATAAGTTAATAATATGGTTGTTAAGTGAATCTGGCTTCCCCATTGACTTTACTTGTAATCAATATCAACTTTATTTGATTAGTCAATTGACCATATCAAAGCAAGAAAAAGGACCACATCGGTCGTCATAAAACTGTGACTGGTTAAAATACAGTAAAATTGGCTAAAATAGAGGGAATTTGAATAAATAATAAGTTAAAATGCAGTATAATAAGCTAAAATTGAGTAGTAAAACATGAGAATATAACTCGTGCAAAGGATTATATTAAACAAAACTAAGATACTGATATAAAATATTCTTAAGTAAGTTCATCTCCTTTGCATGCCACCCCAATATGTTCTATAAAACGTATTCTCATCTGTACAGCCCTGACTATAAACTTAGCGGTTTTAGAAACTACATATATATTTGTACCCTGAAGAAAAAATGATAATTGTTTATTACAGTCCCAGTGTATGATTTTGTCAAGTAGGGGCTGTAAATACTGAGGTCTTACTGAAGAGTATAGTTTACAATTGAGTAGCACATGTGCAATGTCTTCTATTTCTGGTGCACCGCAAATGCATGTTCTCTCAAAATATGGTACTTGGTGGAATCGTCCGTATCTAACCATAGAATCTAACTGCTCAAATCTTGCTCTAGTGAGTGCTGTTCTGTGGTATTGGGTCAGACCCATTGTCAGATATTTTTCTAGTTGAAAGGCTCTTTTGTTCTTGGCTAACCATTTCAGTGACCTGCACTTAGAAAGTACCTCCATATCAATTTGTGCATTAACATCTAAAACTCTTTGTTTAAATATTTCCTTGGCCTGATGTCCAGCTGAAAGCAGGTGTTGCATTGAGGAACCGAGATATAGGGTGCTTTGAGAGAGCTGGTTGACCCATGTAGTGGGTTTGGGTGTGCCCATCTGTTCTTCTAAGCACATTTTTGGGAGTCTGTCAGGTTCCATTGGGAGAATCCTCCACCAATAGTTGAAGACTTTAATAACTGTTAAACTGTAGATGGAATGGATGCCAGTTTCAGCTCTTACTGCTGCTGCGGATGTATTTCTGTCGGTCCCCAAGATGGTTCTTAGAAAGCATGCTTGGTTTTGTTCTAGTGGTGCAGCCTTTAACAGGCCCCACAATTCCGCACCATATGTTAGCACAGGTGCGGTTTTTGCTTTATAGACCTTCAGAATTGGGAGCAGGGAGCTTGCGTGGTTATAACTAAGTAATTTAATTAACGTTTTAGAGCGTGCTGTGGCCTTCATAGAACTTTGTTTAAAATGATTGGCCCAGGGCCCTGTATCTGTAAAAACCACCCCTAAGTAATTGAATCTGTCTGTTTGTTCTATAGGCTCCCCATCTAAATACCAGTTATATTTAACTCGCCTTTTCCCAAAAACCACCACTTTGGATTTGTGCTTATTAATGTTCAAGTAGTTAAGAGCACAATAATCACTAAATTTCCTCATCAGTCTTCTCAAGCCTACTTGGGAATGTGCCATCAGAACCATGTCGTCAGCATATAGAAGGATGTTAATATGTCTGTTGAGGATCTTTGGCATGTGCAGGTCTGTGGATTGGAGAAATCCTGGAATGTAAGAGGACTTTACTTGTAAGAGGGTTGCAAAACACATGACTCAGGGACAGAGCAACTGTCATAAATATGAATCATTTGCTGAGCATCTGAATTTGGATGATCACAAAGATGCTGTTGTAACTTCAGATGATCACTAAGTGAACTGTTGTAAGTTGAGGACTAATGGAAACAGATGAGGAGCTGGAAAGAAAAAAAGCTAAGGAGAATGGCTAAAATAAGAGCATTAAAAATAATGATAGTTCCCAAAATGATGTACCTGTTTCAGGTATTGCCAGGAGGTTTATTAGAGTGTGGGACAAAAAACTTAATTATTGGGTTGAAGAAGATAAGACACAGAGAATAAGGAAAAATGGTTAATAGCAGATTAAAAAGAGGGTGGATGAGGAATTCCTTGTTTGGAGTTGTATAGAGAAGCATTTCAAATTGAAAGATTAATGGAGTTGCAATTATTTGAAAATAAATGGGTAAAATTGGAAAAAGAGATAAATGGGATGAAGAATAGAAAATTAATTTTTATAAGGTGGAATAGGAGCGACTTAGATAAATTAATAGGTTCCATGAAAGGGACAATGGAAATTTGGAAAAAATGGCAGGGGGAAATAGGATTATATAAATCAAAACTTTCATCGTTATATGTAATAGTCCGAGTCTGCGGAGAGGGGCGGCATACAAATCTAATAAATAATAATAATAAATAATAATAAATAGAGATAACGAAACAAATCTAAATAGGGTTATAGGAGAGTTGAAGGGAAGAGGGATAATTAAGATAGAACAGTTATATGAAAAGGATGGGAGGCCAAGTAGCAATCATATAGAATGGTGGTTGGGTAAGGGAAGATGGCTACAAATAAATGCAATATGTAAATATCTGAATGAAAGTGAGAATAAAGAAGCACTATTTAGGGAGGAGATAGAGTTAGAGAAAATAATAAGGGAAAAAAGTGAGAGTACCAAGGCACAAGCAAGTAATATATATAAGATGTTAGTGCAGTCAGACGGGGATGTGATCCAAGGATTGACTAAATGGTGGCAAAGTGAAATACAAGTAGAGACGCAAGAGATGAAAAATATAGTGGAGAATATAAGGAAAACTAAGAATACAAGAGTTAGGAAAATGAGAAGGAAAATATTACATAAGTGGTATTACATACCCGTTCAACTTGCATACTTTCAGCAGAATGTTAAGGATTTGGGTGCCAAGATAAAGGAGTGTTTATGCATATGTTTTGGGAATGCCCGGTCGTGCAGAATTTTTGGCAAAAAGTGCAAGAGGATATCAATAGGATGTTAAATATACAATGGATAATTACTAGTTACTAGCAGTATTAGTTAAAAGTAATGCGATGGGAGAATTTAGACAAATAAAACAAGCAGCAATAGAAAGCGCTCAGGCAGTAATAGTCTTGGGTTGGAAGGATGTGACAAAATTGACAATGCAAAATTGGTACCAGTACATGGTGGATCACATTCAATTTAAGATTATGAATAAAAGGATGAATTTGGTTAATGAAACTGATTTGAGACAACTGATGGAACGATCGGACAAGGTAAGACGAAGTAGAATCCGAGACCAAGCTACAAGAAACAAATTGGAATCACTTTATAATATGTAAATAGATACTTTGTTCTTGAGTTAAAATGGGTTATACAAGAAACACCCCCGATTTGGTGATGGGGTGTGAATGTTTGTCTGGTGGTGGGCACAATTCACAAAGCACCTGTTTTATGTTGTGTGTGTGTTTATATTGTAAAAAAACATTTTTTTTAAAAAAAAAAGAGGACTACCTGTATTGTTAAGTTAAGGTTTGATGTTTTTCCTCTATAAGATCTGACATAGGACTTTTGCTTTATTTATTTAACCTAACATTTTATAAACTAAGGATAGTTTTTTTAAAAAAACGAGTTTTTGTCATGACATCTTTACAAACATGAGTAGACAATGACATGTTATATAAACAAAATTATTTCAACAGATGGAGTGTATAACATATTCATTAATCTTTCCATTAATAACACAAGCTTCTCAGCATGCTGTATGGAAAACGTATTTTCTAATTTTTAACTTAGAACATTTTTTTAAAAATGAAGAAAATTCAATACATTATGTGATAATTCATTTTGAAATTAAAATAGAATTAAAATTTATGTTGTGTGAAGAAGTTTAAAAAGGCATTAATTGGATATTTAATGAATGCAAAGTACAGGTGGCCCTGCTTCCCTGTTGCTCCATTATCCCTTGTTTCATTTATCTTAAGTTAATTTTAAAAACACAGACTTTGGTATCAGTAGTAAAGTTTTTCATCTTAGTTTTCATCAAAACATAGTTTTCTTTTTAAATCTTTTTTTTTGGTTATTTTATGTAGGTTGAAAATACCATATTTTTCAGAGTTTATACCTCCCCCCCAAAAGGGTGAAAATTTCAGTGTGTCTTATACACTGAATGTAACTCCGCTTAGCCTTTCAAACCTTTGAACCATTGCACTCCATTTCACTGTCCTTCAAAATGGCTTTTCTGGTGGCCATTACCTCAGTCAGAAGGATGTCGGAATCTATTAGGCAGGATCTGTGCCATTTCCATCAGAAAAAAGTCATCTTGCGCCTCAACCTAGCATTCCTAACAAAAGTAAATACCTGGTATTTACTTAAATACCTGGTTTCCTAGAGCACAGGAAGTCCTCCTGCTGGATTTCTGTGCTAATGCGACCCATCAACTTAAACACCGATGGCTCAAATTGGATGTTCTCAGAGCTCTCAAAATGTATATTCATCAAACAGCACCCTCAGGAAGACTGAGTCCTTTTTCATATCATTCCTCCTGGTCTCCAGGGGGTTTCACAGACAATCAGCTTTTGGCTTAAGTCATGCATCGCGTAAGCAAATAGGACTCAGTCCAAGTCTGTTCCTGATAGACTTACAGCACATTCTGCACATAGCGCGATCACCTCAGCAATAGGTGCCGAGCCGCTGCGTGGTCTTCTCCTTCCACCTTTATTAGACATTACCATCTGGACTCCTTTGCATAGATGGAGGCTGCTTTCAGCAGAAGAGTTCTACTGAGAGCTTGCGCTCCTACTGCTCCCCTGGTCCAGCCTTCCACCACGTTGGACTCTCCTTAGCAGTACACTGGAGAAGTACAGTTGGCTTACCTGAATAGTCTTCTTTATGTGCTGCGTGGAGAGTCCAAACCCACCCTGGCTTATTCGGCCCTGGGTCACAGACTTATTTGGACATATTCTTGACTTGACTGCCCTTTCCTTTCTACGCCTGACCTCCTAGGCAGCTAGAGGGCACTATTCAATTTGAATAAATTAAACTCAGTCCCTAGCAATCAGCTAGAGTTGAACCACTTTGGAGTCTCCACACAGTGCACAGAGAAGACCGTTCAGGAAAGCCAACAGTACATCCAGTTGTGATTCCTTTCTAGTTTACCCTGTGGGAGCTGAGATCAATCTTGCACATCTGAAAGTACAAATCCCTCCGTCCCCAACTTCCCTGTATAGCCTGAGAAATTAGGGAGAGCCTTTTCTGAGCTTCTTACCCCTTCTATCTAGCTATGGTAGAGGCTAATTCTGACTGTTCCCTTGGCAGCGTTTCTTTGCCCAGTCTCCTAAGATCTGTCATACATACCATTATACTTCTTGGCTCTGGATCTTGACAGACTTGAACACTGGGCTCTATCTAACAGAATGAAACTCAATGGTGAAAAAAGTAAGCTTCTACATTTAGGCAAGAAAAACTAAATTCACAGGTACAGTATTTGTGATACCTTGTTCAGTAGTAGTAACTATGAGAGGGATCTTGGAGACCTAGTGGACAACCATTTAAATATGAGACAGCAGTGTGCAGCAGCTGCCATAAAAGCTAACATACAATTAAGATCAAGCGAAGTGTTAATACCACTTTATAATGCCTTGGAAATCCACACTTTGAATAATGCATCTAGTTTTGGTTGTCACGATGTAAAAAAAGATGTGGTTATTTTAAAAAGAGTGTAGAGAAGAGCAAAAAAAAATGATTTAGGGGACTGGAGGCTAAAACATAAAGAATGATTGCTGGAATTGGGTATGCCTAGTTTGATGAAAAGAAGGATTGGGGTAATATAATAGCAGTGTTCTAATATCTTAGGGGCTGCCACAAAGAAGAGAGAGTGAAGCTATTCTCCAAAGCACCTAAGGTTTGGACAAGAAACTAATCAAGGAGAGAAACAACTTAGAACTAAGGAGAGATTTCCTTACAGAAATTATGAATGCTCCAACCCTGGAAGTTTTAAAGAAGATATTGTATACCAATTGTCTGAAGTGGTGTAGGGTTTCCTGTCTAACCAGGAGTTGGACTAGAAGACCTCCAGGGACTTTGAATTGAGATAAAATTGGTTTGAAGAATAAGTAGCAGCTATGGCAAGAAGAACCTCTCCTTAGATGCATCTTGTATGCCAGTTACACCCTTTCATGAACTGGGAGGCTCTTCTTGTGGTCACTAACATCTTAGTCATCTCTTGTTTGGATTTCTGCAATACCCTCTACACGAGGCCATTGCCAAAGGCCAATTAGAATGTAGCAACAGGAGTAGTTCTTGTCATACTTTGGTTCCCCACATGCAGCTCATAGGCTGTACTGGTTTCTATTTGGCTTCCAAGTGTAATTAAAGGTACTGGTTAGCCACTTATAGAAGCTTTCAAGATTTGATGTTTTGATGTCTACAACATCTCTCTGGCTTTTATCTGTCTATTAAGATCTTGCAGCATCAGCATGTTGTGGATTCCATCTATGAAATAATATCATCTTGGGGGATACCTACAAATTCTTTCTTTCTGATTGCCACTGCCTCCTGGAAGTATGCATGGCACCAACCATGCTGGCCTTCAGAAGAGTATAGACCTAGGGCAGAGTTTTATTTATAATCCTTATTTTCTTGTATAGTCTCTAGAGTTTGCTTAGTTGCAGTATAATCATTGTAGCATGGAGAAAAATATTTCCTTTTTGAATATATACTGCTCAAAAAAATAAAGGGAACACTTAAACAACAGAATATAACTCCAAGTAAATCAAACTTCTGTGAAATCGAACTGTCCACTTAGGAAGCAACACTGATTGACAATCAATTTCACAGGCTGTTCTGCACATTCAACTTTGTGCAGAACAAAGTATTCAATGAGAATATTTCATTCATTCAGATCTAGGATGTGTTCTTTGAGTGTTCCCTTTATTTTTTTATTGTGAGCCGCTCCGAGTTCTCGGAGAGCGGTGACATACAAATCTAATAAATAATACCACCACCACCACCAACAACAACAACAACAACAACAACAACAATAATAATAATAATAATTTTGAGCAGTATAACTTCACATGGTACTTATGGGGAAAGAGAGACAAAAAGAGTCTCTTGGTCTCTCAATGTCTACTACCAGTAATGCTATCATCCAAAGCAGTGATAGGCTTTATAGAAAAATAGGACTCCCCCCCCCCAAAAAAAAAAATAATTACAGTGGTACCTTAATTTATGTGCTTGTTGAGTGAAAGTCCTTGCATTTATAAGCTATCCAAAAATTGCTGAGGTGTTGTGATGTGTTTGCAAACATTCCAAATGTTTACAGAAGAAGTGTAAAAGAATGTTAGTAAACCATTCTTAAAAGAAAATTATTATTTTAAAGGAGTATGAGGTACCATTTTGCATAATGCAGTTTATCTTCCTACAATAACAAATTTACTAAAGTAGCTGATGAAAGATATTTAAACATTTCCAAAATTTCAGGTTGTCTAAAAAAGGAAAACATTTTCTTTCTTGTTTCAGCATTTCTATCCAGTCTAATTCCTTCCTTTAAATTTACAATCACAATGGATTGGAATCTCAGCCATTAAGAAGTGCGGTCATTAAACTCATAGGACCACATGATCACTCAACAACCGCATGTCCAGCTTTCCCAGTTGCGGTCATTTAAAACGATTGCATGGGTCATTAAGGAAAGCGCTGGGCAGAGAGTATTCTCCCCATGCTATCATGCCTAGGTCCATTTACTTACACCTTTTTATATAGCTGCAGCTGAGCCCAGTTGATGTCAGGCACTACCTTCCTATCATGACCGCCTCATGCCATCCTGCAAGGGGGCCCTACTGTTGCGATACTTGGAAGGCTCTTTCCCCAAATTGTTAAGGCTTTCCAAACAATCCTGGGAATAATTGCATTTGCTAGCTGAGGAAGGCTAAAAAGCTAGCAACTGCGATCATTCTGAAAGTTATAAATCTTTCTAGCCTTCAGAATAATGGCATTCATTAGTTTCTCAGTGTTTCTTCCAGGTACAGAAGAGAGCCCATGTGCTTCTATGAGCCCTGTTTCCGCAGCCAAGCACCTCTTTCAACCAGCCTAGTTTCAACCAGTTAGGAGAGAGCCCACTCAGCAGTTGGCAGTAGCTTGCAAACTTCCCTTCCTCCTCCTCTTCCTGCTCCTTACTACTACTACTACTACTACTACTACTACTACTACTACTACTATTATTATTATTATTATTATTATTATTATTATTATTATTATTATTATTATTATCTGGCAAAGAAAAATTGCAAATAGAAACCACCTGATTGTAGAGTGCTTGGCAACCAGTCAAAACAGGTCTCCAATCATGCAAAAGACAGTCATATGTCGACAGGTAAGTTTCTTATGAAGACAATGTAATGTTAGGATTCCTATTTTCTCAACGCATTACAGTCGGCCTTTTTATAATCAATAGAGTACAAACTAATCTCTTTTTGGTATTGTTTTCATTTTCATTAATTCAGCATCCATCAGCATAATATTCCTTAGTATTTTCCTAAGCCAATTTGAACATCTGGCATCTTCTTTTCCATGTAGGGTTGTAATCCAAATTAGATGATCCTAAGCATTGTTTTCCTAATATGAAAAATTAAGAATATTGTTTAGTAGTTTGCACACTGCATTAAGCCTCCTTTTTTGGGTATTGGAATGCAGATGACCTCTTCCAGTCTGTTGAATAAGGCTTCTCTTGCAACCACTTATGAAGAAAAATACTTTCAACCTAATATTCTGAAATATATGTTTCTTGATATAATAAAGTTTAAGATCACCAATAAATTTAGGTTTATTTTGCTTTATTTTATTTGAATTTAGAATTTTGACCAGGAGTGTGAAACTAGCAAATCTGCAGGTGATGCATAATATAAAAATGATCTGATCAGGAGTATGAATACTAATCTGCAGGTGATGCATAAAGTACTCTGAATTATTACATTATCTAATTTAGAATACCCATAGTTGTAGAATAAAATGTTTTAGCATTTGTATTACCTCTCTTTTTCAGCTGTATCAGCTGGAGTAGTTACCACAAAAACCTTTTGGCCAGCAGTGACTATGAAGGAACAGTGATCTTATGGGATGGATTCACAGGGCAACGTTCAAAGGTCTATCAGGTAAAGAAACATTGGTTTTGTTATGGGGAATTTGATCAAAAAATTAGCAAGAAATAGAGTTAAGAGAAAATGATTGTAGAGGAGACAATTTGGCCTCTATAAGAAATAAATTAGTACAAGAGAATAAGTGATATTACATGTGTGCATGTACATGTGTGAAAAACAGAGAGGGACAAGTTGGCTGTAAAAGAAAAAAATAGGTAAATGTGTTCTTGTGTGTATATGAAATGAACAAAATAATATTATACATATTTGTGTTGCAAAAAGTACTGTGACTTTGTGCAACATATATAGTGTTCGCTCTAATAATGTGGCCCTTTATCTGAAGAGTCATTGTTTTTGCCTCTCAGTTTCATTTCTTAATTTTTTCTGTTATAGCAATAGCAATTCCACTTAGACTTATATACCACTTCACAGTGCTTTACAGCCCTCTCTAGGTAGTTTGTAGAGCAGGGATCCCCAAACTTTTTATACAAGGGGCCAGTTCACTGTCCCTCGGACTGTTGGAGGGCCGGACTATAAAAAAAAAACTATGAACAAATCCCTATGCACACTGCACATACCTTATTTTAAAGTAAAAACCAAAATGGGAATGTACTATTTAGAGGGGGGGGAAGAAGTCTGAAATTCATATACCGTATTTTTCGGTGTATAAGACGCACCAGGGTATAAGGCGCACCTAGATTTTAGAGGAGGAAAACAAGGAAAATTCCTCCTTCAATCATGCTACCTCAGGAATAGGAGTTGAAGTCCACAAGCCTTAAACTTGCCAGGTTTGAAGACTCCTAACCCCTAACTCAGGGGTTTTCAAACTTGACAGCTTTAAGACTTGTGGACTTCAACTCCCAGAATTCCTTCTTCAGTCACAAGCCTTAAACTTGCCAGGTTTGAAGACACTTGCACTCCTAACTCAGGGGGTTTTCCAACTTGGAAGTGGGTCTTCAAACCTGTCAGGCAGCTTGCTTCAGGCAGGGGAAGCGGTGGCGGCTCCTCAGATAAAGGCTTCTTCCAGAGGCGGCCAGCAGCAGCTTTTCTGAGCGGACAGCAATGGTTTCAATGGTTCTGATATTGACAGAACAGTTGCTATTAAAATAATGAAAATGAAAACATTGCAGTGGACAGAGCAATTGGAATCAGGAATTAGTTAATGAGAAAACAGTATAGAGCTGGGTATTGTTTAAGATTGTGAGAACATGTATGTATTAATGTTTCAGTAAATTTTTTAAATTTATTATTCAAATAAGCTATTGCAATAATTCATATTGATTCACTGAGTCAATTAGTAGTAGATTATTCAAATAACCATATAGGAGTAAAAGACCTTTTACAAGCCAATAGGCTTGCTTCTTAGAATTCTAGCTTGCAGATAACATTCAGATTCTTGTTTTCTCAAAAACTTTTAATTTGCTTCTAGTTGAAAACTGGGTAATAGAAGTTATGGAATGGAACTTTTTTTTAAAAAGACTTATGTCCAGTCCTAAATTAGAAACTCTAGCATATGTGGAATCACGTTTAAGGAGGCTAGAGATACTGAAACGGATGTGCTAATTAAATAAAGTTCTTCTGAGAACTGAGTCTATACAGGAACATACTGCTTGTACATCCTACTAAGTAGCTAATTTGTTTTTAGAGGTGAAATTTAGCAGTTGCCTCTTCAGAAATTCCATAAGGGATTACTAACAAGTTGAAACTTTACTGTTGTAAAAGTAATGTAAAATCTTCAAAATGTAATTTTTAAAGTTAACTAGGTATCGAGATAGCTCTCTTTGTGTTCTTGCTGAGGCTGCTATCAAACAGTACAATCAGTTATATTGGGTAGAAGAAAAATAGTAAAGTTTTATAAAAAAAAAATTAACCAAAGTTCTATGTACCGTATATACTCGAGTATAAGCCGAGTTTTTCAGCCCCCAAAATGGGCTGAAAAACCTGACCTCGGCTTATACTCGAGTCACCACAAGAGGGCGCCGAATCACCACAAGAGGGCGCCCCGCCAGCAAACTAAACAGGGAGAACGGGGACGGCATGAACTCTCTCCAGGCTTTAGAAGCCTCCAGCCGGAGAGAGAAGCAGATTTGTTAAAGAGATCCACTTGGTACGGCAGCAGAGGAAGGAGGAGAAAGAGGAGGAGGACAGCTCTTTCCTTTCCTCCTCCCCCGCGGCTGTGGGCTATTCTGGCTCTCCACCTCCTCCTTTCCCTGTTGCCGTCCCAATTGGATCTCTTTAGCAAATCTGCTTCCCTGCACAACACATGGGGCAATAAAGGGAGAGGAGGAGGAGGGAGGATCAGGGGTGGGAGATCAAGCCAACGAGCCAGCCAGCAAGCTAAAGAGGGGGGGGGGGAAACAGCATGAACTCTCTCCAGGCTTCTAAAAACTCAAGTTTAAAGAGCCCTGAGTTAGGGTTAGAAATGCAAGAGTCTTCAAACCTGGAAAAATTAGGGCTTGTGGACTTCAACTCCTACTCCTGAAGTAGCATGGCTGGTGCAGGAATTCTGGGAGTTGAAGTCCACTGGTCTTAAAACTCAAGTTTAAAGACCCCTGGGTTAGGGTTAGAAATGCAAGTCTTCAAACCTGGAAAGATTAAGACTTGTGGACTTCAACTCCCACTCCTGAGGTAGCATGGCTGGTGCAGGAATTCTGGGAGTTGAAGTCCACTAGTCTTAAAACTGTCAAGTTTAAAGACCCCTGGGTTAGGTTTAGAAATAGGTTTTAGCTTGGTTGCTGATTGAGCTACTTTTTTTACTTTTTACTTTATTGTTATTACCAGATTGCTTTCGTTTACCCTCTTTTAAATTTACAGAGCTAATTTTGGTTTTCTTTAAAATAAATATTCTCCACTTGCACTGCTTCGGAGAGTCCAACATGGGTTAATCTTCAGCCAAGCTGGAAGGGACTGAGTTAAAAATTAGCATAATTTACTGGTCCAACCCCCATGCTGCCCTCTCCGGGTCAGTCTAAAAAACTCAGTCATAGTGTAGGGACACATGAGTTTTTCCTCCTAGGACTCTTTGAGTCTAGGGGTAGTTTTTAATTGTTTTTCTTATTGTTATTAATTGTATATTTATCTGTATCACTGTTTGAAATAAATGTACTAAACTGTTCTTAATGAATTTTTCTCCTTTCTGTTTCCATTCCAGATTTATGGAGCAACACACCTCGTGTGAGTGGGCCCCTGCTCTGTGGAGTATGGCCCCAATTCGACTTTCCCAGTTCGGAGCTTGTCCCCTGCGTGGGGACAGCTCCCAAGGCTGGAGGTTACCGGTGATGAAGGTCCCTGGCCTGCGAGGCCATACCGTTCCTTGCAGCAGGAGGAGATTCAAATCTCCCGCCACAGAAGACACCGGCAGAGGTCCCCGGCCTGCGCGGCCATACCTCAGGGCGAGGCGTTTTTTCTTACTATGCTGGGCCAGAGCGAGCGATTGGAAAATCCCGCCCAAAAACGCCGCCCGAGATCGGTTTTAAACCGATTATTCCCCTTTGCCGACTGAGTCAGCTACATAAGGGAAGGGCCATTACAAGATGGCGCGGCACACAGGGAGCCGCCATTTTGGATCAACCGACTTCCGGCCGGGTTCCTAGAAGGGCAGGAAGAGACCGGATTTCCTGTTACACAGGAAGAACAATTGCGGTGGCCATTTTTTCGCTCGGTAATACTGGTTATAACAAAGAAAAGGCTTTTTCTCCTCCATTCTCTCGTTACGGAGGCTTGCAATTAAATCCCCAATGGCTGATCTTCCACAGCAGGGGACAGCAGAGCCCTCAGCCACAAAGGCCAAGGAGAAAACACACTCCTCAAAGGCAAAATCAAAAACCTCTCAGTCATCATCTGGATTAAGAGAGGCCGAGCGTCGAATTAAAGCATTGGAGGAGCAACTTGAGGCTCAGAAACAATGCAATATCACTGTCTCTTCGGTACCAGGTCAGAGTGGGGGTGTGATAATTGGGACTCCTCCAAGACTCCCAGAAGGAAGTGGTTTGGCAACAGACAGGGACTGGTCCCCAGATAGGTTCGGGGGCTCATCCCAGGTGGCAGACCCTATAAGACCTGAGGTTACCAGGCCATCCTCTGTCTCGCCTGCATGGCACATGCCGCCCCCACCATTGCCTACTGCCACATTCACCCCAACAGCTGCGGGGCTCAGATCATCCCCAGATACCTGGCAGCGCCTGCCACCAGCCTTGCAGGATATGATTGCCTCAGCTTATTCGCATGGCATAGTAACGGGCGTGCAACAAGCAACTGCACCTGCTGCCCCACTAAATCCTACACCTCCTCCTTCCCTGCAAAGGAATATCTGGGCAGCACCGGCTCCCCCATCCCCTGCTCATGACTCCTTCCTAGAAGATCCTGCATTCAGAGGGCAGGGCTCAGAACCAGATGATGGCCTATCTGAGGATGAGGGAGCACCCCCGGAGCCACCAACATATACAGGCCTCTTTAGACCCGCTATCTTTCGCGTACTGCTTAATAAAGCAAAGATGACTGTGGCCTTGGGCACCCCCGAAAACCCCACAGATTCTGCATCAGCCCCTCCTCCGGCCTCGAGGGTACTCACGGAGATCCAAAGGGATGCTGACCTTATACCAGCCCCTAAGATCTTTTTGGACAATGTACAGAGGCCTTGGCAATACCCAGCAGCTGCTCTAGGCCCAACAGCTTCTGAGCGTAAATTTTATGCATTTGAACCAGAATTGGAAAAGTTACTTGAATTTCCAACGGTAGATGCTCCGATTGCAGCTCTAGTATCTAACGCATTAGTTCCTTCCGAGGTGGCAGATGGCTTAAAACCGGAAGACCGGAAAGCAGAGGCAATTAACAAAAAAGCTCACCAGATGTCGGCATGGGCCCTCAAAGCAGCTTCGGCAGCCTCATTTTTTAACAGAGCTTCGGTCCTTTGGCTCCAAGAAATGCTCTCTAAGCTGGGACCTGAGGAGGGTCGCTTAAGGCAAGACCTTAACAAGCTACTAGCCGCGGCAGAATTCTCGGCGGATGCCACCCTGTCTGCATCTCGTTTCTCCTCACGAGCCCTAGCAGCAAACCAGTCATCCCGACGCTTACTCTGGCTCCGGACTTGGCAAGCTGACGCCAAGTCCAAGGGACGTCTTGCCTCGGCCCCATTTGATGGGTCAAAATTGTTTGGAGAATCTCTGGACAAGGTCCTTGTAGAAGACAAGGACAAGAAAAAAGTCATGCCTAGATCTTACAGAAGGCAGGAAAGACGCACTGCCCCATATTCTAGGCGCCAGCCCTTTCGGGCCGAATCTTCCCCCTCTGCACCCCAGGCTGGAAGATCTTATACCCAGGGGTCCTATTCTCAACTGTCCTACAGAGGGGACAGAGGTGGATTTGGAGATAGGAACAGACAGTTCCAACAATCAAGGAGGACCTATAGAGGTTCCAACAGAGGAGGCTTCAGAAGGAACAAATGACTCTGCCAGGCCAGTTCCCATAGGGGGGCGGCTGCAGCACTTCACCGCCTCCTGGGCATCTATGTCCACCGACACTTGGGCCATAAATACCATAACTCAAGGACTCGCCCTGGAGTTCACCCTGCATCCGCCAAACAGATTTCTGGAGTGTCCGGTTCTCTCCAACAATCACAAGCGCAACCTCCTTTACCAAGAAATTCATCATCTATTTCAGATCAGAGCCATCGAGAAGGTTCCTCCACACCAGGAAAAACAGGGGTACTATTCCATAGTGTTTATAGTACCCAAAGCCTCAGGGGGTTGCCGCCTCATCCTCAACCTGAAGCAGTTGAACTTATACATAAAATACCGAAGGTTCAAAATGCACTCTCTAAGGACTATACTATCCGCAATACGTCAACAGGACTGGCTGACGTCAATAGACCTCAAGGAGGCATACCTCCATGTCCCAGTGCATCCAGACTCCAGGAAATACCTTCGCTTTTGTTTCGAAAACCACCATTTCCAGTACAGGGCGATGCCCTTTGGCCTATCGTCAGCCCCCAGGACTTTTACAAAGTTATTGGACATCCTCACCGCAGAGCTACGGACACGCTCGCTACGACTGATGGCGTATCTGGACGATATTATTATACTGTCCAGCAGCTACAGCCGGGCTCGACGCGACCTGTCAGAGACTATGGAGACCCTAGCAGAGGCGGGGTTCTCAATCAACTACCGAAAGAGTCATCTCATACCAACCAGGTACTTACCTCACCTAGGTACCTACATAGACACCATGGAAGGCAAGGTCTTCCTATCACCAGACCGCCAGGTCAAGGTCAGGTCGCTGATCACAGAGGCGCAACGCAGCCGTACAGTAACATTGGCCTTTCTGTCCCAGCTGTTGGGAGTTCTCATCTCCTGCATAGACATTGTTCCCTGGGCCAGACTACATGCCAGACCACTGCAGTGGTTTCTCATTCCTTTTCAACAAAACCGGACCAGCCACTCTTCCAGATTGGTGACAATCTCACAAGAGGTACGCAAATCACTCCCATGGTGGAAGTCGTCGGCGCTACATCAAGGTTCGCCGTTCCTACTGCAACAAGAGGTGACGATAACTACGGACGCGAGTCTCTCGGGTTGGGGAGCTCACTCCGAGGTAGGGATGGCCCAAGGATTATGGGGTCCAGAGGATCTCGCATGCAGCAACATCAATTACTTGGAACTCAGAGCGGTCCACCTGGCTCTACGACACTTCACAGGCCTGGTGAGGGGCCGGAATGTTCTGATACTTACAGACAATGTGGCAACCAGGGCACACATCAACCACCAAGGCGGCACGAAATCGGGTCGCCTGATGCGAGAATCTCAGTCCCTGTTCAGGTGGGCAGAGCAACACCTCGCATCTCTACGAGCAGAGCACATATCCGGCACCTCCAACATACAGGCGGATTGGCTCAGTCGGACCACGATCGACCCGACAGAGTGGAGTCTGAGTTCGGATCTCTTCCAAGACATTGTGCACAGATTTGGGATTCCAGCAGTGGACCTATTCGCCACCTGCCACAACAACCGCCTACCAAGGTTCTTCTCAAGGTTCCCCTCACCTGGAGCGGAACAGATCAATGCTCTAGCCTGCCCATGGCCAAGGGAGCTGCTGTATGCATTCCCTCCAGTCTGCCTAATTCCGAGGGTAATACACAAACTATTACAAGAACAGGCAGAAATTCTCCTGGTAGCCCCTCATTGGCCCAGACGCCCTTGGTTTGCGGACCTAGTGGACCTCTCAATCTCTCCCCCTTGGCGCATTCCACATCACAAGGTGGTGCTGACACAAGGGTCAATTTGCCATCCAGATCCCCAGTGGTGGAGTCTTGCCGTGTGGCACTTGAGGGGGAGAGACTAAGGAAGGAACAGGTTCCGGATAAGGTGATCTCCACCATACAGGCAGCACGCCGTCCTTCCACAACGCGAATTTACCAGGCTACCTGGAAAGCTTACTGTGCTTTCTGCAGAGGTCGTAATCAGGATCCTCAGTCGCCATCAGTGATCCAAATTCTGGAGTTCTTACAAGCAGGTTTGGATAAAGGACTGGCTCCAAATACACTCCGCAGGCAAACGGCAGCTATTGCCACTATACTTAAAATGGACTTCACTACTCCAATTTCCCAGCACCCTTGGATTCGGGATTTTATTAGAGGTGCAGCGAACATTAGACCTCCTACTATACACCGTTTCCCCACATGGGATCTGCCACTGGTGTTACAGGCCCTCACGGAGCCTCCCTTCGAACCCTTGAGGGAGATACCGCTACGCCTGTTATCTCTAAAAACAGCCTTCCTCACGGCGATCACATCAGCAAGGAGGGTCTCCGAACTCTCAGCCCTATCAGTCCGGCCGGACCTATGTATCTTCCACACCAACAGAGTGGTCCTCAGGCCAGATCCCGCCTTCCTACCTAAGGTGAACACGGTCTTTCACAGATCTCAGGACATTGTACTACCAGACTTTTGTGCCCAGGGGTCCCACCCACTGGAACTAAGATGGCACAAGTTGGATGTCAGACGAGCCATCAAACTTTATATTCGACGGACTAACACCTTTAGAAAGACAGAAGCCCTATTTGTCTCATATTTTCCAGCATCTATGGGGAATAAGGTTTCGCCCAAGACGATTAGTTGCTGGATTCGTTCCTGCATCATCACTGCTTACAAATCAAGGGCTACACCGATACCAAGTGGCATCACAGCGCACTCAACAAGGAGTGCAGCCACTTCAGCGGCATGGACAACACAGGCCCCGATTGACGATATTTGCCGTGCGGCAACTTGGGTCACGCCTAATACCTTCATTAAACATTACAGATTGGACACTTTCGCTTCTGCGGAAGCAGCCTTTGGACGCAGAGTATTGCAGAGAGTTTGCACCGATCCTGCGCCCCTGGTCCAGCCTTTTCCCCCCCTAATAAGTTAAGCTTGGGTATATCCCATGTTGGACTCTCCGAAGCAGTGCAAGTGGAGAAGAACCGTTGCACTTACCTGAACGGTCTTCTCGCTGCACTGCAAGGAGAGTCCAAACCCACCCGGCTGTTTGGGCCCAGGGTCTCAGAGTGGTCATAGTTGAATTACTTACAAGTTGGTTAATTAATAAAGTTTCCTTGGTTTACTATCACTATGACTTCGTTTTATTGTAAGACTGACCCGGAGAGGGCAGCATGGGGGTTGGACCAGTAAATTATGCTAATTTTTAACTCAGTCCCTTCCAGCTTGGCTGAAGATTAACCCATGTTGGACTCTCCTTGCAGTGCAGCGAGAAGACCGTTCAGGTAAGTGCAACGGTTCTTCTAAAACATTTAATCTACTGATGTCTCAATTAATGTAATTTTATTGGTTTCCATTTTTATAAGTTACTAGTAGCCACTGCATTTTCTAACCTCGGCTTATACTCGGGTCAATAAGTTTTCCCAGGTTTTTGTGGCAAAAACTGGTGCCTCGGCTTATACTCGGGTCGGCTTATACTCGAGTATATACGGTATTTCATCATTACCTTGATTATATTGAAGAAGTAATTTTCTATCATTCTATTTCTGTTCCCCGTGACAAAACAGGAGCATGAGAAAAGATGCTGGAGTGTGGACTTTAATTTGATGGATCCTAAGCTCTTGGCTTCAGGTTCTGATGATGCAAAAGGTATTGCTCCCTTTCCCACTCAAATTACTATTAATATCTGCAGTGTCTACTTGTCTTTTTTTTTTTTTACTATATATATCTAGTTCTTAAAGGGAAGTGAGGAGGAGTTTTATTTACCAGCTGGTTTGTTGTACAGCCTGACTCTGAAAGACAATGACAAGGTCACTCATCTGGTTTCTAGACATAAGGGAAAAGTTGAGTTTTACCACTGCTGTTTCAGCGCCTTAGCTACTACTTCACAGTGGCTTTCAATTCTATAGGTTTTTTTGTTTATTAGTTAGCTTATTGCAGACCCTGATGTTGATTTAGGCTGAGAAGAAGTAAGTTACTGCCCTCCCTCCTGGTCATCCAGCTGGTTTCTGTGTCTACAGGAGGAATCCAATTCTATGACAACTACACAACACTGGCTCTGTAAGCACAAATATCATATGTGGAACCTTTTGATAATAAAATAGGTGTGTAAGATCTTTCAGACAATAAATTAAATCAACACTTTCAAGTCACGTGGAAATGAGTTCACATTCTTCTTTTCTTTAGTCCCAATGATTTCCTCTTTTGGTTTCATGCTGTAATGATAACTAATGGAAAGTTAGTACTAAAATAAAATTATTTATTATTTATTAATTAATTGTGCTTATATGCCGCCCAACTCCCAAAGGACTCTGGACAGCTTCCAATAAATAAGAACAAAGCATAAAAGCAGCATTAAAACATTAATAAAAACCCCCGCACAGACATACATACTCTCACTCTCATTCCTAGCCAAATCTAGGTTCTCTTCACTCAATGGTTCCAGGCCTGCTGGAAGAGCCAGATCTTCACAGCTTTATGGAAGGCCAGTAAGGTGGAAAAGGTGTGAATCTCCAGAGGCAGTTGGTTCCATAGAGTCGGAGCCCCCACAGAGAAGGCCCTTCCCTACCAGCCCACCAGTCAACGGGACCTGGAGAATGCCAACTCTGTCAGCTCTCAGCAGTCACTGGGAGGCGTGTGGCAGAAGACGGTCCCTGGTCTGGTCCTGAATCATGTAGGACTTAATAGGTAATAACCAACCCCTTTAATTGTGTTCGGAGACCGACTTGCAACCAGTGCAGCTCGCGGAGCATTGGTGTTATATGGGTGTACCTGGGCACACCCATAATAACTCACGCGGCTGCATTTTGTACCAGTTGTGGTCTCCAAATGCTTTTCAGGGGTAGCCCCATGTAGAACGCATTATACTAGTCGAGGCAAGAAGTGATAAGGACATGAGTGACCATGTGGACAGCCTCATGGTCCAGATAGGGTTGTAACTGTTGTACAAGGCGAACCTATGCAAAATTCCCCCTAGCCGCAGCCGAGAGATGTTGATCAATACTCAGCTGTGGATCTAGGAGGACACCCAGATTGCGGGCCCTATCTGAGGGGGTTAATGCCTGTTCTGCCTGACTGGGCTCAGGCAATGCGTAACAGTCCAAGGAAAAGAAATCAAACACACACGTGCTCTGCTAATCAGAAAACTTGTATTAGATAAACAAAAAAGGGTTACTCAGAAACAGTTCTTAGTGTCCAAAAACAATGAGAGTGCAAGGCTTACTTCAGCCGCATACAAAAACACAGGAAAAAACAAACAAAGACAACCTGGAATGAGCAAAGACGTTTCAGGAGTCCTTTTGAATCTTTGGAGCAAACAGCAAGTCCCAGAGTTTTCACCTCCCACTTGTCTGAAAAAGCTGGGTTGAAAACTCCAATGGCACGGAACAAATTCTTCAGAGCAGGAACCACAAAATAACAGATAAACAGCCAAAATTTGCGTTGGCCTTTGTTCCCTTTTATCCCTTTAGCCCTCATTAAGGGAACCACACCCAGCCCTCAGTATAAGAACCACACCCAGCCCAGGTGCTCCTATAATGACTTGTAATACTCCTTAAAGCGATCCCTTCATTGCATAGCTCTTCGGCTATGCAGATTGATATATTGATCTGCAGAAGAACCAAGGGACGAAAGACTGTTTGAGGGACTGCATGCCAAATCCTCTGGGCTGTCTGCTGAATTCTGCATACCAGTCTGCCACGTCTTCCTGGCTGTCTGCCACATCTTCCTGGCTGTTAGCCAGGTTTTCGCATTCACTTTGTGCCACGTCTCTCCCATCTGTGGGAGCAACGGCTGGCCCAGGCCCAAACACAACAATGCCCTCCCCCCCAATCAAAGACAGACAGTTGGTATAGTCCTTAGGAGGCATCACCCATAGCCACTCAGTCTTGTCAAGCTTGAGTTTGAGTCTGTTAAAAATTAAATATACTAGTCATAATTATGAATTTCTAAATTTTATATTTCAGAGCAAATTCAATACAACTTCTTTCTCAAATATGTGTTTAAGCTTTGTGTGTGAAAGTGTATTGCAGTCATAACAAAGTATCTCTTTAACTTACTTTTATAACCCACTTCCATTACAGTGATCTCTCGATTATCGCGAGGGTTCCGTTCCAAGACCCCTCGCGATAATCGTTTTTTCGTGATATATTGGTGCGGAAGTAAAAACACCATCTGCGCATGCGCACCCTTTTTTTCCATGGCCGGTGGAGCTGGGGAGCGACGAAAGTTCGGAAGCCGACAGGTTGCTTTCAATGTCGGCTGCCCCTGCCCCCCCAGCACCCGCTCGCCCACCGTTTGCCGTTTGCCCGCCTGCCCGGCCGGCCGCTCACTTACTCGCCGCTCTCCCGTTCGCTCGGCTGGCCGCTGCCCGGCTGGCCGCTGCCCGGCTGGGGAGGTGGATTCGCCGCCCCCACCAGCCCGATCTCTCTCCGGTGGCTGGGGAGGTGGATTCGCCGCCCCCACCAGCCCGATCTCTCTCCGGTGGCTGGGGAGGTGGATTCGCCGCCCCCACCAGCCCGATCTCTCTCCGGTGGCTGGGGAGGTGGATTCGCCGCCCCCACCAGCCCGATCTCTCTCCGGTGGCTGGGGAGGTGGATTCGCCGCCCCCACCAGCCCGATCTCCCTCCGGTGGCTGCCGCCCCCACCAGCCCGATCTGGGGAGGTGGATTCGCCGCTCCTCGCCGCCTTCGCCTCGCTTCGCCTCAGCTGCTGCCCGCTGCCTTCATCTCCCCAAACTCCTCCTTCCCTGCCAAAGCAGCCACCGCAGTCGAGCGCGTGAGTGATGCAGGGCAGCCCAATGCCGCCGGGAGGGGAATCCAAGCCGGTGGCTGGGGACGCGGATCCACTGCCCTCGCAGCCCGATCTCCCTCTGTGTGTGGGGGGGGGCGACGAACTGACGATCGGGGGCTGTCCGTCCCTGTTGGGTGGTGCAGGGCAGGCACAGGGAGGGAGGGAGAGAAAGGAAAGAGAGAGAAAGGGAGGGAGAGAAAATTGAATGAAGAAGGGAGAGAAAAAGAGTAAGAGGTAGAAAGGATAGAGAAAAAGGAAGAGAAAGGGAGAGAGAAGTGACTCTTGGTGATGACGTATGACGTCATCAGATGGGGAAAACCGTGGAGTATTTTTTAATTATTATTTTTTGAAAAATCACGATATAGCGTTTCGCGAAGATCGAGGTCGCGAAAATCGAGGGATCACTGTATTTCTGTTTTATGAATAATTATGGCATTGGAGCAGTCATTTTCTGAATGTTCAGTTCTCTACTTATACAATAACCGAAGCATCTTGCCATGTTTTCAAAATTTGAAATGTAAGCAGTGGGCAAAATAGTTGGAACTATAATTGAACAACCATTTTATGAATAGTAATTAAAAAGATAAATAAACTCGGATTTATATAAAATGGCTCTGACTATTATTTGTGCAGGAAAAGAACTTGATGTGTACCATATTGTAAAAAAAAATCTGATTGCTTTTGGAACTGATTGAAAAGGGTTTGGGAAAAAATTATCAGATTGTCTAATTTCTTTCTTTTTATCAGTTTAGATCAGGAAAGATCTCTAAGTTTCAAGTAAACATTAAACTAAACAAGTTTGAAGTTTGAAAGAAAACTTAATTCAAAAACATTGCTAGTGGGTAATATTTTCTGGAAGAATAAAACTCAAAACTATTAAGCAAAATTCAGCAGAAATTAAAAATAAGTTTCTTGTGCTTTGCATTTATGTTAAGGCAACATGTTGCTTTATTAAATTATATCCCAAGATAGTTTAGAATCTCTTGTGTTTGAGTGCTGTCTTTCTGCCCTGTCTCTCCGGAGTGCAGGGGATGTGGCTGGTTATGTCATGTCATTTATATATATTTTGTAAGAGGTCTTGCAGAACATTTGGAATTCCCATTAATCCATTGTGAAGTTTGCAAGAGATCCGCATATAAACATTGCTTCCTATTGCTATATTTCTATTTAGCAATGAAATAATAAAAGGAACAAAATATTTCATGTGAAATTACCAGAAACGCAATTGCAGCTTAATCATTATTATTATTATTATTATTATTATTATTATTATTATTATTATTATTATTGTTATTGTTATTTATTAGATTTGTATGCCGCCCCTCTCCGCAGACTCGGGGCGGCTCACAGCAGTGATAAAAACAATACAGTGATCCCTCGATCATCGCGAGGGTTCCGTTCCAGGACCCCACGCGACGATCGATTTTTAGCGAAGTAGCGGTGCGGAAGTAAAAACACCATCTGCTCATGCGCAGATGGTGTTTTTACTTCCACTGCCGCCCGCCCTTCGCCCGCCCACCCCGTTGCTCGCGCCTGGGGTGCGCGCGCGCTTGGGGACACCCCAGCTCCGCTTCCCAGCTGGGAAGCGGAGGTGGGGTGTCCCCAAGCGCGCGCGCTTTCCCCAGCAACGTGCGCGCGCGTGGGGACACCCTAGCTCCGCTTCCCAGCTGGGAAGCGGAGGTGGGGTGTCCCCAAGCGCGCGCGCTTTCCCCAGCAACGCGCGCGCGGTGGGGACACCCTAGCTCCGCTTCCCAGCTGGGAAGCGGAGGTGGGGTGTCCCCAAGCGCGCGCACTTTCCCCAGCAACGCGCGCGCGGTGGGGACACCCTAGCTCCGCTTCCCAGCTGGGAAGCGGAGGCGGGGTGTCCCCAAGCGCGCGCGCTTTCCCCAGCAACGCGCGCGTGCGTGGGGACACCCTAGCTCCGCTTCCCAGCTGGGAAGCGGAGGTGGGGTGTCCCCAAGCGCGCGCACTTTCCCCAGCAACGCGCGCGCGGTGGGGACACCCTAGCTCCGCTTCCCAGCTGGGAAGCGGAGGTGGGGTGTCCCCAAGCTCGCGCGCGCCGCCCGCCCACGCTGTTGCCAGCTCCGCTTCCCAGCTGGGAAGCGGCCCCAGCAACGCGCGCGCGGGTGGGGACACCCTAGCTCCGCTTCGAGGTGGGGTGTCTCCAAGCGCGCGCGCTTTCCCCAGCAACGCGCGCGCGGTGGGGACACCCTAGCTCCGCTTCCCAGCTGGGAAGCGGAGGTGGGGTGTCCCCAAGCTCGCGCGCGCTGCCCGCCCGCCCACGCTGTTGCCGGCTCCGCTTCCCAGCTGGGAAGCGGAGCTGGGGTTTCCCGCGCGCGTGCCGCCCGCCAGCCCACGCCGTTGCTCGCGCCGCCGCTGCGGTCTTACCGGGGCAAGAGGGGGAAGACCCAGGGAAGCCTCCGCCCGGCGGGGAAACTCCACCATCTACGCATGCGTGGAAGGGCACGCATGCGCAGATGGTGGAGTTTACTTCCGGGTTGAAAACTCGCGATATAGCCCTTTTGCGATGCTCGAGGACGCGAAACTCGAGGGATCACTGTATACAGTAACAAATCTAATATTAAAAGTCTAAAATAACAAATTTAATATTAAAAGTCTAAAAACCCCATTATTTAAAAAGCATACACACAAAGATACCATACATAAAAATACATAGGCAAGGGGAGATGTCTCAGTTCCCCCATGCCTGACGGCAGAGGTGGGTTTTAAGGAGTTTACGAAAGGCAAGGAGGGTGGGGGCAATCCTAATCTCCGGGGGAGTTGGTTCCAGAGGGTCGGGACCGCCACAGAGAAGGCTCTTCTCCTGGGTCCCGCCAGCCGACATTGCTTAGTCGACGGGACCCGGAGAAGGCCAACTCTGTGGGACCTAACCGGCCGCTGGGATTTGTGCGTCAGAAGGCGGTCTCGAATATATTCTGGTCTGGTGCCATAAAGGGCTTTATAGGTCATAACCAACACTTTGAATTGTGACCGGAAACTGATCGGCAACCAATGCAGACTGCGGGTATTGGTGTAACATGGGCATACCTAGGGAAGCCCATGATTGCTCTCGCAGCTGCATTCTGCACGATCTGAAGTTTCCAAACACTCTTCAAAGGTAGCCCCATGTAGAGAGCGTTACAGTAGTCGAACCTCGAGGTGATGAGGGCATGAGTGACTGTGAGCAGTGACTCCCGGTCCAAGTAGGGCCGCAACTGGTGCACCAGGTGAACCTGGGCAAATGCCCCCCTCGCCATAGCTGAAATATGTTTCTCTAATGTGAGCTGTGGATCGAGGAGGACGCCCAAGTGGCAGACCCTCTCTGAAGGGGTCAATGATTCCCCCCCCCCCCCCCCGGGGTGATGGACGGACAGATAGAATTGTCCTTGGGAGGCAAAACCCACAGCCACTCCATCGTATCAGGGTTGGTTTGAGTCTGTTGACACCCATCCAGACCCCAACAGCCTCCAGACACCGGCACATCACTTCCACTGCTTCGCTGACTGGACATGGGGTGGAGATGTACAGCTGGGTATCATCAGCGTACTGATGATACCTCACCCCATGGCCCTGGATGATCTCGCCCAGCGGTTTCATGTAGATATTAAACAGCAGGGGGGAGAGAACCGACCTCTGAGGCACCCCACAAGGGCGAAACCTAGAGGTCGACCTCTGCCCCCCCACTAACACCGGCTGCGATCGACCAGAGAGGTAGGAGGAGAACCACTGAAGAACAGTGCCTCCCACTCCCAACCCTTCCAGCCGACGTAGAAGTATACCATTGTCGATGGTATTGAAAGCCGCTGAGAGGTCAAGAAGCACCAGAACAGAGGATAAACCCCCGTCCCAGGCCCGCCAGAGATCATCCATCAACACGACCAAAGCAGTTTCCGTGCTGTAGCCGGGCCTGAATCCTGACTGTTGAGGGCCTAGATAATCGGCTTCTTCCAAGAACCGCTGGAGCTGGAGCACCACCACCTTCTCAACAACCTTCCCCATAAAGGAAAGGTTGGAGACTGGATGATAGTTGTTGAGAATGGCTGGTTCCAGGGAAGGCTTCTTGAGGAGTGGGCGCACAAGTGCCTCCTTGTAGGGAGCCTGAAAGGACCCCCTCCCCAAAGAAGCATTGATAATCCCCTGGGCCCAGCTCCGTGTCACCTCCCTGCTGGCCAAGACCAGCCAGGAGGGACACGGATCCAGTAAACAGGTGGCGGAACTCACAGCTCCAATGGCCTTGTCCACTTCATCAGGTGTCACCAGATCAAACTCTTCCCAGATAGATGGACAAGTACGGGCTCCAGTCACCTTGACTGACTCAATGTCAGTCGACTCTGTTATCCAATTGGAGTTGAGGTCCGCCCGGATCTGAGCGACTTTATCAGCGAAAAATATGTGAAAGTCCTCAGCACTGTTCTGCAAGGGCTCCCCAACTCCCCCCTGGTTAAGAAGGGAGCAGGTCACCCTAAACAGAGCGGTCGGGCCAGATTCCACTGATGCAATCAAGGCGGCCTGATACTCGCATCTTGCCGCCATGAGCACCACTTTGTAAGTCTTAATATGAGCTCTTACAAGTGTTCGATCGGATTCAGTCTTACTCTTCCTCCATCGCTTCTCTAGACGTCTCTTCTGGCGTTTCAACTCCCGGAGCTCCTCGTTGAACCATGGAGCTCTATGGTGTCTAGTGCCGTGGAGAGGTCGCAACGGCACAATCCGGTCAAGAGTCTCCGCTGCAGCCTTGTCCCAGGCCTCAGCAAGAGACTCTGCCGAACTGTGGATGAGTGCATCTGGAATAACCCCAAGCGCCATCTGAAAGCCCTCTGGGTCCATCAGGCGTCTGGGGCGGAACCACCTAGTTGGTTCCGCCTCCCTGCGGGGAAGGATTGGAGCCAGGAAGTCAAGCCGCAATAGAAAATGGTCTGACCATGACAAAGGCAACGCTTCTAAGCCCCTTAGTCTCAGACCATTACTCAATTGTTCAGAGAGGAATACCATGTCGGGTGCGTGCCCCCCCCTCGTGAATCGGACCCTGTACTACTTGAGTCAGGTCCACGGCTGTCATGGTGGCCATGAACTCCTGCGCTAGCCCAGAGGTTTCACCATTTTGCTTGTGTTTCTTTTATCTTTTCTTAGTGAAGCTGTGGTCAACCAACTTGGACAATTCTGTAGCAAGCATTGAGGCCAAAGCAAATGTGTGTTGTGTAAAATTCAGCCCTTCTTCCAGGTATCATCTTGCTTTCGGCTGTGCAGGTAGGTGAAAAAATTTGCTCTTTTTGTGTGGGACAAAATGAATAACATGAAAAATAGAATATGATTTTTTATATGTTCGTGTATAAGTGTTTTGGGATCTCTAGCCATTTAGCAATGGTTTATAATAATATAATGCCAATATACAGTCACGTATCTAGAATTAGTCATTTTTGAAATAGGGTGCCACTGACAATGCCGGAATTCTGCTTTCTATTGCTTCAAGTAAACGTTGGAGAAATGAGAATTTCAGTTCTCCATTGCTATCCTTTTGAAAAGAGTGTTAGAAGCTTTCCAGTGTTGTTAAGAAATGAATTGGGCAGCAGACCAAGAAATTTATAACCGAGGAAGCTATAGGCGCAACCCACATGTAATAAGTTAAATTGAACTACAAGAACTTGTAGGAGCTAGTCATTCTTAGAAAAGCTGATAGATATTTATCTGCAAATGTTGTATTTTGCCTTTATTTTTAGGACAAATTTTAGATAGATAGCATTCTGAAAATATAACTCAGTTTTACCCATTGAATTCTCAGAAGCTAAAGTAATTGCTTTCTGTCCAGGAGGCATCTTTTCAGGATCACAGGGCCAATAACTCTTTCACTTAAGATGAAGTTTTTGATTTAGTTACAAGGTTTACAAATGCCTAACTCCAAAGAACTCTGGATATTGGATAATAAAATATCAGAAAAATAAGAGGAAGAAATTATGTATAAAACTTTCCATTATTTTAAGTATTTCTTAGTAATATAGTTTACAACCTAAAGCATTTCTGGTCCAATGAAGTTATTTTTCTAACAAAAAGTGAGATAGAAATTATGTTTCTAAAAGTCAAAAGATGGTACATAAAAGCAAAATGAAACATATTCTTGGTACAGAAATTAATAGCAAAAATTATATGAGAAGTAGCAATGTAAAGAAATAGTAATCACCACTGAATATTGATGTTAAAATAAACTTGAATATATTTTTAAATAATTAATATCAAGTTTAAATTCTTGACAAATATTAAAAATTCAGTCACTATAAAACAAAAATAATTGGGAGCTAAATTTTAGTTATAAATCATTGCAGTCATAAGTTGGGACACCCACGGGAATGAATTTTTTGTCCATTTTCATTTAAATTGTTAACTGAATTTTATGTGAATCCATTCACATTATCTGAGTGAGCTTTTTGCTAGAAACTGACAAAAATGCAAACTGTGGATATATGACCACAAGATCATAAACGCAAACTTGCCTGATATGTGATCATGCTACCATGACATTTTATGAGCCATACGGCACCCCTTTTTGAGGCTGTTGAAATTCAAAGGACTACTAATGATTTAAAAAATCATTAAATGGCTGTTGAAATTCAAGGACTACTTTTGCCACATAATTATAAAGAAATAATGGAATTATAGTGTGAGATAAATGATAACAAATATACATTTGTCAGAGTTCGTTGCAAAAATCAAATCCAGAAAGCACACACAGGAAACTGATTCAGCAGGATTCATTTACTTCTCTTTATGAACAACATAGCACATGAAATAAATATACAATACCAACAGTAGGAGAAATAACAGTTTCAGTTCAGTTCAGAGAGCAGTTCTTGCTGAAAGACCCTAATTGGGATTAGATTTTCTGTCACTAAGCAAAATGTTCAATAGGCAAAATATCACATACCACGGTGCTTAGAGATTTCAGTTTTGATAGTCCTGATTGCAATAGCTAAACAAGGACCATATCATTATTAGATGACAACCTCCTATTTTTCCTGCCCTGTCATGCTTGCTTATGCATCAGTTCTTCTCTTCCCACCACCCCAATTTCTGCCCGTGTGAGCTAGCCTAACTTTACTGCAACCAACTCTTCTAGTAAAAGAACATTTTGCTTCAACTTAATGGAATCAGATTGGGACAGGTCTAACATTAAGCTAGCTGTAAGGTTTCCCTGCATGAAAAAGATTTCCTTCTCCACTTGCACTGCTACGGAGAGTCCAACATGGGTTATTCTTCAGCCTTGCTGGAAGGGACTGAGTTAAAAATTAGCATAAATAATTGGTCCAACCCCCTTTGCTGCCCTTCCCGGGTCAGTCTAAAAAACTCAGTCATAGTGAAGGGACACATGAGTTTTTTCTCCTAGGACTCTGTGTAGTCTTTTAGATTAGTTGATTAAATTTATTGCTTTTAAATGGTTTTTTCTCTTTCTTTACTTTACAGGTACATGGATTTCCACTTACTGTCGATGGATCGGGCCCCTGCTCTGAGGAGTATTGCCTGCAACGTTATTCCCAGGTCGGAGCCTCTTCCCTGCGCGGGTACTGCTCCTAGGACCGGGAGTCGCCAGAGGAAGGGGTCCCCGGCCTGCGTGGCCATACCCCGATCAGGGCGACCATCGTGGCTGACCGGATCGGCAGAGGAAGCAGCCAAACAGAGTCAGCTCACCCGAAATCTTGCTATTGCAGAGGGGAAGAAAGAGAGGAGATTACAAGCGACCCAACAATGAGGCATTCACGCCGGAAAGGTCGCGAATCGAACGGCCCCAATACAGCCGAGGAAGGCACAAGAGGAAAAGCCTCGGCAAAAGCCAGCATGGCAACTTACACTGGGCGCCGCCATTTTGTGTATCCTCTCAAGCCTTAACTTCTGCCCGCCATTTTGAAGGGCGTGATTGGCACCCCAGAGCACCATTAAGAGCCGAGCATAGCCCAGACATCCTGTTTCTTAACAGGAAAGGGCGGGGCGAGTATTACGACGGCCATTTTGGTGAGTCAGCTTGCCGAGAAATCATAGCTGCTAATTTCGGGGGGAATGTACTTTACAAAAACGATGGCTGAGGTCCCTCAACAAGGAACAACAGACCCCCCCTGCCACAAAGGCTAAAGAAAAAACACATTCCTCCAAGAGCAAATCCAAAGGTACACAATCCTCATCTGCTCTAAAAGAGGCAGAGAGACGGATAAAGGCATTGGAGGACCAGTTAGAAGCACAAAAACAGGCAACAGGGCCTCAACCTCACACAACAACAGTTCCAGGTCAGAATTTCGGGGCAATCATAAGTGCTACCCCCCCCCCCCGAGACTCCCGGAGGGGATGGGGGCGGCAACAGACAAGGACTGGTCACCGGATAGGTTTGGGGGCCCAACACAGGTGACAGAGGCACCAAGATCTGAATTTGCCATACCTTCTGCCTCGTGGCACATGGCACCACAACCACTGCCATCAGTCACCTTCACCCCAACGGCAGGAGGACTATGTTCCTCCCCTGATACCTGGCAACGCATACCCCCGGCCCTGCAGGACATGATTGCCTCTGCATTTTCGCATGGCATAGCAGCAGGGATCCAGCAGTATGCCACAACTGTTCCTCCCCCTACACCCCCTCAGCCTTCTCCATCTGTACATAGAAACATATGGGCAGCTCCAGCCCCTGCATCCCCGGCACATGACTCATTACAGGAGGAGGCTGGCTTTAGGGGCCCAGGATCAGAACCAGATGATGGTTTATCTGAAGATGAAGGTGCACCCCCAGAACCACCAACCTATGCAGGCCTCTTCAGGCCATCTATTTTTCGGGTTCTTCTTAATAAAGCAAGACTGGCAGTGGCCTTGGGCACACCTGACAAGTCTTCAGATCCAGCAACTGCCCCCCAGCCTGCTACCAGGGTGCTGACAGAGCCTCAAAAGGATGCAGACCTCATACCTGCTCCCCAGTTATTTGTGGACAATATTAAGAGGCCATGGCAACACCCAGCGGGAGCCCTAGGCCCAACAGCCTCAGAGCGAAAATTTTACGCTTTTGAACCAGAACTGGAGAACTTGCTTGAATTTCCAGCTATAGATGCTCCAATAGCGGCCCTGGTGTCCAATGCACTCGTTCCCTCTGAGATGGCGGACGGCTTGAAACCAGAGGACCGAAGGGCGGAGAACCTAATCAAGAAATCTCATCAAATGACGGCATGGGCCCTTAAAGCAGCTTCGGCGGCTTCATTTTTTAACAGGGCCTCAGTCTTGTGGCTCCAGGAGATGCTCATGAAATTAGGTCCGGAAGATGGGCGCCTGAGACAAGATTTAAACAAATTGTTGGCAGCTGCAGAATTCTCAGCTGATGCCACTCTCTCAGCATCACGTTTTTCTTCACGGGCCTTAGCATCAAATCAATCCTCTCGCCGATTACTCTGGTTCCGCTCATGGCAGGCGGACGCCAAATCCAAGTGGCGTCTGGCATCAGCACCATTTGACGGAACCAAACTGTTCGGTGAGTCTCTCGACAAGGTCCTCGTAGAGGACAAAGACAAAAAGAAAATCCTGCCCAGAACCTACAGACGTCAGGACAGGCGCACTATACCCTACTCCAGACGCCAACCCTTTCGGGCGGAACCTTCCTCCACCTCACCCCAGGTCGGAAGGTCATACGCACAGGGGTCCTTCTCCCAGCCCTCCTACAGAACTGATAGGAGTAACTTCGGGGACAGAAACAGACAGTTTCAACAAACCAGGAAGGCGTTCAGAGGCTCCAACAGGGGAGGCTATCGCAGAAACAAATGACTCCGTGCCCTCCTTCCCCATAGGAGGACGGCTACAACACTTCACCGCCTCCTGGGAGTCTATCTCTTCAGACACTTGGGCAATAAAAACAATAGCCAGAGGTCTCAGCATAGACTTTGTCCAGAAACCTCCACCCAGGTTTTTGCAGTGCCCGGTTCTTCACAACACTCACAAGCGCAATCTCCTACACCAAGAAATTTACCATCTATTGGAGATTGGTGCCATCGAGAGGGTCCCCACTCATCAAGAGGGACAGGGGTACTACTCCATCGTATTCATAGTACCCAAGGCCTCGGGGGGTTGCCGCCTCATACTCAATCTGAAACAATTGAACATTTACGTGAGATACTGCAGATTCAAAATGCATTCTTTAAAGACAATACTAGCAGCAATCCGTCAGCAGGACTGGCTGACATCAATAGACCTCAAAGAAGCATACCTGCATGTCCCAGTTCATCCGGATTACAGGAAATATCTTCGCTTTTGCTTCGAAAGCACTTCCAATACAAGGCCATGCCCTTTGGTCTATCCTCAGCTCCCAGAACATTCACAAAATTACTGGACATACTCACCACCGATCTCAGGACTCGTCCTTTATGCCTCATGGCGTATTTGGACGACATAATTATACTATCCAGCAGCCCCAACCGGGCACGACACGACCTGACAGAAGCCATCAGGACATTAGAATCTCTGGGCTTCTCAGTCAACTACCAGAAAAGCCATCTTACCCCAACCAGGTACCTACCATACCTGGGCACTCACATAGATACCATGGCAGGCAGGGTCTTCCTTTCACCAGAGCGCCAGACCAAGGTGAGAACCTTGGTGACAGAGCTGCAGCGGAGGAGAACAGTACCACTGGCAGTGCTATCCCAGTTGCTGGGAGTCTTCATATCTTGCATAGACATTGTGCCCTGGGCCAGGCTACATGCCAGACCCCTACAGTGGTTCCTTCTCCCCTTTCAAAGGAACAAAACCAGCCACTCTTCAAGACAAGTACCAATCCCATCAGAAGTACGCCAATCACTCCCATGGTGGAAATCATCTGCCCTCCTGCAGGGATCACCATTCCTGTCACAACAGGAAATAACCATAACAACCGACGCAAGCCTCTTGGGCTGGGGCGCTCATTCCAGCGCAGCAGTAGCTCAGGGACTGTGGAGGCCAGAGGAACTCGCATCTCCAAACATCAACTTTCTGGAACTAAGAGCAGTTCACCTGGCACTATGGCATTTTGCATCTTACGTGAGGGGACAGCATGTGCTAATCCTCACCGACAACGTGGCAACAAAGGCCCACATCAACCACCAAGGGGGCACGAGATCAGGCTGCCTCATGCTGGAATCACATGCCCTCTTCAGATGGGCGGAACGACATCTGGCATCCCTGAGAGCAGAGCACATATTGGGCATGTCAAACATCCAGGCGGATTGGCTCAGCCGGACAACTATCGACTCGGCAGAGTGGAGCCTGGATGTCAACCTGTTCCAGGAGATCATTCACAAGTACGGGACACCGGAGATAGACTTATTTGCTACTCACCTGAACAATCAGTTACCCAGGTTCTTCTCCCGTTTCCCAACACCAGGAGCGGAGCAGATCAACGCACTGTCCTGCCCCTGGCCGGAGGGCCTTCTCTACGCCTTCCCCCCAGTGTGCTTGATTCCGCGAGTAGTCAACAAGATTTTGCAGGAACAAGCGGAGATACTCCTGGTAGCTCCATATTGGCCCAGATGTCCGTGGTTCGCGGACCTGATGGACCTGTCCATTGCTTCACCGTGGAGGATCCCACACCACAAAGTCACCCTGACACAGGGGTCAGTATGCCACCCGGAACCCCACTGGTGGAATCTTGCCGTGTGGCACCTAAGGGGGAGAGACTAGATAGAGTAATTAATACCATCCAAGCAGCACGGCGTCCATTGACAACCAGAATCTATCAAGCAACCTGGAGAGCATACTGCAACTTCTGCAAAGCTCAGAGTCGGGACCCGCAGTCACCCTCAGTGATACAGATCCTTGAATTCTTACAATCAGGCCTGGACAAAGGATTGGCGCCCAACACCTTGCGTAGACAGGTGGCGGCCATAGCCACTATCCTCAAAATGGACTTTTCTCATCCAATTTCAAAACATCCATGGATTCGAGACTTTATCAGAGGTGCAGCAAACATCAGACCTCCACCAATACATCGCTTCCCAACATGGGATTTGCCACTGGTGTTGCAGGTCCTCACAGGACCTCCTTTTGAACCTCTACGCGACATACCGCTGCGGTTGCTGTCAATCAAAACAGCATTCCTAACGGCAATTACGTCAGCAAGAAGGGTCTCCGAACTGTCTGCCCTGTCAGTCAGACCAGACTTATGCGTCTTCCATACGGACAGAGTGATCTTACGCCTAGACCCTTCTTTCCTTCCCAAAATAAATACCGTTTTTCATAGATCACAAGACATTGTCCTACCAGACTTTGCACCCACGGATCCCATCCACTACTAGAGTTGAGATGGCATAAACTGGATGTAAGACGGGCCATCAAAATTTACATAAGGAGAACAAGTACTTTCCGAAAATCGGAGGCATTATTTGTTTCATATTTTCCTGCTTCAATGGGGAATAGGGTTTCATCAAAAACCATCAGTTGTTGGATACGCTCCTGTATTATCACAGCATACAAGTCAGGCCCCACGCCGATACCGGGAGGCATCACAGCACACTCAACTAGGAGTGCGGCTACGTCAGCAGCTTGGGCGACCCAGGCACCGATTGAGGACATTTGCCGGGCAGCAACCTGGGTTGCCCCCAATACCTTCATAAAACATTACCGTTTAGATAAGTTTGCTTCAACTGAAGCGGCCTTCGGACGCAGAGTACTTCAGGAAGTGTATAGTCATACTGCGTCCCTGGTCCAGCCTTCTCCCACCCTAATTAGTTGAGCTTGGGTATATCCCATGTTGGACTCTCCGTAGCAGTGCAAGTGGAGAAGAACCGTTGAACTTACCTGAACGGTCTTCTCGCTGCACTGCAAGGAGAGTCCAAACCCACCCGGCTGTTAGGCCCAGGAACACAAGGTTAATGGTTAATCTCGTTTGAAGTTAAATAGTTTTTTGATTAATAAAAGTTCTTGGTTTACTGTCACTATGACTTCGTTTTATTATAAGACTGACCTGGGAAGGGCAGCAAAGGGGGTTGGACCAATTATTTATGCTAATTTTTAACTCAGTCCCTTCCAGCAAGGCTGAAGAATAACCCATGTTGGACTCTCCTTGCAGTGCAGCGAGAAGACCGTTCAGGTAAGTTCAACGGTTCTTTCCCCCTCCCCTCTGTGACCAGAACATGTTCTGCCAATTGGAGCTCGCTAAAATGCTATGAAGAGAATGAAATATTGTGGACAATTCACATTGTTTTCCTAGGTTGCATGGCCTTGGTGCTGGTTCTGGGTTTCTCTGGTCTTCGTCTCTTGTTATTCCCCATTCCCTATTTCCCAACACATATACACAATCATATTGCCTATTTGTCTACCACTGTCCTCCAGCCTTTAATGGCAGGAACTGGCAGGACCTGTCATCATCATTAATGGCAGGAACTGGCAGGACCTGCCAGAAGAGAGAATGACTGGTCAAAATCATCCAGCCAGCTTTCATGCCTCAGGCAGGGCCTGGAATTTACAGTTTCCTGGTTTGTATACCATTGTTTTAATCATTATGCTAAACAGCCTTAATACTGAGTGTTCTTTTTTCTTTCATTTAACTGTTCACCTATTATTAGTAACATTTATCTCAAAATCCTTCACAAAACTATTTCCTTGGATTACTTTGGTACAAATTTACATGCTTTTCTTGGTTGTGATCTTTTGACCTTGATGGCCTTTTTACATGTTGTATACATTTTTTTTTTGTATATAATTTGTATTAAAGATTTTTTAATGAATAAAAACAAAATTTGGAGAGAAAAGCAGTGTAAGGAAATTAAGGAAAAGTAAAAGAAAAATACAAAAAAATAAAATAAAGAAAAGTAAGGAAGCAACTTCTGGTCTTAACAGCTGTCAATGTACATTTATATTTTACACTCTTTCTCTAGTGTGACTGCATAATTTCCTCCTTTCCATAGTCTATCCTTTCTAATCATCAAACCCATAAATCACAAGTTAATTTTTTTCTTTTCTTTTTTTCTTAGCAAAAAGTCCATAACAGATTTCCATTCACTAATAAATTAGTGAATGTAGCTACTGTCCTTTCTCTAATCAAGTCATTATTATGTTTTAAATAACTTCCAAAGATTCTTGCAAAATTTGACCTGTTGACTTTAACACTTTTCTAGATTCCTATTTCCAAGTTAGATAGGATTATTGGCAATTTTCTGTTTAACAGTATTTCAATATCATTGGAATAGAGCAGAAGAATGGGACAGGACAGAACAGAACAGAATATAGAATAGTTTTATTGGCCAAGTGTGATAGACAAGGAATTTGTCTTACATTCATTTTCAGTTGATTCAACAGCAGCTACATTACATCTCTCATAGGGTCTTCACAGTCATTCAGGATTAAGTCTTTGATTGACTTCTATCTAGACACTTAAATTGCTACCTGATATTTTATTCAGTCAATTAGGATTAATAGAAATCTGTGTTTTGTCAAGTCCAGAACATACAGTCTACTTAGGTAGGTTTATACCCAGTGGGAGAGAAAATTAAAGATAAGCAGGTAACATTATTCTGTCAAGAGAAAATGTGATGTATTTTCTATACTTTTTCTTCATATGAACTTTATTTGAACAGCTGCTATAGTCTAGACAGAGTCATGATCTTATATTTACTGTCTTTCAGTACTTTGCCAGCATTCTTTGGATCTTGATGTTAATCTGTATAAATAGTTGCTTCTTTTTTGTGTTGCTTAGAGGATGCATAAAAGAGGCAAGAAATACAGTGAAATAGACAGCCAAAATATACTCAGGGCATACAGAGACTGTGTTGCATTGGAATATATAAACATGTTACAGGATTTTGGCAGAAAAATATTAGTTTTTATGGATGCTGTCTTTAAAGTTTTGTTTTGTAAGATGTTTCCAGAACTCTCATATAGCTGGATGAATCTTTAGATTCTTACTTTTGGTTTTCCCCTGCCCACTTTTCCTCTTTGCAGAACTTTTTAAAGTCAAGAATGTTCTTAAGTCTCCTTGCATATGATGTCTTGGATAAGAAGACAACTGTCTAAACGTTATCTGTGTGAAACATTTATGGGGAGTGCGGAGAGAGATTTTGGACTCCCTTTCGTAGTCCTCAGAATTGAATATTATTTCTCTTTCTGCATTCAACTAAAATCAGGATGTTGTATTATTTAAATTTATACTTATCCTTTCACCTACCTGTTTCCAAATATTTCATAACATGAAATTTACTCACTACTTTATCCATCAAAAATTAGGTTGAAATTTTAGTTGTGCAATTATCCACCATTCTGAGATATATCTTTCAATAAGTTACCCCAGGTCTCCTTTGACATTAGTGTATGCATAAATAGTAGTTTGTTTGTTTGTTTGTTTGTTTGTTTGTTTTTGCTTTAACATACATCACTTTGCAATTGCTTACATTGAATTCTACTCTGCCATTATGAAGTTATTCAAGCATTTTAAGGTACATTTTGAAAGAATGTGTTATAATTTCTGTACGGATATTCATGGATTTATGAATGGTTAACCCGTTTTGAACCTTGTTTCTCCTGCCTGCTGTTTGAAATCTGAACTGAGTTTTCATAGCTTTTAGCGAAGCTATTTCTGGACTTATAGATATCATTTCTTTCCAAATGTACTTTAAAACTTTCTTCCAAGTTACATTTGTCTCAACTAGAAAATGGACACAGAACTCAGTCACCTATTATAGTCAGACTTGTTAGAATGATTTTCTATACTTCTCATTTTTATTTACTTCCAATTTAATTGTATATAAAACTTCAATTTCTATAGTTTGTTGGGGTTTTACACTGACAGGAGAACTTGTATTGTTACAAGCCAGATATTCACATTTCTGAGGTTGCATATGGCTGTGCCTCTCTTGCTGCATTGTCTTTCTATAGCAACTAAAAAAAGATCCCCACGTCAGTCACTTCAACTGAGAGACTACATCATTGTGGCCCACAGTCTTCCATGTAGGCATTCCCAATTGACAGTACATCCCATTCCTACAGAGGAATCACTACATCAGTTGTTTTATTATTTGTTTTCTCATAGCAGTGATGATTGCAACCCCCCCCCCCTCCAAGAATAAAATTGAGGGTATTGAGCCCTGACACATCAATTCCAACACTGATCAATATATATGGTAAATTTTCTTTATTTTGCAAAATTCATAGTGAAATTAATGGCTATAACTGTATTCAACAAGTCTCACAATATTACAAAATTCTGCTGTTTCACAAGCAGATAATATTTAATTCTCAGTATACAGAAATTAAAATGTGTGCAAATTCATTTGTACACATGTTTGTGTACAAATTCAAACATCAGTTTTTTTCTAATCATGAATGACTTAAAACCATTTTAAAACCATCTTGCATTCAACCTTTTTATCTTGGCCAATTACATTTTTGAATGAGATTAGTTTTATGTTTTTGGTAGAAATATATTTAATAGAACTTCTACAAGCCATTCCATATATATCAATAAAAAAGTCCCTGATGTGTGAAGTCTGATTTCCATCATTTGATGAATGTCATATGTAACCTCAAGCTATATGGAAGCTGTTTAATTCAAAACTTTAAATGCCTGCCTGGTGTTCACTTTTAGGCTACCTTTTGCTCTACCTTAAAGATAAATGGTATTATTAGATATCCATTTAAAACTAATGTAGTAAAGAGCTGATGGGGTGCAGGATTGTAAGAAGTTTGATTGCAGAGTCAAATCTTAGTCTCATAAGATAAATAGAAAAAAATTACCCTTTTAAAATAGATAATAGTTTTAATATTTATAAACTAAATCTTCAGATTACACAGTTCTTGGAAAGGATCTAAAATAGATTATGGCTATGAAAAAACATTTGTTCCCCTTTAGTTTCCCCTCCTTGCATCTTTATGATTTTTTTCCTACTTTTTAAAAATAATGTTATAGAAGTTTTTAGTAAACATAGTAAACTATTACAAATTAAACTACAGTACATGGAAAAAGAAAAGTTTAAAAAATGTTTAGAAGGTGAAGGAGAAAAACAAGAGAAAAAAGTAACAGGGTAAAGTCAAAAGTCATATGACATCCCTCCCTCCCTCCAGCCATGCCTACCCGGATTTTGTATTGCTTTGATTGCCACCCCAGCGGAGGCTTCCCTTTGGGCAACCATCCTCCCCCTCTCGCGACTCCCTGACTGGCTGTAGCATGCATGGGGAGGCCCTCCTCAAGTGAGCACCAAAGCACAGCAAAGGTGAATGCAGGGAGGATGGACTTTCGCTTGAGGATCTTAAAAGGACACAGAAGGATGCAGCTTCTTTCCTGCTCTAAGAATCCAGCCATCACCTTGCCATCTAATCCTCCCCCCACATGAGAAGAGAAGGAGGGGGAGAAGGGTCACCACCACCTTAGTGCAGGAATGAAGTGGCATAAGGCAACCTTCCTTCCTGCCTCTTTGGACTGGAGCTTATGCCGAAGAGCTGTGGTGGGAGGGGTGGAAAAGGCGATAGGCACATCCAATGACCCTCCTTAAGTGAGCAGCTGCCTGTCCTCCACATGTGCCTTTGCTGTGTTTGCTTGAGGAAGGTCTCCCCTCCACCCTCCTGGCCCCACCACAGCCAGCCAGGGGAGGAGGGTTGTCCTAAGGGAAGCCTCCGCCGAGGATGGCGATAGTTCCTAAACCAGCGCCAGAGAATCAGCCGCCAGCACTTCTCCATTCCCGCCATTGCCCTTAAGTTCTCGGGCCAGATGAGGGAGTGGAGGGTGAGGCCAGCCAGTGATGGGACAAGGAGCCACAACGGGGCTCAAAGAGCTTCATGTGGCTCTAGAGTCGTAGCCTAACCTATCTATGTGCAATCAACAAATTGTCATCTTTTCAGTCCTGATTAGGGTTTACCAGAAATATTGAACAAATATCAAATAATGTAGTTTTGTATTCCTCTTTTTCTCCTTCACAATCTTGATCTTTAAACATTCTAATGGCATCACGGGATTTGATATTTCCTCATTTTTTTTACTTTTAAAGAAAGGCTTCAAAGGCTTCACCAGCCTACTTCATAAATCCTATAAAGAAGTTTGACTTCATTCAGGATTTCTTCTTGCAACTGTTCCTTGTCCAGATTCTTTTCTTGGATTGATTTTTTGTAATCCTATTGTGGTAATCTCAATTTTGTTGTTTGCCATGCTCTCAAATTCTATAATGCTTGTGTCACGTAAGAGTTGTCTTTTTAAATTTTTCTCATCAAATAAAAAGTTAACCATTGAAATCTCTAAAATCTGAAATTTAAGATGTACATGAAATTATAGCAATCTTTGTTATGATCCTAGTCTAGCTAATATAAAGATTGATTTATTATCCCTCAAAATATTTTAGCGGTTTCCCACCCTATACCCAAAAGTATTTGCTGCCTGTGATCTAGATTAAAGAGAATATTGGAATATCATTCTATGCTACTGTGGCAAGGAGATTAAAGAATTAAAATTATAATTGTTTCCTTGGTATGTTCTTCATTCTTGATGTTACTGAATTATCTCAATTTTTAGAGCATCTTAAATCTATAGTTAAAAGGAATAGAAAGGCCCTAAACTGCATCAGCTATGACAATAAATCATTTTCAGTAGCTTCTGCAGTGACTAGAGTACCTGAGATTTTTATATTTCTTACTTATAGTAAAAACAATAATTTGTTTCTTTAATAGATCACACTTTTATCTTGTTCAATAAAAGGTCCATATGAGCTGTTGTGAGTTAGTGTAGATGTTGTATTTAATTGTTTAAAATGGTCAACAGCAAGACTCAACTACTAATTCCCTCTCTCAGCCATACAAATTCACTAGATAATTTTGAGCCAGTCACGTACACACAGTCTCTCCCTGTGCAACCTATTTTAGTAGGTGGTTGTTATGAGGAAAAATTGTGAGGGGAGAATGGCATATGTGTTGTTTTTACCACTTGGAGAAAAAGGTAGGATAGAAATATAACAAATAAATATAAAATGTTTAATTACAAAACATAGCACACTGTTTAAGCACTATTTAATGGGATGGGCCTTAATCCTGATGTTACTACTCAAAAATTACAACTTTGGATGGATAAAAATAATAATGAAAGCTCAATTGGGCATGTAGACTACATTCTAACATAATAAATTATTGTGTGACTAATTTAAGAGCACAATAGCCATTCAGATATTAATCAGAACAGAAGTTGATTGATAGATACCATATGCTACATATGCCATCAGGATTACAGTTGTTTATTGCAACATTTGGAAGAAGAATTCAAAGCTGCAAGCAGATGTTTTGGCTTGCTTCATTTATTCCCCATACTTGTCATTCTTCCTGCCATAGATTAATATATTGCCCATATCATTTAAAATGTGGCTATTAATACAGATTCTAGCTTTTTAGTTGAAAAGAAAGTATCAGTTAGCAAATATTTTATTATTTTGCATTTAAATGTTATTAAAACCTTTTTCCAGAGAGTTTTCATTTTCTTCTCTTGTAACTACAACATAAGAGTGGCTTTAATAAATATTAGACAGACAGTTTTGTTGAGGCTGAAATGATCTACAGTCCACTTTGGACATCTACATGAAACATTGAACACTGCCACAAAAACGCCTATACCCAATATTTTTGTCTGAACCTATTGATCAGTTACAAATTCACAAAATAGTTTTAGAATATTCTTGCTGATTGAGGAGACCCGTGTCATTATGTGATGCTATGTTGTGTAATTCAGGTAGTTCTCAACTTATGACAGGTAATTTAGCTACTGTTTGAAGTTACATCTTACCCAAAAAAGAGCCTTAGGCCCTCTCCCATAGACATGTGACCACATTTGGGTCATTCAGCAACATTGCTTCATTTAAGGTAGATTGCAACACCCCATGGCGATGTGACATGTTTTACAAGGTTTTTGCTGAAAACTAGCACTTTCATGGTTTCAGCAAAACTCTGCCATAGCAAACAACAAATTTGCTTAATGAACACTAAAAAAAATTGTAAATTTAGGTTAGTCGCATGATCAACCCATTTTGTGACCATTTTGACTTGCAACTGTAATAGGTAGGCTCAATTTTGGTCATAACTCGAGAACGTACTGCTGGTCAAGTACTTATTTGAACAACTAGCATAATAGAATTTATTACATGGAAGCATCCTGAGAAACTGGGTGTCTCAGATAAACTAAGCTTGATCAAACTGGTCAAATACTGTATATCTTCCTTTTTTGTATTCTAGCAAAGATATCCAGTTGACCTACAATACTTATTTGTGGCAGTACCAACTCTTAGTAGGGCGGTTCTCTTCCAAATCAGGGCATTCTGAATAGTGAAGTTCAGTTTCTGAGGAGAAATAGTCATTTCTAGGGATCAAAATCCAGCCTAGGATTGAAATCCATGGGATTTAAGCATGGATGTAAAGGAAAACTTTGAGGGTCCCAAGCAGCATTTAACTCATGGCTTCGTGTGAATGTTCTTGGGAAATGGGAAAGGGATGGTCAGGATAACAGTGAGATAAGAGATGTCCTAGCCCGCAGAGGGTAACTGCATGTGGCAGATGACTCAGAAGGAACCACACCTAGTTTCTTGGCCTATAAATGTGACAGTAGGAAAATTTACATTCAGACTTGCAAGATTCTATTAATGTCACCTTACACTAAAGTAGAATTAGTTCATCTGAGCATTCTTTCTATCTGGATTACCTTACAAGACTGACAGCAGTGATTTTAAAAAAATGCTTGGCAGCAGCAATAGTTTTTTTCCCCTTTTATATGAAGGAAATTTTATTTCTTTTAATTAGGAGGAAAAATTAGAAACTTGTCTTGCTTAATAATTAGACTAAATGGGAAATACTGTAAATACCGAGGGAGAATCTCCTTCCCCAATCTATGTGGCCTTATGTTCAGTCTGTCTTTACATTATTCTCTATTTTGACTTGGATAATATTTTTTGTTTCTCTCCTCCCCTCCCAATTTCTCCAAAGATCACTGTGTCCACTACTATGATCTTCGGAACACTAAACAGCCCATTATGGTCTTCAAAGGGCACCGCAAAGCTGTTTCATATGCAAAGTTTGTCAGCGGAGAAGAAATAGTCTCTGCGTGAGTATTATAAAAAGCTTCTACACTTTCTAATTCTTGGTGAATTTCAGAAAATCAGTATTTTGCACTGCTTATGAGCAAGACTGTATGCATATACTATGTGTTTGTGTGAACTGTCAACTTGTACAGCAGATTCTAGTACTTTTATTAGAACAAAAATAGAAAACTGTTTCTCACTTCTTTTAGATCCAGAGTGTCTCATTAGTGCTGAAGAAACTGAGAAAGATAGGGCTATATAACTAGTAGGGTTTTTTTTTGTTGTTGTTTAATTCTTGTCTGTTCAGCCACACTTCTAGGAGTTGCCAACAACATACTGAAATAAATGCTTAGTTCTGTGAAGACTTAAACTCATGTTTCTCTTTAGTATAGTAATCACTGAAAAAGAGGCAATATTTGATTCCATTATTGTTGTGAAAGGTAGATTTTTTTACTTGCAGATGTTCTAAGAATTGCAGGAGTGCCCTCATGGGATAACATGCAACCTAGGATTTGCTGCTTTTTTATATGCAGGGAGCAATAATTTGGTCAAATTAAGGAATAAACAATTAACAGAAGGCAATTTATGTAATGATTAAACTAAATTTGGAATTTAAAAACACTCCAGGCAAAATCTTACCCTTTATTTTAAATTAAGTGTTAGTTTAGAAGACTGAAGAGAATTATATCAGTTTTTATGTACATGAATGGAAGCAATAAGGACCCCACCCCCCACCCCATTTTGCCATTGCCTGCTTTCTAGGGCTGAGAGTGATTGCTAAAAGTCACTCAGCTGATTTATACTTATGGCAGGAATAGAACTCATGGCTTCTTGGTTTCTAGCTTGGGGCTTTAATCACTACACCAAGCTGGCTCATAAGGGTGATAGTTAAGAACTAACTAGAAATAATGGGTACAAGTTGCAGTAAGCTAGATTTTGCTTAATTGTAAGCAAAAATGCCTTGATGTTCAGATCTGTACAGTAGTTATGTGGTACAGTCATTATTTATTAATCAGATTTGTTTGCCGCCCCTCTCTGTTGTGGGGGGCACCCAGACAGAACACTCTCCGAGGACACGTTCAGTGAGAATGTGGTATTGTAGACTGATTCTGCAATTCAGCAGTTTGAGCCTCACCAGCTCAAAGTTGCCTCAGACCTCCATCCTTCTGAAGTCGGTAAAATGAGGACCCCCAGAGTCATAGCGTGCCAAGAAACTCAAGAATCAGAGCCTACTCCTTTCATGACCTCCCTGAACTTATGCTGCATTGCACTGCAGGACCCCAGCTTGCACACGAGCTTGCACTGGACCTCTGAAGGCTTCCTCTTCACCCCTGCAGCAGCTCCCATGCTCTCTCTTGCTTAACAACTCCATGTGTTTGGAGTTACGAAGGCAACTGGGGATGCTGTGTTTGCTGTTGCTAAGTGATGCAGTTCAAATGGCCTTGTGTTTTATGACCACTCTGTGTAGTGATGGAAATTCTAACCTCAATTGGCATACATTGGGGGCTATCTGTATAATAATGAAATAGTGAAGTAGGTACATTTGGGTTCACTTAATTCTAGAGATTAGCCTGGTCAGTTGTCTATTATGGATGGTTTAATTGGTTTTACTCACATTAAAGAAGGTTGGAATAGATGATCCTTATTGCCAATTCCACAGTTCTATGAATCTACATAACAGGTATTCTTTGGGATTCATTCCAGTGGCATAAGCCTCAATGAATTAAATGTAAGAGTTATGTACATTTCAGTAAATTTAACATGGTTTTACAGGAAAATGTATCTTGGGTTTCTCCATGGCTTTTCATTTTCTATGAATATGTATTGTCTAATAAGTTACAAGGCTATTGATACTAAAGCTGACTTCTTTACTTGAAACAAGTTTTCCTTACCCCTTCCCAAAGGACTTTACGTGTTTTTGCTTGGAAAACAAATCTTTGCAGAACCCAGAGAGTGGTTTCTGCTGAATGCAGCTTCCCTTGTTACTTGCATTGTCCTACATACAGATGGTACCAGAAATCTGTTTTCTGCCTATCTTAAGTTTTACACTGTGCTGATTTTGCCTACCTGGGAGTCTCTCCTAATTTCCAATTTATTTGTAAGTTTGTATCTCTGTCCTCAGGTCAACAGATAGCCAGCTAAAGCTGTGGAATGTAGGGAAGCCACATTGTTTGCGTTCTTTTAAAGGTCACATCAATGAGAAGAATTTTGTAGGCTTGGCATCTAATGGAGACTATATTGCCTGTGGTAAGTAAACAGCTGTTTGAGCAGAGAAATTTAAACATACTGTCAAGTTTAAGCATTTATCAGTGTCAAGTTTATGACAATATATTACAATAAAACTGAATATACTATGAAATATCAACAAAATCATTGACTGGATCCATCCCTTTTCTTCATAAAAAAAGAAATTCTGATGTTTAAAAATGTGCCTAACAGCTGCCTGCCCATCTGCTTTCAAGAAATGTAAAAGAAGGAGGTTCAAAACTTTGAGAAAATGCTTGTTTATCCCAAGTCTTTATAGTTCAAATCAACTGGAAAAACTGAGTAATCTCAAACTCCAAAATGACAAGGAAAAGAACTATTATTCAATTTTCCAGTTGGTAATATAAAGTAACCTATAGTACAATAACATAGCTTACTGTTCTTTTCAGTAGTGAAAAAATATCCCCAGTGTAATCTCTGTGGTCTGTACGCTGGACTTTTTATCACTTCTTATCTTCTAAATCCTGTTTGGTATTTCAGCATTTTCCTTGAACTCTTAACATCTAAAGCAGGTCATAGAAAATACCTTCTGGCATCTGGAATCATGCCGTTGCGCAAAAAAAGTTACATCTTCAGATGTATGCTTCTTAAATTGTATTAAGCTTGGTAGTTACCACCTTCCATTCACTTTCTGAGTATTGAATACTTTGAATGAATTGGTTATATCAAATTACACAGCTTATAATTAATCTAACTCCTACATTAGAGTTTTCTACTTTAAAGTAGAAAACTTTCTTCTAAGTATAGTAGAAAGGTTTTAGTGGAAAGTTTAGATTGAGCTGGAACTGATGGAAATAAACATTCCAAAATGGGAGAGCAGTGTGGTCGGGCGGTAGGGAAAGCAAGTAGGGTGCTTGGCTGTATAGCTAGAGATATAACAAGCAGGAAGAGGGAGACAGTGATCCCGCTGTAGAGAGCGCTGGTGAGACCACATTTGGAATACTGTGTTCAGTTCTGGAGACCTCACCTACAAAAAGATATTGACAAAATTGAACGGGTCCAAAGATGGGCTACAAGAATGGTGGAAGGTTTTAAGCATAAAGCGTATCAGGAAAGACTTCATGAACTCCATCTGTCTAGTCTGGAGGACAGAAAGGAAAGGGGGGACATGATCAAAACATTTAAATATGTTAAAGGGTTAAATAATGTTCAGGAGGGAAGTGTTTTTAATAGGAAAGTGAACACAAGAACAAGGGGACACAATCCGAAGTTAGTTGGAGGAAAGATCAAAAGCAACATGAGAAAATATTATTTTAGTGAAAGAGTAGTAGATCCTTGGAACAAACTTCCAGCAGACGTGGTTGATAAATCCACAGTACCTTAATTTAAACATGCCTGGGATAAACATATATCCATCCTAAGATAAAATACAGGAAATAGTATAAGAGCAGACTAGATGGACCATGAGGTCTTTTTCTGACATCAATCTTCTATGTTTCTATGTAAATCAACCTATATTTTTATTTTTGGTTGTAGGAAGTGAAAATAATTCACTTTACCTGTACTATAAAGGTCTCTCAAAGACACTGCTAACCTTCAAATTTGACACTGTGAAAAGTGTCTTGGACAAAGACCGCAAGGAGGATGACACAAATGAATTTGTCAGTGCTGTATGCTGGAGGGCACTACCAGATGGGGTAAATATTTTGCTAATTTTTTTCTTACCAGGGAGCAAAATAATTTGCAAGCCATTTATTTGGATCAACTTCAGTCTAGTTGTGAACATGTCAGATTAACTTCAGGATTTTGGATCCTTAAATGACCAAGATTAGGTTTTCTCTAGAATAATAACTACTTCCACTTAGAATTACCTGTATAGGTAAAGGAATATAAGCAGATGTTATTTATTAATTGGACTTATATGCCACCCTTCTCCGAAGACTCAAGGCATTAAGATGTTAATGGATTATCCAAACAAATATCATTAGTCTATTATGCAACAAATCTTATCTTTGACCTGTATCAGGCTTTGCTACTTCAGAATTCAATAGCTTTCTTCTTTCAACAAAGATTGTATTTAAATTTTTCTATGTATAGTGGTGTTAGTGTATAGATAGCTTCTTAGCTATGACCTGGGTGTCTTTTACTCCTAACAAACGTAATGCCTCTTATTGCTTTCTCAGCCCAAATAGATGCCTGTTAATCATCCCTAGCCATCATATAATTGGTTGCCCCTCTTCCCAGTCACATGGCTGCATGTCAAGAAGATCAGTTTTATGATTGGTTGCATTGTTGTGTGGTCACATGACCTTGATTCACAGTACTTTTTGCTGATTTCCAGCAAAAAAAAAATGTCCATTGAAATTAACGGATTCCCTTGAAAACCATCACATTCGCTTAACAGCTACCACGAGAAAGTACTAAAAATTACTTCTGGTCAACTGGATGCCTCGATTTATGACTGCAGCAATGCACGGGCTCAATTAGGGTCATGTGTCTGTAGCAACAGAGCTTATTTGAGTTCATGAAACTTTAGAAATCTGTTATTGCCAGTTTTGCTTTGTGCTCTGAATGTCATGTTTTAGTAAGTGGACTGGGGAGGATATTTTATTTTCTACCCATTTTCTTAGCTTTCTCTGAAATAATTATTTTTCCATTTTCTTATGGAATATCATATCTTTTTTCTGGTTCTATTAGAAAACAGTCTTTGCAGGTTTATGTTGTTTAGAAAGTATGCTGTGTTATTTTAGTGCTCTGTTATTCCCTTTAATTATAGCAACTAGTTTTCTCTTTTAATATTGTTACTCATTTTTGCCTGCATTTTAATGCTGAGGTCTACAGAGCAGAAGCTGGAGGTGAAAACCTCGTCTCTCTGATTTTCCACATGCTGACCTGATCTGACCTCATGCTTTGGACAATGGCTTGGTAGTTCTTTCTGCCACTATCAGTACTTCGGAATGTTTCACCTGATATGTGAGAGTAATAGAGCTTTCACAGTCTTTGCTGCCTTTCTAACAATTAAAGGTTAAAATGTAAAAGGTGAAATCACTTTTATAGTATCACATCCATATCATGTAGCATAGAGGTATGTTAGTTAGAGATTTAAAAAAAATCCTCTCCCCAAGGAGTAATAGAAATAACCCAATCATTAAAAAAGGATAAAATGTAATTTCCTAATCTCCACTCTTTAAAAAATACACAAACAATCACTATGGGGAAAGATAATTATACTGTTGCCCAGATCATGGTAATACAGCAATTTTCAAATTAGTAATGAAAGAAAGAAACTAAAGCAAATGTAATTTTCAGTCTGCTGCAAATAAAGAGGCCACAAGAAGTGTCTAAAAAGAGTGATCCATACTAATGAAGATATTGGACTAGGTCTTCGAAAGCTTGGATTCAAGTCTGTCGTCAGGCATGGAAGCTTACCATATCTTTGGGCTCATTATGATCTCTCAGCCTTTCCACTTTCCAAACAAAGTAATTTTAAAGAGTATTTCTAGGGTTGGGCATTTGATAATTGGAAATACGAAAATAATTAAATCAACTGGGGCATGCAATCTATTGGGAAACTAATAAAATATTGAGAAGAATAACACTCCTCATGTATTGTTTTGGGCAGAAAGTTCCAGGGACACTAGGGAGGTCAAAAGAAGCTAGAGACCCCACCCTTTGCCTTAATTTTGCATGCAGGGACAAAAGTTTAGGGCTTCAATCACATGTCATAATCATATTGAATATTTCAATATACATCCCTGGGGTGCCAACAACATAGACCTTAAAGCATCTTTTGGGCAGTTAAAACGGGTAGTTCTCAATTTATGACAGCAATTGGCACCACTATTTCCATCACTAACTGATGTAGTCATACTACCACTAATGTAGCAACAGCAATCCCTGATCCTGTTTGCCATCATTAACCAAATCCCATGGTGATTAGACAAGGAAACCTCTTGCTAACTTCTCACAACCAAAGGCATTGGAGTAGCCTGTCAGAAGTTCAAGTCCCAGGGCTGTAGAAGGTAAGTGACGGCTGCTGGGTGAGGCATGCTAATAGTTTGGGCCAGGAAATGTGCAAGAGGGGTGCAATAATATGAGGGGGTAGACTAGGAACGGTCAGAGGAATGCATTGCGAAGAGAGGTGGTGTGCAAGAGGCATGCTATGGGTCTAGGAAAGTGCACAAGGGTGTGACGGACGCATGGTGCCGGTCAGGGAAGGGTTGTGGAGTGTGCAAGTGTGCAAGAAAGATATGTTCAGGGATGGGAAGGATATACAGCAAATGGCTGGCATAAGCACAGAGAACACAAGGGAAAATGTTGGTGGGGGGCATTTATTGCAGTGTCTTGTGACTTTCCCTTCTGGCTTCCCCACTAACTTTCTGAAGAAATCATCAGAGAAGGTTGCAAATGGCATTCAGGTGACCAAAGATTCTGCAACCAGTTGTAAGGGAAAAGCAGTTAAATGCCTAGATCAGAATTACACAATTGTGGGGTTGCTGGAATGACTAGAACATTCAGTAACCATGATTCAGTTACCCCAGCGTAACTTGGAATGTTTGCTGCCCCAATGGTTGGATTCTGAGGACTACCTGTGTTATCTAATTATAAACCCACAATGAAAACTGAGAATGTGAAACTTAGCAATACCATTGTGACAGAGTTTGGTATAGTGATGGGGCACCAGACTAGAGGCAAGGAGACACTGAGTTCTAGCTCCACTTTACACACAAAACCAGCTTGGATGACATTGGCCCAGTCAATCTGTCAAACATTTCCCAAAATTGGCCAAGAAATTTGTAGAGTCAAATTGAGGCAATCACCAGGAGTCTGACTCTAAAGACACCTCAGTCATGGTGCATCTTGGAGCTGGGATATGGGTTCCAAATGCATTAGATTGGATTACATTTGAGCAAAGGTCTTATGCTTCTGCTCATGTTGCTTTAAAAAAGAACACATTGGCATTAACTAAGTGTATTGTAAGAAAACTTATTTTTGTTCTTGCTATTCAGAGTACAGACATTATATATATAAGCCATATGATTTCATAGATTATGCATAGCTTCAATTTATTAGCATCATTATAAAAGAACTCATTTAATTGGTATGTTCATTGTAATATTTTAAATAGGTTAGCTTGGAAAGAAAGTAGAATTTAAGTGTTTGGAGAAACTATCTGGAAATGAAGATAAGAGAAAATAGAATGCAAATTAGTCATAAAAATATCCAGAATCCTTCCAGAGAGATGCTCTGAAGTAATGGTAATAAGGAATTGTGGAAAACTCATAAATTTCTGTTCTACTGAAGGGGCCAGAATTATTGGTTTACTTAAATCAAGTTCTGTTAATTGCATAGTTATTCTGCATCACTGAAAAAGTATTCTGTTAACGGGCTTGCTAAGAAAGCTAGAGCTGAAAAACTACCCTGTTCCATTGTTGTAGAATATTCAAGAGAATATAAAATAGTACTACTAAGTAAAAAATTCTTGTGATTTTATACCTATATGTTCATTTGCTCTTTTTTACATTTTATTGAAAAATGGGGCTAATTTGAATTTGTTGACCCTTGAGAAACACACTTTATAATTATCAGTATGAAGTGATTTAATCCTCAACTCTTCAACAAATAATATAGGAATGGAATATATTCTATAGATTAGTGTAGAAATCAGATGAAATAGACATGAGAGAAACAGATGACATAGACTAAAAGAACACTGCCTATCTGCAATTGATATACCATATTTTTTGGAGTTTAAGACACACCTTAGTTTTGGGGGAGGAAAACCATGAAAATGAGTGTTGAATCACCTGATATGCTCTTTCTCATGGTTGAGGAGTCACCAGTCAGGATGGGTTGTACTCGCTCGTCAGATGAATATAAAAGCACTGGAACCGCCCATAGGCCCCAGTTTTTTTGATGAAACTGAAACATTGACTTGGTGTGAACAGTACAACCTGAAGCTAAAGGTTTAAAAGGAATAAACCCAAGACTACAGCAACAAGCTATAACCCTCTAACTGCTAGAGTAAGAAAAAAACGAGGGTAAGAGAGAGAGGCTAGAAGATAAGGTTCCATGATAAGAGGGCGGAACCTGACTGGTGACTCCCTCAACCAGTATCAGGTGAGTCAACGCTCATTCTCCATGTAGAGGAAAGTTTTTGTCCCGAGGGAGGGATTAATCAGTGTGTTCCATTGCCCTTTGCAGGACCCTGTGGCCGAAGGCTGCTTCCGCTGATGCAAATTTGTCAATTCTGTACTGGCGGATGAAGGGTGTAGGAGAGGTCCAGGTGGCCACTCTGCATAGCTCCTCCAGGGGACATTGGGTGGCCCATGCCGCTGAAGTGGCTGCACTCCGGGTAGAGTAGGCTGTGATACCCAGGGGCTGCTGAATGCCCTCAAGGCCTTGGCAATGTCCCTGCGGATCCATCGTCCGATGGAGGTGGGGGAGGCCTTGAGGCCTATTTTGCGAGGAGAGAAGCTGACTAAATGACCTTCAATACGTCTAATGGGCTGGGTTGGTTCAGGTAGATTCGGAGGGCTCTCTTCACCTATGCTCCGAAGGATGGAATGGTTGGGAACAGAAGGTTGGTAAGATAATGTCGTGACCCTTGTGGAATGTCAAGTTGACCTTGGGAATGAATGTCGGGTCGAGGTGAAGGACCACTTTGTCCTGATGGAAACAGCATAGGTCCTCTCTCTCAGATAGGGCTGCCAATTCAGAGATCCATTTGGCACTGGTGATAGTGATTAGATAGGTATCGAAGAGAGGATTCTCGTAAGGGTTCATAGGGAGATTCTGTCAAGGAATGGAGTACCTTGGGAAGGTCCCATGTAGGGAAGCGATGGATGGCAGGAGAGTGAACGTTAGTGATACCCCTGAGGAATCTGGACACCAAGCGGGATATGGGTCAAGGAGGTCCAGTGATCGCAAGCAATGACAGAAGAGAGTGCTGCAGTCTGACACCGAATAGTATTTGGGGAAAGATCCTTGTCCAGGCACTGTTTTAAGAATCTGAGAACCCTGGAAAGCGGGATGTGGATTGGGGAGAGGTCTTGAGAGTTGCACCAGGTGCAGAAGGTCCGCCATGTTGAGGAGTTTATACATTCAGTTGACGCTTTGCGTGCTTGGTGGATGTAATCAATTACATCATTGTCATAGTCTTGGCTCCTCAGGACGTTCCATTCAAAAGCCAGGCGGTCAAATGGCACCAACCCGGTTCCAGATGGAGTAGAGGCCTCTGGGGTAGCAGATGTGGGAACACCAGTGACTGCCAGGGTTCCACTGCCGAGAAGATTTTTAAGTCTGCAAACCAGGGTTGCCTGGGCCAGAAAGGAGCTATCGGGATGACCTCCGCTTGCTCCTCCATGATCTTGTGGATGACCTGGGGTAGAATCGGTAGAGGGGGGAAATGCCTACAGCAGGCCTGTGCAAATGGAGGTGGGACTGAGAGTATTTTGTCTTAAAGAGAATTTGCTCTCATCTCAAAACCAGTTCAGTTGTTTTGGATCATTTTTATTGCTTTTAGCTATTTTATCATAAGCATCCCAGAATAATTTGATAGAGATGGGTGTCCATATAATTTAAATAAATAAATATGATTTTAGTAAAACCCAGCTATTTTGCTGTAGAATTTTGGCAGTAATTTCTTGAGATGCCTATGAAGCTTCATTATGGATTGTTTGTGCAATGTTTCACGTAAACATTTTTTCTAACCCTTTCTACTTCTAACACTATTTTTACATTTTCATTTGTCCCCATCTGCTCTGCAGATAGAATACCTAATTCGGTACTTATGGATTCAAAACCTGTGAGTTTACTAAAAAATAGCATTCTGCAAGTATGTCAATGGTAAACTTTTTATTAGTGAGTATAATAGTAGACTTTCTCACTTAAAGTTTGTCTGACATCTATGTGCTACCAGAATTTAACAAACTATATTAGAGAATTCTGTTTTCCTTTTGTAATAAAGAATCCTTTCTGACAGGGAAGGTTAAAGGAATATAGGCAGCCATTTTCTCTGGAAAGTTTAAACTGTTGCTTCAAGGGCTGGGGCTCTATGTATGTGTGGATGCACATCTCTTTTTATCATTGATGGTTCCAGCAGAAATATTATCTAGACATTTATATACACATATAAAAGACTTGGAACAATCATTGCCATGCTTTTTCCAAAGGCTTTGTGTGCTTTACTGCTTCAAAGAAGTATGCTTTTTTTCCTAATAACATTTTGCTTAATGGCATTTTCAAATGTTTAAGTAGCCACATTTTTCTGAATAAACACATATAGTGATTAGGGTATAAAGCCAGAAACCAGGAGACCATGAGTCCTAGTCCCACCTTAACCATGGAAGCTACCTGGGTGGCCTTAGTCAAAACACACACTCACAACCCAACTCTCCTGACAGAGTGGGGAGAATAGAAGGAGGACGATATATTGGATATGTTTGCTACCTTTTTTATTTGTATAAATAAAGCTGGGGTATAAATAGATTAGCGTATTTTTTGGAGTATAAGACATACCGGAGTATAAGATGCATCTTAGTTTTGGGGAAGGAAAATAGGGAAAAGAATCTGCTTACCAGATATTTATATGGCTAGTGTCCTGAGTCTGGTCAGCTTCAGCACATTATTTTATCACCTGGTTAGGGCTTTAAAAAAAACTATTCAGAGAGAGTAGCAATGAAAGAGCTTGCAAGACAATAAGAGCTGGGAACATCATTAGCACCTGGAAAGAAATATTCAGAGCAAGTAGAGCAATGGGGGAAAAACCCTGCAAAGACTTAGGGCTTAGAAAACATTCTTCACAGAGAGTAACAATGAAAGAGCTTGCAAGCCGGTAAGAGCTGGAAACATTGTTAGCACCTGGTTAGGGCTTGAAAGAAACTTATTTGGAGCAAGTTAAAGCAATAAAAAAAAAACCTGCAAAGATTTAGGGCTTGGAAAACATTATTTGCAGAGAGTAACAATGAAAGAGCCTGCAAGATAGGAAATGGGCAGATAGATTAACGCTGTGGGCCCAAACTAACAAAATGATGTTCAACGTCAAGAAGAGTAAAGTCCTTCACCTAGGTAAAAATAAAACCTTAGACACGCATACAGTCTAGGAGGGACCCTACTTAGCAGAAGTGACTGTGAAAGGGATCTTGGTGTCTTGGTGGATGATCAACTAAATATGAGCCAGCAATGTGCAGCAGCGGCTAAAAAGGCCAACACAATCCTAAGCTGTATCAACAGTGGGATACACTTGTTGTGAGCCGCTCCGAGTCTTCGGAGAGGGGCGGCATACAAATCTAATAAATAAATAATAATAATAAGACCAGAGAGGTATTAATACCACTCTATAATGCCCTGGTCAGACCACATCTGGAGTACTGCATTGAGTTCTGGTCACCACACTTCAAAAGAGACATAGAAACTCTGGAGAAGGTGCAGAAAAGAGCAACCAAAATGATTAGGGGACTAGAAACCAAGACTTATGAGGAGAGATTGCTGGAACTGGGCATGGATAGCCTAGAGAAAAGAAGGGCCAGGGGGTGGGACGGGACATGATAGCAGTCTACAGGGACTTGAGGGGTTGCTAGAGAGAGGAGGGGGTCACGCTGTTTTCCAGGGCACCAGAGGGCTAGACGAGGAACAATGGTTGGAAGCTGACCAAGGAGAGATTCAACCTAGAAATAAGGAAGAACTTCTTGATGGTCAGAGCGATCAACCAGTGGAATGGCCTGCCAGCGAAGGTTGTGAACTCCCCAACAACGACATTTTCAAGAGGAGATTGGACTGTCATTTGACTGGGGTGCTGTGGATTTCCTGCTTAAGCAGGGGGTTGGACTTGATGACCTGCAAGGTCCCTTTCAACATACATACATACATACATACATACATACATACATACATACATACATAAATAAATAAATAAATAAATAAATAAATAACCAGCTGGTTAGGGCCGGGGGGGGGGGGGAAGCTACATTCAGAGTATAAGACGCACCAAATTATCAGCCTCTTTTAGGGAGGAAAAGTGCATCTTATACTCCAAAAATACAGTATATCTCTGGAACACACACACTAGTATAGCATTCTCAGCTGACACAAGCAGTGTGGGAAATGGCTTCAGGACCCAGGAAGATAAATATGAAAAATTATTTAGCTAAAATGTTAGATAATTGGCCATTTCTGATCAATTAAAAATTCATGAACATTGCCTTAGATGGGAAAGAAAATTGAGTTGCAGTAAGATTTACAAATACATCTATACAAAAGAACTGCTTTTCTTGCCATCTTTTCTAGTAGTCCCCCTCAAGTTACTTGTATAAATACTTGTGGTATAAATGAATTAGTACAGATCTAGAACTGTTCTTAAATTTCTTTTAAATCCGAGCACAGGGAAAGGTTTGCGTCAGGGAACCTAAATTTTCATCCTAATTTTGTACAAACCTTATTTTTTAAATGTGAGACACATACATTTGTCTATTTTTTAGAGAAATCTGCTTGAGCTAACCTTAAGTAAACCTACTTCCTTAGTTAACTTTCCTGCAATCTGCTTGTATGAATTAGTTTATTATTATTATTATTATTATTATTATTATTATTATTTATTAGATTTGTATGCCGCCCCTCTCCGCAGACTCGGCGTGGCTCACAGCAACAATAAAACAATGTACAACAAATCTAATAATTTAAACAACACTAAAAAACCCTTATTAAAAGCAAACATACACACAAACATACCTTGCATAAACTGTATAGGTCCAGGGGAGATGTCTCAATTCCCCCATGCCTTACGGCAGAGGTGGGTTTTAAGGAGTTTACAAAGGGCAAGGAGGGTGGGGGCAGTTCTAATCTCCAGGGGGAGCTGGTTCCAGAGGGCCGGGGTCGTCACAGAGAAGGCTCTTCCCCTGGGTCCCGCCAAACAACATTGTTTAGTCGACAGGACCCGGAGAAGTCCAACTCTATGGGACCTAACCGGTCACTAGGATTCGTGCGGAGATATTCTGGTCCGATGCCATGAAGGGCTTTATAGGTCATAACCAACACTTTGAATTGTGCCCGGAAACTGATCGGCAACCAATGCAGTCTGCGGAGTATTGGTGTGACATGGGCATACCTAGGGAAGCCCATGATTGCAGTTGCATTCTGCACGATATGAAGTTTCCGAACACTTTTCAAAGGTAGCCCCATGTAGAGAGCATTACAGTAGTTGAACCTTGAGGTGATGAGGGCATGAGTGATTGTGAGCAGTGAGTCCCAGTCCAGATATGACTTGATACAATCTGGAATTAGAAATAAAACAGGGATTTCATTTAAAAAAGTTTTTAATTGCAGGATCCCACCTGGGTCCATCACTGGAACCAGAGGTTTAGTTAATTTAATTAATTAATTTAAGTTTTCAGAGTCCTGCTGGAGCCAATCTTCAGGGAACCTCTCTCTAGCATAGTGTGTTCTATTAAGTTGTTGGCTGTCTTTTACTTGTACTGCCTAGCCCTCTCCTTACAGTATTTGATAAACTTGTGGTAGATTAGCACTGCTGTTGACTGGCCAGAGAGCCATTTATCAGGCTTCAATCACTTCTCTGTCTGTTTTTGTGCCTTCTCCTCCAACAATCTTAGTAGCTGCAGAAAATAATATGTAGTGAAATAACATGTAGTATCATTTTTCTCTTGACAAGCTATTATGTAGAGCAAAAAAAAAAAAAGCTTTTTAACTTTATAGTTGGCATAAATCACTTTTAATCTCTCCATAAGGACATTTCCAGATTTTGGCTGGTTGATTGATAATTATTTGATTTCACGATTATGTTAACATAGATGACATTTTTATTTTAAAGGTTCTAGCTATTGTAGAGGAAATGGGACATGATATTTTCAACCTTATGTTCTTGAATTAATCCCAGTCAGAATAATTGAAATAGTGTCATATCCCTGTGGAAAAAGCAGTCAGAGGGTTTCACAGTTTGCCCTTTCCTGTCTCCTCTAATTCCTTTTTAGCTTTGTTAATTACACTTCCATCCTATAATGAAGATCTTGGGGCAAGCTTTAGATTGACTTAACCTTGACATTAATAACGTACATTATTAAATTTTCATCCCATCGTGCCAATAAATCAGTTATATGTACACATCTAATTAACTAGTAAACCCAGTAAAAATAATACTTGAAAGTATTATATTGCATTTCCTCAGTGGATTTAAAGCTAGGTAGTCAGAGGTAGTTAAGCCAATTGGGCTTTAGAGATCACCATATTGAGTCTCTATTTCTGTCTTACACCCCAAAGTCAACAACTATAAAGACAGCAAATCTTGCAAAAGAACCATGGATATTCATCAAAAAGTGCACTGGTAGTTTATGAAGGTTTTATAGCTCCATCTAAGTTGGATTTACTAAGAACAACATGAGGGATTTTTGCTTGCTGTACATACTAAAAAAAATGAATGAATGAAGTTATTGTTATTACTCTTGGATTCTAGAAAAAGTTATCTGTTACACTTTGGGTATGCCACATAGTTTTAATTTGATTTATTGTATTTCTATGCCGCCCAACTCCTGAAGGATTCTGGGTGGCTATTTACAACAGGAGATAGAAAATGTCAGCATCACCCATCTTGATAACTGCAGCACTCTTTTCTTAATTAAAATTGTAAGCATTTTTATACTTGTTATTGATTTGCATCGGGTGGGGAAGTGGAGGGAAGCATGGTTAAAATAGTGAATCATGAAGCAAGTAGCCTCTCTTGCAGTTGGACATTTTGATTCAGTAAAACTATTTGTTTAAAAATATGATAAATGTTGTCTGATGACTTACATCTGGACTTCATTGTTATACACTTAACAAAAGGGCCCAGAGTTTTGGTATAATATATACACATACAAAAATGAGGCAAGAATTTGCTACTGTACTAGGGAGTGGAGTTTGGGGAAACTTAATTAAAAGAAAATGCAAGTCAGGTTGCCAGATCTCAACTTTAGTGCAGCGTAGACATAAACCATTTCTACAATTTCAGATTTTGTGCTTGCTTATAATTTGGCCTGTGCATTAAGTTTAGAAGTAGGTAGAGTAGTACATTAATGGTTCATTGCATACTGGGAGGGAAAATTAAGATTGGGAAATGTGTGCCATTTCCTCTCCCAAGGATACTGTAAACTGTTAAGTAATTGGGCCTTAATATACTTCAGAAGGAGAGAGTGCAATTTTAATTAAAATAATAGGTTTTTATGTTGGCTCCAATTAATTCACTCCAAAGGCTTAGTTGGAGTATATCTTTGGTTGCATTTGGAATTATGAACATTTATTGTTGACCATGGCCAGTCACGAAATATGCATTTTCAGAGGATAGAAATGTGTGCCCAGGATGCTTTCTATTTTAATTCGATTTTTTAAATCAGGTGGCCCTTCCATTAAAGTACAAGGCTGTAGCTGGTTATTTTATTTACAAGAACAAAAAGCTAGAAAATATTGGATTCAAATACATACATTGATACAAACCATTTTAATGATTCATATACATTGGAAACTAGTGGTTTTTCTTTTGGGATTAATGGACAGTTATGGAACTTTGTTTTTCTATATGATAACTGTAGTGAGATCATTGTATGCATAAAAACGGAAAGATTCAGCACTACCTACTAATGGAGGAATGGTTGATGACGATGATGGAATTTGCTAAAATGGCTAAATTGATCTCTATTAAATTTTTTGATCAAAGAAAAGACAATATCTACATGTATTGCTGACTAGAATTATTTTATGAGCATTAATAAAAAAGAAAAATGAATATATATTTTATAGTTTTGATGATGAGACAGTATAGAAGAAAGTTCTGCTATAAACATAGTGTAAGGGCTAAATTTATAATTATACCTATAAATTGCTACAAAGAAGATCCAAAGCTGCTACTTTAAAAGAAAAAGAAGATCCAAAGCTACTTCTTTTTATCTTTTTTCTTTCTTTTCTATTTTTCTTTTCCCTTTTTGTTCATTTCTATCTAAACCACTCTATATTTTATGTCTTTTTACTCTTAATCATACTTTCCTCTCTTTGAATAGTCTTTTTTTCACAATACAGATTATAAAATCATAGAATTGTAGAGTTCGAAGAGTCCATAAAAATCATCTAGTCCAACAGTGTGCAGGAAATTAAATAAAGAAAAAGAAAAAGACAAACAAATGAATAGTCAGACATACAAACACAAAAAATCAAATAAAGTTGTATATAGACACATATATGCATATATATGCATAAATGTTTATATCAGAGACATTCAACATTAATGTCAGCCATCCCGTTGACCCTTATTCTCATATAAGCCAATTCTTATATGTTTTAAGTGTACAGTATATGGTATTTTTGTTTAGGTTAATACAATTCATGTTATTTGATTTATTAAAAAATGTGTGTACATCTCAGATAGCTTTTACTTTCATTCTTTCAATTCAACATGAAATAAATTATTTAAAATTCTGTACTTGTTAGTTAATTTGTAAAATTACACATTTATGTCTTCATTGATGTAATTCAAGTTGTAATCATGAGCCTTTTACCTCTTCATCTATCATGTTGTATTGCAGGAGAAAATTGTATAATTTAGATATCATTTTTTCTTCCGTACCCAGGGGGATCCTATCCTGGGATAGGATAGGAAATATCTGATTATTGTTTATTATATAACAAGCTTTTATTCAGTGAATGTCATTAAATAGATTTGAAAAAGCAAAAACAATTCCAATTATGTGGAATATATTGGTGTTCTGGTTGGCTGGTTCTGTTTTGCAACCTTTGACAATTTATTGCTTGTCAACAAGTTTCAAGGTTAAAATGTATGATGGATCGGAGTCCTGTTCTGCTAAAACTTCTTTCTTTCTCGAGAAGCATTTTTGGCTGGATTTCCACTTGCAGTTTTCAGCACAGGAAATGAATATGAAAGTTGAAACACTAAGCAATTTATAAAGATAATTTAGAAAATTTTTGTGCTGTGCTGTAAGTGTTTTTGTGGAAGATCAGTGCAATAATGTGAAGAAACCTGGGGCTCAATTTCATTTTAAGTAGTTGCAAATATAAGAATATTTTAAAAATCTGAAAATGGATAATTCTTCCTAGGTGAATATTTTTAGAGTTAGAGAAGTAGGATAATAATAATAATTAATAATAATTTATTAGATTTGTATGCCGCCCCTCTCTGAGGATTTGGAGCAGTTCACAACAGCAACAATGATACAATATAATACAAATCCAATATTAAAAGACTAAATTAAAACCCATTACTACTAAAAAAAACAATCAATTCTACACAATCACACCACTCTCAAATACTAAAGTCAGAAGGATGTGGGAGAGAATTAATCCCCTCATGCCTGGCGGCATAAATGGGTCTTCAACATCTTGTGGAACGCAAGGAGGGTGGGGGCAATTCGAATCTCTGAGGGGAATTGATTCCAGAGGGCCGGGGCCGCCACAGAGAAGGCTCTTCCCCTAGGTCCCGCCAGACAACATTTTTTAGTCAACGGGACCCAGAGAAGGCCAACTCTATGGGACTTAATTGGCCGCTGGGATTCGTGTGGCAGAAGGTGGTCCTGTAGGTATTTTGGTCCGATGTCATGTAGGGCTTTATAGGTCATTACCAACACTTTGAATTGTGACCGGAAACTAATCGGCAGCCAATGCAAACTGTGGAGTGTTGACGAGAAATGGGTGTATCTAGGGAGGCCCATGATTGCTCGCGGGGCCGCATTCTGTACGATCTGAAGTTTCCTTTAAAAAGGTAGCCCCATGTAGAGAGGTTTGCAGTAGTCGAACCTCGAGGTGATGAGGGCATAAGTGACTGTGAGCAGAGACTTCCTGTCCAAATAGGGCCGCAACTGGTGCACCAGGTGAACCTAGGCAAACGCCCTCCTTGCCACAGCTGAGAAATGTTGTTCTAATGTTAGCTATGGATCGAGGAGGACGCCCAAATTGCGGACCCTCCTTCCCCCCCAGGGTGAATGACGGACAGGTGGAATTGTCCTTGGGAGGCAAAACTCACAGCCACTGTGAGGGTTGAGTTTGAGCCTGTTGACACCAACAGCCTACAGGCAACGGCACATCACTTCCACTGCTTCAGTGACTAGACATGGGGTAGAGATGTACAATTGGGTGTCATCAGTGTACTGATGACCCCTCACCCCATGCTCTTGGATGATATCACCTAGCGGTTTCATGTAGATGTTAAATAGTATGTGTGTATGTTTTGCTTTTAATAAGGGTTTTTTAGTTACTTTAAATATTAGATTTGTCATACATTGTTTTATTATTGTTGTGAGCCACCCCGAGTCTGCGGAGAGGGGCGGCATACAAATCGAATAAATAAATAAATAAGTAGGGGTGGAAAGAACCGACCTCTGAGGCACCCCACAAGGGAGAAACCTCGAGGTCGACCTCTGACCCCCCACTAACACTGACTGTGATCGGCCAGAGAGGTAGGAGGAGAACCACTGCAGAACAGTGCCCCCCACTCCCAACCCCTCTAGCCGTCTCAGAAGGATACCATGGTCGATGGTATCAAAAGCCGCTGAGAGCATAGATCCCTGTAATCTGAGTTATGCGCCATAGCGCGCTTAGCTGCAGCTTTCAGCGCGCATTTTTTTAACTCTGCCCAGGAGCCAATCGCCTACCTTTTGCAAAAGCCTACCTTTGGCAATTGGCTCCTGGGCAGGGTTCAAAAACTGAAAGACGCAGCTAAGTGCGCCATGGCTAAGTGTGCCATGGCTAAGTGCGCGTGGGGGGAGCTTCCCTGGCGGCGGCGGCAGCGGCACCAGGAGTAGCCGCCTCACAGCTGACCACCTTGCCCCTGCTACCGCCGGCAACCCTCCCTCCCTCCGGGCCCCAAGCTCACACCCTGCCGCCACCAGAAAAGCTCCAGCCGGGCGGAGCGCACCGTATGAAACATGAAGAAAAGGTCCCGCAGAAAGGCGGGGGGGGGTGCCGCCTCACAGCTGACCTTTTCTTCTTGTTTTACGGTGCGCTCTGCCCGGCTGGAGCTTCCCTGGCGGCGGCAGGGTGTGAGCTTTGGGGCCCGGGGGGAGGGAGGGTTGCCGGCGGTAGCAGCGGCAAGGTGGTCAGCTGTGAGGCGGCTACTCCTGGTGCCGCTGCTGTCGCCGCCAAGGAAGCTCCAGCCGGGCGGAGCGCACCGTATAAAACATGAAGAAAAGGTCCCGTGGAAAGGTGGGATGGGGGGGTGCCGCCTCACAGCTGACCTTTTCTTCTTGTTTTACGTTGCGCTTCGCCCGGCTGCAGTTTTCCTGGCGGCAGCAGAGTGTGAGAAAACGGCTCTGGCAGCAGGTAAAAGTCGGCCGGGCTACTGGGAGGCGGAGCGTGGCCGGGCGCCAGGGACGCCTGGGAGGGTGAGGGGGTTGATGGCTGCTGCCTCTTAGCTGCAGAGCCGGGCGGAGGCGAAGACAACGGCGCCCTCCACTCTCTCCGGCTCGAGCTCTCTTTTTCTCTCTGTTGCCGGCAAGTCATCTCCCACCTCGAAGGGGGAGGCGGCTGCAGTCCCATGATGCCCTCCCACAGGAGCAACAATAAATGCCAGGGTGGGCTATGTTTCAAGTCCCCGTTTCGCCCCTTGTCAGCTCCTCTGCAATTCTGCCCCTTCTTGGCTGAATCCCCAGCATTTGCTCTGATGGTTTTAAACACTGAGTCCGTGCTTAGGGCTGGTTGGTTCCCCTCTGAAGAAGCCCCGGTTAGGTTGCAGATCTTCCTGCTGCGTTTCGTTCTTGGAGAGCCGCTGGAATGAAGTTGTGATGTGTTTCAACGGCGTGGTGAAAGAAAGAGAGAGAGAAAAAGGAGGGGAGAGAGAATGAGAGAAAGAAAGCAAGAGAAAGAGAGGGAAAGAAAGCAAGAGAGAGAGAAAGAGGGGGGAAGGAGGGAGAGGGAAAGACATAGAGGGAGGGTATGAGGGAGAGAGAAAGAGCAAGAAAGGAAGGAAGAGAGAAAGGAAGAGGGAGGGAGAGAGAGAGGGAAAGAAAGATGAAGGAAGGGAGACAGAGAGAAAGGGGGAGGGAGAGATAGAGATAGAAAGGAGGGAGAGGGGGGAGTAGGATAGGGAGAGGGAAAAGGAAGGGCTTGGAGAAAGGCAGGGGGAGAGAAAGATAGAAAGAAAAGAGGGAGAAAGGAAAGAGGGAGGGAGAGACAGAAAGAAAAGAGGGAGGGAGGAAAGAGCCAGGGAGAGATACAAAGGAAAGAGGGAGGGAGGAAAGAGGGAGAGAGAGATAGAAAGGAAAGAGGGAGGGAGAGATAGAAAGGAGGGAGAGGGGTAGTAGGATAGGGAGAGGGAAAAGGAAGGGCAGGGGGAGAGAAAGATAGAAACATAGAAACATAGAAGACTGACGGCAGAAAAAGACCCCATGGTCCATCTAGTCTGCCCTTTTACTATTTCCTGTATTTTATCTTACAATGGATATATGTTTATCCCAGGCATGTTTAAATTCGGTTACTGTGGATTTACCAACCACGTCTGCTGGAAGTTTGTTCCAAGGATCTACTACTCTTTCAGTAAAATAATACTTTCTCATGTTGCCTTTGATCTTTCCCCCAACTAACTTCAGATTGTGTCCCCTTGTTCTTGTGTTCACTTTCCTGTTAAAAACACTTCCCTCCTGAACCCTATTTAACCCTTTAACATATTTAAATGTTTCGATCATGTCCCCCCTTTTCCTTCTGTCTTCCAGACTATACAGATTGAGTTCATTAAGTCTTTCCTGATACGTTTTATACTTCAGACCTTCCACCATTCTTGTAGCCCGTCTTTGGACCCGTTCAATTTTGTCAATATCTTTTTGTAGGTGAGGTCTCCAGAACTGAACACAGTACTCCAAATGTGGTCTCACCAGCGCTCTATATAAGGGGATCACAATCTCCCTCTTCCTGCTTGTTATACCTCTAGCTATGCAGCCAAGCATCCTACTTGCCTTTCCTACTGCCCGACCACACTGCTCACCCATTTTGAGACTGTCAGAAATCACTACCCCTAAATCCTTCTCTTCTGAAGTTTTTGCTAACACAGAACTGCCAATGCAATACTCAGATTTAGGATTCCTTTTCCCCAAGTGCATTATTTTACATTTGGAAACATTAAACTGCAGTTTCCATTGCTTTGACCATTTATCTAGAAAGGAAAGGAGGGGAGAGATAGAAAGGAAAGAGGGAGGGAGACATAGAAAGGATAGAATTATGGATGCAAGAACTCGCTCTTGTTTGATAGCGCACACCCACACTTTATTTATTTATTTATTTACTTATACTTATATGCTGCCCAGTCCCAAAGGGACTGCCGCTCAGACACTATACTTTTCCGCCCACCCCGAAAAAAAATTCGAGGGAACACTGGCTGAGAGGTCAAGAATCACCAGGACAGAAGATAAATCCGTGTCCTGGGCCCACCAGAGATCATCCATCAGCGCGACCAAAGCAGTTTCCATGTTGTAGCCGGACCTGAATCCTGACTGCTGAGGGCCTAGATAATCGGCTTCTTCCAAGGACCGCTGGAGCGACACCACCTTCTCAAAAACCTTCCTCATAAAGGAAAGGTTGGAGACTGGACAGTAGTTGTTGAGTATGGCTGGGTCCAGGGAAGGCGTTTTGAGGAGGGGACGCACAAGTGCCTCCTTATAGGGAGCCAGGAAGGACCCCCCCCCCCTCAAAGAAGCGTTGACAATCTCCTGCACCCAGCTCCGTGTCGCTTCCCTGCTGGCCGAGACCACAGCTTCAATGGCCTTGTCCACTTCATCAGGTGTCACCAGGTCAAACCCCTCCCAGACAGGTGGACAAAGACGAGCCCCAGTCACCTCGACTGACTCATTATCAGTCGACTCTGCTGTTGGTTCCGCCTCCCTGCGGGGGAGGATTGGAGCCTTGAAGTCGAGCCGCAGCAGAGAATGGTCTGACCATGACAAAGGCAAAATATCTAAGTCCCTTAGTCTCAGACCATCAGTCAGCTGCTCCGAGAGAAATATCGTGTTGGTTGTGTGCCCCCCCTCATGAGTCGGACCCTAAACTACTTGGGTCAGGTCCATGGCTGTCATGGTGGCCATGAACTCCTTCGCTAACCTAGAGGATCCGCCGAGCGACAGTAGAGTCAAGTCCCCCAAGGCAATAAGTCTGGGGAACTCCACCACCAGCCCGGCTACCTCCTCGAGCAGCAGAGGCAGGGATGTTGACACGCAGCTGGGAGGCAGGTATGTGAGCAACAAGCCCACCTGAACCCCTAGGTCCAACTTCACAAAGAGGGACTCACAACCCGCAATCTCAGGAGCAGTGAGTCTGCATAGGCTAATAGTCTCCTTGGCTATAACAGCCACTCCTTTCCCCCTTCCCTGGGGTCATGGCTGATGCCATATCTGAAACCCAACTGGGCATATTTCAGAGAGAGGAACTCTTCCCTCTGGGTTCAGCCAGGTTTCAGTCACACATACTAGGTCGGCCTCCTCCTCCAGGATCAAATCTTGGATAAGGAGAGCCTTGTTCACAACCAAACTGGCATTGAGCAGCAGCAGCCTGAGTCCAGGGCTGAGTCCAGGATATTAATGATCATGTGGACAACAGTGTGAATTAAAAGAAAGATTTAACAAAATATTATAAAGAAAGGACAACCAGTCTGATATTAATAGCATAAAATTTACCTATATTGAGTATTATCTTCAAGCTTGTCACGCAATTACAAATTTTTTATTTGCTTAGTTTTAACTAACTTCAATTAAAGTGGTTCTTAAATTCAAGGTTTAGTCATATCACTTTTTAAAGAGATTGTAATTTAACACAGAAAAGTTAACATTTATAGTAGGGAAAGTAAGGAGCATCACTAGTGTCAAAAATATTTTACCCAGCTAAAGCTAACTCCTCATTCTTAGAACTTTAATTTATTTTTTTCATAACCAGATAATTAGAGTTCCATCTTTTGATAATATCTAAAACAAACATGAAATAAATGGCTCACTTTTCTTAATTAATTGCATTTTTACAATAGTAATATAACTAATGGATACAGTTTTTAAACATTTTTATAAATTAAATAATATGGTTCTAAATGTATTTCTCCCTCTTTATATTATTTGGCCTCATGACTTCTAAGTTTTTTAAAGCTTCTTGTCTGCTATTATTGTATTTTCCCATGCTGTGTTAATATAATAATGACATGGGGCCAGAGAATACCACTTAGTTACTCGCATGGCTGCATTTTGCACGATCTGTAGTTTCCGAACACTCTTCAAAGGTAGCCCCATGTAGAGAGCATTACAGTAGTCGAACCTCAAGGTGATAAGGGCACGAGTGACTGTGAGTAAAGACTCCCTTTCCAGATAGGGCCACAACTGGTGCATCAGGCAAACCTGGGCAAACACACCTCTCACCACAGCCAAAAGATGATCGAGGGGGACGCCCAAGTTATGGACCCGCTCTGAGGGGTTAAAAAATGTCCCCACCCCCACCCAGAGTGATGGACAGACAGATGGAAGTGTCCTTGGGAGGCAGAACCCACAACCACTCTGTCTTGTCAGGGTTGAGTCTGAGCCTGTTAACACCCATCCAGACCCTAACAGCTTCCAGACACCGACACATTACTTCCACTGCTTCACTGAGTGGACATGGGGTAGAAATGTATAGCTGAGTATTATCAAAATACTGATGGTAGCTCATCCCGTGCCCTCAGATGATCTCACCCAGTGGTTTCATGTAGACATTAAACAGCAGGGGGGAAAGGACCGACTCCTAAGGAACCCCACAAGGGAGGGACCTAGGAGTCGACCTCTGACCCCCTATTAACACCGACTGCGACCGAGCGGAGGAGTAGGGATGAATCACCATAAAATGATGCTTTCCACTCCTAACCCCTTCAGCTGGTGCAGAAGGATACCATGGTTGATGGTATCAAAAGCCGCTGAGAGGTCAAGAAGCACCAGGATACAGTATAAACCCCTATCCCGGGCCCATCAGAGATCATCCTTCAGTGCGACCAAAGCAGTTTCCGTGCTGTAACCATGCCTGAATCCTGACTGTTGAGGCCCTTGATTACATGCACCCGTTCCATGAAATCCAACAGAGGGGCGCATGTAGTAGGTCCCATCTAATAAGGAATTTTGGGACCCAGGGTGGTAGCATTTGCCTTCTGGGTCAGATTGTCCCTGACCTTTTAGAAGATCCCAGATACATGATTTTGCCATCAGGTTTAGAGATCCCATGGAGATATTAAAATATATATTTTTTTTGCAAAGCTACTATACAGTGATCCCCCGATCATTGCGGGGGTTCCGTTCCAGGACCCTCCGCAACGAGCGGGTTTTCGCGAAGTAGCGCTGCGGAAGTAAAAACACCATCTGCGCATACGCAGATGGTGTTTTTACTCCCGCAGCGCTAGCGAGGAGCCAAAGATTGGGGTTCCTGTTTTAAAACGTCGCCGCCGGCATGGGCGGCTTGCCAGCACCCCCCCCCCGGACCCCCAACCCGGGTTTGGGGGGCTGCTAGGAAGCCGCCCATGCCGGCGGCGACGTTTTAAAACAGCCGCGCGGCTTTCCAATGAGTCCCGAAGACAAACGTCAAACTTCCGCGTTTGTCTTCGGGACTTATTGGAAAGCCGCACGGCTGTTTTAAAACGTCGCCGGCGGCATGGGCGGCTTGCCAGCACCCCCCCGAACCCGGGTGGCCGGGCGAGCAGCGAGCGAACGGCGGGGGGCCGGGCGAAGGGCGGGCGAAGGACGGGCGAGCGGGTGCTGGGGAGGGCTTCTCACCCTCCCGCCAGCAAGAGGGGGAGCGAACGGCATGGGCAGGCTGCAGACAAGCCGTTTGCTCGGGCCGCTTCCCAGCTGAGTACTCAGCTGGGAAGCGGCCCGAGTGAACGGCGTGGGCGGGAGAAGGGCGGGCGAGCCGCTGGCGCGCGGGCAGGCAGGCTGCAGACAAGCCGTTCGCTCGGGCCGCTTCCCAGCTGAGTACTCAGCTGGGAAGCGGCCCGAGCCAACGGCGTGGGCGGGAGAAGGGCGCGCGAGCAGGCAGGCTGCGGACAAGCCGTTCGCTCGGGCCGCTTCCCAGCTGAGTACTCAGCTGGGAAGCGGCCCGAGCGAACGGCGTGGGCGGGAGAAGGGCGCGCGAGCAGGCAGGCTGCGGACAAGCCGTTCGCTCGGGCCGCTTCCCAGCTGAGTACTCAGCTGGGAAGCGGCCCGAGCGAACGGCATGGGCGGGAGAAGGGCGGGCAAGCCGCGGGCGCGCGGGCAGGCAGGCTGCGGACAAGCCGTTCGCTCGGGCCGCTTCCCAGCTGAGTACTCAGCTGGGAAGCGGCCCGAGCGAACGGCATGGGCGGGAGAAGGGCGGGCAAGCCGCGGGCGCGCGGGCAGGCAGGCTGCGGACAAGCCGTTCGCTCGGGCCGCTTCTCAGCTGAGTACTCAGCTGGGAAGCGGCCCAAGCGAAGCGGCAGCAGCAAGGAGTTTGCGTGGGCGGTGGGGAAACTCCTCGCTGATGCCCGCCAAGAGGGGGAAGACCTAGGGAAGCCGCCCAGCAGCTGATCTGCCCGGCGCCATCTAGGCATGCGTGCCCATAGAAAAAAGGGCACGCATGCGCAGATGGTGTTTTGACTTCCGGGTTGAAAAATCGCAAATTAGCCTGTTCGCAATGGTCGGCGACGCAATAACCGGGGGATCACTGTATATGTTTTGATCATCATTGTTCTTGTTCAGTCTTAAACCAAGCATTGACTTGTCCTTCTTTACTGCTTCTGCCTCATCTGCTCTTCCTCCGCGCTCTGACATATTGTAAAGAAGAGATTAATAGGTTTCATTTGCCAATTAATTTTATTTTTAGCCACTGTAAAATTGCTCTTCTTGGACTTAATGTTATAATACATTATGCTTTAAAGTATCCCAAAGGCCATATATACTCCCCTTAGCCCCCATTTTGTCATCTTTAGAACATTCCAAGAGAGTATTGCTGAAATTCTGCAAGAAACTCTACAAACATGATACTATGAGTTTGTGACTTTTGTAGAGGCAAAGGGAATAAAAATATCTAAAATAGGGATGTTAATGTTCAGCTTCATGTGCTCATTTTTTCACTTTTAGCACATCTCCCAACAATTAATGGGGAGTGAAGAAACCTTGAAAGTAATCACATTCCTTCATGAGTCTTTAGGAATGTCTTCTTGGTTTCCAGGCTGAAAAGCCTTGCCCATATCTGATGTGTATGTGATCTGTCCATGTTCAATATCAGTCTTTCACAGGATGGTGGGAGGGAAAGGAATTCACAAATCTAAGTTGAATACTGCTTGGAAAAATGATACTACAGCTCACATTAGAGAAACATCTTTCAGCTGTGGCGAGGGGGGCATTTGCCCAGGTTCGCCTGGTGCACCAGTTGCGGCCCTATTTGGACCGGGGGTCGTTGCTCACAGTCACTCATGCCCTCATCACCTCGAGGCTCGATTACTGTAACGCTCTCTACATGGGGCTACCTTTGAAGAATGTTCAGAAACTTCAGATCGCGCAGAATGCAACTGTGAGAGCAATCATGGGCTTTTCCAAATATGCCCATGTTACTCCAACACTCCGCAGTCTGCACTGGTTGCCGATCAGTTTCCGGTCACAATTCAAAGTGTTGGTTATTACCTACCTTCATGGCACTGGATCAGGATACCCGCGAGACCGCCTTCTGCCGCACGAATCCCAGCGACCGGTCAGGTCCCACAGAGTTGGCCTTCTCCGGGTCCCGTCGACTAAACAGTGTCGTCTGGCGGGACCCAGGGGAAGAGCCTTCTCTGTGGCGGCTCCGACCCTCTGGAATCAGCTCCCTACAGAGATTAGAACTGCCCCTACCCTCCTTGCCTTTCGTAAACTCCTCAAAACCCACCTCTGTCGTCAAGCGTGGGGGAACTGAGACATCTCCCCCTGCCTATGTAGTTTTAGTGCATGATATGACTGTATGTAGGTTTTTTATATTGGGGTTCCTTGTTTTTAGATTTTTTTTAAATGTACAATTGCTATTTTAGATTTAAAATTATTAGATTTGTCAATACATATTGTTTTTTGTCACTGTTGTGAACCGCCCCGAGTCTACGTAGAGGGGCGGCATACAAATCTAATAAATAGTAATAATAATAATGGTGCCAAAATATTTCTTACTTTCAAGTAGTGAAATTGGTTCGAAAGAAATATGTGATTGGATATCAATTTTTATTTCAGCTGACATTATACCAGAAAAGTCTGGTTTTATTGTGGTTATATCCAGCTAACCCAGGTAGATAGTAAATCTTTTGGGTCAATTCTTTGTATTAATGTTTATTTCTTGCTGACAGAAATCTAAATCTGTGGTTTGTTTTGGTCCCCTCAGCAAATACTTTTTGTTTATATTGAACAATCACTACCAAACACAGACATTTTATTGTCTGGCAGAATTGATAAAGATGTTAACAGTTACATCAGTGGTAGCTCCCTTGATCCTCCACGAATGAAGTATTAAACAAAATCATGGGTTTTCTTTATTGAATTGGGACTTTAGATTTGGTCTATATATAATCTGCATGATACTGTTCTGGGTCACTCAATTGGCACTATACATTTATATAGTGGCAGTAATAATTATTTCTGATCAAATCTACAAGTCTTCCTCAGGTTTAGTTCTTTTGGCATTCATAACAGAATAGAGAAATTCTATCTACCCTCTTTCTGACTCTTGTTATACAGGGGCTCTCTTCCTGTGAGATTATTTAATCCAGATGGTATTACTCAATTTAAAGACGAATTTAGATGAAGTTCTAACTTAGTGAGAAATTTATTGCTGTATTAAATAACTAGCAGATGCTGAATCAAAGACACCTCATATTGCAATTCAACTGAAACACATCTAATTTTCAGCATAATCAATCATGTGCATTACGCTTAGGTGACCAAAAAGATCAATATAAAAAAGAGATGGCTTGATCATGACTATAGGTTTCAGTGACGAGCTTCAAGAAAGATTCAAAGTAGAGTTAGGAAGGATAAATGTAACTCTCTAATTCAGCAATTAGTTCAATTTTAATTCCAATATAAATAATTATTGAAATCCAGACATTTCTTATGTAGCTCAATAAAGTGGATTTTGGTTTCAGTATAATTCCCCCCTCCCCCCAAAAAATGAGAGGAAAATTCCAGAAATTGGTGGCTAATAGCCTGCCTATGTATTATGTCAGTGTTTCCCAACCTTGGCAACTTGAAGATATTTGGACTTCAACTCCCAGAATTCCCCAGCCAGCGTATGCTGGCTGGGGAATTCTGGGAGTTGAAGTCCAAATATCTTCAAGTTGCCAAGGTTGGGAAACACTGTATTATGTAGTACTTTGCCAACAACAGCTCACATAGAACTCAATATGTTACCAGAGTTCTCACCTATCTCAAACTAGAATGCAAGTAGTAAAGTCCCTGGAGAATATATGACATCCCCAGAGGTATATAAGCAGAATCTTCACTGGTGAATCCCTCTACTAACTAAATACAGTGGTACCTCGGTTAACTAACGCCTTGGTTAGCGTACTTTTCAGATAACAACCAAAAATTTCAACAAAAATTTGCTTCGGATACCGAACAAAAATTCGGATACCGAATAGAAATTTTTGGTTATTATTCAAAATGTTACACCCATTGTCCCTCACTCCTGACCCCCTCTCCGTACCTCTTTATCCCTTAGCCCCCCCTCCCCCATTGTCTTTCACTCTCCCCCCCCCCCCCCACCCTTGCCTCTCTGCCTTCGTTCCCTTGCCAGGGGAGCAGCAAAGTGTCGCTTCGGCTATGACGGCGGTGGCTCCAGCAGCTTCCTTTCAAGGAACAGCAGCGCCAGGAACATCATGTCCAAGCCCAGGCCTCCGCTGCAGCTGTCCCAAAAAAGAAGCCACCACCGCAGCCAGTGTGCTCAAAGAGAAGCCACTGCCAGGACCAGCAAACTCAGCACCTGCCTCGTCATAGGCAAAGTGACACTTTGCTGTTGGCAAGGGGACGAAGGCAGAGAGAAAAGAAGAAAGGAGAGGGAGGGGACAATGGGGGGTTAAGGGGTAAAGAGGTAAGGAGAGGGGAGCAGGAGTGAGGGACAATGGGTGGGGTGGGGGAGAGAAAAAAATCCTCAATTTTCAATTTTCCCCATAAGAAATAAAGGCTGGAAACCAATTAAATCCATTTTCATTATTTCCTATGGGGAAAATTGTTTTGGATAACGACCATTTCAGTTAACAACCAACCTTCCGGAATGGATTGTGGTTCTTAACCGAGGTACCACTGTACTCTTTAAGAAATAGATAAAACAGATTAGATCCAGTAATTTAAAATTAAAAGGATTATATGTCCCAATTCTTAAAAAGATGGTGGACAATAATACTTCCTAGCCTTATTGGACATACTCCAAACTTTAGTCTAATGTCTTCTGAATAAATTGGAGGATTAGGAGGAAGCAATAAGCTGATATACCTCTGGAGCAGGTAGGATTTCATAAAAGCCAGAGAACATAAATCACTGTCACTTTCAAGGTCTTAATTTGACAGTACATCAATGGATTCACAAAACAACTTTATGTAACATTGGTTGATTTCACCTTTGTCTTTGATTTAATAGATAAACCTTGATCATTCATCATTCATTCAATTTCTACAGCTTCCCATCTCAAATAAATGCCTCTAGGTGGCAAACAACATAGCAAGTTGAGTTTCTGTACTGTATAAAGAAACTGACAATAATAAAGGATTGGTTAGCATATTGGAAGATACTAGACAATCCAGGTTCCATTGGGTCATCTTTTCAGAGATATTTCCTCACCTGAACTGAGAAATAAAATGACCACATCAGGCAGGGGGGGAAAAACAACAACTCTAACTTTCTGCCAGCAAGAAGTCGCAGCTTCAGGGCTAGGAGGCATGTGGAAGTGAGAGGTACATGAATGTATGAGAGGTAGCACATATATTGGGGGGAGGGTGGCATTGGTTGGAAAAGGTATAAGTACTATGAGGAACTACATGGGTCAGAGAAGGTGCATATGGATAAGTTTGTGAGAATGTGCATGAATGCCACAACAGCTGGGGAAGACGCAAAGGGAGGATGTGAGGCAGGATGATGTGGGGCAGGAAGGGTGCAAGTGGATTCTTCCTTATTTTCCTTCCTTTCGCTTCCCAACATGTATACTGCTGGGTGGGAGAAGCAGAGAATGAGGGGTTGCATGAGTGGTCGCAAAATTATCAGAGAATTGTGAAACTGAAGATTCTCCATAGTGGGTAGAACTATCATCCAGGAAGTATTGATCTCACCCAGCTGAGGACTGAATCTGCTCATTTGAATTGCCTGGAAGACCCAGTTACAACTCAGTCCCTGAACTGGATGGACTCCACTGTGGATCTCCACTTTCTCTAAACTTTTAATCATGAGTTTCTGTAAACTGGTTCCTCAGCTGTCATTGGAGGGCCGAGTGGATTGCAGCTCATGCTGCCACAGCGGTTGCCCATGCTGATAGGGGCATCAAACTCTTGGGCCTAGTCTCCACTCTGCCTCAGAACCGGAGGTTTTATTCTTTGCCTGATCCAGCACCTGTCAAGGGGCTTTGGCTCTGTCTCCATTTGGGCAATGCAGCATTGGCCTGGGGACCTTCTGCGCTCCCCCCTCCCTTGTGTGACACCATGTCTGATCAGGAGGGCTCTAGCACTGTGAAGCAGCTATATTCAGCACCTCTGGACATTTAATAGCCCAGCGCAGTCGCAGGACATCTAAAGCACAACCAGGGCCTTCTTAGGGGCAATTCCCCATTGCTGCTGTCATAACTCAGATGGGCTCGGCTGTCATTGGAGCTTTTGCACTCGTGCAACAGGGGCTATCGAGGACTGCACGCTGTGCCAACCATCAGCTGGGAGCCCGCAATCAGCAAAGGCTTGCAAGTAGCAGATAAAAGTCATTTTTCCCTGCTCACAAAATTGGTCGGGTGAATTAGGAGCAGTGTTTTGGCACATCGCCTCCATTATCGCTCCCAACTTACCGGTGGCCATTTTAGCGGTATCATGTTTACTGGGTTGCCACACTGCCATCTTGTCACCACTTCTGAGTGACCATTTTCTTCAGCGCATTTTTCTGGGTGGGCATTTTATTGTAAGATAGACCATTATGCAAGCCTCTGCCTGTTGAACAGCCATTTTGGCGACCGAGGAAGCACAGCTTTGCTAGCTTCTTTTACCCTGCTTCATCTACAGGCCCTTGATTGCTTCTTGGCCATATCGCAGGCCTCTTCCTCCCGGTCCACAAATGGCACCACAAATCAGTGCCTCAGCCAAAGGAAGAACCACAGCCATCCACTTCCAACATGACTGATTCATCTGGACATGAGTACTCAAGCAGATTTTCCAGGTCCAAGGCCGTGGAATGGGATGAGCACAGGCAGAACAAAGCCCTTCAAAAATATGCACTCAATTTCCGATTCAGGCAGAACCCAACCCACTCCCAAATCCTCAGCAGCTCCAGGGACCTACAGGGCAGTACGGGGACTAACTTTCTCTGGACACTGCTCAAATTCTTCTTATCTGACAACCAGTTGTGGGGTTCAGTTGGGGAGGTTCCAGGACCGTCCATCCATCCTCCATCTCTTGAATCGGCCATCCCGGCTATTCCTACTACTCAGGAAGCTAGATCAGAGGCTCCTATGATTCAAATGGATCTTGCCAACTTCCATGCCTTGGTTTTTGTTGTTGTTGAACTGGGTGTGGCGGTGACTTTCCGCCAGGTGATAGCCTTCCTCCCCCCCAAAGGTAGCACCCCTCCGGCCCGCAACCCATTCAGGTTGCCAACCATTCTATGGTTGGCAAATGGATCCGGGCCATGATCACGACTCCGTACGACTCCTCAGCCACGGCATGTCCTACGCGGATCACAATGCACTCTTATTTGTAGTGCAGCAACCTCAGCAGCCTGGGTGACTTAGCCATCTCTCAAAGAGGTGTGCCGCACTGCTACCTGGGTGAATCCATTGCAGTTTATCTGCCATTATAAAATCAATACCTTCACATTAGCGGATGCATCATTTGGACGAATGGTGCTCCAGTGAGTTCTTGCAGACAATACTCAGTGAGGGGCTCAGTTCATTCCCTCCCGAGGACAGACTGCTTGGGCATGTCCCATCTTGGATGATAGTTCTACCCACTATGGAGAAGGGGCATGGTTCTACCTGATACGCTCTTCTTATAGGGTGGAACTATCATCCAGTCCCACCATGTTCCATTGGGTATGGACAGAGTGTGGTTTCCGTGGACTCCTGTATTCCTGATTTCTGGATGCTGCCACATCGAGTCTGTATTCTTCGGCTTCATCATAACTGGGTCTTCCAGGCAAGGCAGAACACCCAAATTCAAATTAACAGACTCAGTCGTCAGCTGATTGAATGAGATCAACTCATTCTGGATAATAGTTTCACCCTATGAAAAGAGGCATATCAGGTAAGACTTTTCAATAGCAGGCTGGCAGCACAGAAACATCACAATTTTTCCAAAGGAGTGATTGATCGATTGATTGATTGATGGATGGATGGATGGATGGATGGATGGATCAGTCAGTCAAATTTTTACACTGCCCATCTTACCTAGGTGTCTCTGGTCTGTTGGGTACAGGCATTCTGTAATTTTACTGGTTTGAAGTATAATTTCATGTTTGATGCACCAAATAAAGGTTATAGACACAAGAGTTTTATTAGTACATAAATTTTAAAAGTATGGCTAAATTTGATCATTCTCCATTCTCTTTCATAATAACAGTTGCCTGTTTAGTTTGTTCCAGTAGTCAATGATGGAGTTCAGTTGAAGCACTTTTGAATTTGAATTTCTCACTTATTTCCCATGTTCATAAATCTCACAGTGATTTCATGTATGTTTGATGGCTTGAAATATCATGACACCAACTGCTGGTGTTCCCAAAGTATACAGACACAGATTCTCAAAAGTTATGTGAAATTGTACATGTCTCTTGAATGCTGGAAACAACCATATCTGATTGTTAAGGCAAATAGCACCCAATTTACTTGGTTAACTGCCTGCAACATAATGCCTAATAGTTTTTTTTCTTTTGCAGGAGTCCAACGTATTGATTGCTGCTAACAGTCAAGGTACAATTAAGGTAAGTTTTAAAATGTTGATGGGGGATAGTAACAAGGTTACAGAAAATTAGAAGAGATGTTTTCAAAAATTCCATTTTTGTACAGCTGTTTATAAATTAAAATTACTTATTTGCATCTACTGAGGAGACGGGAATAATGTCAGCTGCAAATTGGTGCTGTCCATTTAGGAAATAATGTGGAATGTACTAGCAGGCATTGGTTTTCAAGACATGTATAGAAAACAAAAAGCTGAAACTAAAATATTGTATGCTACATAGTTAAAAGAATGAAGTGATGCTTACGTGAACCTTTCACTTTCAATATTTCAGTATAAGTATAACCTAAAATATGATCTGTTCTCCACACAAGTTTCAAAAGTAGTTCAAAAGAATTCAATTAAAACAAATGAGTCAAAAAATTCTACTTGTTCATTTATTTATTAAGAGAAATGTCTACATAGCTACATATTTGTGTTATGGCAAAAGTATGTGAACGTTTGCTTTCGGTAAATGGTGAATTCTTGGGCAGCAATAACTGCAACTAAGCATTCCTGAAAACTGTTGATTGATCCTACATATTGACTTGGAGGAATGTTAGCCCATTCCTCCTTACAAAACACCTATAACTCAGAGACGTTGTTGTACTTCCTTGCATGAACTGCCCATTTCAAGTCCTTCCATTACATTTCTATAGGATTATAGTGAGGACTATAAATTGACAGCTCCAAAACATCAACCTATCTCTGCCTTAACTATTCTTTGATTATATGACTCGTATTTTGGAGATTATTGTCTTGCTGTGTGACCCATATTCTCTTGAGCTCTTGTTCATGGACAAGTAAAATACTGGTACAATTCAAAATTCAGAGTTCCATCAATGATAGAAAACTGTCTTGGTCCAGAGACAGCAAAACAGACCCAAACAGTGATACAGACACCAATATATTTCACAACATATTTGTTGCATATAAATATATAGCTTTGGATCATTTGCCAATGAATAAATACAAATTTTTTCACACATTTGTTTAATTGGCTTGGTTTGTTTATTCTGAGAATACATCACCTCCTAGATCATATTTAAGCAGAAATATTGAACATTCAAAAAGATTCACAAATTTTTAAGCATCCCTATCATTGTCCGGTTTCATTTGAGATGTTCTTTGTTGTCTCTCCAAATAGCATTCATAAATAGCTCAAATTTTCTGGCCTTCGTGAAAAGGATTGGCAATGTTTAGACATCTCCCTTGGGTCATTAAATGAAAGAAAATTAAATTTGTTATCTTCTCTCTTTGAACCTTTCTGATGTACACCTCAATAGCAGCACTTTGAACATTGAAGTTACTTTATTTTACTAATTTATTCATAATTTTTATAACATCAACTATCAAAATATGATGACGATTTTCAATAAAAACAAAGTCACGGTTGTTATTTCCAAATTCAGTGTTAAAAATTAAACTAAAGCAATTAGCAATTAAATGCCTATTCAAAACTTTTAAATCTCTCTAAGGGGATCTGTTCCATCAATTCTACATTGCCCAGAGTCTTAGTGAATTGGTGGAATTCGTAAATAATGGAAACATTGTCGGAGTTTTGCTTGTCAGAAAGTCACATGACCCCAGGACACTGCAACCGTTGTAAACATGGGCCGGTTGCCAGGTGTCGTAATTTTGGTCCTGTGACCATGGGGATGCTGCAGTGGGACTGTGGAAAATAGTTATATGTTACTTTTCCCAGTGCTGTTGTAATTTCAAATTGTCACTAAACAAATTGTTGTAAGTCAAGGACAGTACTGTTTTCAAGCTCTCCACAGCAGTGGCCTGTTGGGGAAAACAAGAAAGGAGATTGGAAAATGGTACTGAATGAGAGAGAGATGCCCAATCTCTCTTTTATATGATATACTACTAGACATCACCCTCAGGACCAATCACACAGGAAAGGAGTTGTCTCTAGATGAGAAAGAAGCTCATCGAGAAAGATGTGAAGATTTCTCACAAATACAGGAAAAGCTGTAACATTTTAGGCCTTAAAGAACCAGAACTGTTCTTTCCTATGGATCTCCTGTTGGATTTACTGGCAATAGAGATGGTGATGGTATCTAACAGTTCTACCATATACTTTCTTTTTCCTGACGTTTTTAAGTTTTTCAGGTTTGAATGGAGAGTCCAAAACAGCAAAGGATAACATCTCCTTAGTTATTGTACTTTCTTGCAGTCAGTATTAATTTTCCACAATTTCTCCTTAATGGACAATCCTGTGGCATCATTGATCTCGAAGGCCATTCTGAATAATGACAGGAAAGATAGCTGAGGCCTTGCAGAAGCTATCACAACTTACAATCCTAGAGCTGAAGGAGCTCAGCAGGAAGAAAGTGACCACAGCTATTGCCTTCATGGCAGATGCAAACTGAAACAGTTTCCAGCTCTCACCATGATTGTTAGCAAAGATTATGAATATATTGGTCTATTATAGAAAATGATGTCTTGGGTTTTGATAAGGATCTGTTTTCTCCAGCCCACAAAACTTACATTGCACTCCCTTATGCCTATGTTTCCTGTGGCAGAAGAGTTGCTTGCTTGCTTGGGTTTTTTTTCACTCTTTCTGACTTGTTATTCTTTTAGAGTTTTTCAATTACATTAATTGGATCCAAATGTATTGTTATGTTTTTTGATATGTTGTGAGCCGCTCCGAGTCCTCAGAGAGGGGTGGCATACAAATCCAATTAATAAATAAAATAAATAAATTCTAAATTTGAGAAAAGGGGTTACCTCCTCCAGAGGAAGAATGATCTGAACATTTCTAAAGCTTGCTTTCAGAGACTGTTAGGGATATACCCATTATAAAATGCCACTCTCTCCTGTAGAAATACAGATTGACAGTAAATTCTTTTGCTACACATATTACAGTTAGGTAACTGCATGTCTTTGGCACTACCCAAGCCTTGGATGATATACAGGAATATTTATATGTTGTCCTTATCAGATTCATTGGTAATAGACTTTTGATCCTGTAAATGTTTCCTCCATCCCAATATTACATTTCAGGTCAATAATTCTGAGTCAGTTATTTTTATTTTCTATCTACCTTTGCTCTGAAAAGAATAAATCTTGACTTGGAAAACAAACTCGGGCCTATTTTACATTAGCTGGGATAAATTATGGACCTAGTTTGAAAGTGAATGAATCTTCTGATCATCTGCCATTTCTCCTTACTTGTTGCAAATCAGCTTCAAATAAAGCTGATTTCAAAATGAAGCTGCTTTGGCGTCCCCATCTCATGCTTTTGACAGATTTCCTATTCAGGGGTGATATATTCTGAGTTGCTTTCCATATCAATGCTGGAATGATGGTTATTAACTTAACACCTTTGAATTAAAATTATCCTATTAAGCCTGAAGTAACAAGAAGAAGAATCAGCTGTGAAATGATTTCTCTGCCATTTTGATACAAGAGTCCTTTGACACTGATTCATAACAGAGCTCCCTCTTCTATTGAACTAGAGCCTATGCTGGTGAAAAAGGCATCTTTTGCTTTTAAAATAAAACTAAAATCAGCCACTTTGCTTCCCCCCCCAGTTCTCACATAAAGCTAAATGTACTATTATAAGTAATTTTATTATTAAATACAGTGCTGCTCTGCCACATTGTGATACTTGGTAACTGAACAAGAGGGAAGAGCAATTAAGCAACAGTTACAATGCACAAGGGAGATCATGTTCTGCTCCCCAACTTCACATATGTTCCTTTGATAAAATATAGATACCGTATTTTGTCAGAATATAAGATGCACCTTAATTTTGAAGAAGCAAAACAAGAAAAAAACAATTCTGCCTCTGCCTATCAGCATCAGGATCAGCAACCTCGCTTCCACTCGGATTTTGATAACTAGCAGCACAGATCTCCACGTTTTATAAGAATTTGTGCACAAGCTCCTATTATTTGAAAATAAATTGGCATATAATCAAGAACAAAGACCATAATAGCACATCTACTTTATCTATTAGTAGAGCAAAGATTTCTTAAGTGGTAATGGTACAACTTTTCAATAGCTGTTCTGTACAAAGCAAGTTAGGAGACAGAGAGAAAAAAATCATTGAAATGACAGTTGTGGAGGAAGGGGTTTTTTCTAAACTGCACTTGGGGATTTTGAGTTGGATGCCTATTTTATTTGGCAGTCAGCTGGCACTAAAAAAAATAAAACAAAATGAAAAATAAATGTTCGCTTTTTAACAGGAAATGCAATCTTATTCCTTAAATTTCTTGACTCATTTGGTTGAGTTGGGTGGCTCTACGAGGCAAATAAAATAGGAAGGGAAGGAATGAAGGGAGGGAAGAAATAGGGAAGTGGGGAAGGAAGGAAATGGGGAAAGACAAAAGGGAAGGAAGAAAGAAAGAAAGAAAGAAAGAAAGCTTTCAATAGCAAAAAGCATGAGGGAATGGAGAGTTCTAAAAGAAAAACCCAATGGCTCATAAATTTTATTTATTTACATTCTACTGCAATTCTGCAACATCTGAGATGTGGAAAATTAAAATCTCTAAGATTTAAAACAGCAGTAAACTAAATCATAAAATTAAAAGACCATACAATCTAACAATAAAAATAGCAGAACCTGAAAGCAAAAAAGAGAGAGAGAGAGAAAGTAAAGAAGATGACCCAGTGAATAAACATCACTGTTAACATTCTCTATCTGATTTTAACTACATGTTAAATGCTGGCATGGTGAGATGAAGTGACAACTGACATTTTGGGTTTGAGATTCCCGTGTAGCTTTTAAAGATGCCAGCATTCCCAAAAGAACCAGGATCTTGTGCCCTGCAACTTCTCTTTCCACACAGTTGGATGTTTTCACACAGTTATGCTCTGTTTTGGAATCGGGGAGGAAAATATTTTCATGCGGCAGTGCCGCAATCCCCTCCCCGATTCCAAAACAGAGCATCCAACTGTGTGAAAAGAGAAGTTGCAAAGCACGAGATCTCAGTTCTTTTGGCAATGCTGGCATCTTTAAAAGCTACCTGGGTATCTCAAACCCCAAACTGTCAGTTGTGCGGAGACCAAAAAAGAACATCGCATTTTGGGCAGTAGGCAGGTCTGTTTGCATGCCCCATTTTGTGAATCAAAGAGGAAAGAGGTTTTGGGCAGCAGCACCTGCCGGAACTGCCCGCCACTTGAAATGTGTGATGCTCTTTTTTGGTCTCCGCATGCTCCGCAGGCCGAGTGGTGAGCTACCTTGCCTTATGCCTCCTGCGCAGCGCCCACTTCGCCAACCGAATCCCCACCTTCCCCAGGCCCTGAGTGGAAGTGAGGTTCTCTGCTGCCTGGAACAGCCCCAAAATATGAAGTGGGGAGGCTGAAAATCTCTGAAGGGTGGGGGCTGGCGAGTGGGTGGGGCTACTTTCCAAGTATAAGACACACCCAGTTTTTGACCCTCTTTTGGGGAGTAAAAAGGTGTGACTTATACTCTGAAAGATATGGTATCATCCTGCATTATATATTCAGGCGTGTGAAGAAAACCCCCAGCTGCCTGTAGCACATCTAATTTTGGTTATCTTGGTTGAGAGAGAGGGTATTTTGTATTTCTGGGGCTAATTTTTCCCATTTTTTTTCCCACCAGGCACTGGAACTGGTATGAAAGATTTTCTCTCTCAAGTAGTGGAATACTTGATTCAGCTTTCATCTGAGATTCTCCATGGGGCACAAAAAGATAATTTGCTCCTTGTTCTCAGAGTGGTCCCATTTTGGGGTGGGAGGTGTTGTTTTTTTTCCTTTTATGGATACCCTTAGGCAAGTTGGGACTCTGAGAAGTACCAGTGGATTCAGAATTCAGAACAAAACATCAACATTAACTGCACAGACTCACTGCTGCTGATTCTATTGCTTATCTGATGGGGTGGGAGGAATGAATGAATTCCTTTAAATAATAGCAGATGTCGATGCAGAAAAGGAATGGTGAATATTCCTTGAACTAGACATAGAAACAGGATGTCCCTTTGTTGATAGGCATGGTAACAGATTTACCTTGTTGAATGATTTCTGTGAGAACTATGCTTTGAACCATGTTCTGGGTTATTCCTACTGGTCTTTTTTTCTGTTTAGTACCAAAAGTCTGGTAAACTGTCTAATTCCTGACTGGAACATTGTGAGCATGCATCTGACTTGAGACCCTCAAGTGAAATTTCATTTAGTATTTTTTATTTTATTTTTCAAATGATATGTTCAGGCCATGTTTTACTATTCAACTATTGAAGCTCCCTGGACAACTAACTAGTGCAGATTTCAGTCTGAGAGGGGGCATGTAAGCAATTTTATTTCCAAGCCCATCTGCTCCTTCACCAGCTCTCATGCCTGCCAGCTATATAAGGATCTCATCTGTGATGTAGACATGTGTTGAATGAGAGCAGATGTGACACGACATAGTTATCCCTATACAAGCCACTAAATTGTCAGTAACTAATGACTTTCTGTCTCTTCTGATTTGAGTGGCTATTGAAATTGCTTCACGAAAAGGCAACAGTGCCTATCCACACATTACTGTCCCCAATTTGTTCATTCCAATCATCTCACTATTTGTGTCATTTGTAAAAGCCAAGCATTTTGAATGTTGTAATATATTTTGGGACAGGCTTTGGTAGCCTTATTTTTTTGAATAAACATGCATAATCTTAATTGTACCAAGTGAATGGGAAATAAACTGATTCCAAATATTTCACATTGTTAATTTGTCAACCCAAAGTAAGACTTGTTTGGGGGAAAGGAAGTGGGCTTCTTAGTTGTGATGTCAGTACTATTTCCTTCACTGTTAAGAAATATGAACTGAAGACAGAGCCAACAACTGGTGGAAGGAAGATCCATCAAGTACAATGGCTCTTTGTTATTCTTCTCTGGATTAAAAAAAGAGAAGAACTTGAGTTCACCCACAAATGCCCCTATACTTTTGGGAGAATGAGGCAATAGTCATCTTGCTCAAACCACAGCCAGCACCTTTTAAGAACTAAGTTTGAATGCTTTTTATTCTAACTTTATTTATTTATCTTCGATTTTTTTATGCCGCCCTTCTCGTTAGACTCAGGGTGGCTTACAACATGTTAGCGAAAGCACTTTTTAACAGAGCCAGCAATATTGCCCCCACAATCTGGATCCTCATTTTACCCACCTCAGAAGGATGGAAGGATGAGTCAACCTTGAGCCGGTGATGAGATATGAACTGCTGACCTGCAGATCTACAGTCAGTTTTAGTGGTCTGCAGTACTGCACTCTACCTGCTGCGCCACCTCAGCTCTATTGCTTGTTGACTGCTTTTCAACTATTACGGAGCCTTAGATTAACTAGTCTGAAAACACTGGGTGTTTTCCCGAGTGAAAGAAGTTTTAAATACAAGTTTATGGACTTACTTTTTAAAAAAAATATAAACGGCAAAGGATGGAAATTTACAAATGGATTAAGGATCCAGATAGATTTGAAATAAGATTTTGGGATTGGAATCCTTCATGTGGAAAATATTGTATTTATTGCAGTATCCCAAGATCACGTGATCATCTTCTGACAAATAAAGTCAATGGGGAAGCTTAAAAGTGCTAAAAATATTGGGGAAGCCAAATATGTTACAAACTTAACAACTTCAGTGATTCACTTAACAACTGTGAATAGGAAGGTAATAAAATGAGGCAACATTTACTTAACTATCACTTTTCTTTGCAATAATTTTTTGGACTCAATTGTGGTCATAACTTGAGGACTATTTGTATTATTTGATCAAACTCAACCCTGATAAGACGGAGTGGCTGTGGGTTTTGCCTCCCAAGGACAATTCCATCTGTCCGTCCATCACCCTGGGGGCGAGGGGAATTACTGACCCCCTCAGAGAGGATCCGCAACTTGGGCGTCCTCCTCGATCCACAGCTTACATTAGAGAACCATCTTTCAGCTGTGGCGAAGGGGGTGTTTGCCCAGGTTCGCCTGGTGCACCAGTTGCGGCCCTACCTGGACGGGGAGTCACTGCTCACAGTCACTCATGCCCTCATCACCTCAAGGCTCGACTACTGTAATGCTCTCTACATGGGGCTACCTTTGAAGAGTGTTCAGAAACTGCAGAATGTAGCTGCGAGAGCAATCATGGGCTTCCCCAGGTATGCCCATGTTACACCAACACTCCGCAGTCTGCATTGGTTGCCGATCAGTTTCCAGCCACAATTCAAGGTGTTGGTTATGACCTATAAAGCCCTTCATGGCATCGGACCAGAATATCTTCGAGACCGCCTTCTGCTGCACGAATCCCAGCGACCAGTTAGGTCCCACAGAGTTGACCTTCTCCGGGTTCCGTCGACGAAACAATGTCGTCTGGTGGGACCCAGGGGAAGAGCTTCTCTGGCGGCCCTGACCCTCTGGAATCAACTCCCCCCTGAGATTAGGATTGCCCCCACCCTCGCCTTTCGCAAGCTCCTTAAAACCCACCTCTGCCGTCAGGCATGGAGAAATTGATTCCCCTGGGTCATTTCTGTTTTATGTATGGTTTGTTTGAGATGTATGATTGTTTTTTATATTAAGGATTTTAAATTGTTTTTAACTATTGGATTTATACTATTTTGCTGTTGTGAGCCGCTCCGAGACTCCGGAGAGGGGCGGCATACAAATTAATTAATTAATTAATTAATAATAATAATAATAATAATAATAATAATAATAATAATAAAATGGACACTCAATTCACAAAAGCAACTCTGAGCAGCTTACAATTGGACAGAGGCAGAAAAACAAGAACTCAAAGCAAAGTAGAACAAACACCCAGAACAAAAACAACAAGAGTAACAAAATAATAGCGTAATCAAGGCCAGATACTACATTATCCATTAAAAAAAAACCATGATTGATGGGTTTATCTTATGTTGTTTACCAATGTCTTCAAAAGGCCAGCAGGGTTGAGGCCAATCAAATCTTGGGGGAATGATACTCCGTGGGTGAAGCATACTTTCTAGGTTCCAGTGGATGACATTCTTTTATAGAAAAAACCCAAAGCATGCTACCCTGCTGGATTTCATGGGCTGATCAAAATAAATGTTAAGTGGATTCGCAAATAACACAGCCCTGTGCCATGAAGAGCTTCATAGGTGTTCATTTTCTCTGGGGCCTTTGTAATGTGGGCAAACCTATTTTGGGGGGTGCATTGATTACGTATGTTTGTTGTGCATCGTTAATTTATGTTATATGTTGGGTTTTTTACTGTGTTTAATTGCCATGCATTTGAGATTGGTGAACGAGTGAAAGCATGAATGAATAAAATTAAATATGACCACATAATGTCCTGGAAATCTTTATAGATGCCCTTAAACTGTGATTTGCTTTCTCCTTGAAGGGTGTAGCAAACAATTTTTTGAACAAAACAGACAATAGGAATAAGGGATGAGAAAGTTGCATACTGCTCTGAGGAAGATCCTCAAATTAAATGGAAAGTGCTAAGGAACATTCAGATTGCCTAGCTTTAATTAGAAATTTAGAACTCCGTGAACAAAGTGATAAAAGAAATTAGAAATAGCTTGTTCTATATTTACAGCCACTTAATTCATTTTATTTTAGGTAAAGTCTTTTATGTATACTGTACTGAATTTAAGGTTCTTTCAGTAGCTTCTTTTGTCCCGTCATTGCCTGAATAACATCTGTATACTTTCTCCCTGTATTACTTCTATGAAGATTGATTCTAAATTTGCTCTGTTTTTCAATATGGAAACTACTATTCAAATATGCAAAGATATTGAATACAGCTATATTTTACTGCAAAAGTAAAATCAAAGTCAATATAGTGGATGTTGATGAACAAATTACCAAATAAATACTTTTTCAAGCATTGTTCCCATAATATTCATAGCCCTTGGAGTTAATTGATTGCCAGTGTTTTCAGCTCTTTTTAGAGGTGGATCATGAAAATTGATTTGATTCTTCTCAATCCTTAACTATAAGGTGTCTTTCTTGCAAGCAGCCTTCCTGACCTCTGTTTCCCTCCAGTGTGCTCTCCTCGCCCGGGAATCGGGTGGGAGAGGCAGCTATTCCTCATTGGTGATTTGGAGATGGTCATCTCTGCTGGCCCTTTGCAGCTGCTCCACTTCTTCAGGTGGCTCTCCCCCCACCCCCCCACCAGATAGCCCTAGCACTGCCTCATTTTCAGCCCCTGGACTCTTCATTCGTTCAGAGGGACTATGTCCTCCCCATCAGATGGTCCTGGTAACAACAACTATTACGATTCTGAACCAGCATACCACGAAGCCATGACATCATATTTCCAAGGTTAGACACATTATCTCTTGGCTTGCTTATTTTTAATATAACAAACAGCCAGGACAATAGTGCATTATTCCACTGTTGCCCATCTCTTCTGAACATTTTCTCTCAATGGAGACTGCTGCCCATCTTCTGAGTGGCTACTAGAATTTCCCATGCATTTTACAGCACAGTTATGGGGGTCCATCTCATTCCCTTCACTGTCTTCTCCCTTTTCTCTGCTACACTCGAAAAGCCTACAAATTCTTCACTGCTGCATGCTCAACCAACCCAGATTCTGCATTGAGCCCAGAGGTGACCTTGGAAAACTGCACACTTACAATGTGTACTCAAGCATGTTTTAAGGCTAGGAAACAAAATATTGGGAAGAAACACCACCTAAACTCCTGGGGTATAAGAAGAAAGGAAGAGGAAAATGCAATCAGGTGTTTGAGATTCTGTTGTTATAGCTTAAATCAACATAGTATAGTGCCAGTAAAACGGAGTTAATGGCCTGGCCTGGTGTGGCCTGACCTGACCCACCTCGAAGGGCTGATAAATTCCATGACCCTGAGGGAGGGGCACTCACTGGAGCCCATTTTTCACCCTCTCCTGTGGCTCCCCCCCAAAAAAGACCATTGTTTCAAATCCCATCTTTTTTGCCAATTAAATATTGGAAACCTGGCGCCGTTCAGCAGCAAATTGATGCTACTAAGATTTGAAGGCAAAAAATGATTTTACTGCATATTAAGGAAATTAACAGAGAAAGGTATTCCAAAATCCACAGCCTTTTAATATGCCAGTGACCCCAAAAATGGCAGCAGAGAAATTCCTTGAATGGCAGCAGAGGAACTCCTTGCAAATAACACATGGAGTTCAATTTGTTACTATGCTCTTCATATTGTTTTATTTAAATGGAAATTGTCTAAGAGATTTAATGTCCTACTCTGCAGTATACAAGAGAAAGATCCTAAATGGGGAGGAGGTACAACATCTCTACATAAAACAGTTTTGATAGCTTAACAGAAGACTCTGTCTCTGACCTCTATTCTGAAGGAAAACACCAGAGAAAAGACTTCAACAGATTTTGCCTACAGTTTATGACACTTGCCTCTTAAATTCACATATAGAATGTTTACCTCCTATTGGCTATTTGAATGTCTCAACAGCTTCATTTGTTAAAATCCAAAAGAGTTTCTTAGTGCTAGCAGTGCCTGAAATATCTAGAGAAGATACTTCGACTTGATCTCCAAGAGATTCTTGGCAATACATCTCTCTATACAAAAAAGAGAGATTGAGATATTAAGTGGCATTTAGAAAACAAGCAGTTGTGGAGTTTTAAGGAAGCCACTTTAAAATTATCAAACTAGTGTTTACACTGTTCCAGGAAAGTATACAAGACAACCATTTCCAGATAAGGCATACATACAGAACAAACATACATACATAAATAATAAGGCAAATCAGCAAGCCTTGATAGAAACACACATCAGAGTTAAACAAGTTCAGAAAGTCAACTTGTGACAGATTTGTTAAACTGAAAATTCGTTTAGGATTCAGTGAGTGTACTATACTCAATTTTCTAGATATATTTCCTTCATTCTGGACAACCAATTAGAGTGTTTACTGGGTGGGAAACATAAATCTTGCACAGTTTATGTGAAACAGCTATTATATCCAGAGTTATCATGCACTAAGCAGCCTCAAACTTTCAGCAAGCAGCAAGCAACGTACATTTCTAATCTTTGCCCCATAACCAATGATGATTAGGAGGATCACAAGATAATGAACATAAATACCTAGCAGCATCTGGTCACATTCCTGAACTTGATCAACCAGGCCATCTAAGCTTGCGAAAAGCTTTTCAGAAAGGAAGCCTCACTCAAGAATCAACTGCCCATTCTTGTACAATTAGATTTCACAGGATGGACTGGTTATGGAGGTGGTGAGAGTCAGAAAAGGTACTAAACGTGATTGGCTCCCTGCAGAGGAAATCTATTCTGAAACTTGGACATTTTCTTGTCCTGGTTCAAAAAGGCAAACATGGTCAGAAGGAGATAAGATGCAGGACATTTGGGATTTCTCCAAACCTGAGCAATGGTTAGAGCAATCAGTAAACAATGCAGCTTTAAATCCGTTGGGTTTTTTGAGTTGAAAATATGTTCTTACTCAATCACTTCATTACTTTTGAAGATACAGAGCTGAATAGGAGTAACATGACATTATTTATGAAGATGGAATATTGATTGTTTGGGCTGTTAACTTCCATCTTCATTGATTTCACATTTCCTTAGCAAAACTATACTAGTTTAGACCAGCATTGTAGCATACCTCCAAAATAATGAGATCTCTATCTTAACCTGAGCTGACAATCTGAAATGCCCTTTTGGAAAGTGGTCTTCGAAGTGACCTTTATGCTTGAAAGTCTAGGTTTTGGTTTTGTTTATTTTTGTGTTGCATTATTGGAAATCATGCTTCCTTCCCTTTGTTTCCTCAAAAAAAATCTTTGTACTATTATACTGTATGTCTTACTTTTCAATACATCTGGATCATTTTCAGTTGCCTTTCTTTCAGACATATTTACTTTGCACTTGAAATGTGTTCCTGCTGCCTTGACTCATCATTTAGCCAGATTGCAAAATATTTCCAGAAAAGAAACATGCACTCTTTTTTCCTTCTTCTTTTTCCATTCAATCCAATTCTGGGATTTTTCTGTGCATTCATAAACAGGCTTGCTACATGAATGGGATTAACCTTCCTTTTCCTTTCTACTCTGCCAGCTATAGAGTAATTAATTTAGATATTCTTGTATTCAACCAGCACTTGTTTCTAGAAACGTACATCCATAAATACACATACAATAACGTTGCACAGGCAGATACTAAATTTGTACAGCCAAGCAAGGTTTATTGGCATTTCTGGTTCATTGGCTTTCTCATATCTGAAGCCAAAATGGCTATGAATGCTCGTGAATGTCCAGATGTCTTTGAACTGCAAGGTGATTGTAAAACACTTGGTTGAACATTAGAAAAAGCAGGAGAGGGTATGAAACTACCTCTACAGCAAAAATATCACAAATACCACATAGTGGTTTCATTTGATCTCGGTGAAAGCAGCTGATGATGACACATTGTAACAAGCAGGAGAAAGGAAACAGCTCACTGTTTGCTAAATGCAATATGCCTTAAGTGCTCCTTTCACTCTCTGCGGTGTACTTAACAAAAAGAATAAAATGTATATAGTGCTGCAAAGGAATTCCCATCCAGGGCAAGGACTTCAGATATTTCAATAAGAGGGAAAGAAGTAGATTTTGTGAAAAGTATATCCTTCTTCATTTGCACGTGAGACTTGGCCAAACCTTGCAAAGGAATTTGTTAGGCCTGATCCTCAGTTTTGGAGTCAACACCCCCATACATTTGATTAGCTTACTGTGGTAAGATTGTAGGACCCAGCACTATTAAATATTAAGTAGAGGTGTCTGTAGACATCACAGCCACACAGGATTTTCACTACAACAGCGTTTCATTGTAATAGAACATCACACATCAACAACTGCAACTGTAACTCATCAATGTAACTTAGAATACAAAATAACACTCTAACAGCCTGCTTTTTTATACCCAGCTTTTCAAACAGAACAACTAATCACACTCTTGCTTCTTTCAGTCGTGATTGACAATCTAGTAGCTAACCGGCACATTACACTCCTTGCTGCTAAGATGGGCACATGTGTACTCTTTTAAGTAAGAAGGCATTGGCCAGATTCTCCCAGATTTCCTGGTCTCGACTTGGGATTCCCCTGGCTCTGGAGCTTCCCTGGATTCGTCATTATTAGGTCCATTGTCACTTCCTTCCTGTTCATTCGGCCAGTGCCTTCTGTTGGATCCATCTGCTTCCCACAACCTGTTTCTAGATTTGCTCCCGTTCCCCCAGGTCCTCACAATTTTCACTTGTGGACTCTTACAGGACTTTCAATTTCTCGCCTGACTTCTTTTGGCCCCATCCACCAGCTCCTTCGCTGATCTATATGGCGGTGCCATATTCTACCATCATTTAATTCAGGCAAATAAAGCAGCCAGAGACTCAAACAAATGGTCTCTGCCAGGTATTTTCAGTCAGAAAGGCAGTTGTTTTGCAATTTATCATTATAGAGCTGCCCAAGCTTCAGTAATAAGCCAGACAACCTGCAGCCCAGGAGAAAAGATCAAAATTACTGTGTCGGTGGAAGGGAAAGAGTGCTCGATGGAAGTTGACACCGGTTCTGCAGCACCCCTTGTGTCATGGAGCACAAATGTCAAAACAGGCGTTACAGCATAGTGCTTTAATGTTACGTGACTACAAGGGAGGTTGTATACCAATACTAGGAAAGGGACTGTTTATGATCCAATATAAGAATTTCAAGGAACAGCTGCCTTTGGTAATTGTAGAAAAAACCCTAACAAGCCTTTTGGGGCTCTATTGGTTCGACACCCTGGGGTTGACTCTGGGGGGAATTAATTCAGTTACAGGGGAGGAAGATATTGCAATTTTAGCTGTAGAATTCTCAATTGTTTTTTATGGTAAGCTGGAAACATATAGAGGAACTCCTGTCTCTTTTCATTTGAATCCAGCAGTAGAGCCTATTAGAATGAAGCCTCGGCATATACCATTTGTTTTAAAGGCAAAGATAGATGCTGAAATTGCTAAACTCTTAGTGCAGGAAGTCTTGGAACCAGTGGACCAGTCCAGGTGTGAGACACCAATTATGACACCAATAAAACCAGATGGCAATATTTGTCTGTGTGCAGATTACAAATGTACTGTCAATCACTCATTTGTTACGTACGCTTACCCAGTTCCTATAGTTCACCATTTACTGCATTCTAGGGGGAGAGGAACTACCTTTGCAAAATTAGATTTATCACAAGCTTATCAGCCAAGCACTGTACCATACTTCGACGATGTGTTAATTTCTGCATCATCTAGACCAGTGATTTTCAACCTTTTTTGAGCCGTGGCACATTTTTTACATTTACGAAACCCTGGGGCACATTGAGCGGGGCGGGGAGGGCTAAAAAAAGTTTGGACAAAAAATTTTTCTCTCTTCCTCTCTTTCGCTCTATTTCTCTCTCCCTCTTTCTCTCCCTACCTTCCTCTTTCTTTCTTTCTATCTCTCCATCCCTCTTTCTTTCTCTTCCTTCCTTCCTCTCTTTTTTGCTCTTTCTCTCTCCCTCCCTACCTCCCTCTATGTCTTTCTCTCTCTCTCCTTCCCTCCCTCTCTTTCTCTCTCTCTCTTGCTTTCTTTCTCTTGTTCTCTTTCTCTCTCTCTTGCTTTCTTTCTCTTGTTCTCTTTCTCTCTCTCTTGCTTTCTCTCTCTCTTGTTCTCTTTCTCTCTCTCTTGCTTTCTTTCTCTCTCTCTTGTTCTCTATCTCTCTCTCTCTCTCGCTCTTTCTCTCTCTTGCTTTCTTTTTCTCTCTCTCTCTCTTGCTTTCTTTCTCTCTCTGAGCTTCGCGGCACACCTGACCATGTCTCACGGCACACTAGTGTGCCGCGGCACACTGGTTGAAAAACACTGATCTAGACAACAACTATTATCTCAAGTAAGAACTGTACTGAACCAAGAAACTGAACCAAGTTTCAAGAGGTAGGGTTGAGAGTAGAAAAGGGTGGAATTCCTTGGATTTGTAGTCGACTCTAAGGGAATTCTCCAAACTCTATCTAAAACTAAAGCAAGTTTAGATGCCCCACCTCCTGGTCTTCAAGCTTTTTGGGGGCTTCTAAATTTTTATGCAATGTTTCTACCCCATAACCATTTCACTGTCTTTTAGACAATCACTACCCATGGTGTTGAGTAAGGCCAGAAACTACCACTTTTGAAGCTGTTAAATAGTTCCTTGTTTCAAACACTGTCCTGGCTCAATACTGCGAGCATCTTCCCTTGATATTAGCTTGTGATACTGTGCTTTTTGGAGTCAGCGTAGTATTGAGCCATAAACTCCCAAGTGGGGCTGAAGTTCCAATTGCTTTCTTTTCTTGAACTTTGGCTAAAGCTGAAAGATAGTATAGTCAAATAGATAAGGAGGCATTGGCACTAGTGGCGGGAGTCCACAGATTTCACCACTATCTGTATGGGCAAAAAGTTGAATTCGTCATCGATTATAAGCCATTTTAGGGCTTTGGGCTGATGACCGTCAGACACCACAAGTCCTTGTACCATGCATGACTCATTGGACTGGTTTATTTTAACAAAATATGACTATATACTGAGTCATCGGCCAGGCCAACACATGGCACACACCAATGTGTTGAGCAGATATCCACTATCTATGATATTAGAGGATCCGGCTCCTGCATAATCCATCCTCCTGGTTGAAGATCTATGACTTTCACTAGACGTTGCTTGAGAAATGTCTAAGGACACATCATTATTGCAGGTTGTAATGTGACTACATGACTGGCCTTTGGAATAGCCGTCCACAGAATTTTTACCATTTAAGTCATGTCACTTCGAATTATCTGTATCACAGGATGTATATTGTGGGGGGGGGGGGAAGGTGATTATTCCCCCTCCATTGAGAAGGAAGTTATTGAACACTTAGCATTATGGGCACCCGGGAATAGTGCACATGAAAGCATTCACCCGTAGCTATGTGTGATGGCCTGGAATTGATGCTAAAATAGAGGAATTGGTGGCCCAATATTCACCATTCCAGGCTGTCAGAGCCATAAATCAAGTCTCCTCCAAGAATGTGGGCAGTCCCAGTTACTCCTTGATCCCGTATTCATGTAGATTTTGCAGGGCCATTCTTAGGCAAAAGTTCTTAAATGTTCGTAAAGATGTGGATGCATTGTTGAAGTGGTTGGAGGTGCATGTGATGCCAATCAGCACTGCAGATGCCCTATTTTGTAGCCTATCTTCAATTTTTGCAACCCATGGTTACCCTAATGTATTAATATCTGATAATGAACCACAATTTGCATCAGTGACATTCGAGGGATATTTAACCAGCCTTGGCATCCATCATGCATCTGGCCAGCAACGGAATGGCTGAACGGAGAGTGAAAACGATGAGGGAGAGTTTAGCTAAGCTGGGCCAAGGGGATTGGCAATTAAAAATAGCAGAATTACTTTTGGCCCAACACATTATAAGCACTATGCTTCTTTCATCACTATTATAAAATATGATTATCCATGTTCCTACACATTGTTTGTAAATAGCACTGTTCAAATAGCCTGTTTGAAATCACTCCTGAATTTTTCCTTCTCCCTTTCCTAAATGATAGGACTTAGATTGACTGCCAGATGAACTTTGAAATGTCACGCGTGAAGTTCACTACCTGATTTTTGTATGGTAATATCTTCCACAAAAATGTTCCAGTGCCACTGATTTCCCTGAACACAAGAGTTAACACAAATTCTTCCTGCTCATTGGAGCTTGGTGATATCCACAAAGTAGTTTTCATTAGGTTAAAAAAATATTGATAGCAGCATTCTGATCATTTGGGGGAGGATTTCAAGCTGTGTATTTAGCACTTGCCTGATCTCCATTTCTGGTATAAATGGAAGCAATGGTGGAAATCATTTTGCCTCTTTAAAAACAAGTTACCAGTGTAAGATCAATAATACACATTTTCTTAAATTGCATATTTAATCTAACCTAGTTTCTTTTATGACATGTCTGGTGGGGCTATTCACTCATCTTAGAAAATTATCCTTCCCCGCAGCTCAGAGAGACACAAAATATTCCAAGTGCCAGCTGTCGTGGACCATTCTTCTAATTCCTGTGCAATTTCTATTTGTGTATAGTGCTTACTCCTTTTTCCTGAAACAAGGAACTCGTTTAAACTGCATGACTGAACTTAGATTAAAACAGGAGAAATAAAATACATTTCCACCTTTTTGTTGTACTCTGAATCTGTCACCTGCTTTGTCAAAGCTGGATTTTAGCAAGGTGTAATTCTTACTACCCTGTTTCCCCCAAAATAAGACATCCCGTGATAATAAGCCCAATTGGGTTTTTGAGTGCATAGCAATAAGGCTAAGCACTTAATTCAGGATTTAAAAAATATAAGATAGGGTCTTATTTTCAGGGAAATATGATAAATGTTCATGTATTAAACGTCTGATAAAGATGGCAATATATCGCAAAGTAACATCCTATCAACTGTGACATTCGAATAATCTACTTTTGCTATGTAGTGCTAGGAAAGACAGAAGTGAAAATGTACTTTATGAAGTAAGTTCTAATCCTTTTATCACCTCATGAACTATGGATGAGAATGTGGAAATGCCAAGTTTAGGCCAGATGTAGCTTTTGCCCTATTTCTCATATTAAGGATAAAGTGGATGGCTATTTCCCCTTCTGACAGCAATTTCAAAGACTTCATGAATACCACAACCTGTTACACACAAAATAATATTCCTTGGCCTACCTAGATGATCTGGATAAATTTAGTGGCTAAAATAAACCTTGTTTCTGCAGCCCTGATAAGAAGCATGTTAGTCAATAGGCTTTTGCAGAACCCCATGAATAGCTGTGGAGAATGATCTTAGCCCTTGCCAAAGAAGGGACAGCTGATTCCCCCATCATGTACTACTACTTTAATAAGAAGTAACCTCATAACTGCAACATAGAAAAGAAGCACAGAAAAAGAAATATCTTGGGATTGTGTTGTCATTTTCTGGGGATTTGGGTGGAAAAAGGCTGTTTCCAGAGTTTGTTATTTATGTGGAGGACATCTCATTCTTGGGCTTTTATAAATGTCCCTCAGTGGGAGGGGGAGCTGCCACTTGAAAGCAATATTTTGCTATTCCAAAAGTACAAAGATAAGAAAATATGAAAATGCCCCAGAGGATGGAATGGTTTACAATCCATCCTAATATTTTAAAAGTTTTGCATTTAAAATCCTTTGAAGTTGCAATGCCCTATTTTACATGCATCAGTGTCTGGGAATTAAAGGATACATCAACATACTAAGTTTTGTGGAGTCCAAACAGTCAAATAAGTTGAATTAGTTACAACTGAAACAACTCTACTTCTTGGAATTGTTCCCTTTAACTATTGAAATATTAAAGTATTAAATAGTAAAAAATGCTAGTTCTTTGTAAATATTTGAATATTTGGTAAATAATTTGATAGCAGATTATACTGTATCTGGGTGTCAGATGTGGGTTCCTCCTGGTTCAGACCGGTTCACCCAAACTGGTAGCGATCTGCTGGTGACATCATGATGACTTGATCAAAGTGTATAAAATCATGCATGGGGTAGAAAAGGTGGATAGAGAAATATTCTTTTCTCTATCACACAATACTGGGACAAGGGGGCACTCCCTAAAGCTCATAGGTAAGAAAGTGAGAACAAATCAAGGGAAATATTTCTTCACCCAGAGGGTCGTTGGTTTATGGAATTCACTTCCAGAAGAGGTCGTGACAGCTGTCAGCCTTAATAGCTTCAAGGCAGGATTAGACAGATTCATGGATGCCAAGTATATAGGTGGTTATTGAAATTGATGTCCATGTGCCACCTTTATGCTTGTTGAGGCAGGCAGGATTCCCTTGAGTACCATTCATTGGGGGTCAAGGGAAATGGAGGATCTTGCCTTCTCTTTCTGCTCAAGATCCCCGTGGACAATTGGTGGGCCACTGTGTGACATAGAATGTTAGACTCGATAGGCTTTGGCCCAATTCAGCATGGCTCTTCTTATGTTCTTATCATGGAACTGGTTCAGTCAATGCCAGTCTGTGGGCACCGTCATCTTTTAAAAAAAAAATTAAATTTATTTTTTTGATTTTTTTTCTTCTGAGCATATGCAGAAGCCGAGTTTCCAGCACTGTGCATGCAGTCACCATCTTGTTTTTGGCTTTTTAAAAGTTTTTGGCAAACTGGCAGCAAGTTAAGTTAGAACCCACCCCTACTGAGCTAGCTGGTAAACCATTTTGTCTATGGGACTCAGAAACATAGTTTATCCAAGTGGTTCTGCTGTAGGTTAACACATATAATTGCAGTAATGCAAGAAAGCTGTTCTTAGGTTGCTAGCTTCTAGATCACAGGTGTCAAACTTGTGGTGTCACGTTGCCAATGCCATTATGTGATATATCACAACAGTTTTCCCTTGAGTGGTTGTGGCTTGTGCATGACGCCTCCAGCCTTTGGGCCGCCAGCTTAAGTTTAAACCCTGTACCTAAGATGCAGAATGTCTACCCTTCTAGATGAGGCTGAACTACTACATTCAGCAGATTGAGCTGATCTGAACATTGAGGGATGCTGGGAGGCAGTGAAGGGCTCCCAAAACATTTACTATCACACTATGGACATGGTTTAGGCAGGAGGATCTGCATTTTCTTTCAGCATCTTTTAGTGAAAATTAGGTGCTCTGGGGTGGAGCTCCATTTTTGCTACCCCACTGCGTTCCCCCCCACCCCGGGCTGTAGCCCATCCCTGCTGGGAGGTAACAGTCACATTCACAAAGTCTCTTACCTTTAATCTAGTGACAAGAGCTGTGATATCATACTGAGCTCTAAAGAAGTCACAACCAATATCAAGTGCAGAATGTGTCAAATGTAACACATTTTTAAAAAGGATCTCAGAGAAACATGTGAATGCATGTAGAGAGATTTTAAATGTGTGTCTAGATTTATAGTCTGAAACAAATGTCACACATCACAAGGAAAAGGTATTGTTGGGAACACTTTCTGTTTCAGTAGGCGCCTATGATGTCAACAGCTGCAAAGTTTTGTTTGAGCCAGGAAAGTGAACACAGTTGAACTTGGAACCACCAACCATAGCTCACCTTGATGAATTGGCTGCCCCTATAGCATGTGATCAAATTATATAAAAGCCACCTTTTTAAAAAATCTTCCAGAAGATTTTTTCCCCTTTATTGCTACCTCTGCTGTTGCTATGATGCATGTTTCAGAGTGGACACTGGGGGTAGTAAGGGTGACAAATGAGATATCAGAAACTGATTAAATAGGCTGTGCAGGTGACAAAGCAGAGAGAAGCTAATGAAAAAATTACATATAATCAACAAGGGAGATGAGAGAAAAGGCAGCAAATGGAAGTTCCAGAATATGAATTTGTCTGCCAGGACTGTGTTTAAATAAGTGGTTTATCTTGATTATGGCATCTAATGTGAATTGTCAAAATCCCCATAAAACAATTCAGGTGTTCAAGGAAGAAAATAACAATCAGACAGCTGCAGAAAATTGTAGCCAGTTGGGGATAATTGCTAGGACTGTTTAATATAGAAAATGGGATGGAGGATATTTTCACGTCTCGGGACTGAGTTCTTCTGCCAAGTTCAGAGATATTTCTTATGGAACTTGGTCCCAGCAGAAACTTCTGGTTATTCTAGTTTAAGACAGAGTATTCAGACTTCAGAATGGAATACAGTACAGGAATATAGGCTGGGAGTCTGGGACTTTGTAGTATTTAAAGATTGATCTTCTAAACCAGTGATGGTGAAACTTTTTTGGTTAGTGTGCCAAAAGGGCGTGTGTGCTGCACACTCCTTCCCTCCCAATGCCCACATCCATTCCCTCCGGTGATGGGCTACCAAACTTTTAACTACCACACTGTGGCCGTGGCTTATGCATTTTGTTTCAACAGTGCAAATTGGGTGCTCTGGGGTGGAGCTCCAAATTTTGCTACTGGAACTGCGTTCCTGACCGTTCCCGCAAAAGCCCATCACTGATTCCCTCCCTCCATGCATGCACACACTCCTGCATTGACCCCTGCACATGCCCACAACCCCCCTTGCGCATGCTCACAGGCTTCATGATGCTTGGGACAAAAAGGACAAACTGGAGGTTTGGAAAAACAGACTTCCAGTTTGCCCGTTGTGCTGTTTTTCATGTTCTGGGGTTTCAGGAAGCTTTCCTGAAGCCTCCGGAGTGCAAAAAACAGCACAATGGGCAAACCAGAAGTCTGTTTTTCCAAACTTCTGGTTTGCCCGGTGGGCCATTTTTTGCACATCGGGGCATCAGGAAAGCTTCCCTGAAGGCTCCGGAGGGCAAAACAGCCTTCTCCAGGCCGAAAATTAACTGACCATCATGAGCATGTGCTGGAGCTGATATAGGGCAACACCTCACATGCCCTTCAATATGGCTCCATTTGCGACACATGTACCATAGGTTCACCATTACTGTTCTAAACCAATACACTGAAGAGTATATAATAGCTCAAGAATTCTAGTTACAGAAAATGTTTGGATGTTCAAAAACATTTTAGATATTTGTTTTCTTATGTTCCACCCTTGATAATATCATCACATATAACGACTCGGGTGGTCTTCGTGTGTTCCCAATGGTTATATGTGTCAAGATTCCCAAACCTGCTGTGTCTTTTCCAGATAAATTCAGCTTTGTCCTTCCCATAGAGCAAAATTACAGAGAGATTCCACTGCCACTAACAAAGAGTAGAGTATGTATAATCCATAATTTATGACTATAACAGAGACCAAAATTTATGTTGCTAAATGAAGCAGTTGGCAAGTGAGTTTTATCCCATTTTATGACCATTCTTGCCACAGTTGTTAAGCAAATCACGGCAATTTCTAACTTACTAACATGGTTGTTAAATGAATCTGGTTCCTCATTGACTTTGCTCATCAGAAGGTTATCACATAACATTGGGACACTGCAACCGTCATAAATCAGTTGCCAAACATCTGAATTTGGATCATGTAATCATGGGGATGCTGCAATGGTTGTGTCAAAAATGGTCATAAGTCACTTTTTTTCAGTGTTGTAACTTTGAACAGTTACTAAATGAACTCTTGTAAATCAAAGATTATCTGTATGCTCAGAAAATGGTAGCATCCGTTCTTGGAGGGTGGGAAAGAGACATGGGGACATAGACATAATTTCTTCTCAACAGTAAAATAATTATTTTTGGTATTCAAGTAAATGTTCTTTTTCCAATCATACAGTGGCCTTAGTTTAATAAGCTACTAGATTTACATGGCTCTCTACACAGAATTTTCAGTTCTTAATTGTCTCTTTCCCTTATATATATAAATAATACTATGAGTTGTGTGATGCTAATTCCTTCTTTCAGGCTACTGTTAGCCTAGAAGAGAAAGGAAGGAAGGAAGGAAGGAAGGAAGGAAGGAAGGAAGGAAGGAAGGAAGGAAGGAAGGGAGAATAAACCTTTCTTCAGCCTCTTGGGAAAGCCAGCACCCAGGTCCTTTTTTCTTTGGGGCACCTGGACTAATTTCTCCAAATGCAGCTTTCAACAGCCAGATTGCTCTGCAGATTTCCTTTCTGGTGCTATCAGCAGCTCTCCACTTTCTCCAGGGGGCTCTCTTTTCAACTCTGTGCCCACTTTCTTCAACAGTGTCAGTTCTTACTATTTGATTTATATATAATAAGCATACCATCAGTCTCCTCATTATTATTATTATTATTATTATTATTATTATTATTATTATTATTATTTGACTAACAGATCTGACCTTCATATAGTTTCCCCTAAAGGTAGCCTTAATCAATCCAAGCTGATTCTACAGTAGACAAACAAATTTAGATCTCACCAAGTTCCTAAGAGGTCAGTAAGGGGCGTACATAAGTGCACCAGATTGCCTACTGTCCCCTGTCCTATTGTATCTCCTATATTTTCTCTTCTATACCTGGATAGGTCAACCGTGGATAATCCAAGGGTAAAGTGTTGGGGGTTTGGGGATGACACTAGTCTACGGAGAGGGGCAGCATACAAACAAACAAACAAACAAACAAACAAACAAACTATGGAGTCTGGTAATGAGTTCCACGCTTCGACAACTCGGTTACTGAAGTCAAATTTTTTACAGTCAAGTTTGGAGCGGTTAATATTAAGTTTAAATCTGTTGTGTGCTCTTGTGTTGTGGTTGAAGCTGAAGTAGTCGCCAACAGGCAGGATGTTGCAGCATATGATCTTGTGGGCAATACTTAGATCTTGTTTAAGGCATCTTAGTTCTAGGCTTTCTAGGCGCAGGATTGAAAGTCTAGTCTCGTAGGGTATTCTGTTTCGAGTGGAGGAGTGAAGGGCTCTTCTGGTGAAGTATCTTTGGACATTTTCAAGGGTGTTAATGTCTGAGATGCGATATGGGTTCCAAACGGATGAGTTGTATTCGAGCATGGGTCTGGCGAAAGTTTTGTAAGCTCTGGTAAGTAGTGTGAGATTGCCAGAGCAGAAGCTACGTAGGATTAGGTTTACAGCTCTTGAAGCCTTCTTGAAGTGGGCTTTAGCACTTAAATCTTTTGTTATTAGTATACCGAGGTCTTTAACTGAGTGGGGGTTATCTGTGATAATTTGATTATTCAGTTCGTATTTGGAGTTCAGATTCCCCCCCCCCCAATGTGTAGGACAGAGCATTTGCTAGTTGAGATTTGTTGCCATGTGTTAGACCACTCAGAAACAGAGTTCAGGTCTTTTTGGAGGGTAGTTGTGTTGAAGAGTTTTACATCATCAGTGAAGAGGACACAGTTGCTTGTGATGTAATCGCAAAGGTCATTGATGTGGAGATTGAAGAGCGTTGGTCCCAGTACACTACCTTGGGGAACATCACTTTTAACTGGGACTGGGGAGGATATGGTGCTTCCTATTTTGACCACTTGTTGTCTGTTTGACAGGAATGCTGTAATCCAGCTGTGGATTATATCTTTTTCTGCTATTCTCTCATAGTTATATTTCACTCCTTTATTTTCTCCTCTATTCCCCCTTTAATACATTCTACCTGATTATATCCTCTACAACCCTCATTGTGTATTATTGTGTATTGGACAAAACAAATAAAAAATAAAATAAAATAAAATAAAATAAAATAAAATAAAATAAAATAAAATAAAATAAAATAAAATAAAATAAAATAAAATAAAATAAAATAAAATAAAATAAAATAAAATAAAATAAAATAAAATAAAATAAAATAAAATAAAATAAAATAAAATAAAATAAAATAAAATAAAATAAAATAAAATAAAATAAAATAATAAATAGACTTGTATGAAACATTTTACACAAAGTGGGGCAGCAGATAAAACAACCAATCTTTAGACCAAAACTCCAAGCCCATTAGGCCAGCTTATACAAGCACACACCACATTGGAGGGTTCCAATCCATAATTTTCAGACATTGGTTTCTAAAATTGTTTTTTCTTTATTTATTTTGGGTAGGACTGAAATGATGCATACACATCCTCTCAGTATCCCAAATGATTAAGTGTGGTCAAAGATTAGTGTCACAGCTGTCAGCTTTACTTGCTTATTTATTATGAGGCATGATGCTTTGAAAGTATTGATTGAATTCAGTGGTCTTTATTGTTACTAATTATTATGGGTTTTTAGTCTTTATTAATGGGGTTATATTGAAGAGTTTTTACCATTATTAATTGTTCGAATTTGACTTTTTATTGTATAGTTTTTTAATTGTTGTGAGCCGCCCTGAGTATTACAGGATTGGGTGGCATACAAGTCAAGTTAATAAATAATAAATTATATAATTCTATTTTTACCCTATGGAAATATCAAAGTAATATAATTAATATTTAATAAAATGTATATGCTGCCAAAAATGGGGAAAAGTTAATATCATTAAAAAATAAAGCAAACAATAGACATTCAACACAAAATTTTTAAATGGGAAAATATGTCCTGGAAACAATTGTATTTATAGGCAAAACAGCAAAAGAATGGGAATTCTTGGCTAAGAGAGATGGGGTAAGGCTATCATTGTAACAATGTCATGCCCTGGCACTTTTATATCCACAATTCAATGGATAACCTTGTTGTGGTCATTAACCAGAACAAGAGGATAAAATTTGCAATTTAGCTAATACAGTGATCCCCCGATCATTGCGAGGGTTGCGTTCCAGGACCCCTAGCAATGATCGGGTTTTCGTGAAGTAGCGCTGCGGAAGTAAAAACACCATCTGCGCATGCGCAGATGGTGTTTTTACTTCCGCAGCGCTAGCGAGGAGCCGAAGATTGGGGTTCCTGGGAAGGGGACTCAGCTGGGAAGCGGCACTGGGGTTTCCCCACCGCCCACGCAAACTCCTCGCTGCCGCTCTCCCGCCCTTCGCCCGCCCACGCCGCTCGCTCGCGCCGCTTCCCAGCTGAGTCCTGAAGCCAATTCGCTTCAGGACTCAGCTGGGAAGCGGCGCGAGCGAACGGCGTGGGCGGGCGAAGGGCGGGCGAGCGGCGGGCGCGCGGGCAGGCAGGCGGCGGACAAGCCGTTCGCTCGCGCCGCTCGCTCGCGCCGCTTCCCAGCTGAGTCCTGAAGCCAATTCGCTTCAGGACTCAGCTGGGAAGCGGCGCGAGCGAACGGCGTGGGCGGGTGAAGGGCGGGCGAGCAGCGGGCGTGCGGGCAGGCAGGCGGCGGACAAGACAAGCGGCGGGCGCGGCAGCAGCGAGGAGTTTGCATGGGCGATGGGGAAACTCCTCGCTGATGCCCGCCGCTCGCCCTCCCGCCAGCAAAAGGGGGAAGACCCAGGGAAGCCGCCCAGCAGCTGATCTGCCCGGCGCCATCTACGCATGCGTGCCCATAGAAAAAAGGGCGCGCATGCGCAGATGGTGTTTTTACTTCCGGATTCAAAAATCGCCATATAGCCGTTTCGCAATGATCGGGATCGCAATACCCGGGGGATCACTGTATACATTTTGAAATGTTGACCTTGTTGAAAATATGAGCAAGATTTTTAAGCACACAGTATTTTGATTTAATATTGTCTTTTAGCCGAACCTTTTTTTCTATATGTACTTTTTCTATCTATCATGATACTGTCAATTTAATTTGAATTAAATATTTGAATATTAATTCCCTTATGTTATTTAATGACTACAATAAAGTTACCTATCCAAAGATAGATCTATGCCTATTGTGAGTATGATACTTCATCAGGAAAGAATTTCTTCTAGTTACGATAAGCAAGATGAATTTGTGGAATATGTATTCTTACTGACAGCAGCATGTGTTATTCTGAAAATCTAAGCACTAGAAATAAAAGCCTCTCTTTGCAGATTCAAAGTAAGATGAATAGCCAAGCTCCTACATTTTTATGCATTCAGAGTACTGTCTGAGAGACTGCTGTGAACAAAGCAAACATCTATTCACAGACTCACATCATCATAATAATTGTGCAAATACATGCTATGGTGAGCCTAGGAAAGCCGGTTTCCTTGATGTGCCAGAATTGGGAGGAATTAAGTGTTCAGGACAGTATCAAGCTGATCTTGATGGGTGGTGGAGATGGGGTGGTGGAAGGGAACCTGTTTATGTATGAAAGCTAGCAAAAATATTGCTAACAAAGAGATTGTCATTATGTTACAGATAACAGAGGACATCAGAAGGATGGATCTCCATGAAATCTTTGCAATGGTTGTGAGGTATAATAGAAGCCATTACATGTGAAATGATTTGCAGGTTTATAAATGTACTGAGATTGTTGACCAGAAAGGTCGGCATTTTGATGGTTCGAATCCCTAGTGCTGTGTAATGGAGTGAGCTCCTGTTACTTGTTCCAGCTTCAACCTAGCAGTCCGAAAGCAGGTATTTATTTTATTTATTAATAGAGTTGAAAGGGACCGTTAGGTCATCGAGTCCAACCCCCTGCCTGAGCAGGAAACCCTACAGCACCCCAGCCAAATGGAAGTCCAATCTCCTCTTGAAGGTGTCCAGAGTTGGTGAGTTCACCACCTCCCCTGGCAGGCAGTTCCATTGGTTGATTGCTCTGACCGTCAGGAAGTTCTTCCTTATTTCCAGGTTGAATCTCTCCTTGGTCAGCTTCCAACCATTGTTCCTCGTCCGGCCCTCTGGTGCCCTGGGGAATAAAGAGACCCCCTCCTCACCGTGGCAACCCCTCAAGTATCTGTAAACTGCTATCATGTCCCCTCTAGACCTTCTTTTTTCTAGGCTGTCCATGCCCAGTTCTCTCAATCTCTCTTCGTAAGTCTTGGTTTCGAGTCCCCTAATAATTTTGGTTGCTCTTTTTTGCACCTTCTCCAGAGTTTCGATGTCTTTTTTGTAGTGAGGTGACCAAAATTGGATGCAGTACTCCAGGTGAGGTCTGACCAGGGCATAGTAGAGTGGTATTAGTACTTCCCTGGTCTTGGAGCGTATTCCTCTGTTGATGCAGCTTAGGATTGAGTAAAAAGGCAAGTAGAAAAACAGGGACCACTTTGGTGGGAAGGTAACAGATTTCCATGAGCATTGAGCATTAGTCATGCTGGCCATATGACCACAGACATGTCTTTGGACAGCGCTGGCTCTTCGACTTTGAAATGGAGATGAGCACTGCCCCTTAGAGTCAGGAAAGATTAGCACATATGTGCGAGAGGAACCTTTACCTATACCTTTAAACTGAAGGGCTACCAAAATTTTTACTACCACACTGTGGGCATAGCTTATGTAGCCATTAGGGAGAGTGATCTCCTATCAGCAGGAAACCCACCAAGAACTGTTACAATTTTACTGGTCCCATTGAAAACGGTTAGAATAACAGTGTGCCATCATGCCAGCCTTGTTACTGCAGCAGAATAAAGATTGGCTTAAGGTGAGGCATAAGAGCCGGGGTGCTGCAGCGGTTAGAGTGCAGCACTGCAGGCTACTTCAGCTAACTGCTAGCTGAACATCAGCAGTTCAAATCTCACCACTGACACAAGGTTGACTCAACCTTCCATCCTTCTGAGGTGGATAAAATGAGATTGTTGGGGGCAATATGCTGATTCTGTAAACTGCTTAGAGAGGGCTATAAAAGCACTATGAAGTGGTACATAAGTCTAAATGCTATTGCTATTACTATTATGCTGGATATACGTTTGTGTATTTCTGAAAGAAAGCACATTAAACTGACTATTAGAAGTGCCCATAGTATGCCTAAGCGGTTGAGCTGCCAATCAGAACATCTGTTTCAAATTGCAGCCTGCTAAAGGGCTTTAGCAATTCTCCATTGTTAAACCTTGTTTCTTCTTTGTTGACAGGTGGCAGAACAAGACTGAAATGGGGGTCCCTGGCAGGTTGTTTTGCCTACTTATCTTTGATATCAATGAATGTTCTATGAGCTTTCGTAAATGCCTCTGGGACAGTGCTGTTTAGTCTTGCAATTATTTCTCCCTCCTTTAATTATAGTCACATTTTTAATACATCCTTTCATTTAAAACAAAGAGCAAACAGGTAAACACATTAACACACTAGAAGGTTTTGCCCTCACCCTTCCCTCTGACTTGCCAGCTTTGTATCTACAGGGGAAAGTGAGAGTAATGGAAATGCATTAAGTGTGCGTTGCTTCAAGGGACAAGTTCAAGTTGTACAGAATCTGCATAGCCAGCTAATAGTAATAATAGTGATTAAGCAATATCGTTTTTTTACAAAATGGTTTTGCTCAAAGGCCTACAATCTAAGAATATAAAAAAGAGAGTGCAAAGGGGAAAAGATTAAAAGTGGAAATGAGACACAGTAAAAAGCTGTACTGAGTAACTAAATAGACTGGATCTCAACAGGCATGGGGTACCAAACAGAAGAGGCTTCAATAAATAAGACAGGCTGAGGCAAAAAAGTTTGAAAACAGAACCCAAAACATCATTAAGCCTTCCATTCTTCCAAGGTCGGTAAAATGAGGACCCAGATTGTTGGAGGCAATATGCTTACTCTCTGTAAACTGGTTAGAGAGGCCTGTAAAGCACTGTGAAGTGGTATATAAATCTAAATGCTATTGCTATTGCAGTTCCTGCTAGGTGGTACTGTATAGTGACTTGGGTTTATTTTGCTAGTTAAATAACAAAAAGGGGGGGGGGAAGAAACCATTCAGAATAATGCAATGATAAGCTACTTGCATGCACCCTTTTAAGTCACTAAGAGTCAAGTTCGATTTGAAAGTTTCTTTACTTTTATTTGCATGTCAGAAGTTACTTGTCATCAATGGTGGTTGCTCTTAAGAGGCTGTGAAAGACAAGGAGGACTGAAGAAACAAAATATACAATAACCTTTATTGGCTCAGTAAGCACAGTTGGCGTATCAAAGCCAACACGTCTTTGACCAAAGCCATGAACCATATAGAATTCAAGGTGGAATTCAATATAGTTCAGCTACACTACCAAGAATAGCACATCTTTTTCTGAACTGGTGGGTACTTCTGAGTTATGAAAGTTATGGCTGCCATAGGAAGAACTTTGTCAGGCCAGCCTTTGACTTCACATATTAACTTATTCACAAATTGTTGTTATGGTTGTGGTAAAGCACACATGCAGTAATTCCTGCTTTTAGACAAAAGCTTTCCTTGATACGTGGAGATGGCTGTCCCCAAGATACCTCAAGCAGGATCTCTTTAGCACTGTTAGTCACTTTAAAACAGGGACCTCCAACCTTGACAACTTTAAGACAGAATTCTTGGAATTGAAGTCCACAAGCATTAAAGTTACCAAGGTTGGAGACCTCTGCTTTAACGGTCATCTCTTTTTTCCTCCTTCGTGATTTCAGTAAGAACAATATCAAATGGCTTGTTATGAGAAGTCATGAACAACTTTCCTACTGTATTTATCCAAACCAATGGCTGAAAATCGTATAGAAATGTTTTTTTTATTCTCCTACACTTGGCTGTTTAATCTTTCCTTCTATTTCAACTCCCCTCCATCTAGGTCCACCTGATACAGTCCACATCTTCTCTGGGCATTTCAACTCTTGATACTTCTTCAGTTATTTCACGGGCAGTTTTCTTGCTGGTGAAACAATCAGTTTGATAACAAACAATTATGATAAATGACCAATTCTCCAAATTCTTGAACATTCCTCACTTGAGCTGTTCTTTTCCTTCTTAGCTGCTGGGAATGGAATTCCAACTGATTGTAGCACTTCAGGGGGAAATTCCAATAGAGGCCTGGTATGTTCTCTCTTTTACCTCTTTGCTTGTTCCTATAGTCTTTGGTAGCCTTTCTGCTTCAACTTAAAGCTTTGCCCCTTAGCTAACTCTTTCCTTTCGTTCCTTATCCTAGATATTTAAAAATATGTTTGTAAAATGCCCAGAGTTACCCTGTGGTAAGATGGGCAGCGAATATTTTTTTTACAAACAAACAAATAAAATATTGTTCTGAACTTTTTATGTTCTATCCCTTTATCTTCTACTTATAATCTTCCTTAATCTTAATCCTTGGGACAAAGAATGTGGCCAGGGGTCCTTTATTCTGATTTCTTCCCAATTGCAGAGCTTTGGGTCAAATTCTTGCCGCTTAAATGCTTAAATCCCTCACGGTTCTTGACCAACTCCTATTAATTTTCACCAAACTTTAACTGCTTTAATTACTTCTCAGCTCTACTGGAACTCTATTCAGTAAAGCTATTTTCATCACTCCTCCTTGCCCCCATCCTGTTCCCCAATCTCCAATTGCTTTTCAGCATTTTTAATAAAAAAGAGACCTTTGTTTCTACTTTTTAAAAATGCCTGTGGGACCCTGGAGTCATTCATGTAAATAACCATCATGATAGAAGCTGAGACTTTCCAGCATGACAGTTTTCCATTTCCGTGTAATTAAAATACCTCTTTAAAAATTAAAGTTAAATGGGTAAAAAGAACCTACAGGGGCATTGGTTCCCAAGAGCTTTTCTCCCCCCCCCCAGACTAACCCTCTCAGTAGTGGACCTAGCAAGGATTTCAGAATGACAAATATGCAATATTACTTTGTATAAACAACTTGGAAGAATAATGCCTATTATTTACACAATTGCTTGCTACAGAAGAAGGGTGTGTGAGAGTAGGGTGTCTGTGTGTGCCAAGATTAAATCTGCAATGCACAGCACACATATGTGGAGCTGCAGCTTGACTCATTTATAAATGCGCCCCAGAGCTTGCAGAAAGGGAGGAAAGGTGAAGATATTTTTTCTAACTGGCTTCTTCTCTTTCCCTCCCTCCCTCCCTCCCTCCCTTCCTTTAGATATTAGTGGCAGTACTTTGTCTTCCAATATCACGTTCGTTTACGAATTCCACAATTTTGTTTCCCTCTTTAAATTATCTACATAACACAATATAAACTCAGTGATTCGATCTGCTTAGATATAGCTAGAGGGAAGGAATGATGGAGAAGGTGCTACCATGCCTGTCTCTGGCCATTTTCCCCTCTTCTGATTGGGACTCTGCCATTAGTCTTTGAGAAAGGATTGTAACTATCCTCTAACTTCTTGGGTTGGATCCTTTTCTTGCAGGATGCAACTATAGTAAATGATTTGTAATTATTTTGACAATTTGAAAGCAGGACAGAATTGGCTCGGTATCTTGCCCAAGTCCTGAAGAAAGGAGGGAACACACAGTGAGTGCTATAGGATATGCAGGAACATAGAAAAACTGGCTCCAGAAAACTTCTTAAAATGTAGATTGGTTCCATCCAATCCAGTAGCCCATGGCCGCATTAAACCCAGGTGTTACCCTTTTCCATTAATCAATGTCTTTTAATTTAAGAAGAGCCCTGTTGCATCACACATAACAGTCCCATGACCGGGCTTCCCTCAGGTGGCAGTTCTAAAGATCTGCTGCTCCTTTGCTAACATTGGAGCTTATATTCATGCATTCACTTTCGCTTTATAAGTGGAGCAGTGGAGAAAAGCTTTGATATAGTGGTTATATATCAAGGTTAGATACCAGACCAGGGATTGTAGTCCTGCCCTTCCAGGAAGAAGGCAAGGACAAGCCATTTCCTTTGTGTTTCCCCCACAGGGAGAGTCCCATCTGTCAAAGACCAAACAATGACTGCCCAAGTTGCTGTACAAGGAGACATTCCCAATCACAATATGCTAGTGGAATTTTTAAATGCTCAACCATTACTATATAATGGTTGAGCATTTGACTATATAAATCTTTTCCGAGTACTATGCTATTGATATCTGGAAGAGACTAACTTTAAACACTTATATTCATTAGATGTGCTCTAAAATGTTATTCAACAGACAGAGGAAAAAAGAGAAGGAATGAAGTGTCCAATATTTACTATATCTTTTTCACTCTTAAATATTTTACAGTGGAAGATGATGTATGGCTTTCTTTAGACAACAAGGAAAGGATCCCTAACTTTTTAAAAAGTGGTGGTCACGCGTGCAATGAGTATGCCATAGCATGCTCATAAATTGGTGGACATTGAAAACATGCCCATCAAAAGCACCCATTTTCCAGAAAGCAAATTCTAATAGCAAAGACGGAACAATTATATATTAGAAAGAGATTATATAATCTCTCTGATGAGACATTTATTGTTTGAAGGTAAATTTTCTCTTCTCGTTAAATAGCATTTCCCACTGTGACATTGATTGACTTTGTTATCTAGAGTCAACTTGGTTTATTTTCACTTTAGACTGCTATCCCACTGACCATGAGATATGTATATTTTAACACAGGATGGAAATCTTGATAACATCTTCATTGGGTGGGCTTCAATCCCCATCATTCAATGGCATGCTAAAGGCACTGGCATCACCAGTTATTACAAGAGATATTGATATAACAATAGTGACATTCTGCACAAATGCTCTATGTGTCAAATTTCTTGGGTTGCTGGCATGTCTTCTGCAAGGCTAATGCCCTGTCCCAGTTCAAAGTATAGAGCTGGCTGGAGAAGTGGTGCTGTGCTGCCATTGGTGGCAGCTTTCCCCCCCTCTAAAAAGCTATCTCTATTATCCAGCTTGTTTGATCTGTGATGTTATTGTATCTGTATGCCCGGAAAGAACATTCATTTTTTCAACTACCCAAGGCTGTCAAATTTTCATTTGGCAATATTGGATTCTGCATCTGAGTATAGATTTTAATTGCACTAATATGCCCTTCAATAATGCTGTAACATTTCAGCGAATTGCACACGATGATAGCAGCACTAAAAAGGGTATGTTGGCATTTTTGGAAGTGAATGTATTGCACCCTGCTGAATACTGATGTCCCTGTGGGGAGTTTGACTACAGTATGAGCCTGCTCCTTTCAGTCATCACTTTTATGAAGCCAGTGCTTGACAGACTCCACAATGCTGAGTATTTTGCATTCAAGCTTGGAAGTAAGGATTTGTTCCAGTCAGTGGGACATCTCTAACAATGGTGCTCCAAACATTAAAACTGATAGATAGAACCATCAAGAATATGGAAATGAAAGGGAAATATTTGCTACCACACAACATAACATCAACCTACATGGCATCGGACCAGAATATCTCCGAGACTGCCTTCTGCCGCACGAATCCCAGCAACCAATTAGGTCCCACAGAGTTGGCCTTCTCCGGGTCCCGTCAACCAAACAATGCCGTTTGGCAGGACCCAGGGGAAGAGCCTTCTCTGTGGCGGCCCTTGCCCTCTGGAATCAACTCCCTCCAGAGATTCGAATAGCCCCACACTCCTTGTCTTCTGTAAAATGCTGAAGACCCACCTTTGTTGCCAGGCGTGGGGATAATTATCACCTTCTCCCCTTTTTATTATGTTTTCGGACTTACTGTAAGATAGATTAGACTGAATGTGTATGATTGTATAGTTAGGGATTTTACTATGTTATTAATGTTTTTAAAATTGATTTAACTTTTCTACTATTGAATTTGTAATGTATTGTATCACTGTTATGTTGTGAGCCGCCCCGAGTCTTCGGAGGGGGCGGCATACAAATCTAATAAACTATAACTATAACTTTTCTTTATTTGTGGAAATATTTTCTCTTCGTTTCCCAATAGCACTCACAACATGAACACGGGCATTGAGCACATTCCAACTCTCATTCTTTACTGCTCATCATCTTCCTGTCTTCATTTCTGATCTTTGGTTCTCCTTCTGCCATCTCATCTTCTCCAGTCTGTTTGTAGCTCTCTTGTAAGAATCATAGAAATGGAGACATGGTTTTCTGAGAAAAGCTGTTCCGTGCTAAGAAAATCTCTCTCTGTTCAACAAAGCCTCTGTTGTTCAGAGCCCTGTTCTCTCTGGGTATGACATTCAGCGATCTCTTCTCTCTGGGTATGTTCTACGACTCTGCTTAGAGCTGCGTTTATTTTTTATAGCAAAATTCTTTGTGCACACAAGTGTAAAATATTAACTTTACTAATTTAGTTACAATGGATAAATGGTTAACATATAACATATGGCATACAGACAAATCATATCAAGGTATAATTGCTAACTAAACAAAAGACTGTTTAATTGTCTTAGATCAGTGTTTCTCAACCTTGGCCATTTGAAGATGTTTGGACTTCAACTCCCAGAATTCCCCAGCCAGTGTTGCTGGCTGGGGAATTCTGGGAGTTGAAGTCCACACATTTTCAAACAGCCAAGGTTGAGAAACACTGTCTTAGATAAACAGAAGGCTAAGTTAATAAGTAGGACAGAGAGCTGAGTAAATAATCAATATTTACCGAGACAGACATTCCACATTTTTTGGCAAAGATTGATAAGGGCCTACACTCTCTTCTTTTAAAAAACAAATTCTTGATTTTTTTTACTGATTTTGTCGAGTTTCCAGCACTGTGCATGGCTTAAAAAATGTTTTTGGCTTAAAAAATGTTTTTGTGTGATTTTTCTGCACTGTGCATGCCCCCCTACGGTATGGGCACATGGTGCAGTAGGAAGCAAACTGGCAGAGAGGTAAGTTAGTACCCACCCCTGACTTCTAGACTTTGCATGTGGATGATATAGGCCATACTGATGTGTCTAAGCAAGCGTGCTTAAAAGAGGCAAATAATGTTTAGTTTAGTTTAGTTTAGTTTAATCAGATTTGTATGCCGCCCCTCTCCGCAGACTCGGGGCGGCTCACAGCAACAGCAATACAAGACAAATCCAATATTAAATTAATTTTAAGAACACCACAAGTTAAAAACCAATCATACACACTAGCATACCATACACAAATTTTATAAGCCTAGGGGGAAGGAACATGTCAATTCCCCCATGCCTGACGACAGAGGTGGGTTTTAAGGAGCTTACGAAAGGCTAGGAGGGTGGGGGCAACTCTGATATCTGGGGGGAGTTGATTCCAAAGGGTCGGGGCCGCCACAGAGAAGGCTCTTCCCCTGGGTCCCGCCAAATGTGAATTCAATTTGTTCTGCATCTGTTTGGTTCCTGACCTTGTCTCTACTCCCAAGAGTCTGCAAAAGCAACCGGACCTCCAGACCCCACTCTCACATTTTTAATTTTTCTTTGATAAAACAGGCAATCAGCCAATTGATTAGTCAGTGCTGCATCATAGGGTTGACTGCTTGACAATAGTGCAGTCAATGCACTAAGGAGGGGGAAAACACCAGGCCTAATTGATTACTTTTCACGTACTCATTTTAATTAGCAACCAATCACAAACCTTTGATTTGGATGCAGCAGATCAGAAGAGTTAGTGGCCCACAGCAAACCCATGCAGACTGCACTATAAGAGTATGCTTTGGGGGCAACCTGATCTTTAAGATAGCATGGATTTGCTTTATGTCACAGTTGGATAATTGTGATGATTTCTCTTCTATGAGCTTTGTGAGTCTCAGAATGTATTGCTTTATTTATATCATTAACATGTTTCCATGTGGCCACAATCCAAAAGGCTCAGCAAGTGGATCTCAGACTACGTTCATACCATCCTAACTATACCACCCACCCACCTGTCCTTCATGCTCCCTAGCTTCCATTTAAACTTTCTCTCAAACTCTTCTCATATTCCTAATCCACAGCTTCCGATGTTTGGCTTATTTGCTCAATCTTGACTCTTTGTTCCTCAATTGAATTCTGTTGTTCAGTTTCAGGCTGTGAAGAAGTTACTTGTTCAAAGTCTCTAATGAGGTTCTGGCTATCATACAGGGGGCGTTCCAAAAGTAATGCAATTTTTAAAAAAGTAATTTATTGAACAGATTTGCACAAACACTTAAAATTCTTCAAAGTACTGTCCTTAGGCCTTTACATATTTTTTCCAGCGACTCTGCAATGACTGGTATGCACCCTGGGAGGCATCTTCGGGGACCTCTCGCAAGGTCTTCATCACAGCTGATTGGATCTCTTCTATGGACGTAAACAGGGCCGCCGATAGGCGGGTACTACTGGGAGTGGCGTGAGGGGCCCCGGGCAAATTGAAAAACGAGGGGGGCCCGGTTTTGCCGCCCAGCCTCCTGGCGCCTGCAGTAATTTGTGCGTGGAAGATCCGAATCCGATGTCGCTGTTACTCTTTTCCCCCCCTACTTTTAGCAAAAGCAACATCGAGTCTTCCACCAGCCCCTTGTAAACAGGTTCAGGCAGCAGGGTGGTGGAAAAGGAGGCGGTGGAGGCAAGAGGCTTGCATGCTCCCCCCCCCGCGGCATAGAGGCCCGCTGACCTCAAGGACGCCCAGGGAAGCAGCAGGCAAAGACAGAGCTGGTCAGGCAGCAGGGGGCCCCTGACGTCAAGACCTGCGACGGCCAGCAATGCTGCTGATAGCAACCACCCGATTGCTAGGAAGGCGTCTCAAAAGCCTCCTCAGAGGGTTTAAAGCAGGAGCTGGAAGATTGCCCCCCCGGCATTTTGAAAGGGAGAATCCAGCAGTCAAAAGAGATGAGAGCTGATCATTGTGAGTGCTGAGACAACGGGAGGAGTTGTAAAACTTCAGAGAGATGGGTGGGGGTTTGGTAGAGGGAGGACGAAGCTTCGGAGAGGGAGGATGAAAAGGCAGGAGGGGCTGGAGTCGAGTGCCTGGCAGCACGTCTCTTCCCCACCCCGTTTCCCTCCAACACGACCGACACCCCCCCCCCCCCGTGGTTTTGGAGCCATTGGGATCTGTTCCGGGACGATCCTTCCTTTATTTCTTTATTGGCCAAGTATGATTAGATACACAAGGGAGGAGAGATAAACATATGAGAGAGTGAAGGGGAGACAGAGGGAGAGGATGCAGGAATGAGAGAGACCTGGAAGGAGAGAATGAGAGAGAAAGAAAAGAGAGAAATGGAGGGAGGAAGAAGGAAGAATGAAATGAATGGAGGGAAAGAGGGTGGAAGGACCTTTGGGGGATAATTTCTTTCTCTCTCAATATTCAAATAATGCAATGCACCATCTAATTTTCCATGAATAAAATGCTGTATTTTCTTAGTAACTAATATCAATCATCCCAAAAGTTGCAAAAGGTTTTTTTCTAATTTTGTCATCCAGTTACATACCTTTTCTTTTAGTTAAATTCCCTCCTTAATGTTCCTTCAAAAATATTTCTAACTTTTTAACCAGTATGCCAAAGTGCTAAATTCAATTCCATTTATGCATTAATCCAAATCAGTATCACCTACTGCATATCGTATTATAATCAATACTTCTAACTTTATTAAAACAGATCAGCAATTCCTAAATTCATATATCTAAATAGAAAAATAGAAGTTAAAAAAGAGCAAACAAAACAATACTCTAAGCTTAATGAACCCTTCTCAAACTCCAATTTCTTCAATCTGAGCAGAACTTTGAACCAAACCCTTTTTTAAATTTTTTGTATCCCCTTTTAATCCCCTTTTCCATTTTATTCTTTCTATTCTTCCTTCTAGGAAAAAAGGATTTTGTTAGAAAAATAAAGGGGTTATTGGATCAAACTTTGGACACTTGACAAGTTAGTTATGATGGTGGCCATGTCCCAGGGTTATGTGAACATCTTTTGGGATGTTCAAGCAGCTGCAAGGATTAACTTAACGACTGTGGCAAGAAAGGTGGTAAAGTGAGGCAGAACTCACTTAATAACCGTCTTACTCAGGAGATAGAAACATTGGCCTCATTGGTTCATTTACTGATGGTTCAAAGTCGCAACGGCCCTGAATAAAGTGACATGGCCCTTTTTAACACTTAGGACCTTCGCAGCAGCCTGATGATCGGAGGATCAAAACTTTGCTGCCGTTTCATTTTTATGACCGTTGCTGTGTGTCCTGAGGTCACCTGACCCCCTTTTGTTTCTAACCGATCCACGCCCAGGCATGGAAATGTGCCGCTCAGACATTATACTTTTCTGCTCACACCGAAAAAAAAGAGGGAACACTGCTTGAAGATATCTGGCTGGGGAATTCTGGGAGTTGAAGTCCAGATATCTTCAGGTTACCAAGGTTGGGAAACACTGGCCTATGGGACCGCCTCGCTTGGCATAAAGCGAGAAATGATCCCTAGGGGATGGAGTGGCTCGGCGACTTAAAGTAGTTTTAAAATGGTGGGGGGCCCAGACACTTAGGCTGTATGGGGCCCCAAAATTCCTGATGGCGGCCCTGGACGTAAACAACACCAGGTGCCAACACTGCCCCCCACCCCTATAATGCTGATGTTGCCCCAGCAGACTTCCATTTGTTCCCAGCCCTGAAAGGAACCCGTTTTTCATCCATAGAAGAGATCCAATCAGCCTTGACGAAGACCTTGCGAGAGATCCCTGAAGACACCTTCCAGGGCGCATACCGGTCATGGCAGAGTCGCTGGAAAAAATGTGTAGAGGCCCAAGGACAGTACTTTGAAGAATTTTAAATGTTTATGCAAATCTGTTCAATAAATTACTTAAAAAATAATAATTGCATTACTTTTGGAACGCACCCTGTATCACTTATTCTTAGGATAAACTGGGAGGGGGGAGTTTTAATTTTTGTATCTATTCTGATCTAATGACCTTTTTCTTGTAATGAATTTCATCATTTTCTCCCTCCTGTGCATCAGTCACTCATGAGTCAATCTTTTTCCATGGGTCACTTCTCCAAGGACGTTTTTTGGTTCTGCTTTTTTGCACAAGTGGGTCAAATTTCCCCAAATCCCCTCTCCCTCTTCCTCCCTTTCTCTCTCTCCCTCTCCTTTCCTTCTGGTTGTTAGTGACCTTCATAAAGTTCAATTGATCATCTGATGCCAGTCCTGAAGCTTTTATTATTTTTGTCTTAGCTCATCCAATGTGGATTTATTGACAGGGCTGAGACCACCCCAGGGCTTTTCCAGCAATCTGACTGCTGCGTGTGGAGAAATAATTAGTTGTTGAAGAGCCAGGAACAGATGTTGAGCTGACATCTCCTCTTCGTGGGTGTCAAAGCTGGCCATTCGCCGCTTCTCCATAAATTATCCCTGCCTATCTCTGATGCTGCATTTGTGTGTCATTAAAGCAGGAGCTTCTCCCACGGAACAGCATGACATTTCTCTTGCCGTTCTTCCTCCTGCTCCTTTGCAATTCCAATTTCCCTTCTCAGTTTCAAGTTTTCGGGGGGCTCGCAATGACATTAGCTTAACTAAGCTTTATTTGAATTTCTTTCTCTCTCAGGCACCATCTGAATATGCTAATGAATTAACAGCTTGGAGAACTTTCAGCTTAGTCAGATCTCTATTCTGCTGCAAGGAATAGGCAAAGGGTGGTCATAAGTTTTTCTGATGCCCGGTGAAAAAAATAATCAAGATGGGAGTTGGGGCTGCAGGACTGAAGCTTTGCTTCTTTTTTATGGATCTCATGGGTCAAGGCTTCAATTATGTAGTGGCAGTCACCAGTCTGACCTTTTTACTTCCCAACAGGTGCCGCTAGATGCTCTTTTGTTGGTGGAATCCTGAGATTCGAATGGATAAGATCGGTTGATACTTAATATGCCAAGGCATCTGAATTACACAGAATATACACTGTGCAAAAATATTTTCCCCATAGACAAAGTGGAAGTGGAAGTAAAGTAAAAACTGATATATGAAGGTATGATATAATCTTATATCTCTCTGCTCTGGGAATTTAAGAGAAGGTGAATTGTATTTGGCATTCTGAATAAGAGAACAGAAGACGCATCATATAAAGCCATGAAACAAAAAGCATAGGAAACTTGGGAGAAAGTAGCAGCAGCAGCAGCAAAAGACATCACACATATAATAAGATAATTTACACAATCACCATGATTTATGTACCTGTGCCATGTATGTCTTTATTTTGGTATCATCATGATATGTTGAGGCTTCTAATATTGGCCTGACAAATTGATTTCCCATGTTTTTTTCAAGTTTAGGAAAGTATAGGAAAGTATAAATAGGAACAATATAGCTAGATCATACAATATGATGAAATGAAATGAAATGTGGGATTATGCCCAATATTCATCAGGGGTGGGTTCTGACTTACCTTGCTGCTGGTTCACTTCCTCCCGCACTGTGAATGTGCAGGAGCAAAAACCAGCTTCTGGGCATGTGCAGAAGTGAGAGAACCAGTTCGGGGCATGTCCAGCAGGCCATCACTATCAGTTCTACAGAATTGGTCTGAACTGGCAAGAACCCACCTATAATATTTATACAACTTGTATAATAGGCTAGGATTTATTGAGCTGGCATAGTTCCCATAGTCAGCCGAAGCATAAATGATCCAACCCTACTTTAGCCTAGTATGTTGCATGTACCCGGCCTATGTACTTAACTGCATGTTTTTGTTTTTATTTATTTTATTCTTATTTCATTGAGCATGTATTAGATAACAGATATAAGTATAAATATACATGAAATGGAGACAAATAAAAGGGAACATTAGGACAGGGACAGTAGGCACAATGGTGCACTTATGCACGCCCCTTGTTAACTTTATGTTGTCTGTGTGATAATCGACAAGATTAGTTGTGCTCATAGAAAACATCTACCCCAAGATTGCCTTACAAATCTTAGTAGACTAGAAGGCACAGAGTAGACAAAGATGGAATGTATAATGTGACACATACATACTCCACTTCTTGTATACTTGTATCTTTTTAATAAAAAGTTTTTTTAAAACAAACACACATAAAAGCACATAATTCATTATCTCTGAACTGAGTTTTGGTTGAGTCAAAACATTTATGCAGCTTATAACATCCCTAAACACAATTTTTACATTTCAATTTCTGCCATAATATTCCTTCTCTGTATTTTTTTTATTTTATTTTACTTTCCTGCTGTATCTTCTGATATTTAAACAATAATACCATTTACCTTAACCCCCAATATTTCTTATTCCCTTTTTCAAATTGAAACGCTATCACATTCAATATTTTTACTTTTATTTTTAACATCTCCTTCAATCATTCAACTAAATTATAGTAGTATAATGCCATCCAATTTTTCTCTTCAGCATTTTTCCCATTTATTTTTAAACACAATAGTTTTCTTTAGAATTACTTTTCATCTGTCCTTTTTCAACTATACATCATTTAAACAATAATCAATATATTACACCCCCACATACTAATCCAACTACAATCTTCTTCAATAATCAAAATTAGTTACAATAATATAATCCCACCTAATTTGCTTTCAAACATTTTATAAGCAGTAATCAACATATTGCACTCATAAATATTATTACCATCCTAAATACTAAAATTCAAACAGTTTTAAATATATATCTCATTTCCTTTCCTCCTTTCTATTTCATTCATCAAAACAACTTATTCAATGCTTACATTTATACACATTAATCATAATACAATTCATATATAAGCATCATCTTCAGTGTTCCCTCTAATTTTTTTGGGGGGTGGGTGGAAAAGTATAGTGTTTGAGCGGCAGTCCCTTTGGGACTGGGCGGCACAGAAATAATAAATAAACAAATAAACAAACAAACAAACAAACAAACAAATAAATAAAAAACCCACCCTGTTTTGCCTCAGAGAATTTCAAAATAAAATACTGTACTGTGTGTCTATAACAGTGAGCTCATAATAGGGCAACTCTATCAATATCAAAATGCCACTTAAATAGTTGAGCTAATTTCAAACTAGATTTTGATTTTCTTTCTCTCTTCCTTACTCCCATTCTTTTTCTTTCTCTTTTCCTTCCTCTCTTTTTTCTATCTGTTTCTCTCTCTTCCACTCTTCCTCTCTCTCTCCTTCCCTCTCACTCTTTCCCTCTCGGCTTCTGGGCAGGTTTGGAAAACTCTGAGTTGATGATGATTTTTAAGTGAGCGATTGCTCACTGCTCAGCTTAGAGGGAACTATGATCATCTTCCCATTTTTTTCCATTAGTTTATTCCCTTAACCTGCACTCTATCGTTCAATATTTTTCTTTCATCCTCCCATTCTATTATCTTTTCCCCCCTTTTCTTCTTCTTTTTATATTTATTATATCTTTTCTTCTGTTTCTTTTCTCTAATATTTAAAATCTCTTACTTATCTAATTTGCCCTAGGCTCCGGTCTGCTTTCTTCCCTTTTCCTCTTTTCCCCACTGATATTTTTTTTTCTTTCCAATATCTCTGTCTTTACCACTATTAATCCTAGTATAATCATTAAGCCTTTTCCCCTTTCTTCTCTTTAATAATTTGCTTTAAGTCCCAGTGACATAATCAGTATTTTTGTCTCCAATATTAAGTTCTTGCTTTTCTTTCATGATTTCTTTATCCACTTTATCCACTTGTCAAAGCCCACTATTTCAAGATTGTCTCGCCATGACACTTCCGGTTGAATCATATACTTGTATTTTTGATATCCTGTGGGCAGTGAAGGGCTACCAAAATTTTTACTACCACACTGTGGGCATGGCTTATGCAGGACACCCCACGTTTTCTTTCAATATCTTTCAGTACAAATTGGGTGCTCTGGGGTAGAGCTCCATTTTTGCTACCCCACTGTGTCTCTCCTCCCCCCCCCCTCCGGGTCCGGGGCAGAAATTGTGACATCTTGACCATTTTTACTGCTTTGCTGTTAACTCTATAGTCTATGCTTCTTAAACTTCTGAGGACCTTTTAAAATATATCATTCTGATAGCACTTATAAGCTTCATGTGTTACTCTTAATGTTGCTGTACAGCAGGGGTGTCAAACTCATGTCATCAGGGTGGTGTCACATGACATATTGGGTCTTTTTTCCCTTTTGCTAAGCTGGGTGTGGGTGTGGTGAGCACATGATGCATCTGGCCTGCTGGCCGGGAGTTTGTCATTTTTACAGAATTGTCTCATGTGCTTACAATAAGAATTTCCAAAGAGAGAAGGAAAAATCTTTAAAAAGGACAACCATTACAAATATAACTGGGCAATTACATTTGCTTGGTGGAAAGTTCAGCTTAAAAGTGCTTCTGAAAGAAAATTATTAGAAGCAGCAGATGATTGGATCATTTGTAAGTCGATGAGATCTTTTGGTTAATGCAAAATTAAAGACAACGGAAGAAAATGGGAAAAGATAAGGAAGAATGGAATGCAAACAAAAAGCAGGACAAAATCAGCTTCCCCAAGACTTCCATCTGAACTATTGTGTATGTGAATTCATTTCTCTTTTATTCCTCAGTCAAGCTCGGTTTTTAAACAGATCTATGTGTTTTACTGTTGTAGTTTCAGGCCCAAAGGCAATAATAAAAGTTTTTTTAAAACAGTATTTGTTTTTCCTTTCTTTAAGGTATTCAATTATATTTATTGCAAGTAAAAAATATTTGTTTTGAAAGGTAAATACGTTCTTGTTTCACAGTCACACAAAACTGGAAGATGATTTAATGCATACAAATGCAGTTGGGCTTCATTGGTATAAGAACTGTTATAGTTTATTGGTATAAGAAGTATCCTTTCACACCACATGAAAAAGTTATATGTAGAGGACAATGGGTAATGGAAGATTGTTTCCTACATGTGCTTTACATATTTATTGAATGAACATGGTAGATGTTGGCATAATATTATTATAGTAGCAGTCTTCTGTTCCATCCTGTGCTCATTCATTAATATGTCTGCAAAGAAACCTGTCATAATCACTCCCTCACTGAAAGTACAAAGATAATCAAATAAAGACTTAACACAGTATGGTTATATAACCATACTGTCTCTCCTTCAGTGATAAAGTACCATTTTGTGAAAATTGTGCCTTTTTCTAGTACACCCTGAACTAGATGTAAATATACTTTACATATATACTTTGGAGTACTGTGTTCAGTTCTGGAGACCTCACCTACAAAAAGATATTGACAAAATTGAACAGGTCCAAAGACGGGCTACAAGAATGGTGGAAGGTCTTAAGCATAAAACGTATCAGGAAAGACTTCATGAACTCAATCTGTAGAGTCTGGAGGACAGAAGGGAAAGGGGGGACATGATCGAAACATTTAAATATGTTAAAGGGTTAAATAAGGTTCAGGAGGGAAGTTTTTTTAATAGGAAAGTGAACACAAGAACAAGGGGACACAATCTGAAGTTAGTTGGGGGAAAGATCAAAAGCAACATGAGAAAATATTATTTTACTGAAAGAGTAGTAGATCCTTGGAACAAACTTCCAGCAGACATAGTAGATAAATCCACAGTAACTGAATTTAAACATGCCTGGGATAAACATATATCCATCCTAAGATAAAATACAGAAAATAGTATAAGGGCAGACTAGATGGACCATGGGGTCTTTTTCTGCCGTCAGTCTTCTATGTTTCTATGTAATGTCCAGCTCTTCTGCATTATGCAAATAATGCAGAAATTGCCAGCTTATGATCCTTTGTTTGGACAGAGGAGAGGACTGATCACCTTCCTTTTAGGTAAAAGTTGGGAAGTTCATCAAAGAGATCTTGGTGTGTGAGACTACTGCAGTTTCCACAGATGACTATGAGTGTCCAGCTCCTTGGGCCAGTAGGAAACGAGTGGCGTTGGCAGTTCTCATCAGAGACTGTGCTCATCCAGCTCCTTGAGTCGGACGTGTTGTGTGAAACCCTTTGTGTGTCCCAAAAGGAAGGACCCCTTACCTTCCTTTCACTGTACCCCTTCGTAATTGTCTTGTCTGGTGCCCTGGGAGGATCATGGTGGGAGGAGACAGTGTGCCCCTCACTCCTCTTGGATGCATGTTAAAGCACTAACACAGCCTATAAGACTCAGGTTTATGACATAAACTTAGACTTTTCTGCACAGGAGAATGTCCAACTTTTAAGGTGGGCTGGTCAGACATTGGAACATTAGATCTCCTCCGTTGTTATCAAGGTACACAAGATATTGTTTCACCCCACTTTAGAACATCCAGACTAAGCCCCATATATCACTTAGTTCAGAGACCACTCCCTTGGATTTTAAACTGTAAAGCACAACAAAGTAAACTTTTGGCATCTCGCTTTGTGCCATGGGGTCTGAGGCCCCCACTTCAGAGAGGCATGGCAAAACCACCCATTTTACCCAGCTGTCCCAAAGAAGTGGCCCAGACATAAAAGAAGAAATGGCTGCTGCTTTAATGGGGACCCCAAGAGAAAGGACAGACAACAGAGGCAGGGAAATTGGTATGGCTTTGGGACAGAGCCAGTGTGCCATATGTAAGAGACATAGACACTGTAAGGGTGAGTGCCCTGAAAGGGATAAGGGATAAGGAAGAAGGCTTGGAAGGGGAAAGAAGCAGGTTTACGAAAGGCCATAGGGACATATGGGGAAAAGCTAGAGAGGGAGAGGGAGAAGAGGAGGGATAAGCCAGAGAGCCGGAGAGGGAGAGGGAGAAAAGAAGTAGTCCACCCCGCCCCTCACCGGTTTGGCTGAAGTGGAGGGATGGGACTGAGACCAACCGGGTTCAGCTTGCCTCCCAGAACCTATGGTCAATTTAATTATTGGAGGCAAACCTATCCCCTTTCTAGTTGATACTGGGGCAACCCGATCTGTGCTAACCTAACCCCTCAGCCCGGTCTCACCTCACTCCATTAAAATCCAAGGAGCAATGGGGAAAATCTTCCAGCATCTCTTTCTGCAACCTCTGACTTGCAACACAGGAGGCAGAAAAAGTACTCATCAGTTCGTGTGTATGCCTGACTGCCCCCCGCCCCTTTGGAAGGGATCTGTTGTGTAAATTACGGGTACAAGTCTCCTTCGTGGAGGATGGCTCCATGCACATGAATGTGGCAAAGCGAATTTGGAAGTGCCTCAATATTGCTATGAGATTGAAAATGGACACCGTACTCTGGGCTATGAGAGAAAACAAGCCATCTGCCAATTGCCAGAACCAGCAAATAAGAAAGAATTAAGATGATTCCTTGGAGTGGTTGGCTTTGCTGAATCTGGATTCCTAATTTCAGTGTGCTCACCAAGCCTCTGTATGAAGTCATCAGAGGAAATGAAAAAGAATTGGGATAAACAGGAAAGGAATAGCTTCCAAGCTCTTTAAAGGGCATTGCTCCAAGCCCCTAGCCTCACTTTACCAGATCTCAAAAGACATTTCATTTATTCATTGACACAAAGCAAAATGTTGCAATGTGGGTGCTCACCAAGAAAATGGGAACTTGGCATTCACCCAGTGGTTTATCTCTCTAAGCAGCTTGACAGTATGGCTGAGGGCTGGCCTGTCTGCCTTAAAGTTATTTCAGGCACAACACTTTTACTACAGGAAGCTAATACATTAATGTTCAGCCAGGAGTTACATATTCACACACCCCACACTTTGAAAGCTGTCCTGGAAGCTAAGAGTCATTGTGGCTTACAAACCCCTGAATATTAAAATACCAGGCAATGATCACTCATAACCCCTTGATTACTCTGATCCAATGAACGGCATTGAATCCAGCTACATTGCTGCCTGAGCCCAACTTACATCATACACATGATTTCATCCAAGCCATTGATGAAACCTTTGCTAGCCGTCTGGACATGACTGATGTTCTCCTCCATGACCCTGATTATACCCTTTTCACGGATGGCACAAGTTTTGTGCAAGATGGCACTCGAATGTCAGGATATGCTCTTGTAATTTTAGCAGAAATGTGGGAAGTTCAACCTCTCCCTCCTGGCACAAGGGCTCAGTTACTGGAAATTCATGCTCTAACTTAAACTTTAGAATTGGCAAAAGGAAAGCGAGACAATATTTATATTGATTCAAAGCATACCTTTCTGACCTGCTCCATACGAGGAAAGAGGCCTTATCACCGTGGAGGGAAAGGACGTCAAAAATGCCCCCCAAATTTTGCCCCCACTATGTTCTGCCGGCGTGTCCCAACCACCCATAATTACAGGGTATTTAGTCCAAAAAGACAAACACCACACGATAGAAGGAAAACCAAAAGTCTTTATCAACAGAAAAGCAGAAAAAACTCCCTTTTTAAATGTCAAAGGGATTTTCTGGTACACACAAGGCACAGGTTAAATGCAATCCAATTTCTCACCCAGTAACTGGGAAATTGAGTCCAATTCCAAAGTCCAGAAAGTCCATACACAGTCTTTAACATGGAAACAGCAAAACCACAATCTTTACGAAACTATGAATCAGATAAACTTCCACAAGGCTAAACCAGCACACTGCTCTTTTTATCTGTAATACTAATTACAGCAGCCTCACCCAACCACAGGTGGCCTCACTTATCTCCTGTAATAATCCTTCAGTTCTCTCCTATGCATCACTCTATGCATGCGTGGGTCCGTCATAAGTTCTTGTTCAGAATCCTGGGCTATCTGCCAAACTCCCCTCTTCCCTGCTACTCACTCTTCCTTCGTCAGAGGAGCCTTCGTCGGGAGATTCTATCGGGAGCAAAACAGGCCTGTGGCATGTGGATGTTTCCCCCACATCTACCTCCACATTCCTTGGGGCAGGAGCTGGGCCAGAGCCAACCACAACACACTAGATACTGTATGGCTGCCAACCAAAGTGGCTGTGATATAAAGGCCATCAAAAGGGACATTCTGATATTTAGTTAGGAAACAATAAGGCGGATAGGGAGGCTCACAAGGCTGCATAAATTCCCTATGAACAGACAGATCCTAGGGATACGACCCACACCCTTGCTCTGTGGTCAGGGCCGCCATCAGGAATTTTGGGGCCCCATACAGCCTAAGTGTCTGCCCCCCCCACACCATTTTAAAACTACTGCCCCCCAAATCCCGTGCCATGCCCACCATGGCCACACACCCTAGGTAAGCCCTCCCCTGGCCCTCTGAGGTCAAACACAGCCCTGATGTGGCCCTCAATGAAATTGATTATAACCCCCCTGGCCTAGAAGCTAAATCCTATGAACAAGGGCTAAGAGAAGGAGTATGTTTAGCTTAACAAATAGAAAACTGAGGGAGAATATAATAATAGTTTCCCAATCTTTAAAGGGCTGCCACAGAGCAGATGGCATCTATTTATTCTCCATGCCACCTGAAGGTAGTACAAGAAGCAATTGGCAGAACCTCACCAAGAGGAAATGCAATCTGGAAATAAGGAAAAACTTGGGACTGGGCGGCATATGTTTTTTTAGCTTTGACACATACAGAATACAGTTGTCGGCTATAAATAAATTAACTGCCTTGAAATGGCCCTGGGTTGGGCCTAGAGGCAAAAAGGAGCTGTGACGTTCCTTCAAATATACCAGGGTGATCCGACATTAAAAACAAAACAAAAAACACACACACATATATATATATCAATCAATCAATCAATCCCTTCTTTTTTATTAAAAGAAATTAATAATTTAAAAAAACCAAAATCCATTACTATTAAAACTAAAACAACCAGCAAAACTATTAATAAAAACAGGTGAGGGCTGGGGGTTTTTTCTGTTATTATTTAAGTGCTTTTACCATATACTTTAAATCAAGAGTCACTTCTCTCTCTGTTTCTCTCTCTTTCCTGTCATTCTCTGCCTCAATCATTTTCTCATTTCTCTTTTTTTCTCTCCTTTTTTCTATAATTTCTCTCTCTTCCTTCCACTCTTCTCTCTCTCTCTTCCTTCCTCTCTCTGACCCTCTTCCTTCCTCTCTCATCTCTCTCTCTCTCTTTTTCTTTCTTTCTTTCTTTCTTTCTTTCTCTCTCTTTCTCTCTCTTGCTTTCTTCCTCTCTCTCACTCTCTTCCTTCCTCTCTTATCTCTCTCTCTCTTTCTCTCTCTTTCTCTATCTCTACCCCTCTTGCTCTCTCTTTTTCTCACTTTCCCTCTCTTGTTTTCTTTCTCTCTCTCTTGCTTTCTCTTTCTCACTTTCTTCTTTTCTTTCTCTCACTCTTTCTCTCTCTCGTTCTCTCTCTCTTGCTATCTCTTTCTCTCCCCCCCTCTTTCTCTCTCTCTCTCTTTCTCACTTTCTCTCTATCTTGCTCTGTCACTCTCTCTCTCTCGTTCTCTGGAGGCTGGCGAAAGTGATTTTCAATGTCGGGCGCCTCCCCGGTATTCGGCTGGCAAACTTCGCACGCAAGGGAGCCCGGCGAAGGTAAGGAGACCGGGTGGCGGGGGGGAGAGAGAACCAAACCAAAGCCAAGTGGCTCTTTTTGCTTTTTTGAGCTGTCATGTAGAATTAACTTCGGGGGTGGGGGAACGCCGTCACTACCGAGTTGTCCCTTTTCTCTGGGATTCTGCTCAGCTTTGTGCTTCCGAAGGCGCGCCAGCCTCTTTAGAAGACCCCTCCTGTTAAACTTTGTAAGGATAAGACCGACGTTTCGATATATGATGTATTTCACGGTGAGTGGGGAGGAAAAAAGTCCGGGTCCGAAGTGGAGGAGGTGGGGGTCAAGGTGCCTCCCGCTTACGCCACGCCCCACGTCTTTTCTCCGCCGCTTTCGTTCTTGCTTTGCACCAGTTTTGGGAAATCACTGGACATTGAAAATCACCTTCGCTGGCCCCCGCTGGGAGAACGCCTGCCCTGCCTCTCCTGCAGCCCCCTCACTGAGAGCCCGGGACAAAAGCACTCTCGGCGAAGATGGGAAGCGGAGGAGAAAGAGAGGCGGATCAGGTGGGGGGCAGCAGGGCAGCGGCGAGTAGCCAGGGGTGCGAGGGGGCTAGAGGCGCAGGGGAGCGGGGGAGGCCATGGCTCCGTGCGCACCCTTGGAAAAGGGTGCTGGGGGGAGTTTTGGGGTGCGCTGGCACAGGGGGCGCGAGGGGGCTAGAGGCACGGGGGGTGGGGGTGACCGCAGCTTCGTGCGCGCCCTTGGAAAAGGGTGCGCGGGGGGCCTTTTGGGGGACGCTGGCGCATGCGGGCGAAGCCTACAACTTACACTTGTGTTAAATTTTGTTTCTTTCCTAAGCAGCCTTCTGTGTAAAAAAATCCATTTGGGAACGACTCGTTCCCAAACAGATTTTTTTACACAGAAGGCTGCTTAGGAAAGAAACAAAATTTAACACCAGCGCAACTAACACAAGCGCAACTAACTAGCGTCGCCGCCACACAGAAGGGGCTCCTACCTTCGCCGCATGCTTTATTCCGGGACTGGGAGTACCGCGCTGCCAAAGGCTCCATTGGGGCTTCGAGTCCTGCCTCGTGAGGGCCAGAGGGTGCGCCTTTTTCGTTGGTGAGGCAGGCGGCCGGCAAGAGAGGGCCAGTACTGCGCATGTGCGAGGAGCTGCTCACTGGGCACAAATTACTGCAGGCGCCAGGAGGCCGGCGGGCAAAACCGCCCCCCCTCATTTTTCAATTTGGCCGGGCCCCTGACGCCACTCCCAGTAGTACCGCCCTATCGGCGGCCCTGTCTGTGGTTGCCCAAAGAGCGAATGGTTCCAAATTATTCTAGGGAAGATCTCAAGCTCAAAGAACCTTGAAGCGACACAAAAGGACAAGTCCTTCCCACCATTATGTTTTTGTCCCGGCCCATATGGCTTGGGAGATTGTAAACCAGGTCTTCCTAACTGTCTTGTCTGGTGCCCTGGGAGGATCATGGGGGGAGGAGAAAGTGCACACTCTGAAACTGTGTGGACCATTAAACCCGTGTTCTCTATCCCTTTGTGGTCTTCATTCCCGAAACTGGTGAGCTCATTTAGCTGCAACAACAGATGAACACACAACAGAAATAAACTCAAAGTGAATCACCCCAAACGTGACTGTAGAAAATACAACTTTAGCAACAGAGTGGCTAATGTCTGGAACTCTCTACCTGACTCTGTGGTTTCATCACCAAACCCCCAAAACTTTACCCTTAGTCTGTCTACTATTGACCTCACCCAATTCCTAAGAGGTCAATAAGGGGCATGCATAAGTGCACCAGTGTTTCTGCCATCCCTGTCCAATTGTTCTCTCTTATCAGTACCCATCTTATGTATATAAACAATGTTATATCTATGTATATTACAAATAAAAATACTTCAGAGGGAGATCCTGGAAGTGAAACTTTTGTACTAATAGGACTTAGTTCTGAGTAAATTTACAAAAGATCCTTCTACATGGTCCCAATCTTATATGGGAGCACAAATCTACATAAATTGCATGAGAATAGTTTCCTTATGAACCCTGAAGGGATAGAATAAATGCAAAACCCATGTGATTTCACAATTAGAGGCAATTTTAAAAAAATCTTTAACAGAAAGGCTTGATTCATTGTTAGAGGCAAAATACTTGAGTTTAACTATAAGACATGTTTCAATATAATAATACCCTGTAGAGGATTAATTAAAATATTGTTACAAGGCAAACAATTGGGTATTTTGAAAGGAAAGAATGACGAGAAGCAAGAGAACTCAAAGAACACAATTCTGACTTCTAGATCCTGTATGTTACTTAATGGGCATTATCACAGACAATATGTCCTATCTTGACTGTTCTTAGAATAACCAAGGAACAAATTTTCTGTTGTTCTATGGCTGTCTTTGTAATTATGGGAGTTAAGTTCACACATCTTGTTCCCAAGTTTGAGAAGTGTTGTCCTTCAACCTTTCCTACTTGATTGTATGGCTGTCCCCCATTCCTTCTTCTTGCAGTTGGTATTATACGGGCTTTACTTTTTTGACACAAGCAAACTGAAAAATCTCACTAGGAAAGAATATAGTTAGGACTAGTAAATCTTAAAAATAAATTATTACAGACCCCTGGTTTATGGCCATAAAGCCAGATTAGTGTCATAGATAATGTTGAGCTTTAAAGATCTGGTTTCAGCTCCCGGCTAAGCCCCAGAGTTTGCCAGATGCCTTTTGCCAGCCAACCCTGGATTCATGGCATGTTATTGTACAGTATCTGGGCTATAGAATGCTGGGTGACCACTAGATGGCAACGAAGTGGCACAAAAAAACCTACATTGCCAGCTTGTGGTCAACTAAATTTTGCAGCCTAGATACTGTATATTAAAAGTCTATCTTGGTAGGATAAAAATAACGATATTGTTACCACCGATAAATGCAACACTGAAATCTCTTGGAAGAAAAAGTGATGAAAATGCAAACGACTGCTTTGATATGTGAAAATAAATCAGATGATTAGTGGAGGCTTTCTTGTTTCTGGAAAAGATAATCAAGCAATAAATCAATGAACAAATAGACACAAATAAAGTCATAACCAAAAGCCAACAAAAACACATCATGCCAGACAAATCTTATTGCATTCTTTGACAAAGTGACAAAATTAGTGGACCAGGGGAATGCTATGGATATAATTTACTTGGACTTCAGTAAGACATTTGATACAGTCAACAACCTTCTACTTGATAAAATGTGTGTTAGGCAGTATCACCACTAAATGGATTTGTAACTGGCTGACTAACCACACTCAATGTGTAGTCCTCTATGAAATAGCATCTACATGGAGGGAAGTATGCAGTGGGGTATCCCAAGTCTCTGTTTTAGGCCCAGTACTCTTCAACATCCATCAAAGCCTCACCGAGTCTGCGGAGAGGGGCGGATTACAAATCTAATAAATCAATCAATTAAATCAAATCAATTATTTGGATGAGGAGATAGATGTGGAACCAGTGAAGGGCTACCAAATTTTTTACTACCAAACTGTGGGCGTGGCTTATGCAGGATTCCCTGCATTTTCTTTCAACATCTTTCAGTGCAAATTGGGTGCTCTGGGGTGGAGCTCCATTTTTGCTACCCCACTGCATTCTCCCTGCCCGGGCAGCAGCCCACCCCCTGTGTGGAACTCATCAAATATGAAGCCCCAGAGTATGAAAAATGACCCAATGGGCAAACTGGAAGTTTGGAAAAATGGACTTCTGATTTGCCTGTTGTGCCATTTATTGCACTCTGGAAAGGGGGTTGCGCATGCGTGGGGGGAAGGGAATGGATGTGGGCATGCGGGGGTTACCGCTACAGCTGCTACCAATGCTTTGCATGCGCAGCTTCGCATCTCTGGCATGCACATCCCAACAAGATTTTGCTTCATGCGCACGTCCTCTCACAAGATTTTGCTTCCTGTGCATGTGCAGAAGGAAAATCTTGCTGGGATATGCATGTGCTCAAGACAGAGACGCAAAGCTGCATATGCAGCTCAACTTTTACTACTGGTGCAGTGTCCTCATCTGTACCAGTAGGAGCCCCGTACTGGATGTGGGTATGTGCAAACCAAAAAAGGTTCACCATCACTTGTATAGCTGGCTCAATAGAAGTAACTGTGAGAAGAATCTTGTCCCTCTTAAGTAGACAAACTTAAATATGAGTCAGCAGTGTGTTGCAGCTGCCAAACAAGCCAATACAGTTCTAGGCTGCATAAATAGAGGGACAGAATCAAAATCACATGAAAATTTATTACGACTTTATAATACCTTGGTAAGACGACACTTGGAATACTGCATCCAGTTTTGGCCACCAAGATATAAATAGTTGTTGAGACTAGAAAGAGTGCAGAGAAGAGCAACAAAGATGATTAGGCGACTGTAGGATAAAGATATAAAGAATGGTTGCTGGCATTGGATATGTCTAGTTTAATAAAAAGAAGAACTAGGGGTGACATGATAGCAGCACCGTTCCCTGTAAACTATGCGCGTGTGCGCCTCCCAAAATACCCCCAGTGCGCCCTTTTCCATGGACGTGCACTCCCCATCCCCCTGCCAGCCCACGGGGGGGGGAGGTGCGGCAGTAGGAGGAAAGGGAGCGGCAGCCGCCCCTGCCTCCCCACGGTGCCTCCAGCCAAACGCGCCCCTGGCTTCTCGGCCCTGCCCCCCGCCCGCCCGATCCGCCCCCTCTCCTCCTCCGTCGCCTCCTGCCTTGGGGCACGACTTCTGCCACAGCGGTGGCGGCTGCGGGACGAAAGCGCTGCCAGCCAGCCAGGGGGCTGCGAGAGAGGGCTTTCTCCGTGGGCTTCGGGAATGCCCACCCCGCCCCTCTCGCAGCCCCTTCGCTGGGAGCACTTTCGTCCCAGACTTCCAGCAAGGGGGCTACAGTAGAGGCAGGGCAGGCATTCCCGAAGCGCTCGGAGAAAGCGCTCTCACAGCCCCCTCGCCGTCGGTGCCTCTGTTCCGGAGCTCCGCCTCACAGTTGATCACCCTGCCGCTGCCCCACGGCTACTACTACTGCTGAGAGAAAGAGAGAAAGGGGGGAGGGGGAGAGAGATCTAGCAAGAGATAGAAGAGAAAGAAAGCAATAGAGAGAGAGAAAGAAAACAAGAGAGAAAGAGAGAGAGAGAGATGAAAGGGGGAGAGAGAGATAGCAAGAGAGAGAAGAGAAAGAAAGCAAGAGAGATAGAAAGAAAGAGTGAGCGAGAGAGAAAGCAATAGAGAGAGAAAGAGAGAGAGAGAGAGCAAGAGGGGGAGAGAGAAAGAGAGAGAAATGACTCTTGATTTAAAGCATATGGTAAAAAGCACCCAAATAATAACAGAGGGAAAAAAACCCAGCCGTTTGTGTGTGTGTGTGTGTGTGTGAACTCTCGAACCATTTCCAATAGCTCACCTCTAATTGTAAATGGTTCAAGAGTTCACACACACACACACACACACACACACACACACACACACAGGGGGTGGGGAGGAGACAGGCATGGAAAAAGAGAAGATAATAATAGTAATAGATTTTGGTTTTGTTTTATTATTAATTTCTTTTAATAAAAAAGAAGGGAATTTATTTATTTATTTATTTATTTATTTATTTATTTATTTATTTATTTATTTATTTATTTATTTATTTATTTTTCTATGCCGCCCAGTCCTAAAGGGACTGTCGCTCAGACACTATACTTTTCTGCCCACACTGAAAAAAAATTAGAGGGAACATTGGATAGCAGTATTCCAATATCTCAGAGATTGCCAGAAAGAAGAGGTAGTTAAACTATTCTTCAATAAGAAAAGGCAGGACAAGAAGCAATGGATGGAAACTAATCAAGGAGAGAAGCAACCTAGAACTAAGGAGAAATTTCCTGAAAGTTAGAACAATTATTTAGCGGAGCAACTTACCTCCAGAAGTTTTGAAAGCTCCAACACTGCAAGTTTTTAAAGAAGAGATTGGACAACCATTTGTCTGAAATGGTACATGATTTCTTGTCTGAGCAGTGGGTTGGACTAGAACAGCGATGGCGAACCTACGGCACGGGTGACCCAGGTGGCATGCGGAGCCATATCTGCTGGCAAGTGAGCCATTGCCCTAGCTCAGCTCCAACTTGCATGTGTGTGCTGGCCAGTTGATTTTTGTCTGGCACAGAAGTTGGGGGAGCATTTTTGGCTTCCAGAGAGCCTCCGGGGGAATGGGGAGGTCGCTTTTACCCTCCCTCAGTTCCAGGGAAGCCTTTGGAGCCGTGGAGGACAAAATACGAGTCTACTGGGCCCACCAGAAGTTGGGGAAAAGGCATTTTCCTTCCTCCAGAGGGCTTCCAGGAGGTGGGGGCAGCTGTTTTCACCCTCCCCAGACATTGGATTATGGTGTGGGCACTCGCACATGTGTGATAGTGTGCGTGTATGCTCTTTTGGCACCTGAGGAAAAAAAAGTTCGCCATCACTTGACTAGAAGATCTCCAAGGACCCTTCCGACTGTGTTATTCTGCTATTATTATATGTTTTTGCTGTACTTAGTTACTGAGGTTTAAAAAAAAAATTCTGGGAGTTAAAGTCCACCAGGCCTAATGTTGCCAAGGTTGGAGACCCTTGACATACAGCATGAGTCCCATTTTGAAATAAAAGCATACAAAATGGACAGAGGGGACTTTTCTTTCCCTCACTGCAGTCCTGGTGGTATAAAAATCAGCAGACGGCATATGATTTCTTTCCTCCCCCCCCATCTTCCCTACTGCTTTTACATCATTTAGATCTGAAGCCAGAAGGCAGAGCTTGTCGTGTTCTTTATTCGTCTGTAATCTTGAAGATCAGATTTAAAATGTCTCCCCTTCACGCTGCCATTATAGAGTTGTAATTGTAGCATGGTGATGGCAGAAGAGAGATGGTGTGTGTGTGTGGTGGGGTTTGGCAGGAAAAGAAGGGTTATACTTTTTCTCTCTGGGTAATGTGGTTTCAAAGGGGAAAAAAAGGATACATGAAGCCTCAGGCAAAGCATTTAACACCACATAAAGTTAGGATCTAACAGTAGGCACCCAAAGTCATAATAAATCCATTTTGAAAATACATGAGAAAGAAGGCAGCAGCGCTGCTCAGCAGGGTGAAGCTTGTGAGTTTTAAAAAGGATTTCCACCTTCCTCCAGGTTTTGTCTCTTGTTTGACAGGTCACAGACTCCATTGCAAATGGTAAGAAACAGACAATCCTGGAAACTGGGCTTCCTACTCAGGATCCTTCCCCGCTATTAGGAAAAATAAAGCAGTGACATTGTAGGTTTTAATGAGAGGATCACTAAAAATTAATGACTGCATTTATGATTAATAGACAGTATTTTTTTACTCAGGAGGGTACAGCTGTTATATATGATAACTGGAATTATTCCTACCTCATCAATTAGGAGAAACTGGCTACAAGTCAAAAGGAGAACAACAATATAGGCAAACTGCTGGCTTGCACAAACTCTCCTGTCCAGAGCACCAAAATACAGTGGTACCACTACTTAAGAACTCCTCTACTTAAGAACTTTTCCAGATAAGAACTGGGTATTCAAGATTCTTTTGCCTCTTCTTAAGAAATATTTTCTACTTAAGAAGCCAAGCCTGGAAAAATTTCCCAGGAAATTTGAGAGCGGTATGAAGGCCCGGACAGTTTCCTGCCATTCCCCCTGGGTTTCTCTCTTTGGTGCAGTGTATGGGAGGCAGCCTCGCACCAGGTGTATGGGAGGCACATGTTCCTCCTCGCCACCTCAGAGTCCCTCTTTTTTTTTAAAGCCATAAAGTTTGGATTTTTTTTATTCACCTCACCTCACCTTCTTCCTTCAGCAGTGACTGTCCTCCTCCTCTTCTTCCTCCTTTTCCCACCCAAATTCCGAGCTTTTATTTCTTTCCTAATGGGCTTGCACACATTATTTGTGTTTAAATTGATTCCTATGGGAAAAATTGCTTCTACTTACAAACCTTTCTACTTAAGAACCTGGTCACATAACAAATTAAGTTAGTAAGTAGAGGTACCACTGTATTTGAGGCCAAAAGGATTGGATTCTGAGCAGGTTGAATTGCAAGGCCTTATAGTCCTCTGTGTGTTTTGGATCCAGAGCTGAGTGAGAGAGACAAAATCCCTGGTGGGATGATCTGAGAAGGTTTAAGTTTCCCGGGATGACTGGGCCATGGATGCCACTCAGTTTCTAAGTCTGTTTATGGGTTCATGAGCTACGGTGGCACAGTGGTTAGAGTGCAGTACTGCAAGCTACTTCTGTTGATCACCAGCTGCCAGCAGTTTGGCAGATTGATTCTCACCAGGCTAAAGGTTGACTCAGCCTTCCATTCTTCTGAGTAAAATGAGGACCCAAATTGTTGAGGGCAATATATGCTGACTCTGTAAACTGCTTAGAGAGGGCTGTAAAGCACTGAGAAGCATTATATAAGTGTAAAGTCTAAATACTATGGGATCCAAGCATGGCTATCAGTCTCAGAGGCTAAAAGCCCCTCAGATTTTCATAGAATCATAGAATCATAAAATTAGAAGGTACCTCCAGGGTTATTGGATCCAACCCGCTGCTCAATACAGGATTCACTAAACCACCCCAGAAAGATGACCATCCAGTCTCTGACTGTCCATATCTCTTGATATTTTCACTCACAAATAAGAATGGAAAAATATTGCCACCTGCCACCTGTCACCACAAAGCCATTACTTTGACAGGCATACCTTCTAGGGTCCTGGGCTTCTCCTTGTCCTGATTCAGACTACCAATCTGAAGGCACCTAACCTGGGATCAATACATTTGGGAGTTCCCTATTTTGCCCATGTTCCCAGCCACTCCCTAAATCTGGTTTAGAACATGTTTGAAACTGGGCGGTATGGCAAGCTATATTTCATCCTTTGAAAACTTGTGAAATGATGGGCATGTTAAGCAACATATTTTTCCCAAGTGCCATGCTCTCTGGCTTTGTATAGAGCACAGCCCTGTATCTGCCACATCTCAGAACCCCAGGAGTCTGCTTGTCTCCTGTCTCTGCTTTTAAGGGCTATTTATTTTGATGGTGAGGTTGCTGTCTGCTAGAATGCTGTCTAGAATGGATGAATGCGCTTGGAGGCGCATCATGGTGACAGCAATTTAATGGTGATGCAGTATTAATATTAGCATTGCTTATTCAGGCCATTTCCAAGATGAGCATGGGAAAAAAGCTTAACTAGTTCAGAGAAAAAACAGCAAGAGGTTTGCATTGCTCTGTGTCACAAGGCTGCTATATCACCATGCATAACTTAATATACTATAAGTATATTACTTTCATTTCAAACATCTCACTTGAAAATGACCTAATCTGTAGATGATAACAGGTACATGTTGATACACTTCATATGTCTGTTTCCTAATGATGCCCTTCTCTGTAGATTTTGTTTTGCATTGTTTTGTTAGAGTAGACCTTCTTTGCAACTAAAGGGTTGACAAATACCCATGAAACTAAAAAAATATATCTCATCTTTTCCACCTTTTATTGTTTTCATATGATGCTCAATTAACAGATACAATGATAGGAAAATATTAAATATGTCAAACAAATTACATGATTACCAGTAACCCATCCACACACTCACTATTAAAAAATATCAACTATCAAATCAGAAGTTGCTGACTACAGCTGACTTAAATATATCAACTTTTAGTTAGCTTGCATGTTTGGCTGCAAAGAAAGAGTAATAGTTATGCAAATTAAGAATGATAGACACTGTAATCCAGCACATCTATGGGGATGGTAGATTAGAAAATACTGGAATATAGTGTCAGGGCTTCTTGAACTAATCTGCAGTGGGTCACAGTTGAAAAGACTCTGTTCAGGTGTTCTGTCTGGGTTCCCCCAGACGTCAACACCAACTAAAAAGAGTAGCCAGACACGCTGGTAAAAAGCAAAGTCATTTTATATCTTTGAAAACAAACACAGATAACAAAAACTGTTCTTACAAACTGGAATGCTATGAAGCTTCACAGAAGAGTCACAACGGCCAGACAATACAACAGGCTTCTTGCTGGCACACACACCACTGTAGATAATAAAACCCACGCCTCCCCCAAGTTTTCAGCCTTCGAGGCCACAAGCCAGAATCAGAGACGCCAAGGATTGAAGCAAGGTCACAGGACTCCCAAAAGATAACTCTCCACAATACAGGAAGGGCGGGCCTGCCTTTTCAACCTTTCTGAGGAGAACCACACCCAAACCCAGCTGTTGCCTATTAGGGATGGAAATACCTGGCTAATTGTCCCCTTTGTTGTGCTGCCCTTCTCTGCCTCATATCTATGATGGCTTGTGCATTCTCATCTAATGACTCCAGGTTACTCGCTGGGGAGAGCTCCCCCCCGGGGGTCTCAGGCTGTTCTCCCTCCTCCTCGTCCTGACATTCCTCTTCTCCGTCTGCCTGGTCCTCCTCCTCCTCCTGTTCCTCGTCCTCCCCCTCTGAGCATGGAGCTGGCAGAGTTCCAGCCGTTCCCCGAGGAGCCTCAGGCTGAATCACAACATCAGGTAAACAGCAAGACTGCAGTTGAAGAATGAGAATAAAGACAAGGTGGCATATGTAAATAGACACACCATCTTGTGAATATATTGTTGTGCATCCTGCACAATTAGCAATGGATCCAGAGGACTTGGAGACAGTGGAGGCACGGAACAAGCAACCTGTGTTCCTGGCATCTGAGACTGACAGCAAAGAGGACATGATCTCAGAGGCTGAAGAGCAACCAGGGCCTTTTGCACCTCCTAAGATGAGTGACTCAGGAGAAGAGGAGAAACCTCTTCTTGATGCTAGGATTTTCAGGGCCAAAAGATGCAAGAGTGGTTATTCAGGAGGAGGCTTTCTCGTGAGAAGTACTGCTGGGTACTGAATCATGCCGTCAGGAGTCACCTGATGCTTTGGCACAGAGGATAACACAGTTCTTTCCAGAATCTGGTTGCAGCTCTTGTCTCCGGCTTATGTTTTACCACATTCTTGTCTGCATTAATTAGCTCTGGGCTTCCAGCCAACCTCTGTCTACAATACAGAACTTTGCTACAATCTAGTAATTACTATTGTGTTTACCTATTCTTGGGACTCTAGCCAGCTGCTAAGATTTTATAATCAGTGTGTTGAAGCCTTTGTTTAGATTTTACTCTCTTTTTAAAAAGGCTCAAACTGTTAAGACTTTTGCTAGTAGTAAAACTTTTAGTACTAAATCCAGTGGTGTGCATCTTATTTTGGGGGATTCGATGCTGGGACAGAACATATACTATTTGTTCTTCCACTTTCAAGCAGAACCTCAGAAATGAATTATCTGGATCCTGCTCAATTTTGGCTTATTTCTGGGCATATAATGGAAACTCTATTAGTTGCTCTTTTATCCCTAAGACCTGCAATAGGATCTGAATGGCATGGAATGCAGCCCTTCTGGTCTTGTTAAATCTCTCAGTGATTCTTCATACCATTAGTCATAATATCCTATTGGGCTGTCTACAAAGAGTCTTCGGAGAGGGGCGGCATACAAATCCAAATAATAAATAAATAAATAAATAAATAAATAAATAAATAAATAAATAAATAAATAAATAAATAAATAAATAAATAAATAAATAAAGGTTGCTTTGCTTTGCAATGGTTTGCTCCTCCCTAAACAAGCAGTTCCACTCAATACTGATGAGGGCTTTCTTAGAGGTCAGGCTCAGCCCCTTCCATGTTGGACAATTATATAAACCATAAGGAGAAGTCATACATTATATAGTATGCTGATGACATTCAGTTGTGTGTTCCCATCCTGGACTAAACAAGAAAAGTAGTGAATGCCCTCACTTGGTACCTGGAAGTTATTAAGGATAGTCAAAACAGACTCAGGCTGAATCCCATCATGTTAGGATTCCTGTTAGCCCAGGTTTTGTTTGGTTTCTTGGAATTTTACAGGATTGTACTCACCCATCAGGAATAAGACTGTGATCGGAAGGGTCTGTTGTGTTCCTATAGTACCATGGACAACTTCTGGTGAACCAGAAAAGGGATGTGCCTCAGCAGAGGACTGAAAGAATCTGATATTGGCAAAATTTTACCTTCTGTTGATTCCATTTTTGCTAGATGCTGACTATAGTTTTTAAATCAACATAATTTTTTATTGGCCAAGTGTGATTGGACATACAAGGAATTTGTCTTTGGTGCATATGCTCTCAGTGTACATAATATAAAAGATACATTTGTCAAGAATCATGACAAATGATTGTCATAGTGTACAAATAAGCAATCAGGAAACAATCAATATTAATATAAATTATAAGGATACAAGCAGCAAGTTAAGTCATACATTCATAAGTGGGAGGAGATGGGTGATAGGAACAATGAGAAGACTAATAGTAATAGTAATGCAAACTAAGTGAATAGTTTGATAGTGGTGTGGTGAGTGAAATATTTGTTTAGCAGAGTGATGGCGTTTGGGGAAAAACTGTGCTTGTGTCTAGTTGTCTTAGTATGCAGTGCTCTATAGCAGTGATTTTCAACCTTTTTTGAGCCGCGGCACATTTTTTACATTTACAAAATCCTGGGGCACACCACCAACCAAAATGACACAAATTAAATAAATAAATAAATAAATAAATAAATAAATACATACATACATACATACATACATACATACATACATACATACATACATAACCCCCTCGTATATACAATCCCATGTAACATCCCCTTATAAATACAGTCAATCATCAATCATCCCTACTCAAATTTATATCTCATTTCTGGGTACTTCTCCTGTCTTTCCCCCTTTTCTCTCTCATGTTTGTCATTTCTCTCTCTTCCTCCCTTTTTCCCTCATTCCTTTTCCCTCTCACTTCTCCTCTTTTTCCATCCCTGTCTCTCTCCCCCCCCTTATGTGTGTGTGTGTATACACACTGGAACCATTTCCAAAACCAGTTGAGGGCTGGGGTTTTTTCTCTTTTATTCTTTTCAAAAAGAGGTGTGGGCTGGAGGGCATTTCTTATTATTTGGGTGCTTTTTACCATATGCTTCAAGAATCACCCCTCTCTCTCTCTTTTGTTTCTCTCTCCTCTCATTCTCTGCCTCAATCATTTCTCCTTTTTTCTCCCCTTTTTGTTCTCATTTCTCTCTCCTTTCCTCTCCCTATCTGTCTCTCTTGCTTTCTCTCTCTCTTGCTATCTCTTTTTCTCTTATTTTCTCTCTCTCCCTCTCTTGTTCTCTCTTATTTTCTTTCTCTCTCTCTTGTTCTTTCTCTCTCTCTCTTTCTCTCCCCCTCCCTCTTTCTCTCTTTTTCTCACTTTCTCTCTTGTTTTCTCTCTCTCTCTTGCTTTCTCTCTCTCTCTTGTTTTCTTTCTCACACTCTTTCTCTCTCTTGTTCTCTCTCTTGCTATCTCTTTCTCTCCCCCCTTTCTCTCTCTCTCTTTCTCACTTTCTCTCTATCTTGCTGTCTGTTGCTGTCACTCACTCTCGTTCTCTCTCCGTTCTTCTCAGCGGAGGCCAGCGAAGGTGATATTCAATGTCGGGAGCGTGCAGGCGGTTGCGCGTGCTCCCTACCCCCCTGCTAGCCGCTTGGAATATTCAAAATAAGAAAAGCCTTCACCGGCGAAGGTTTTTCTTATTTTGAATATTCCGAGCGGCTAGCAGGGGGGTAGGGAGCGCGCGCAACCGCGCGCGCGCTCCCGACATTGAATATTACCTTCGCTGGTCTCCGCTGAGAATGGAGAAAGAACAAGAGTTGGGCCATTTTTTGTCTCCTGCATTCCGGGTGCGGGAGGAGCCACGCCGAAAGGCAGGAGACAGCGGAGGAGGAGAGGGGGCGGGCGGGGGGCAGCGCCGAAAGGTCGAGGGGGCCGGAGGCACCATGGGGAGGCAGGGGCGGCCGCGGCTCCCTTCCCTTCTGCTGCCGGCACCTCCCCGCCCCCCCCGCGGGCTGGCAGGGAGATGAGGAGCGCGCTTTCGGGGAAGCGACGGTGCTTTGGGGAAGCGACGAGAAGCCATGGGCGCGAGGGGGCCGACTTTCAAAGCAACCTTTGCCGGCCTCCCGTGGGAGGGTGCCAATAGCGGCGGAGGCGGCGGGGGGGCAATAGCGGGGGGGGGGGCGAACCGCCTCACAGCACACCTGACCATGTCTCGCGGCACACTAGTGTGCCGTGGCACACCGGTTGAAAAACACTGCTCTATAGCATCGTTTTGAGGATAGGAGTTGAAACAGCTTATGTCCAGGATGCAAGGGGTCAGTAAATATTTTCACAGCCCTCTTTTTGACTCGTGCAGTATACAGGTCCTTGATGGAAGGCAGGTTGGTAGCAATTGTTTTTTCTGCAGATTAATTATCCTCTGAAATCTGTGTCTGTCTTGTTGGATTGCAGAATTGAATCAGACAGTTCTAGAGGTGCAGATGACAGACTCAATAATTCCTCTGTCTGCTTTTTGCTGAGGGTAGAGGAACAGCAGAAATGTACATTAGTAATAAATCCCCACTGCTGTGGTTTAGTTTAACTTAGAGCTAATAGACAGTGGCAGACCTATCCCTGTTGTATTATTTTACAAAGCCACTTAATCCACTCTCCATCATCAGGTCTTAAGATGGTGAGTCCCATCACTGCACATTCATTCAATCCAGCTGCTAAATTTCATTTAGTGATCTGTTTGGAGTCTTTTCTATGTACAGTAGACTTCTGTCAAATCTCCACTTTTTTCTTCCATAAGTCCTTGAGCTACTTTCATCTTCCCTGACTGGGAAAGCAATTCATCTGCTTGTTTGCTTGCTTGCTTTAACTGGCCTTCTAGCATATCTTCTCAGAGAGAAAGCAAGGGGTTACTTGGCTTATTGCAGTGATCGATTCTGACAACCATCTATTTGTAAGAAGCTGAAATGGTCTTGGGCATGATTGCATGAACCTTGCCTGCATTTCAAAGTCATAACAAAGTATTTTTTCCATTTTTGAAAACATAAAACTTTAGTAATGATACCAATCATTGATGTCTGCTCTGTCTTTCTAAAGCCATGAATATTTAAATTCCATCTGTAAAATGTGAAGGCAAGAAAATAGGAGGCAGCAATATTAGGGATGGAGCCTAGTCAAGGGATTAAAGTTTGCCTGGGGATCCTTTCTCAGTGAATTTCCTCCAGACTGCTGAACTAAGGGGAAAGGTCTGAAAAGGGTTTCTTGTCTATTCCTTTCAGTTTGATTACTGGCTTTCAAATAAATGCCAGTGTGAATGCCAGCCTATCACCACTCCCAGTTTAAAGCCTTTCTGCTCAATGCAGAAGGCTCAGCTGCTGAAGGCTAAACCATATGATGCATTAATACATTGAAAGCAGCTGCTATTATTATTTTTCTGACAGAGCTCTGACCTTGAGCATGACTATTCTCTCTCCCCACTCTCCGCCCAGTACTTTTCAAGCTTAGTAACTTTAAGACGGGTGGACTTCAACTCCCAGAAATCCTTGTGCCAATGTAAATTGCCAAGTTTGAAAAATATTGATTCAGTTGTTCCCTTTCCAAGTTTATTTGTTTGTCTGTTTGTTTATTAGATTTCTATGCCACCCTATCCCCCAGACTCAGGGTGGCTCACAACAAGTAATACATAACATGTAGAAATCAAATTTAAAAACATACTAAAAACCCAATATCTTTTAAAAAAAAAACACACCAGTCACTCATGTTTAGGCAAACAAACGTGAATTCATTCGTCGGCCAGGGCTAGTTCTTTATGCCATATCTGTCATGAAAAAGTCCAGGTGATAACTGACTGAAAGCAAAGAAATGGAAAAAAATAACTTTAATCAGTGGACACTTGGTTAGGTACTTCAAAGGGCTACGATTAGACGTTTTAGCCTTTACTCTGTTCCTTGGAAGATGAACCAATATTGGAGAAATAAGTACCATAAATGCATATTTTTAAACAAACATAATTGCAAAACTATTTTTTAACTTTAGACAAAATATGCAAATTTCCCCTGTTAATGAAGATAAATATATGGTTGCCTTGATTAGGATCAACAATGAAGTTAAAAAATCCACAGGATAATACAAAAGATAGGCAGTCTTCAGTCAGACTAAAGATGGTGCTGGACTGCTAAAATGAGGTTGGCGGGTTATCTTTCACTGCAGTAAATTCAACTTATTACTACAGGATACAAGATTCCAAAGAAACATTATAACTCTATGAAAATCTTGCATAATTTTTTACTGTTAAATTTATATAGCCATTCATCTTATTGCTGAAAAGCTTACAAAGTAAAAAATATAGAAAACAATAAAGAAAATCAATCCAAAAATAAATGTATTATCAACAAATTACTATTTTACTGTTAAAAACATAATCAGTGGAAGAGTGCCATTCATTTTCCTAAAAATATAACCACCCAGCAATCTCTTCACAAATTACTTTATGCATAGAAAGGTCAGAAATTTTTAGCAAAGCACAAGAAGCAAAGATTGAACCTAACACAATATTCCTAGCTAAACTTTTAAATGGCACTTCCAGAGATAGCAGACATTTTCTCTGGCTTAATCCTGTCATGGACTTCTCATTTCCTGAGATTCCATTGAATGAATTGAGGGGCTGGGAAAATAGGCAGAAACCTGGTCCATTTTCTCATCTTCCATACCAAGTTGTGTCTTCTAATTCCCAGTTCTGCCTTCTGAGTCTACCCTTTATTCCCCACCATCCAGAGCTTAATCAGTTAGTTTTCCAAAGGGAGGGGGGCAAGGAATCTCTTGGGGTCTACATAACAAGCAACATATCTGGGACCGCCTTCTGATGCATGAGTCCCAGCAACCAGTTAGGTCCCACATAGTCGGCCTTCTCCAGGTCCCGTCAACTAGACAATGTCACTTGGCCTGGCCTAGGGGAAGAGTCTTCTCTGTGGGGGGGCTGGCCCTCTGGAATCAACTCCCCCTGGAGATTCACAATTCCCCTCCCTGCCTCGCCTTCCGTGAAAGTTTAAAGACCTGTCTGTGCCGCCAGGCTTGGGGCCATTAGACCCTAGCCCCATGGTCAATGAGTGCAGTAAGTCTTGCTGTGTGAATGGGAATGAATGATTTTAATTGTTAGTAGAGTTTTTAAAGTTTTTTTAGCTATACTTGGATTTTTCAGATATCTATACTGTGAGCCGCCCCAAGTCTCGGAGAGGAGCAGCATACAAATCCAATAAATAAATGAAATAAGTAAGTAAGTAAGTAGGTAGGTAGGTAGGTAGGTAAGTAAGTAAGTAAGTAAGTAAGTAAGTAAGTAAGTAAGTAAGTAAGTAAGTAAGTAAGTAAGTAAGTAAGTAAGTAAACAAATTTCTGCCTTGAGAAGATATTGGTCTTATTTCTGTGCCTATCCACAAAAGTCAGTTTTTGTAGCTTGCCATTCACAACCTTCTGAACCTTATGGTTGTTTACAAGACCACTAGGACAGAGAGAGAACCAGGTGTTTCTGGATTAACTGAAATTCAGCATTATTAAGCTTTAGCTTAATGATTTTTAGGAGTGTCCACATTCTACAGACCCCTCACTGGAATAAATTGTTTCAACTTCAACTTCTACCCTCAAAACAACACTATAGGGCAGGGATGGCAAACTTATGGCATGCCTGCCACAAGTGGCTCGTGGAGCCATATTGGAAGGCATGAGAGGCATTGCCCTATGTTAGCTCCAGGGTGCATGTGCACACTGGCCAGCATGGGAGAACTGAGACATCTCCCCATGGCTTATATATTTTTATGTATGGCATGCTTGTGTTGCATGGTTTTTAAATGTTGGGTTTTAAATGTTTTCTTTTAAACGTTAGATTTGTCACATTGTACATTGTTTTATTACTGTTGTGAGCTGTCCCGAGTCTGCGGAGAGGTGCGGCATACAAATCTAATAAATTATTGTTATTGTTATTGCTGTTGCTGTTGCTGTTGCTGTTGCTGTTGCTGTTATTTTGTTGTTGTTGTTATTGTTATTGTTATTGTTGTTATTATTATTATTATTGTTGTTGTTGTTATTATTATTATTATTATTATTATTATTATTATTATTATTATTATTGGCCTACGCCCTCCGGAGGCTTCAGGGAAGCTTCCCTGCAGTCTCGGAGTATGAAAAACAGCTCAATGAGCAAACTGGAAATTGAGAAAAACAGACTTCCAGTTTGCCCATTGTGCTGTTTTTCATACTCCGGGTGTCAGGCCCAAAGTCAATATGTAAAGTCCAAGGTGGGCCTGACACAGCTTGGGAGTGAGAGAGTGTGAGAGATATGTCACCACACATTCCTTTCTTCAGATGCCATAGTAACAAACACAGGAAGGAATCAGGAATCTTGCGTAGGATTGGCCCTCATGACTGCACTTGTGGGTGTGGGGATGTGAAATGGGGGTTTGACCTGGATGTAATCTAAGGGACTCAGAGTTGGAATGATTCCAGTCGAATCCAGACATGGCCGTTAATAAATCCTACCCAGTGAGAAGCACAGGCGTGGAATTGTTTTATTTCTCGGAATGCCGTTTTGGTTCGCTAACACCGGGGCTTCAGCAGGCTTCCCTGTTGCCTCTGTAGCACAATAAAGACAAACCTTTTCCACCCCCTAATTTCCAGTTTTCCCTTTTGGCCATTTTTTCACCATCCCAGACTTCAGTGATAGCTTATTATTAAGCGTGACCATCACTAAGGGTTGCATCTTTTTATTCTTGATGAATGCATTTTATTCTTCTTATGTACACTGTGAGCACATACACCAAACACAAATTCCTTGTGTGTCCAATCACGCTTGGCCAATAAAGCATTCTATTCTATTGGCTAGGACATATGGGAATTGCAATCCCAGCCCATTGGAAAGACGCCAAGTTGAAGAATGCTCTTCAATCCAAATTAAGTTATTATTATTAAATTTCTAATTTTTAATTAGAATCTTTCCTAATTTCAGATTCTGGGAAAGGTGGATGCCTTGGGAAAGTTTTACAAAACACCGAGAATCTAAAAAATACTTGAAATATTTATTTTATTATTTATTTATTAGATTTCTAGACCACCCTTCTCCTGAGACTCATATATTTTTGGTAGAAAATTTATTTATTTGATTTATTTGATTTTATTTTGCTGCCCTTCTCCTTAGACTCAGGGTGGCTTACAACATGTTAGCAATAGCACTTTTTAACAGAGCCAGCATATTGCCCCCACAATCTGGGTCCTCATTTTACCCACCTCGGAAGGATGGAAGGCTGAGTCAACCTTGAGCTGGTGATGAGATTTGAACCGCTGACCTGCAGATCTATAGTCAGCTTTAATGGCCTGCAGTACTGCACTCTACCTGCTGCGCCACCTCGGCTCTATTTGTAAATTGTAAATCTAATTGTAAATCAATTTAACAAATTCATAATGTATAATAGCAGAGCAACAAGTATGGCACTGTTTCAAACAATAAAAATTCAGCTGTAGATTGTATAAATTAATTTAAACGTTTCCACCATACATGCTTCCCCTATTCCTACTTGTCTCTAAAATAAAATGCAAGATTCCCAAGTTACATCTAGGGAACCATCGACTTCTGTTTGTAGCTCATTCAAAGGAAAAAAGACAAGATAGGTTTTATTCCTTTGGATTCAACTTCAGCCCTAGAGCTGCACATGGGGAGATAATAAGACTATATTCAAGATACCATTATGGGAAAGGATTACTGAGATTATATACAGCAAATATTGAATTCAGAAGAAAAAGAAGTTGATAAACGCTAATTACAATTATGATTAACTTATGCCTAGGGTTGTGATATGTAGTTAACTATGTATTTTAATTAATTTATTCTAATCTTTGATGGATTAAAAAGGCAACTGATAATCAGGCAGCAGCTTTGCAATGCTCCATTTTTAAAACATGCAAATGGAAGATAACTGAAATCCAAGAGAAGGCAGAAGTTCACTGCGATGTACGTGCTTTCTTTTCAGAATGATTGCTTAATTCAGAATTATTATTTCTCATTTTGTGGAGAATTTGGAGTGACACAAATTTGTTTCAGTTTCAGGGTTTGTTTGGGTTTATTTTTTGCTTCCTCTTAATCTGTTTTTTAAGGTACCTGACTTTAAACTTGTATGGAGCATGGAGAATATACAGTATTCAGTGGCACTGAAAATCTGGTGGGAGATTTTCACAAGTCACAACTGGAAGAAAGATCTTTCGATCCTCTTCTGTTTTGTTGCTTGCCTAAATCTTGGAGACCACTCGTGGAACACACTATTCCTAACAATGCCATGATGTTAAATCACAGATAAAAGAAAGAGAAGAAATCTAAATATATATTTTATTTTATTAGATTTGCATCCTGCCTTTCATTAAGGAAGTCAATACAATATTATATATTGATTTGGGACAGAGCAAGGATGTGGTTAAGGTGCTGAGGTGTCTCCCAGGGGCCACTGCCAGCAGGGACAGGAGGCGGATTACAAACATTGTTAAGACTGTGAGTAAAGGTAATAACGTTGATGTGGTGGTGCATCTTGGCACAAATGATTTGTCCCAGAGAAATGTTAATGTAGTAAAAAGAGATTTTCAATGTCTAAGTGTGGAGCTGGGTAAAATAACTGATTCAGTGACTTTCTCAGAGGTGTTACCGGTTTGTGGCCAAGAGGATAAAACAACGTGTATCAGAGAGTTTAATGTGTGGTTAAGGCAGTGGTGTAAAGCTGAAGGTTTTGGCTATGTAAGTCATGATGTCAGTAGGTGGTCTAATAGGGAGTTGTTTAAGAGGGATGGTTTGCATCCATCATACAGAGGTACCCAGGTGCTCGGTGAGGAATTCAGAACTTTTTTGGACAGGCATTTAAACTAGGTAAAGGGGACAGAGATGTAACTGATGTGGGTGATTTCTGTCCTCGACCAATGAGGATAAAGCAGTTTTTGGAAGCTTATGAAAAGGGAGCTGCAAATAATATAGATGTAGTTGTTGATGATAAGGGGCAAACTAATAACGAAAATAATGTTCTTCGGGTAATGTGCACAAATGCTCGAAGCTTGAGCAACAAGCTCTGTGAATTAATGGCCATAATATCTAGAGATAATTTGGACCTGGTTGCCATAACTGAGACATGGTTTAAGGATTCTAATGAATGGGAAATATCCATACCAGGATATACACTGTATAGGAAGGATAGAATAGAGAGAAGGGGAGGTGGAGTAGCCATTTATATTAAAGAAAGTCTAAAAACAACACTAATTCAAAATACGTGTCAAGATCTAGAGACTCTCTGGATTTGCATGCAAAATAAAGAAGGTTCTATCATTAGAATTGGGGTGATCTATAGGCCTCCAGGGCAATCCGAGGAATATGACAACAAGATGGTGGATGAAATTACCCAAATGGCAGTAAAGGGAGATATTGTGGTTATGGGTGATTTCAACATGCCTGATGTTGACTGGAATATCCCCAGTGCCCTTACATGCAAAAGTAAGAATATAGTAGAGGCCTTTACAGGAGCAGCTCTGGCACAGCTGGTTAAGACACCAACTAGAGGGGAGAATATTCTAGATTTAGTTTTTACGAATGGGAATTGGGTTTCAGATGTCAAGGTGGGAGAAAATTTAGGTTGCAGTGACCATCTATGTTTGTGGTTTGATGTAAAAACTCATTGTGAGCAATCCTATAATGCAACCAAAGTATTGGATTTCAGAAAAACAAATTTTAATGCAATGGGAGAATATTTAGATAATGAATTAAAGGGGAGGGATAAAATGGCAGGAGCGAGCATCCAGTGGACTGTATTAAAAAAGGCCATCTTAAAAGCCACTGGACTGTATGTAAGACAAATAACTAAAGGTAAAAGGAAGAAGAAACCGCTATGGTTTAGCAATGATGTAAGGGCTATAGTCAATGAAAAAAAGGCTGCCTATAGGAGGTATAAAGAGTCTGGAAGTATAGCTGATAGGGAGGTATATAAAATGAGACAGAAGGAGGCGAAACAGATAATATATGCTGCTAAAGCCTCAAAAGAGGAAGAAATTGCCAAATCTGTAAAGAAGGGGGATAAAACCTTCTTCAGATATATTAATGATAAGAAGAAGAAAAACTGCGGCATCACGAAGCTTAGTACCGGGAATAATACATGCATTAATGGGAATAAGGAGATCGCTGACCATTTCAATAGCTACTTCTGTTCAGTTTTCTCAAAAGACACCTTACAAAATAATACTATAGAGGGATATAGCATTGCTTCCAGCTGTACGGATTCAGCTCCAGTGATCTTAGAAGCCGATGTCTTAGAAGAACTTGAACGATTAAAGATAAATAAGGCAATGGGTCCAGATGGCATCCACCCCAGAGTTCTTAAAGAACTCAGATCTGTCATTGCTACCCCCCTGACTGATTTGTTTAACCAATCCTTGTTAACAGGAGAAGTTCCTGAGGATTGGAGAATGGCCAGTGTTGTGCCTATTCACAAGAAGGGCAGTAGAGAAGAAGCTGGTAACTACAGGCCAGTTAGCTTGACATCAGTTGTAGTTAAAATGATGGAGACTCTACTCAAAAAGAGGATAAATCAGCACCTAAAAAACAATAACTTATTAGACCCAAATCAGCATGGCTTTACTGAAGGCAAATCATGTCAGACTAATCTCATTGATTTCTTTGACTATGTCACAAAGGTGTTGGATGAAGGTGGTGCCGTGGATATTGCCTACCTGGACTTCAGCAAAGCCTTTGATACGGTTCCACATAAAGAGCTGATAGATAAATTAGTGAAGATTGGACTTAATCCCTGGATAGTTCAATGGATTTGCAGCTGGCTGAAGCGTAGACATCAGAGAGTTATTGTTAATGGCGAGTATTCTGAGCAGAGTCAGGTTACAAGCGGTGTGCCACAAGGATCTGTTCTGGGTCCTATTCTTTTTAATATATTTGTGAGTGACATAGGGGAAGGTTTGGTAGGGAAGGTTTGCCTATTTGCCGATGACTCTAAAGTGTGCAATAGGGTTGATATTCCTGGAGGCGTCTGTAATATGGTAAATGATTTAGCTTTACTAGATAAATGGTCTAAGCAATGGAAACTGCAGTTTAATGTTTCCAAATGTAAAATAATGCACTTGGGGAAAAGGAATCCTCAATCTGAGTATTGTATTGGCAGTTCAGTGTTGGCAAATACTTCAAAAGAAAAGGATTTAGGGGTAGTGATTTCTGACAGTCTCAAAATGGGTGAACAGTGCAGTCAGGCGGTAGGGAAAGCAAGTAGGATGCTTGGCTGCATAGCTAGAGGTATAACAAGCAGGAAGAGGGAGATTATGATCCCACTATATAGAATGCTGGTGAGACCACATTTGGAATACTGTGTTCAGTTCTGGAGACCTCACCTACAAAAAGATATTGACAAAATTGAACGGGTCCAAAGACGGGCTACAAGAATGGTGGAAGGTCTTAAGCATAAAACGTATCAGGAAAGACTTAATGAACTCAATCTGTATAGTCTGGAGGACAGAAGGAAAAGGGGGGACATGATCGAAACATTTAAATATATTAAAGGGTTAAATAAGGTCCAGGAGGGAAGTGTTTTTAATAGGAAAGTGAACACAAGAACAAGGGGACACAATCTGAAGTTAGTTGGGGGAAAGATCAAAAGCAACATGAGAAAATATTATTTTACTGAAAGAGTAGTAGATCCTTGGAACAAACTTCCAGCAGATGTGGTAGATAAATCCACAGTAACTGAATTTAAACATGCCTGGGATAAACATATATCCATCCTAAGATAAAATACAGAAAATAGTATAAGGGCAGACTAGATGGACCATGAGGTCTTTTTCTGCCGTCAGACTTCTATGTTTCTATGTTTCTATATGTACTCTATATTCCAATTTTTCTCCACACCTGCCCTGTGGTAATGTTCTGACCTTTGCTTCCTGATTAAATAAAATGGCACAAAGGGCATCTCACAAACCTCTTTTATTTGTAACAGCTGCTAATTATGTTCATAATAAGTTGTAATACCATAAGTCCAAACAAAATAAAATAAATCCAACTGAAATCTATCAGGGAAAGGCAGATAACACACATGAACTTTGCTCTTCTTTGGCAAACTGCCAAGGACCAATTTGCAGGAAAAATTGGCAAATCCAAACAGAAGTCCTGAGTTGCAATGATGAGATTTAGAGATGAAGTGAGTTGCTTCCTGCAATGAACCCTTTCGTGTGTTCCACTTATATAGCTTATGGGAGGAGCCAATTATCTCCAAGCCTTATCCCCATGTAGTCCTTTTCCTCTGGACCTGTTCTTTCCTTCTGGCAGCTCTGCGCATACATGCACATAGTTCCCTCTAAGCTGAGCAGTGAGCAATGGCTCACTTAAAAATCATCATCAACTCAGAGTTTTTCAAACCTGCCCAGAAGCCGAGAGGGAAAGAGTGAGAGGGAAAGAGTGCCGCCCAATCCCAAAGGGACTGCCGCTCAGACACTATACTTTTCCGCCCCCCCCCCCAAAAAAAAAAATTAGAGGGAACACTGTAACATGCATTGACAACAGGCTCCTCCTGTTCCTCTGCCTTGCTCATGTCAGCCTCTGGAGATTCTAGAGGCGGGATAGACATCCCTGGCTGGATCCATGCCTCTGGCACTGAGCCTTCTCCAGACTCGAAGCCTGGCCCAGATTCTTCCCAGCCATCTCACTGTTTGACTCTGCTGCCAGCTCCAGAGGCAGCTGGTGGACCAGAGCAGATAATTGGAGCTGAGTAAGCATCACTGACCCAAAACCATACAATGAATCATTATGGCTAAGGCTGGATTTGAATCTAGAATTTCCCAGTGTTGATCTAATAGTTTAATAGCTAACAGTATGCTAGCACTTCCTTCACCTAAGAGCCACCATTATGACCACAAATTTAGCATTTATTTTATTTTCTTAATATATTTCAATATCAGTTATCAAGCTTTCTTCCAACATTCTTGAAGAATTCCAAAACTGTTTTGGCATTCCCTAAATATTCCCTTGAAATCCTCTTATGTGGAATCTTCCTCTGTGAGGAGATGTCCATACAGGTAGTCTTTGACTTATGACCACTATTGAGCCCTGTTTCTGTTGTAAGGGAGACATTTGTTGAATGGATGTTGCTCCATTTTTTGACATTTCTTGCCCAGTTAACTGAATCGTTGCCATCGATAAGTTGGTAACATGGTTGATAAGTGAGTTTAGCTTCTCCATTGACTTTGATTGTCAGAAGGCTGCAAAAGGTGACGACATGACCCTGAGATGCTGCAACTATCATAAGAATGAACCAGGTGCCAAACATCTGAATTTTGATTACATGGGGATGCTGCAAAGACGGTAACTATGAAAAAATGTCACTTTTTTCAGTGCTGTTGTAACTTTGAACAGTAACTAAATGAACTGTTGCAAATCAAGGACTACTTGTACTTTATTAATATACTATAACTCTACAAGCATTGTTGTATATTTACTCTGTTACGCATTTATTAAAAATATACATGCTTATCCAATTGTTTACACTGGGATAACCCTTGAGGCAAATTCAGCAGGATTTCTCACGATTAACAATATGAACAAACTATTTTAATTCATCTACCAGTAGAGTGTAAACATTTAAAAATACTTTCATTTAAAATATTTTAACATCTATTGCAAAATATTCAAGTTCCTGTGGAGTGTTTATCTCACTTTTGTTTGCACCCCATTCTTTTCTTACTTTTGACAGGAATTTATGTATTTCTGGTTGTTTGGTTTCTCTCTAATAAGACAAGCTAAATTTAGCAGGTAGAACAGAACATTCCTCAGGGAGAAGTTATCATTTATTGCAATGACACATGCAAGAGTTACAATTTCCCTTCTCATCTCTTCCCTTTTTTGTTTTCTTTATTTTCTATTTTCTTTTTGCAATATGTTTTTCCTTACAAAAATACTTTAACTCTTTCAAAAATTTCCACCAAATTTTGGCTACAGAAAGTGAGTTGGTGATGTTTTCACAGGAGAAAAAAATAATACTTGGATGTAGCTTTGATTTTGTTCTGTCCCACTCCTGCAGACCAGTGATTTACTGGTAGCAAACCTACTTGTAATTTCTTTTTGAAATAGTAATCCCGCTACACCTATCTGTAAGTCAATGATAGTCAAGCATGTTTGCATAGAGCAGTGTTTCCCAACCTTGGCAACTTGAAGATATCCGGACTTCAACTCTGGGAGTTGAAGTCCAAATATCTTCAAGTTGCCAAGGTTGGGAAACACTGGCATAGAGGAAAGATAGAAATATCTTGTGGAAAAACAAAACTCTTGAAAAATTTTTCTTTAAAATATTGAAAATAAAAGAAAGCTCATAAAAGAAAGGACCAAGGGAACCTTTTCAAACCTTAGTTGAATAATTTAGAGCTTTGAATTAAGAAACTTCAGAGATATCTCTCTTTGATCAGCTGTAGAGGGAGCTGGCCCAAACTAGCATTAGCTTTGCCACAACAGCTAATCAGTAAAATCAGGAAAGACTGTGGCATTGTGCTGCCTGGACAATACCATTTCTTTTTTTCCCCAAAAAGTTTTTTTTAAATTTTGACAATACCATTTCTTAGGTGGGGGCAATCAGGTTCATTAACTGTGCATAATGAAAAGCAGTCACACCTGTGCAGTTCCCTTCTTCAGTCTAATCACAGGTGTCAAACTTGCACTGTCACATGACCTTTTGTGTCATTTTTTCCTCTTCACAGAGCTGGGGGTGGGCGTGGCCTACATGTGATGCATCTGGCCTGTGGACCACCAGTTTGAAACCCTTCTAGACTCTTAACATTCTCATAAAGCAAAAGGGGAAAAATAGGATTGTAGTAGTGTTTGAAGTTTCAGTGGAACTCATCTGTTCAGTAAAACCTTGGATGAAGCCTTCTCTCAAAGGCAATTTGCTGAAGTTGGACCTCTGAGGTAAGGCTGTTGCAGATTGGCCATGCCTAAATGCTTCACAAGGTGAAGTTTGTCCCAACTCCCATTCAAAATGACATTGCTGATATTTCTTTTTCTTTCTTATATTCAGGAACTGTCTTCTTGTGCCAGCTGAATCTAGCACAACAATCTCCAAAATGCTTTTGATCGCTCACAAGCAGGCACTGAAGCCACTGAGATCCCCATTATATGTCTAAGTAATTTCTACTTGGAGGCACAGAGCTTTCATTTAGTCAGTCCAGCCACTGATAACCCCTCTTTTCAGCCCCAGACATAACCCTTTCTGTATTATTACCAATACCATTGGCAGGGATATTATATTGTTTTCTATGCAGTGTTTTTTCCCTCTGCGAACATATCTTTGGAGACACTCAGTTCTGTCAGGGCTCTGTTGGGATTATTAATTTGACTGCTCTGACACTTCTGACATCATTCCAAAATTCTGTTTGGGCTGAGCATTAGGGAGGGAACTTTATTTAAAGAAAAGAACTATATTTTGGCTGGTACTTTAAACCAGGGGTCTCCAACCTTGGCAATTTTAAGACTTGTGGACTTTAATTCCCAGAATTCCTTTGCTGGCTGAGGAATTCTGGGAGTTGCAGTTCACAAGTCTTAAAATTGTTAAGGTTGGAGACCCTTGCTCTAAACCTACCCTTTTAGCTTGAGAAACAATATCTAGAACTGCTGTCCTCACTGTGGCTTCCTCCCAGCTACTGGTATCTCTGCAATAAATGGGAAATTCCCCTGGTGGAATATATTCTGTCCTACCTACTAAATTTAGCTTTTCCTGTTAGAGGGAAACCAAACAACTGCATCAATGTAAATTCCTGTCAATAACCCTTATACAAATGAGTTGAGCAAGTAGCAAACTGCTCAAGATCTCATTAACCTTTCTTTCTCTGATTCTTCAACAACTTTGTTTACCCTAAACTTTTCATTTGAAGGAAAGGGGTCATGGGATGTGCACTTTGGTGACCCTCTTATAAATTACTTTTGTTGATTGGATGTATGAAAGGTTTTTAATGATTACTTAAATTTTGATAATAAAAAACAAATGTAAGTAATAACTTTATGGCATACAAGCACACTATATTGTCTTAATGAGTAAGTAGTTGCCCAATCCAATGTACAGTGGAGACTATTGACTCAATATCTATTGATTTTGCCACAGTATCAAGCAGATGGTGAACCATAATTCACAGTTGGTAAATTTCATGCATTTTCTAAGTTTTAAATAACACATGGCTTGCGGACAGCCTTCAATGCTGCTTTCCCCCAAATTGTCCCTAACCTACTGTATTGCTTGCCAGTAAGATACTTGAGAGATCATAAGGCTCCCTGCCAAGAATATGATGTTGAATCTTCAGTAATTTTTCTCTTCTTAATTGAAAGGTTCTTCAGGATTTCAATAGGATTTCTATTCTCTGTGCAAATTCTTAATTTAATTAGTTGATTTGACTAAATCTGTGGCCAGGAAATACTTTTTAAAAATCTTGCTATTCTGCTTCTGAGTGTATGCAGAGGTGGATTTCTTCTGGTTTGGACCGGTTCTAGTGGTAACTTGGCAGCCTAGATTGCTAGAACTGTCAGTGACGTAGGCCTCCCAGGCTCCCAAACTTGCTGTCTTGGCAGTGGGATAGGCACCGCCATTTTGTTTTTTGCTTTTGCATGTGGAGAAGCTGGGGTTTTAGCACTGCATATGCATCCATGCACACGGAGTGTGCAACACACATGTGGCATGTCAGGAAGCGAACCGGCAGCAAGGTAAGCCAGAACCCTTTATATATGTATACATGTGTCTCACATAACCTAGATTCTCCCAGGTACTATCTCTCTATTTTTGATTTTTAGTTAACACATTTATATTGGATACATATCATTCACAAACATGGGCTTCTATGTGAGTGTAATTCTTGTGCAAAAATCTCTAGCTTTTGCAAATACCAGCAGTAGCCAAAAGGAGGCTGCAAGATGACAAAAAAGCACTTACTGAAGTGTTCCTTGCATTTCCTCTTCATTGCATTGAGGCAAATTAAATTCACTACATAAAATAATTTTATTTTGGTGAATGAAAATTTGCCTTGGAAATGTTTTCAAAGGAGAACATTTTGAAGACACTTTCATAGATAAAGTTTGGGTGTTTTGTACTTATTTACATAGCCAAAACAATTATGGTAATAGGCTGGGGGGGGGGTTTCTTTCACTATAAATTCTCCACTTGTCTACAGCCTTTGTGTTTGATATGTTCAATTCAATCTTAAGAGAAAACAAGAGAATTCTTTCTACTGGACTTTTCTAGTAATGATGACACTACAATTGGTACGGGAGACATTTTTCCTTCAAAGATGGTTGGAGTATTCTTCCCCTGAAGAACTTCAGTGTATGGTCTATTTTTCAGGTCACAAATCTGAAAGAGAATTTCAAATGGTCATTTGTGTTCTACCCTAACGATAAAACTATTGTGTATGAGATGTACATTATATCAATAAGATCCTATCTTATATTTGTAAACCCTGAAATGAGCCTTATTGCCATGCACTCAAAAGTCGGGTTTATTATCAGGGGATGTCTTATTTGGGGGGAAACAGTCTCCCCCCTCTCTGTGTGTGTTTGCACGTGCAACTTGTATGAGTTTGCCTCTATAGCCATCTTCTCCAGCTTAATACATTCCAGATCTATTGGAACAGTAACAGAAAATAGGGATTTGAAATTCCATTATAGCTGGCAAGTATTGCTAGAACAAGTAGAATAAGTGCCTACTACTGCATATATTCAGTACACAGTCTTGCTTTATTGCTTAATGCTTGATTTGTTTGTTTCTTAAATGATATTACGACTGAGTTTAGGTATACTCTGCATCTGGAGGTACCACCATCATTGAACCCAAGTTGCCTCAGATGCTCTTTTGTGCTAGTGGAATGAATACTCCCAATCTTTGTCCTCATTTGTTGGCTGGCATCCGGTGTCTCAGCAATAGGAAGTGCCAGGTCTAACTATTCACTTGGCTAATAAGTGCAGTGCAAGCAGTAGTGTGATTGGCATGGCACTACTTCATTGGACTGACTCCTCAATATTCAGCTTGTAACTGAAGCAATGCTCTGTCTTTATCGTGGGCTATATTAGCTCCTGACGCAGAAACTTCTCTTTGCTGAATGTCATTAGCAAACTCCTAGAAATGCTTCAGTCTGATTATCGAGTTAGATTCAATTTTGTCTCCAGATAAACCCAGAAGACTCAACATGTCTTCTCGGAGCAGAGTGCTATTGTTCCTTGATATGAATATTGTTCCTTGCCACATATGAATATTGTCTGTCTGATGGTACTCTCTTTTTGAAATATAATCAACAGCCTACAATGAAGACAAAATTTATTTTTCTAGATTTAACAGCAAAAAAACCAGTACAATTCCCTTCCCCACCAGAGATTAAACTATTCTTCCTCAGCATAATGCAAGCATTATCTAGAGTTCATGTTTAGAAAAAGATGGTAAAAGGCCTCTCTAACTTTTAGATGCAGTTTAGTTAAGAAAATCATGGGGTCAGTGAAGATGACCACTTCAATAAAGTTTCTGATCTTTAGTGTTAGGTCAGCTGCTGATTAAATATCTAAAAGTTAAACCTCTATACAGGGCATGGCACTTGGGTAAATCCTGGGCAAATATCGTGATCTTGCATAAAGTAAAAAGACTTACCTGAGACAAGAAGGTGCAATTCATGTCTCCTAGCCTTGACTAGAAGGCAGCAAGCTTGTATTGAAGGATGGTGTTATGGAAGATTTATGGTCAAAATGAATTCTACATTACTGAACAGGTATCCCAGCCAATGTTTTGTAAACTTTGAGTTCATATTATTGGGTTCTAGTGACAGAAATAGAATACCACCTACTCCGCTGCCTAATAGACACATTTCTTGAGCTCCTTGGCTTAGTAACCACTATCAAGTTGCCAAACCAAGAAGATACAACCTAAACATGTCTCAATATCTGACACCCCCCCCCCCCACATGCCCACTCTGAATGATTTAAGTTTAGGGGCAAATTGTTCATTCTGTTGTCATTGACAGATGTTATTCTGGTCATCTTATTGAAACATTTTGCAGAAATGAAGTAAAGCATCCATTTCAGATGTATGGTGGTTCTTAATGCCCTTTTGTTCTCATGAAGCCAAATAAGCTTTATGATATGTTAAGAGCTGAAAACAACACAGATGACAACAGATGAGGAAATATTGCAACAAATCAGATTGAGAGCAAATAAAGACCTAATTGGTATCGATTTTCACAAGCATGGATGCTCCCTTCTTAATCAGGGGGGAGTTGGGGAGCCCTTGCAGAGTAGTGCCGAGGATTTTAACACGTTTTTCGCTGATAAAATAGCTCGGATCCGAGCGGACCTCGACTCCAATTGTAAAACAGAGTCGACTGACAATGAGTCAGTCGAGGTGACTGGGGCTAAACGTCTTTGTCCATCTGTCTGGGAGGAGTTTGACTTGGTGACACCTGATGAAGTGGACAAGGCCATTGGAGCTGTGAGTTCCACACCTGTCTACTGGATCCGTGTCCCTCTTGGTTGGTTTCGGCCAGTTGAGAGGTGACATGGACCTGGGTCCAGGAGACTGTCAATGCCTCCTTGGGGAGGGGGTCCTTTCCGGCCCTTTATAAGGAGGCACTTGTGCGCCCCCTCCTCAAGAAGCCTTCCCTGGACCCAGCCGTGCTCAATAACTACCATCCAGTCTCCAACCTTCCCTTTATGGGGAAGGTTGTTGAGAAGGTGGTGGCGCTTCAACTCCAGCGTTCCTTGGAAGAAGCTGATTATCTAGGTCCTCAGCAGTCTGGATTCAGGCCCGTTACAGCACGGAAACTGCTTTGGTCGCGCTGATGGATGATCTCTGGCGGGCCCAGGACAGGGGCTTGTCCTCTGTCCTGGTGCTTCTTGACCTCTCAGTGGCTTTTGATACCATCGACCATGGTATCCTTCTGCGCCAGCTGGAGGGGTTGGGAGTGGGAGGCACTGTTCTTCAGTGGTTCTCCTCCTACCTCTCTGGTCGGTTGCAGTCGGTGTTAGTGGGGGGTCAGAGGTCGACCTCTAGGTCTCTCCCTTGTGGGGTGCCTCAGGGGTTGGTCTTCTCCCCCCTGCTATTTAATATCTACATGAAACCGCTGGGTGAGATCATCCAAGGGCATGGGGTGAGGTATGATCAATATGCCGATGATACCCAGTTATACATCTCCACCCCATGTCCAGTCAACGAAGCAGTGGAAGTGATGTGCCAGTGCCTGGAGGCTGTTGGGGCCTGGATGGGTGTCAACAAACTCAAACTCAACCCAGACAAGACGCAGTGGCTGAGGGTCTTGCCTCCCAAGGACAATTCCATCTGTCCATCCATTACCCTGGGGGGAGAATCATTGACCCCCTCAGAGAGGGTTCGCAACTTGGATGTCCTCCTTGATCCACAGCTCACATTAGAGAAACATCTTTCAGCTGTGGCGAGAGGGGCGTTCACCCAGGTTCGCCTGGTGCACCAGTTGCGACCCTATTTGGACTGGGAGTCACTGCTCACAGTCACTTATGCCCTCATCACCTCGAGGCTCGACTACTGTAACACTCTCTACAAGGGGCTACCTTTGAAAAGTGTTAGGAAACTTCAGATTGTGCAGAATGCAGCTGCGAGAGCAATCATGGGCTTTCCCAAATATGTCCATGTTACACTAACACTCCGCAGTCTGCATTGGTTGCCAATCAGTTTCCGGTCACAATTCAAAGTGGTGGTTATGACCTATAAAGCCCTTCATGGCACCGGACCAGGGATCGCCTTCTGCTGCACAAATCCCAGCGACCAGTTAGGTCCCACAGAGTGGGTCTTCTCCGGGTCCCGTCAACTAAACAATGCCGCTTGGCGGGACCCAGGGGAAGAGCCTTCTCTGTGGCGGTCCCGGCCCTCTGGAACCAACTCCCCCCAGAGATTAGAATTGCCCCCACCCTCCTTGCCTTTTGTAAGCTACTTAAAACCCACCTCTGCCGCCAGGCATGGGGGAATTGAGATACTATTTCCCTTTACAATTTTATGCATGGTATGTCTGTATGTATGTTTGGTTTTTATATTAATGGGTTTTTAATCATTTTTATTATTGGATTATTATTGTACGCTGTCTTATTATTGCATACAAATCCAATAAATAAATAAATAAACAAACAAACAAACAAACAAAGAAATGAATGAATGAATGAATGAATAAATAAATAAATAAATAAATTTGGGGGGGGGGTTCCAACTTTTTTTCAGTGGTTTATTGTAAATAATTTGCACATTGAGTGAGTCAGATCTGCATTGACTTAGATTGTAGTGTTAGAGCAGATCATGTAGATCCTGGCAGTTGCTGCCCATATAAATGTTTTAAATAGATAAAATTGCTTATCTTGCTAATTTGGAGCTTGTTCTTCTCAGAGTTATGGGCAAAATTCCCAAACAACCATTAGGTGACAGCAAAGAATTAAAAAGATGTATTGCTCCTTGTTGCCATCTAATGGTAACCTAGTTTGGGTAGAGCTAGACAATTTGTGTGTGGAGAGCTGAAGGCTGTTTATTCAACTTTTGTCCCTCTTGGCTAAGCAAAGATAATAGTCAGGACTGGACACATAGTTAAGGAATCTGATTAATGTTTCTTTGTTGGGAGTATTTATCCCCATTGTTTCAAGAAACTGTATAGTATAGTATAGTATAGTGTAGTGTAGTGTAGTGTAGTGTAGTGTAGTGTAGGGTAGGGTAGGGTAGGGTAGGGTAGGGTAGCATAGCATAGCATAGCATAGCATAGCATAGCATAGCATAGCATAGAACAGGACAATTTATTGGCCAAGTGTGTTTGGACACACAAGCCTTCTTTGTCTTTGGTGCATTCTATTCTAAGAAGGTGGTTATAGGAACTTTTTTGAAGATACTGGATTGGTTAAGGAGGCATGTAGAGGGAAACTAAGAAAAAAGTTTGCAACGATATACCAAAGAGCTCTTAGCAGAGAAAAGAAACAAAAAATGAGAAAGACTTAAGATAACTCCACTTTGATTCTATATGATATAAGACAGGACAGGGGCTGTGATAGGTTCTATGATAGACAGAGATAGTTAGCTTGTATGTTTCTTTAAGACATTGTATTGTAATTAGATTGCACTCTCTGTGTAATGTAGTTTTACATGTGACCACATCTGTGTATTCCTATTGGCTCTGACCCAGGATGAGGGGTAATCGGAGAGAACATTCCAGCGGGTTCTTTGTTATTCATTAAGGAAATTAGCATGTAAAAGCAACATGTAGGACAGCATGAGGGCAGAGCCATGGACGATTCAACCTCTTTTTACCTGGTAAATGGGAAATATTACACTGCAGAAGAATTGCATCATAACCATGAGTTATCGTGTGAATTCCTGTAATAAAGTAATCTGTGATATCTCGTTGTAATGAATTAATACTCTGGGAAAGCCTCCTGGCTTGAACAGCAAAGGGGTAGAATGTGGCAGATTTTAAAGTTTGTGCTATTATAGTGTACAACAATAAATCAACGCTCCAGTTTCCCTTACAGTGTCTGTTTTTAATCTGATCTACCTTAGTTTAATAAATAATGAAAGGCTGTCCTGAAGCTTTAAATTTCTGGCAAGGTGATCATAATTTTGAAACAATCTGGATTATGGAATGCATTTCTTCATGAATTCTGCTTGCACTCTACTTGGTTTTCCATCAGAAAATCTCCAAAGATACCTTTTTTCAATGCAGATTTTACATGCCAATGCTTTTATTACAGTTTCTTAATTTATTATTTTTCAGTTTTGCATTTTAAATAAAAAACCATAATAGATGTTCACTGTGAAAAGAAACCCAGCACATAAAGCAGGTGAATAAATGCACTCTCTCCACCACCACCCTCTTCCTCTCTCCTCTGAACCTCAATTTAGCTCAAGTTAAAGAAAGAAAAACAAAGGAACATGGCACATGACTGTGCGCAAGGTCATTACTTTGATAAGAAAAATTGAAAAGTCACTAGAAAGTGAGGAAGATCGTTTCTTTCTCTGAGATTCTGAAAGGAATTGTTGAATTTTACTTCTTGCCACACTGTGGCTTTAAAATGGAACACAAAAGTTAACACAGCATTACTAACAGCCATTGATAACTTTCTCCTCCATGATTTTAAGTCTCCTTTGAATGATGAAAGTTAGTAGCTGTCACTACATCTTGTGATACTGAATTCATTGTTAACTTTGTGCTGGGTGAAGAAGCACTTCCTTTACAATCTTCCATCATTCATCTTCGGTGGATGATTAATCAAACATTTTGCTCCCTCTCCTTTCTCCAAGTCAGGCATAATTTTATATGCCTGTACCAAGCCTCACCGCTTGCTCACCTCCCCACCCCCATTAAGAAACTCCTTAATCATTTTTGGTTACCCTTTCTTTAATCTTTCCGCCTCTTCAATATTGTTTTTGAAAAAGAGAAAGCAGAATTCTGCACCGTAGGCCAATTTTAGCCTCACTATGGAATTTTATAGCAACATTATGATATTGGCAGTTTTGTTTTTATCTTTCTTCCTAATGATCCATACCATGGAGTTCACCTTTTTCACAGTAGGCATATATTAAGGCATATCTTGGAACTCTGATCTTCTTTGTTTACTTCAGCTCAGCTTATTTTATTTATTTAATCTAATTTATATGCCAACTCCCGAAGGACTCTAGGCAGCTTACAACAAAGAATACCTAGAAAACAGTTAAAAGAATAATTTAAAACCCCTTACTAAAAAACATTCATATCTTTGTGGCCAGATCTAAAAGATGTATCATTTGGTCAATGGCCCCAGGCCTTCCAGCAAAGACAGGTCTTTAAACCTTTCCAGAAGGCCAGTAGAGTGGGGACAGTATGAACCTCAGGAGTTAGCTGGTTCCAGAGAGCTGGTGCCACCACAGAGAAGGCTCTCCCCATGGCCCCGCCAATTGACACTGCTTAGCTGACGGGACTCGGAGAAGGTCAACCCTATTGGCTCTTATGGGTCGTTGGGACTTAAGTGGCAGGAGGCAGCCCCGAAGCCACTGTAGGGCTTTATAGATGATAACCAACACCTTGAATTGCACCTGGAGACTGATTGGGAGACAGTGCAGCTTGTGGAGTGTTGGTGTGATGTGGCTGTACCCACATCACACCAACAAAGGTGCACCCACAAAGGTTCACCCACAAAGCTTGTGTGGCTGCATTCTGGACTAGTTGCAGTCTCTGAACGCTTTTCAAGGGTAGCCCCATGTAGAGAGTATTGCAATAGTCAAGCTGTGAGGTGATAAGGGCATGGGTGACCATGAGAAGAGCCTCCTGATCCAGGAGGAGTCAAGGATCTTTTCCAATCCTAGTATTTTTTTTATCAGAATATACTAGAGATTGAACCTGAGTCCTTCCATATGCAAAAACATGAGATGTATTATTAAGATATGATTTTTCTGGGCATTCAGTACTTATTTAAATACATAGTTTTTTTACAGGTAATTGTAAGTTCAGAAAGTTCACAAGTGCAATTTTGCAAACATGCAAGAATAATAAAATAAGATAATGAAATACTTCAGCAGTACTGTTGCATTATAATACTACCTTTTAAAGCTTTATATTGTAATGATATAATCCAATTTAAGTACATAACATCATTATTACTTTTCATTGCTAATTAAACATCTATATATTAGGCATTTTCATAATCATTTTATATGTCTTAGGGTCATAGCATCATCACACCATGAAGTCACAATATAATTGGAAAAATGTGCTAGAAGCAATAGATGAAAGAGGCATTGAAAAAAAAGAAAAATTTGAGGGGAATACTTTTGTCTACAATCTCCCCTCAACTACACACTTTACATACTAAAATATTAATTTTGTTAACATTTACTACAGCCCTAATATAATCCAGTGGAAGAGTTATATTCTTGTCCAGCTGATAAGATATTAGTTATCTCAATAAATTTTCTATTAAATAATCTCTTACTAACTCAATTCCTGTGACATCAGAGCTTGACTCCTATTTTGTTGCAAGTTCTTACTAGCCATTTTAGTTTCCTTTCAGAAGAAAATGTGGAATATAAACAATTTTAATGGAATCTTTACTTAACATGTTCAATTTCAAAAATATAATTGATTTTTATCTATTAATGTATTGCATTTTCATTAGTTTAAATTTCATATTTTGTCTTTGATTATTCAAAGGCTTTATTTTCAAATAATTTCTTCTATCAATTTGACTAAAATTCTTTTTTGAGGGGTATAATTTTTATTATTGTTTTTCACACCTTACAGAGATTCCAATTAAATTAAAATACAATACAATATCAAATGCCAAATTCTTAGTCAAATTAATCAAATTTTTCAAATTATTTATCCAATTTATTCTGGTATATATCATTCATCCTGTGCTACCTTCTTTCTAAATACTATCATCTGGATTTTAGATATTGTTCTTCGCTTTCATTTAAAGTGCTATAGCTGCCTAAATTTCTCTTGGCTATTTGCTATTTTTCATAACTGTGCCACCGCGCTTCGGTCCCTTTCTAGTGTTGTTAGTAAACACATTCATACTTTCATTTGAAAAACCCTAATTTTATCGTAGCTGCCCTTAACAATAGAAATATCCGAATTTACTTCCCTTTAAAAACCCAGGAAGGAAAGAAAAAAAAAGAAAAAAGGAAAGGAAAAAAAAGCACTATTCATATCGTATCTTAATCTATACATAGGAGGAAGGGTTGTTGTTAGAGATTTTAAAATGTATTTCCTACTCAATTCATTTCTTTCACTTCTTTCATTATATCAGTATATCGTTTCTACTTTAACAGATCAAAATAAATATAAATCAATATTATTCCATTATTTCATGTGAAAAGTATCTTCCATTAAACAAAGACCAATGTACTAGCATTCTTCCCTAATTTAGATATTTTCCACTGCCGTTCTTAGTGTGATAATCTTCCCTAATCTATAACTTCCACTGCCAATCCCAGTTTAATTATCTTCCCTAATCTGTGTGTCACTGTCATATCGGTGCCACAATCTTCCCTAATCTATATATTTCCCTAATCTATATAGTATCCCTAATTCTAAATATCTTCCACGATCAAACTCAGTGTGATAATCTTCCCTAGTCTATTCATTTTGACTCTTCCATTTTTCCATCTGTCTTTCCTTATGATGCCTAATATAATTAGTGCTAATTATTATCCTACATTAATCCTACTCCTGATATTATACCTGTCTTCCCTTTTCTTTCCCCCCTTCCTCCTATTTTATTTATCACCATAAATCTGAAATAAATTTATAATTCAATCAATCAGAAGGAAAAATAGAAAGAAAGGAACAAAAAAGAAAAGAGAAAAAGAAAATCAACCAAAAATAATCATTATCAAATATCTCATCTATATTACGTACAATAATCAGAACTATTTTCAATTTTCTCATTTATAAGCCATTAAATTTTCTCCTCTTGTACAATTCTTCCATTTTATACTTTATATCACTTGCTTATGTATTTGTATATATGTATAGAGTATATGTATTTTCATTAGTAAACTCCCATAAGATTAAAATATTAATAAATCCAATTCATTATGCATACTCAATTCTTTTCATAATTTATAACTTTATGAGAGAAGAGAAAAGAGAAAAAGAAAGTGCTGATAGCTTTTAGTGTCTTCTGGATTTTCTTAAAAGTATTTTAATTTTCTTAAAATATTTAATTCTTAAGGGCATTTAATTTTAAATTATTTTGTTCAATGTGATTTCAGTCAAATCAGGCAGTCCAAATGTAATTTTAGTCAAATCGAACAGTCCAATCAGATCAGATCAGTTCAAATCAGTTCAGTTCAGTCAATTTCATCTTGAATATTTTCTTCCTTCCATGCATTAGTTGATCCTTCTTCTCATAGCCAAAATGTCAAAGTCTTTAAACATATAGCAAACTGCTATATTTCCTCTGGCCACACAATGTCGCTAGATAATCAATTTTCCAAGTCTTTTCTGGATAGCTCTTTTATAATTCCTTCCGGTTTTTTAATGGCTTGTTCTTCCGGTATTATATTCCTCTTTGTTTATAAAGGAAAAGAAAAATAAAGCTTCCACAGCAGAAATTCAAGGTTCCAATTTCCAAAAGGCAAATTTCAAAGAAGACCAATTTGATAGCTAGAAAGAATCGAATGATGGGCAATTTGCTACTTTTCAAAGGTTCCACTGAAATGCCATGTTGCACAGATAGCTGCCTTCTTCAATCTCAAGCCATTTTAGCTCTGTCCAGCAACGAAGTGCAAAAATGAAAGTCTAAAATCCCATTCAGGCACTCTCCACTTACCACCATAGACAGGAAATCCCTTCTTTCCCTCTGTAAGTAACTCCTCCAAGTCTCTTACCAGATGTAATTGTTCGGCTACCATCCCGGCAATGCGTTGTCTCTGCAGCTGTGTCAGCACAGGCATGGCTGCCTGTTTGGCTTTGCCACAGCCGGTGCGAGACAAGCAAGTTTGCCCGGCGGGGCATACCGGCCCCTACCAGGCCTCTGGCAGCATCCCATATGTCAGTCTCCCTGCAGGAGAGATCCGGTCTTGTCCAAAAGGATCAGAACCCCCAGGCAATGGGAACTCGGGGACATTCCCAAGAGAGAGGGAATAATCCCCGCTGCTGTGGCCATCAGATCCCACCCCTTCTCCCTCCAATTTGGCTAAAATTCTGTCATATACTATATTTTTCGAAATAAAAGATGCACCTTTTTCCTCCCTAAAAGAGGCTGAAAATTCAGGTGCGTCTTATACTCTGAATACAGCTTTTTTGAAGCTTTTTCCTCCCAGCCCTAACTAGACACTAACAATCTTCCCAGCTCTTACCTTGCAGGTTCTTTTATTGTTACTGTCTGCAAATAATGTTTTCAAAGCTCTAAGTCTTTGAATAGTTTTCTTCATTACTCTAACTTGCTCCAAATGTTTCTTTCCAGCCCTAACCAGGTGCTAATGATGTTCCCAACTCTTACCCGCTTGCAAGTTCTTTCACTGTTACTCTCTGTGATTAATGTTTTCCAAGCCCTAAGTCTTTGCAGGTTTTTTTCCCCATTGCTCTACTTGCTCAGAATTTTTCTTTCCAGCCCTAACCAATGTTCCCAGCTCTTACTGGCTTGCAAGCTCTTTCATTGTTTCTCTCTCCAAATAAGGTTTTTTTAAATCCCTAACCAGGGGATAAAATAATGTGCTGAAACTGACCAGACTAAGGATGTTATCCAGATGAATATCGTAAGCAGATTCTTTTCCTTATTTTCCTCCCCCAAAACTAAGGTGCGTCTTATACTCCAGTGCGTCTTATACTCTGAAAAATATGGTAACTTTCTTTTGTTTTTCTTATACCATTCTTTAAAATGTGAATAAATTAATGGTTTCTTTGAATAGAGAATTTCAAAGTTCAATTATAATATAACAAGAGCTCCAAACTGTTTGTAATTGTAAAACCTACTCCTGGATTATTCATAGTTAAGTTTTAAGAGGTGCTTTAATGTAGTGACCACCTTTATTTATATATGGCTTGCAGCCATGTGTTTAAGTATTTAAGGCTTCAATCCTTTTAGATACATTTCTGTTATGTGATGTCAGGCTCTTCCTCTTTTATGTGAATACTCACTCTCACACATAGCTATCTTGAATAGGTGGATAAAAATACCTTCCTTGTTCTAATTTGGATTCAAATGTTAATTCATTAGATTCATAACTTATTTTTTTCTCCAGAGGGTCAGAGTGTTAATGTACAGTGCATTCAGAAAGTATTCAGACCCTTCACTTCACTTTTGTCAGTTTTGTTATACTGCGGCTTGATTCTATGTTGTTGACATTCATTTCTTTTTCTCATTAATCTGCATTCAGTACTACAGAAAGACAAAGTGAAATTTTTTTTTAGAAATGTTTGTATATTTATTAAAAAGAAGAAAACTAAAATATTACTTTGGCATAAATATTCAGACCCTTTGCAACAACATGTGAAATGTAGCTTTAGTGCCTTCCATTTCTCTTGATCATTTCTGACATGTTTCTACACCTTGAATGGAGTTGATCTGTTGACAAATTGACAAAAGTGAAAGTATGTGTGTGTTCTGAATACTTTCTGAATACTCTCTCTCTCTCTCTCTCTCTGTGCGTGTGTGTATGTGTGTGTTTATTTCAAGCCATTTACCTCTTATCAGCTAGTCATACCCTTACTGGGATTTGAACCTGGGCAGCCTGCCTATAAGGCAGTAGCTTTAACCTATAAGCCTGTAATAGCTTAAACCACTAAGCTTGAAATAGATCTATACTAGTCTCCCTTCCTTTTCATTATCAGCAAAAATAAGTTACACATATAGAAAATAGTTTGTTGTCATATAGCAGCTTCCTGGATGGCCTCTGGAAGGGCCAAGAGGCAAAAAGGAAGCAGTATGCTCCCTCCCATATTTGAGTATACCAGGGTGATTCGACGAAAAATAAACATATATAACTTTTTCCTGGTATCAGCTGATATAGGAGGAGAGCCTGTGGGTTAGAGGTTAAAGCTTCTGCTTTACAGGCAGACTCCCCAGGTTCAAATCCTGGTAAAGTTATGGCTAGCTGATGAGAACAAAGTAGCTTGAAATAGATCTATACCAATCTCCCATCCTTTTCATTATCAGAAAAATATGTTATGCACATACACACAGACATACATACACACAAAATCCTATCTATCTATCTGTCTGTCTGTCTGTCTGTCTGTCTGTCTGTCTGTCTGTCTGTCTGCCTGCCTGCCTGCCTGCCTGCCTGCCTGCCTGCCTGCCCACCAACCCACCCACCCACCTACCTACCTACCTACCTACCTACCTACCTACCTACCTACCTACCTATCTAATAGTCCCTCGTTCAATTATTTTCACAGCAATACCTTTTATTGTACGGCATATTGGGCTGATTGTTCCAAAAGCTAACAAGGGAATTTCCATTACTAAGCATGGATTTGACATATAAAATATCAGAGTTAGTACCTTATTGCTTAGTGTTCCACTTGGAATGCTAGAGAAAGAACTTTGACCTATCTGGGGAATAGAATCTATTTATTTATTGGCCATTCAGGGCACAGTCTTCAGTATAACAAGTAAGGTATGCTTGACTTTTTTTTAAAAAAAGATAAGAGTATCTTCCTTTTTAGCTGAGCTGGTTCCAGGAAAGTCCCTTGAATTGTTTTATCACACCAGTGAGGTAGTTTTAAATGACACCTTTAATTGTTTCATATGTCAACTTGCTACTATCCTGTTTACAGGGCTGTACGGAACCCCTCCAGGATTGTGTATAAGGGGCATGTAGCAGGGAATTTTCTCTTTCAATCAGGTGTGAAAATATACAACAGATGAGTCACAGCTGGGTGTCATTGCCAAATGGCCCATGTAAATTAAGCTGCTTTTATGAGGAAGAAGGTGTTTCACTACTGGACAGTTTAAGAACCATGTCTAAGAGATTGAGCTACCTTTTTTAAAAAAAGAAAGATCTGATTTGAATTTAATTTCTTCCATGAACTTTCTAAAGAGCCTTAAGCTCCCATCTCTTATCTGCAAAATAGGATTATTAAACATATCAGCAAAATATAGTACATAGGAGGAGTGCATTGAATACTACAAATGTACTGCACCGAAGTACATGATCATCAATGTTGTAATATTTGAGAGAATTCAGAAAGATTGGTGTAGTGGGTTAAGATACTGGCATAGAAAAATGCTACACAGAAGTACATCATCATCATGATTGTAATATTTGAAATAGATATGATATTAATCAATACTGCCTATTGATTACTGCCTTAATCAATACTGCCTATTGATTAAGGCACCAGGATAGCCAGCTGGGTGATCTTGGGCCAGTCACTCCCTTTCAACCCAACCCATCTCACACGGTTATTGCTTTGAAGAGGAAGAGGAAGGAATATTATGCATATTCATAACCTTTAATTACTTATAAATTAATAAAAACAGGATAAAAATAACTTATCTACTTACTTTAAAAATGTAACTCATGAAAACCAATTATAATTAAGAATGGGTGGTATCAGTAGGATTATTAATATCAGGGGTATTCAGCAGAATGAAATGATATTCTTGTACTGTACAATTTTATAAGTTGGAATCTCAACTTTTTATTTTCTGTACATGAAAAATAAAAATAAGTACATGTAGAATAGAGAATGGCAAAGAAGAAAGTTATAAAAATCCAGATTTCTGATTTAGTTGCTAATTCACAGGTAGAGATTTGAGAGGGCCAAGTGGCATGCAATGACACTACATGAGTATCCACAAATGACCATCCAGCTTCAACTCCAGTTAAAGGGGCATCCAAAAAGAATATCAAATATTAAAAGACAGGAGTAATTCAAAATATCAGCTCTACTCACTAAGTTGAGTACCCAGGAGATATCAGCTTTTAAAAATTCTGCTTCTACTATGCTTTGAAACCCACTGTAGATTTGACTGTATGGAAGATGAGTTTTGCAAAAAAAAAAAAAAAGAGGAACCCCAATTCTGGAAAACTTTCCCATTTGGTTGAGTCAAGTGCTTAAACTGAAGCTGATTATTCATAGGGTAGGATGTGAAACCCAACTAACCAGAATAAGAAAATCTGGGTAGTTTGGGGGCAGACTGGACAGCAGAGTATATTCAGAATTTCTTTATCCAGGAAATCTTGGGAAGCTCTTATCTCAAAGTGTGTGACAAGAAAAGTAGCAAAAAATATATTGTCCACAATACACATGAAACTGTATGGCAGATCAAGACAGCAAATAAAAAGATCTAAAGTTAATATAAATGGCACATAAACAGTAAGGTCGGGAGTACATGCTTTGAGTGATTGCTCTTATGTTTTTGTTTTTATGTATGTTAGACTGTTGGATTACTTTTCTCTTTGGCCACTAGGTGGCTTCTTGCAAGCTAAAGGCAAAGTGGTGTTTGTGCGTATGTGTGCTGGGGTGGGGGGGAGCACCTCCAAGCTGCTGAAATTGAAGAGAAAGGAAACACGAATGCAAAAGGGTGAGGATCAAGTAGCTGCATTAAAGCTCTTGGCTCAACACAACGATCCGAGAGGAGAAATATGAAGCAATAGGGTTTAGAGGAGATTTGTCCCAGCTGAGAGAGCTGGCTGACTCCTACACTTCTCATTTACCTGATTCTGCTCCCCCTTATCCCCGCCTCCAGCTTTGCTTCTTGCCGGCTTCTCTCTCCTTCAATGGAGAGAAGACGAGTGGCGGGTTGAAGAGGACAGCCAAGGAGCTGGGTGATCTATCAGTCGTGAAACTCTATAGACAGCCGGACAAGGAGCATTCCTGTTCTCAGCTGAGCTCGGCGCTTCTCTTTCCAACCTGGGTAAGTCCACAGTCACTTGTTCTATTTTGCATTGCTTGGGGGTTTGCTTGTTTCAGCACCAGGGAGAGCGACGCAATGGATTGCCGGCGCGCGCTCTCTTTCCACCCCTGCTTCCTTTTAGGATCTTGGCAAGCAAAATTGCCCTTGCTGCCTGACGCAGGATACCGGAGGCAGGTGTTTCTGTGCGTTCCAAAGGAAAAACGGATGTGTGGGAAACTGTCTAGAATCTCCTGGCTGTGGAGGAGAATCCTTCATTTAACTCCTCCTGACGATGAAAATGTTACACGGTTCAAGTTTAGCTTAGATCTATGGGCTGGTGTGTGTGTGTGTGTGTGTGTGTGTTGGTTAGTTCACAGTTTTTTTCTATATTGCCCTGCTGATGAAGTAGGATGAGAAGTGTCCAGATTTTCAGAACTCCATCCTCCGTGTGCAGAGTTGGCAGAAGAAGATAATAGGGAATGCAGTGGAGGAGTAATCCTTCTGGTGTGCAGATTGTATAGGTGGAGAAGGAGTTGTGGGTTAAGAGTTACTGACAAACACCTGTATTTTCCGCTGGAAATGTGAGACATTGCTACACTTTATTTTGCCTTGTTAAAATGAGATTAAATTGAGTGAACTGGCTCTCAATGCCTGCTGGAAGTGCAAAAAGCATCAGGGAAAATGCCATTTTTTGCATGCTAAATGGAGAAAATAGTCTACAGAAGGATGCAATAATCAAAGGCCTGTCTTCTTTGCTGTTTAATTTGAAACTCTGCTGTTACACCTTCTTGCCCTATTTTTTGCCATATGCTTTCTTAAATCTCATTTTCCCAAATATTTATGCAAGCTTTTTTTCTAGAAGAAAACAATAATGTTTTGCAGATAAATGGACTGATAATATGTAGCTATCTTTTCCTCTCCCACTCCTTTCATAAAATGATCTATGTGGAGAATCAGGTTTTACATACATACAAGGGAAATTTATTTGTTCCATTAAATTGCTACTTTCCCATTCATTCCATGACCTATGCTATCTTTATGGTTTCTCTCAATTTTAAATGTAATTCACTATGTGGTATTGATAGGGTCTACTGTCCAAGACAAAAGAATCTGAAACTTGGGCTTTCAAGTATCATTTCACAGTTCTTCAGATATTGTTTTTGTTTGTGCTATTAACTATTATCAAATGCAGTAAGGAACCTGCAAATCAACTTGTATTGGTTTGAAACTTTCCTCCTTCCCAATTTTGTTTTCTGAGTTATGTGCCTTAGAAATCCTGATATAGACTCAAATATCAATTTTCCTGATTTATGAATATGAAACTATCCAATTCTATTATCCCTTCCTGTTTCTTATTGCTTGTTTTTGCACAAAGAAAGCTGCACTTCTTTGATCAATATTTATCTCTCATTTGTAGTATGTTTTTTCCTGAAACAAGGTGCGCAGAATGGCAATTGACTTTGTGGGATTAAGTCCTATTTTTAAAAGAAAAAAATCAATATTTTTGTGTTATAACTATATCTGAAGTCTTGATGCAGCTTTTTTGTCATCATGTTGGGGTCTACATCACAGGTGCGGTCTACTGGTGGGGTCTACAGCATTTCAATAGCTCTTTCTTCCTTGGAAATTCTAACAAGAAAACAGATTTCAAACTGGTCATATAAAACCTTTATTCTTTTCAATGTATTAATAGGCGGTATGTTTCTGAGATGATTTTTTTTAAATCAGCAACAGAAACAATATATTCCAAAAAAGTGCACAGCCATAGCAAAGGCTGAAGGAAAAGTTCTATGGTGATCAAAAACTTGCTGTACTAGTCACTAGTTTTATCTAATCTGACATCTATTGAATCCATTGATCATGTGAACATGATAGGCACAATGAAATGAATCATCATTTACTGAATTTACCTAATTACATGGGTTTGCAAAAGATATCAGACAATAACCACATTGAATGGGCTGGATTTACGTAAGGTAGCATATTGTCCAAACCAAGTCAGTAGCAATTGATAATAGGAGTTAAAACCAAGTGCTCCCAAGACTGTTCTGTAAGATAACATCATATGCTACGTACTGAGTCCCTTTACTACTTCGTATTTTATCAACATTTATTGTGGAATTTAAAATAAATCATCCCCTATATAAACAAATCATTTAGAGGTGGTTTAACTTTTGTTAAAATGATTCCATTTTTCATTTGTTTAGGCTCTATAGAAATGGGAGCAAAATTATAAAAAGTACCTACATTATTCTGTCAAATCAAACTGAACAGTCTCAGGGCTTCTTCAATATGAGCAAAAATTAAGCTTCAATTTCATTGAAAAGATTAAAGGAGTGATTGTACATTTGAGACCGATCACCAGTTTCAGGATTCTGTGCATTCTTTTGTCTTGTTTCCTTCTTTGGTTTAGCATTAAACCAGCCCTTTCCTGGTCTAAAACTTCCCTGATTATTTATGACAACAGTTACTATAAAATGTGCTCTAGCAACATCCTGAAAACCAATATGATCAAATAATGAATACAATAGATTGAGATAAGGTAACCTTTAAAAAAAAATTGAAATATAAATAGTTTTCAGCACTGTGGTCTTAAGTGTTAAGTCAATATCTAGCAACAGAATAAGATATGTGGGATATAACTAAAAGTACATTTTGAAAGAGAGGTTTCATAACAGTGGTAAAGGAGAAGCTTTCAACTTGTGTGCTAGTAAACTGTGAATTCTCTGGAAGCTTATCAAGTACTCATACTCAAAGAGCTAAGTGGAAGATAGCCTGTATTTTGTGATAAAATCTGTAAAGGGGATTTATCATCTTAATGAAACTACATTGTATATTTATTTATATTTATGCATGGGCACGGCCTCCTCTTTACATTATATCCCTCTTTCTCTGTTTTTCCTGTTGTTTTTCCTGTGTGCTATACTGTGCTTCCCAATGTTTTACAAAGTACCTCCTTGTTATCTAAAATAATATGAGAAATATATTAAATATTGTGTATCTTTACATAATACAAATAGTACCAGCTGGCCAGATATCTGTTCAACAGAATTATGAAATATTAGTATCTTGTATTATTTGTATATACTATTGGTTTTCTGATTTAATTGCCACAAATTGGTTTGGAAATCAATGTTTGGACAAAAAGTGCAATCAAATTTTAACTAATGAATATCAGTAATGACAAGCATGTTTCTCTGAGAAACAGCTTGCTAATAACCTCCATCTCTCTCTGCAGTCTGAACTACAAGGGAAAATTACATTTTACATTCATACGTGGTAACTGTAACTCATATTTTTTGATGAGTGAGTGGCTGTAACATACTTTCATAATCATCTGCAATCTTAAACTTTCCATGGAAGTTGTGCACAGATTTATCTGAAGAAGTGTATAAAAACTAATAGTTCAGGATGCTTTAAAATGCATTAACCTTGCTTTTGCTAGATTCTAATTCTGTAGCTAAGTGGCACAAAATTCAATAGTTTGAATCTTAGATGAGGTAAAATAAGAAAGAGAAATTCTGTCCAACTCAAACCCTACAATCATCCCAAAATGATTAGTTTAATCAATAGTACTTTCTGAGATATTTGAAACATGAACATGGGAAAAACGTTTTCCCATTTCTGTGGAAAAGGCTAAAATATAATTCCACAAAACACAAATGAAGTTGAGGTTTATTTCTCTTTCTTATTTTGCCTCACCTAAGATTCAAGCTGTTGAATTTGTATTACTTAGCTACAGAATTAGATTTTTGCAAAATAAATGTTAATGCATTTTAAAGCATCCTTAACAATCAGTTTTTATACACTTCTAAATAAATCTGTTCACAACTTCTGTGGAAATCTTAAGATTTGCAGATAATTATGAAAGTATTTCATAGTATACCTGTTTTAAAGTTTGTACATCTAAAATAAATTTAGGCGTCTTTCTTTTTTTAATTCTTGGCATTGCAAGTAAAAAAGAGAGAAAGTTAACAGAAAAATATACACAAGCACAATCACACCAGGGGTGGGTTCCGGTTTTCTTTGCTGCCAGTTTGCTTGGTGATGCACTATGCATGCACATACATATACATTGCTTAAAACACATCTTCTGCACATGCACAGAAATAAAAAACAAGATAGTGGCACTTTTGGCACCACCAAGAGAGCCAGTTCGAGGGCATGGCAGGTCTGGGTCGCTGCTGGTTCCAGTGACCCAGGCTGCCAAGTTACTACCAGTTCTATAGAACCAGTCTGAACTGGGAGGAACCCATCTCTGAATCATACCTACATAAATAGTCCAATATTTCCCTCCCTAGAATTATTATTTAGTTGATTAGCTTAAGGAACAGGCTTCACAATTTATCTGTTTAATCTTCAGATTCCTATCACTGGAGTAAACAATGTGTTTTGAGAAGTGGAGCATGGTTATAAATGACTTAAACACACATATGAATGAAGATATTCACAGACCAAACTGTTGGCAATAAGTAACAGAGTGTAAAGCATTTTCCAGAAAAAGAAGAAGAAATGCTATCATCGGGTGTTTGGGAATGGTGTGCCTATATGTTCAGGCTTTTTTTCTCTCCCATCTTACTTTTAAAGACATATCTTTGTTCTTTTCTTCTTTTGTTAATTGTCTTCTCAAGAGGGGTTCTTTTCAACTCCTACCTTACACAGTATGTCTAATTGATGAGTGGAGAGTTCAATCTTAGGCAGTGGCAGATGGTTCTCTCTCAAGATACAAAGAAAAAAATATCTGCTGCGAACTGCACATAGACATCAGGAAGGGCATCTGGCCAGTAAAGAATAGTAATAATAGAGTTGGAAGGGACCTTGGAGGTCCTCTAGTCCAACCCCCTGCTTAGGCAGGAAACTCTACACTACTTCAGACAGATGGTTATCCAACTTCTGCTTAAAAACTTCCAGTGTTCGGGCATTCACAACTTCTGGAGGCAAGCTGTTCCATTGATCAACTGTTCTGACTGTCAGGAAATTTCTCCTTAGTTTTAAGTTACTTCTCTCCTTCTTTAGTTTCCACCCATTACTTCTTGTTCTACCTTCTTATATTTGGCATCCCCTGAGATACTGGAACACTGCTATCATGGTCCTTCTTTTCATTAATACTCAACTCCATTCGGTCACCCTGATTCTACCCTGAATTAAAGGATTACAGTGTCATGATAAGGGAATTTTAAAAGGGAGGAAGGCTAAAGAACATCATAGACTCTGAGTTTTAAGTAGAAGAATTTTTTCCACAATATCTACATTCTTCTAATAATGTAATGAAGATTTTTCTCTAACTCGACTCCTACGTTTAATAACATTATATATTGCTTTTACATTTGAAAAAATTGCCACGTATGATTATTACATTGGTGTGTGTTTAATTCCATGTATAAATTGTGGATTGTTGCAATTAATAACCACCTACCAGAACATAACTTTGCTTCATGTTGAACAAGCAGATGTCTAAGCCTATCATTATACAGTAATTCTAAATCTGGGCGATTGTAAATTTGGGTGAGATTTGGCAGAATGGAACTGTAAAACATATTTGAGATATATGCTAAGTTCCTTGGACGTTGGACAATTCTTAAAGAAGAGGGTAAAGAGAAAGAAGGGAGAAAATGATTCCTTGCATGGCTCATTAGAATTTGGCACAACTAAAAACTAGTTCTCTAATTATGGTCCATTTACAGCTGAAGATATAGGCAGATATACCATTTACTTCCAACATTAATTGTTCCGGAAGAATTTAAATTTGTATAATATTTCAGAGGGTGTCTATATACTGTACATCATTCATCACTTAACCTAAATATTCATCTATACACTATAAAAACTGAGCCAAATGCATCCTATGATGGGAAAATGGAATATTCCAAATCTTTTCAGATTTATTGAGCTTCAATTGAGAGATGAAATGTCTTTCCTTCTTTTGATATTCAATGCACTTAACAAATGAGTATTTTAATTAAGATTTCATGCAATGGCATTAAATGTATAATGTTATCTAGATTAACATTTGACTACTCTCTTTTTATAATTCTTGTATTACATTTCATGATATTTTCATGAAAATATTCCATGTTCTGTTATACATAAACTATGCTGAAATACCTTTCTAAAGTTTATAAATCTAGCAAAACAGCACACAACAATCAACAACATATGCAATCTCCACTTTTCAATATTAACCTTGTAATAGCACACAAGGTTGCCAAGCTTTGCATGGTGGCATGCAAAATCAGGCAAAGAATAATTAAAAGCAATTAAAGCTGTCTGAGTATAGATAGCCAGAAATGGCTCAGGTTCAATATTAACCATTGGCTTTGGGATGTATATACCATGTCAGCCACGAAACTATATTTTTTTCAAGTTTGATAGGAAATGTTAGGGACACAGTGGCTCAGTGGCTAAGTTTCTGAGCTTGTTGATCAGAAGATCCACAGCTCAGCAGTTTGAATTCCTAGCACCTTATAATGGAGTGAACTCCCATTACTTTTCCCAGCTTCTGCTAACCTAGTAGTTCGAAAGCATGTAAAAAATGCAATTGGAAAAATTAGGGACCATTTGGCCCTATTTAGTCATGCTGACCACATGACTGCAGAGACGTCTTTGGACAGCATTGGCTATTCATCTTAGAAATGCAGATGAGCACCACCCCTAGAGGCAAAAATAAGTAGCACGCATGTGCGGGGGAACTTAACTTAGGAAACTTTAAGAGAAGTTATAATTTTTAAAATACGTTTGAATCATTTTATTGTTTTACTTTCAGATATATACATGTCTCCTTGTGCGTAGTATTTATTTATTTATTTATTCATTCATTCATTCATTCATTCTTTATTCATCTATCTATCTATCTATCATCTATCTATCTATCTATCTATCTATCTATCTATCTATCTATCTATCTATCTATCTATCTATCATACTTCTAAACTTCCCATCTTCCTCAAAGAGGGGCTCACTGGTTTTATACTGCTATTTCAAAGTTTATGTTATCCAGATTGCCAGTTTTAATCTATTTTCTCTTTGTTGCACATGTGAGCAGTTTATACATGTTTTGATTTAATATTGTATTTCAGCCACACATTTTTGTATGTTTCTTAACCCATCTGACATTGTCAGTTTAGTTTTGGAGGTTCTGAATTTTTTAATGTGTGCTGGTTAATGACCATAATAAAGTTAAGTTTAAATTTATGAACCTTTAAAATATATGAATAAATCACTGAATCCTGACATGGAACATCAATTCTCGTTAATCTGTATCAATGATTATAAGGTTACACTTCAAGTAGCTTTTAAAAGTGTCAGGGAAAATTTTCAAAAGTTTTGTATTTATACTTTGGTCCAGATTCCATTCACTGTGAGAGGATTATAGTATCTTTCTCAATTCTGAATATTGTAATGATCTGTCATTTATAATGGCAACTGTTGTTTTATGATTTATGTTATTATTTATTAGATTTGTATGCCAGCCCTCTCCGTAGACTCAGGGCGGCTCACAGCAATAATAAAAACAGTGTACAATAACAAATCTAACATTAAAAATATCTAAAAACCCATTATTTAAAAAAGACATACACACAAGTATACCATACATAAACTATATAGGCCTGGGGGAGATGTCTCAATTCCCCCATGCCTGACGGCAGAGGTGGGTTTTAAGGAGTTTACGAAAGGCAAGGAGGGTGGGGAGGATCCTAATCTCCAGGGGGAGCTGGTTCCAGAGGGTCAGGGTCACCACAGAGAAGGCTCTTCCCCTGGGTTCTGCCAAATGACATTGTTTAGTCGACGGGACCCGGAGAAGGCCAACTCTGTGGGGCCTAACTGGTCACTGGATTCATGCGGCAGAAGGCGGTCTCAGAGATATTCTGTTTAAGTCTATGTATTTCAGCCCAAAATCTTGGGAAATGTGCAGGTTATACATCATAACAAGTAAACAAATAATGAATATTGGTTTTCTATGAACACAACCATTGCATTGATAAAGAGTTTGCATAGCAGTGAGTCAGATATTCCTGAAAACTTGTAAGTTGGCAGCTGACAAGAAGTACGGTATATTCTGTCCCAGACAAGAATTATTCTGGGATATGCTGCCACTATACAGGGCAGGATTACATGCATATCTGATAACCACTGACAAAACTGTTTCTTATGTTTTTAGTTAGTGTAATCAGAATTGTTCCATGTAGTCCACCAAACAGCTGCTCAGTTATTGTTATCATCTCCAGCATCTCAATATGTAAGCAGAAAAAAGAATGAATGTTACAGGAAGGTTTAAAGCTTACTTCACCCGTAACATTTTGCCAGGACAGCAAAAATGTTTCTCAGTCTCCATCTACGTGATTACATTTTAAAAATATACACATTATTGGAAGTTGCTTCTAATAATGAATCCATATAATTACAGCAACAGAAACACCTGCATGATTTTCATGCATCACAGTGTGAAATTAATTTGTGCAGAAAAGTTGTCATGTGTAAAGCAGCTCAGATTTCTTTAATCAATCATTCATGCTAAGTTTCCTATTCTGCATCTTGTGGGACAACCTTTTCTTTGATTGCCAAAGAAAAGTGCTGTGGCAAATCAAAAGGGAGACATAACTCGGGGGATGAATTTATGGATGGGATAGAACAGGGGGCTCCAACCTTGGCAACTTTAAGCCTTCAAATTCAAGAATTCCCCAGCCAGATGGTGGGGAGGAAAAGAATGAATGTTGGGATTGAATGAATGAATTCTGGGGATTGAAGTCCATCAGTCTTAAAGTTGCCAAGGTTGGAGAACCCTGATATAGAAGCAATCCCTCAAATTTCTCCAAGATTCTCTAGCAGAGAGAAAGTTGGTTAATGCATAAAAGGGGCAAGAAAAAACCTTAGCATTTTCTAACAACTGATGTATCTCCTCTCCTATGTCTATTAGCTTGGGTCAAACCAACAAAGAAATGAATGAATGAACGAATAAATAAATAAATAAATAAATAAATAAATAAATAAATAAATAAATAAATAAATAAACAGATTTAAATCTAAGAATGTGAGTCCTTCAGAAAAAATGACCTCACTGAAGTGGGTCATCTTATGCCTGGATTGGACCATTTCAGATAGCAGAAAGAAGCTTGACATAATTAAGTATTCTCTTTTCTTCCCCATAATACAATAGCAAGGCACAAACTCACAAACAGCCATTCAATAACAGCATCAGCAGCTAGGACAACAATACATTGTTTAAGCACATAATGATAACATAATGCAAATGCAGCTGCTATTGACATCTGTGAAATTAGGTTAGATGCACCATATTATTACTGAGTAATGATGCAGTCTCCAATTTCTAAATGTATCAGTATTATGTCTTGATTAAATGACATTTTCTAGCTTTTGGTTTGTTTGTTTTTTTAATCTTGGAAAGCAGACCTATCCCATTGAAAAATCTTGGGCTAATATGTTGTAAAGTTATGTTATGTTTGTGCATATGTAGAGGCCAAACTATTCCAAAGTAAAGGTGTTGTAACAGAGGGAAAGGAGCTCTCCTGTCATAGGTTTTGGTAAGTGGAACCTTAGCTGGCATATCTTAATGGGACATGCAATGTCTCAGATAACCATTTTCTTTGCCCTATTTGCAGGTAGTCAGCCACAACTGAGTCCAAAATTTAGGTTGTTTTGTGACATAGTTAAGTGCAGTTGTTAAGTTACTATATTTTTCAGAGTATAAAACACACTAGAGTATAAGAAGGCCCTTAGTTTTAGGGGAGGAAAATAGGGAAAAAACTCTGCCTACCAGATACTGACTAGTGTCCTTAGTCTGATCAGCTTTAGCACATTATTTTCCCCCCCTGGTTAGGGCTTAAAAGTTTATTTGTAGCGAGTAGTAATGAAAAAAAGCTTGCAAAGATTTAGGGCCAGAAAAAACCTCTGGAGAGAGTAGCAATGCAACAGCCTGCAAGCTAGTAAGATTGCTAGCACCTTATTAGGGCTGGAAAAAATTCTTTGGAGCAAGTAGCAATGAAAAAAAAAGGCTCAAATATTTAGAGCTGGAAAAAAACATTCTTTAGAGCAATTAGCAATAAAAAAAGCCTGCAAGCTTGTAAGAGCCAGGAAGACCATTAGCGCCTCATTAGGGCTGGGGAATTTTTTTTGGAAAAAGCTGCATTTGGAGTATAAGACACACCCAAAATTTCAGCCTCTTTTGGGGGTGTGGTGTGTCTTATACTCCAAAACATGATAGTAATTAAGTTGCTAAGTGAATCTAGCTTCCCCATTGACTTTGCTTATTGGAAGTGTGAGAAATGATCATAAGTCACTTTTTTCAGGGCCGCTATAACTTTGAACAGTCACTAAACTTTGAATGCTCTAAAGACTATCTGATTATAGTCTGTTTTGATTAATTTGATTATTACCATTGTTTTGTACTTTAAAAAATTAATTTGACTGATGATTATGGCTCAGCACAACATGCAAATTTCAGCATACTTTAAAATAGACCAAAAAGCTTCTGTCCTAAGCCCAACAACATCAGGCTGAAATTGGAACACTTGAAAAATTATTATTATTATAGAAGCTATTCTAATTCTGATATTATTAATTTTTTTAAAAACCCACCAAAAGTAATTATTAATGGTGGAGACCAACCTCTAGAATGTGACATCTCTAGAAAGAGGGAAGATTTGCTATTCTTCTTAAATGGATACTGATTTCAGCTTCACTGCCATGTTCCATTGTAGAACTGTCTTTTTGTGAATTCTGTGAATGGAATCTTCTGCTACATTTTCTTAGGTGCCTCAAAATAAATTATGTTAGAAAGATAGAATCCATCATAATTATGCTTTTGGAAAAAGTAAAAGAAATCGGTTTCTTGAAATGAAATGCCTAGGACTTTTCATATCCTGGTGTGACCATGGATGGTCTCATGAAGCTGTTCTCATCTTTGAGGAGGGGAGAAAGAGGGAATTCATTACACAATGCAATAAAGATAGATCTGGAAGTGACAATTATAATATTAACAACACATATGGCTTCATTTTGTGCCAAGATAAGAGTGGAGAATTGCATAGGGATCAGTAGCGGTTCCTAATGGTACCATTGACACCATTGTACAGCGAGAGAAAATGGAGTTGTACACACAGGTCTGCATCTCCGGTGTGTACATGCGTCCAAATGAGATTTTGCTTCTGCACACGCACAAGAAGCAAAATCTCGCAGATTTTTTTGCTTCTGTGCATGTAACAGAGGCAAAACAATAGTCAAACTCTCTCACACACCTGTGTCCCCTTGCACGTGCGCAGAAGCAAAATCTCGCTTGGATGTTTGCGCACAACAGAGCTGCAGAGCTGCGCATCCAGCACACCGGTAGTAACGGGAGGGGCAACCCCCACTTGATAGGGATGCATCAGGAGTAATGATCTCTTGATCAGAAGGAGAATTGAATTTCTTCTTTGAAGTGTCCCACTTATTTTATAGGTAGGAAGATATTAGCCAAGAGAGACAGAAGTCAGCTATTCCCTTGCCTGCTTCTCTTGACCAGGAGTGGCTGAGTAGACCAGAGGCGGCTGAAGATTTCTCTCTTCTCTCATGTAAGGCCAGATCTTGCCACCTTGTTTTTGGCATTCAGCCCTTCTTAGACATGGTCTGTGACTATTGCATATGTAGTTATTGCTTATGGCATGGCTCAGATTCTATGGGTATTAAGACTGCAGCTGGTGTTACTACACAAGCTGCCATCTCTATTTCCCTGCCATGGGTATTGACTTTTCTCTGAGAGAAAAGTTGTCATTTTCAAGCTGAGTTTCTCTTCGTCTGGCACTAAGGTCTTCTTGGATGGCATTTTGTATGTTCTTTGTATATACAGGCAGAATTGCTTGACATCTTCTATCTTTGATGGCAGGATTAATCTAGGCTATTGGGAGGGGGAAGGAGCAGATGGCTCACAGTAGTCTGCTTGCTCTCCTCAACCCTCATTATGCTTCCTTTTTCTTCTCACAGACAACCAAGTATGATGGGGGCTTATACAGGAGCAAATATTCAGTGCTTTTTAAATTTGTATTTGTTTGTTTGTTTGTTTGTTTGTTTGTTTATTTATTATTTATTTATTTATTTATTTTCCATCTATCATCCCATCTATCTATCTATCTATCTATCTATCTATCTATCTATCTATCTATCTATCTATCTATCTATCTATCTATCTACTTACCTACCTACCTACCTACCTACCTACCTACAGTATGTATCTGAAACTTAGGTACCATCTATTTATGTCTGATGCTTTTGTCCCTACTTCATTTCCCCCGTTGAAGTCTTTGGTTTCCTTTGCTCTCAGTGTGATTTAATTGCACTGGCTATAATGGGAAAAAGAGTTGATGGTATCACTATAGGAGATCATTTCTCTGGAGGCCACTTTGGGGGGAATATAGGGAATGCTGGCTATCCTGTTGGGGTTTTAAAATATAAGTATATGCATGGATATTCCCCAGTGACAGCTGGAAGCTTCTTCGAGGTGGAACAGAGCTGTGTTCAGCTCTGAGAAAGCGCTTTGCTATGTTGGGATACAATTGTACTCACCTGCAAACCTCTCCAAACAAGACAGTCTGCAATATCTTTCACTTGGCTGTAGGATAATGAAATAGACTGAAGGCACTGTTGGTGAACTCAAGCATTCTTCTAGCAAGTGCTGGCCCGATTGTCTCAAGTATAATGCTCAAAAATATCTGGAGGACTAGATTGCTGTGCTATCTTAGCAGGGTCAATTCAGGATTTCGTGGCCCCCCACAATGAGTCTGCCTTGAACTATTCTTCCATCAATGCATATGCAAGATAAAACCTAAACTTAGTACTTGTTTCAGCTTGAAAGGGAAGTAGTCTGGATAATGGCAGCTTATCTCCACTGCAGGTGCAAGAAAATTCTTAAAATGGTTCACTTTGGAAACTTAGGAAATCTTATGTTGTGGTTAGTTACAAAGTTGTGTTCGACTCACCATGACCCCATGGGCAATGTTCCTCCACGCCTTCCTATCCTCTAATGTCCTCCAGAGTCCATTTAAGTTCCCACTGACTACTTCAGTCTCCATCCAGCCACCTCATTCTCTGTTGTCCCCTTCTTCTGTTGCCTTCAATCGTTCTCAGCATTAGGCTCTTCTCCAGTGAGTTCTTCCTTCTCATTAAGTGGCCAAAGTATTTGAATGTCTTGTTCAGGATCTGGCCTTCTAAAGAGAAATCTTATAGATTCCTGAAATAGAATTAAGTCAAATCTGATGCTTTTACTGAGCCTCTTATTGATCTGAGGAATGGGATCACAAAATGAAGCACTTAATTATTATCCTAAGAGCCTTTTCCGGTAAAATGATTAGATTCTTTCTGGTTAATTGAGGAGTTCTGTGCAATAAATAGGCTATAAGACCTGTAGAAGACAGCTCTGTCAGAAGACCAACTTGAACCACATTAGCAGATACAATCATTTGATTGGCATGTTGCTGAAGGCTACAAAGAAACTAGCTTTTTTTGCATAAACATGTTGGTGTTCTTAGAATTGCTATATATTTTTTTACTGCAAAACGTTTTGAACAGAAAGCAGGATAGCAATCCCCTCTCCAGAAAGCAGCAGCACTATATAAAATAAAAAACTATCCTATTGTAATATAATATAATAATTAACTTCTGAAACAAAATGATCTAGATGATCATAGACAGGTGGTTTTAATTGCTCTGTAAACAAGTGAGAACAAGATCAATAAAAGAAAGGTGAAAAGTGATTACTAGAAGTTGTCCTTGGCAGAATAAAATGTCAAGAAAAATCTACACACACAAACAAACACACCATTTCAAACAAGCTGGAGAGGGGCTTGCTAATTTATAATGTGAATAAATATGCTACATTTAATATTAGAGGGGGCAGCTTATTGTAATGGTTAAGGCATTAAGCTAGGAGGCCATGAATTGTAGTCTTCCCTTAGCTAGCTGGGAGACTTTGGGACAGTCATCTTTCTCAGGTCTACAAAAGAAGCAATTACAAACTACTTCCAAACTCCTGCCAGGAATACTGCAAGGACCTGTCACCAGGAGTTAATAATGATTTGAAGACACAGTCATGCTTATAAGTAACTGGTACATATCCAAGAAAATATGACAGTTGATTAGGCATTTTAGAAGAATCTTGGCAATGCACTGGTTTCAAATCCAGCTCATTTTCTTGCCCTTGTTGCTCTGTGAAAATTGGGTTTGTTTTATATTAGCATAAGATTAATTTCATATGCAAATTACAGCACATGCTTTTCCATAGAAGCCAATACAACCTGTTTCTGAGTAGAGTTGTGGCATATTCCAGCATTAGTTCATGAGAAGTTATTATTCAAATACTGATGCCACCAAAAGTCACTGCATTTCAAACTAGGTGATCTGATAGAAACAGAAGACTGACGGCAGAAAAAGACCTCATGACCCATCTAGTCTGCCCTTATACTATTTTTTGTATTTTATCTTAGGATGGATCTATGTTTATCCCAAGCATCTTTAAATTCAGTTACTGTGGATTTACCAACCACGTCTGCTGGAAGTTTGTTCCAAGTATCTACTACTCTTTCAGTAAAATAATATTTTCTCATGTTGCTTTTGATCTTTCCCCCAACTAACTTCAGATTGTGTCCCCTTGTTCTTGTGTTCATTTTCCTATTAAAAACACTTCCCTCCTGAACCTTATTTAACCCTTTGACATATTTAAATGTTTTGATCATGTCCCCCCTTTCCCTTCTGTCCTCCAGACTATACAGATTGAGTTCATTAAGTCTTTCCTGATACGTTTTATGCTTAATACCTTCCACCATTCTTGTAGCCCGTCTTTGGACCCATTCAATTTTGTCAAGATCTTTTTGTATAACTTGTACCTTGCCAGCCTACATATGAGCCATCTATACTGTGCAGCATTACACACTGAAAAACAGCATCTATCTGTGTTTTCTGAAGCTATGCATGTCTCTAGTCAGTGCTCTGTTGAAATTCTATGAAGGACAAGAACACTAGCATAAGCCCTCTACCAACTCAATTCTACAATACACACCTGTACCATCACAACCTTTAGTAGCAAACAAGCTACACATTGTTCTTTATACTTGTAATTCTCCACCTGTCACTCCTTATTTCTCTCTTTTTTATTTTTTTGATATTCAGGGAATGTTCAAGATATGGCTTTTAAGGTATTTTTAGAACAAATTCTTTTACTGTTCTCTTGTTACCAAATTTATAATGTGGTAATTTATTTTGATTTCTATAATATTACCATTTTAATATTTACTTTGTAGTTTACCCTTGAAGTCTGGATTGGGATTATATGCTAAGGTTCACAGGGTAAACAAAAATCACATTACATACTCAACTACTCAACTTCTGAGCCACAAGCTCAGAAAGAATTGGGCTGTTTGATTCCATATTCCAGACAACTTTAAGATTTGTGGACTTCAACTGGATCGGACCAGAATATCTCTGGGACCGCCTTCTGCCGCACGAATACCTGTGATCGATTAGGTCCCACAGAGTTGGCCTCCGGGTCCCGTCGACGAAACAATGTCGTCTGGTGGGACCCAGGATAAGAGCCTTCTCTATGGCAGCCCCGACCCTCTGGAATCAACTCCCCCGGAGATCAGGACTGCCCCCACCCTCCTTGCCTTTTGTAAACTCTTTAAAACCCACCTCTGCTGTCAGGCATGGGGAAACTGATTCCCCCCGGGCTGTTCCATTTTATGCATGGTTTGTCTGGGATGTATGGTTGTTTTTATATTAAGGGTTTTAAACTGTTTTTAATCATTAGATTTGTACTGTGTATTGCTGTTGTGAGCCGCTCCGAGTCTCCAGAGAGGGGCGGCATGCAAAACTAATAAATAATAAAATAATAACTCCCAGAATTCTGGTCCACAAGTCCACAAATCTTAAAGTTACTAAGTTTGAAGATCTCTGCCATATTCATTCATAGAATAATAATAATTTCAGGTGATAGTGAATGTCAATAAGAAATAAAATCATTGCATGAAAGGATTTTCTAAGTTTATTTCAGCAAGAATTCAGCAATAAGTTCCTGATTCCATACATTGTAGGTTTTGAAGGAAATAATCTAGTTCTACCCTCTAGTCAACACCATGGGAATGTTTCTCAGTCTTGTCAACTTTAAGATGTGTGGATTTCAACTCCTGGAATTCCCCAGCCAGCATATCCACATATCTTAAAGTTGACAAGATTGAAAAACACAGCATTATAGTATTGTTGACACATAGTTCACATTCAACACAGTTCAGCCTGAACAAATGCTTGACTTTATCCACAAAGGGACCATTCCATTTTTCTCAGTACAAATCAAATCAGGATGGTATATAGGGGTGAAACCCGAAAAATTAGAATGTCATACAAACATTAATTTATTTCAGTAATGTAACTTAAAAGGTGAAACTTAATATATGAGAAATACTCATAACATGCAAGGCAAGATAGTTCAAGCCATGATTTGTCATAATTGTGGTGATTATGCGGTACAGCTCATGAAAACCCAAATACCCCATCTCAGCAAATTAGAATATCACATGCAATCAATAAAAAAAGGATTGTACATAGAACAATATTGGACCTTTGAAAAGTATAAACAGGCATATGTAGTCAGTACTTCGTTTGGACCCTTTTTTGCAGCAATTCCTGCCTCAATGCGGTGTGGCATGGACACTATCAGCCTGTGGCACTGCTGAAGTGTTATGGAAGACTAGGATGCTTCAATAGCAGCATTCAGCTCTTATGCATTGTTCGGTCTCATGTCTCTCATGTTTCTCTTGGCAATGTCCTGTAGATTCTCTATGGGGGTCAGGTCAGGCAACCTTGCTGGCCAATCAAGGACAATAATCCCACAGTCATTGAACCAGGTTTTGATGCTTTTGGCAGTGTGGGCAGGTGCCAGGTCCTGCTGAAAAGTTAAGTCACCAGCCCCATAAAGCTTGTATGCAGATGGAAGCATGGAGTGCTCCAAATTCTCCTGGTAGATTGCTGTATTGACCCTGAACTTAATGAAGCACAGTGGACCAACACCAGCAGGTGACATGGCTTCTCAAATCAACACCGACTGTGGAAACTTTACACTGGACTTCAAGCATCTTGCAATATGTGCCTCTCCAATCTTCCACCATACTCTGGGTCCTTGGTTTCCAAATGAGATGCAAAAGTTTCCATTATTCCACAAACAATGCAGAAGAGCTGAAGGCCGCTATTGAAGCAACCTGGTCTTCCATAACTTCTCAGCAGTGCCACAGGATTATAGCATCCATGCCACACCGCATTGTGGCAGGATTTATTTATTTATTTATTTGTTTGTTTATTTGTTTGTTTGTTTGTTTGACTTTTATTCCGCCCTTCTCTGAGGACTCGGGGCACCTCACAATATATAACAAAACAATATAAAACATTGTAATCCAATTAATTACTTTAAATTTAAAAAACCCCAAAACCATTAAAAAAATGCTGCAAAAGGGGTCCAAACAAAGTACTGAGTACATCTGCATGTTTATACTTTTCAGAAGTCCAATATTGTTCTATTTACAATCCTTTTTTATTGATTACATGTAATATTCTAATTATTAATATTTATTGTTTTTTCATTGCTTATTTGACCCCTATGACAGTCATTAAGTGTTTTACCACATGATTCTTGACAAATATATATTTTCTTTTATGTACACTGAGAGCATATGCACCAAGACAAATTCCTTCTGTGTCCAATCACACTCGGCCAATAAAGAATTCTATTCTATTCTGAGATGGGGGATTTGGGGTTTTCATGAGCTGTACCCCATAATCATCACAATTATGACAAATCACAGCTTGAATCATCTTGCCTTGCATGTTATGAGTATTTTTCATATATTAAGTTTCATTACTGAAATAAATGAACGTTAGCACAATGTTCTAATTTTCTGAGTTTCATCTATACATATATATGTTCATGATACATACATGTGGGGTATATGTGAATGTTCCATTGTTGATTTCTATACCAAACTCTGAAAGTAGTTCATGCTTACATATAAATAGTATACATAATTTGATCAAGCTTTGCCTTTTATCTCCTTCTTTCCAACTGCAAAGAACCAAACAAAGAAAAAAGGCAAATCTTTTGTAGCTTGACCCAATTCCAGTGCATAAAGGCATAATATTTCTGGCTCTTGGATGCTTAAATGTATATATATTTAAAATGTCAGCCTTTAGGCTGAAAAGGCTTTCCTGTTTTAAAAATAACATGCTGTTTTCTGTCTCTAAAGTCACTGGTTGTGCATTGTTTACTCCGGGTGTGGAAGCAAAATCCTTTATCTGGGGTGTGTCTGCTTGTGCCTTCTGAAGCAGGACAACTTCACAAAAACTTGGACACAGTTTTTACAGTGCACAGGCCTTCCCTGCATTTACATGCTGTCCATCACCATGATAGGTTTTTCGCTTGTGGCTTATAATTGGCTGCCTTTTCACTCCAAACAAAATTTGTATCCCAAATGGATGGAACTTATGAAAGATGCAATAAAGCTTCCATTCAAAGCTACACACATATTTATAGACATTTAAATGAGGTTTAATACCATTGAGAAGTCACCATAAAATAGCAAAAGACTTTATCCAAGTCTATACATCATGCGTAGATCAATGTGGCAGGCAACAAGCCTGCATTTTGGCAGCAGATAATGTGAGTGTCTGTGCTTTTAATATACAAAACATGAACTGTGGTGGAAAGAAATAGAATTGGAACAGGGAGTGTAGAAAAGATTTTATTGCATGAAGTCTTCCAAGTGGTTCTTCTCAAAGAGAAATAACAGACATTTCATTTGCTTTTTTAAAAAAATAAATAAAGTAAAATGTAGGTTCATGTTCTTTCATTTTTTTGTAGTCAAACAGCACCACCTAAAAGAGCAGATTTTATACAGTGGAAACATAGTGAACATTTTGTCTGATTTCGCTATAATCAAAAGTTTGTATTTGTTCTTTAGTTATTGATGTGTTTGTTTGGAATGATAGAAAATACTGTACTTGCCTCTAATGAAAGATTTGAATGCTTGCATATGTTGCCACTAGAAAGTGCTTGTAATTCTTCAAACCACAAACAAATTCACATATTTCTATATAAATAGGGATACTTGAAGACATCACATAGAAGAGGAAACATGGGGATCCCTATAGCTTCTTTGACATATCCTCTATTCTTTTATCTGTGATTTCAAATTCTTTATTAGCCTTCATAGCAGTGGTTCTCAACCTTTCTAATGCCACGACCCCTTAATACAGTTCCTCATCTCGTGGTGACCCCCAACTATAGGTTTAGCACCAATTCTTCCAACAGATCTTTAAGCTGATTGGCAAGAGGTCAGAGGGACACCCCCTGTAAATGCCTGATTGGTTGGATTGTAAAAATATGTTCCGAGATGCCAGAATAGATGCTTTAGTTGCTAACACCATTGGAAATTTGTCTTTTCCCATGGTCTTAGGCGACCCCTGTGAAATGGTCGTTCGACCCCCAAAGAGGTCCCGACCCCAAGGTTGAGAACCACTGCTTTATAGGATGTTTTCTTAAAATCTAAATAGGCTGAAATTCAGTGTATCAGATTTTGCCAAATTCTTATGAGCCAATAGTTATAGTCAGTGAAAGGCTGCAGATATTTTTACTACCACACTGTGGGCGTGGCTTATTTTGTAGGTGTAGCTTGCCAGCCATATGACCAAGTGGGAGTGGCTTGACAATCATGTGACCAGGGGATGTCTTAAAGGTCATATGACTGGCTTAAAGGTGGCCAATTTGAGGTCACTCACATCAAGGGTTTGGGTTACAGTTAGGGTGCCTGGCCTCTCCTCGTCTCAAAGAGATACAATTTCCCTATCTATTTACTATTACTGAACATCCAAAATATAATATTTAATTCTATGTATATATGCCATATGTGCACATACATATTACACACAGGCACACAAAATATCCATTATCTACTATATATTGACCATATGTATGTACACACACATGCACAGCTCTTCTAAAATTATACACATTCAACCTCATTTACTGTGGTAGAAAAACATACACAAAGCCCAGAATGGAAAAAAAGGAAAAAAAAATCAAAAAAATTTCTATCAGTTCTGAGTACCTGACTGTATGTGTAGGAGCCCATCACTGGTTATAATTCAGAAGATTTGCCTTAGCTTAAAACCTGTTGCTTTTCACTTTGCCCTTCGTACCGTTCTGTTAATTTCATTTGGAGGCATCTAATACAGCTGTACTTCCTGGCCAGTGAAGGGCTACCAAAAATTTTACTACCACACTGTGGGCATGGCTTGTGCATCTTTCAGTGAAAATTGGGTGCTCTGGGGTAGAGCTCCATTTTCGCTACCCCACTGTGTTCCTCCCCATCCAGACAGTAGCCCACCCCTGTTCCTGGCTCATGCAGTGCTATTAATTATCTCTATCAGGCTCTGTACCCTTGATTCTTAAATCCAAGTTACCTCAAATCAAACAACCTCTATGTCCTACCTGTTTCTCAAAGGTTATAGGCTGCCATATATATACAACAAAATGTCCTGTGCTATTTTTCCTCCTAGTTAACGTTGGTTTCACAGCAACTAAGCCTGGAAAAAACTGGTGGTTGTTTTCAGCGCCTAAGAGATGCCTAGAATTTTGCAAAACCCAGCTCTCTGAACTGAGGAAAGCATGGTCAAGTCAACTCATGCTATCAATAAATGTTCATATGGATTAATTTCTAAAAGTCAGCAGCTGTGCTCTGGCCTCTCACACAATATAAATTGAAATGTGCAATTTACAATCCTAACTTTTTTATTTATTTTGGTTTTTGATAACAACACCAGAGAATTAAAATTTTTACTCTCCTTTAGTTTCACCAGAAATCCACATCAGTAAGGTTGTAAAATAAAAACATAAAAACAAACATACATTTTGTAGGAATCTCATATATTTTGCTTTCAGGTCTTCTTAGATTTTGATTCATCGTTCAGTTTTAAGGCATTTGGAGCATGTAAAACAGAGAAGATGGACTTCTTTGCAATGTCTAGATTTACAAATAAGAATTACACAAGGATCAGCCTTTGATTATACTGTAGTGAATTTCAGGAAGGATTAGGAAAAGACAATTTGAAAATACAGCAATTTCATGTAAATGTGTAACAAACAGGTTTGGAAATGAATACTCTGGGGGAATCTATAACTCTGAAAATGGAAGGGAAAATGCAAAGTGGTGCAACCAACTCATGATTGTTGATGTCACATAAGTACTGAGTTGTCTTCTCTTTGCTAATTTGCCAGTATAGTAATAACAGACCTCTTAGACTGACTGAAGATGGAACAAATGCATGTCAGGAAAGAAATTGGCACCTGAAATAAATCTGCAGATGAAGAGAGATAAACAATAAGGAAAGTTAGTAGCAGGATGTGCTCAATATTCTGTATTTTCCACATTCTTGTCATTACTGCAAAACAGTCAAAAACAAAATGTGTTTAAGGCATTTCATTCCAGTGCCCCAGCAAGAAGAGATAAGGTCAGAGGAGCAGGGTCATGAATAACTGGGAATTGGACAGGCTGTAATCCCCATGCAAACAAGGGTGCTTCACTTTTAAATTTAAAAAGAAGGGAAGAGAAGAACAGAATAGAGCTAGAAGGGACCTTGGAGATCTTCAGCCCCCTGCTCTAGCAGGAGGTCTAGAAAAAAGAGAGTGGGAGGGAAGAAGATGCTTTTTAAAAAATCTTATTTTCAAAGAATCTCATCCTGACATTAAAAAAAAATCACAGTTCTTATGTGGGGTCTCATCCCTCACCCAGTTAAAATAAAATGGCAATGCTAAATTTTATACATTGAAATTCCTGGTGTTTTTATTTGGGATACTATGAATTCTAGAACTACCTGAGGTTGAAAGCTCACTGGCCTTTAGCCACTTGGTCTCCCTCAGCCCTAAGAAGAGTACAATGGCAAATCACTTCTGAAAAATCTTGCCAAGAAAACTGCAGGGGAATGAATAACCAGTCATCAGGAGTCAATCCTGACCTGCAGGAGCACTCCCCACTAAAAAACACTCCCCCCCCAGTAAAGAGAGAGAGGGAGGGAGGAGGCTTCCAAACAGAAAAATATAAAGTGTCAACGTTCCAAATAGCATCTGAAAAATAAATCAGAGTCCAAGGCTTTGTCTTCTTCAAAGTTCCAATTTATTAACAGGGCCATGTTAGCAGAACTGGAAAAACCTGAATCTAAAGTTACGAGGGTATCTCCATCTGGATTAGAATTCATTTCCTTGCATCTCATGAAGCATATATCTTCTGCCAGTGTATCCCAGCAGCTTCCGGCCAGATGCTGAACAAAGGCTGACCTTGAGAACCTAAAAAGAATGTGTCATGGCATGCAGCCTCCCTCCCCTCCCACGTTCCCACAACAACAAACATGCTAAAGCATTTAAATGTGGCAGACCAGAGGTTTCAATAAAATATGGCTTTGATATAAAGTACAGGAAAAATTCATCCAATGGGTCCTACCCCTCCCAGACTGGTGATGGGGAAACGAGATTCTCAAAAGGAAGGGAGTTTTGGGCCAGCTGAATCTCAGAGGGGATACTGTTCCAAAGGATAGGTGTGGCCACAAGATGATCCATCCCTTGAGTCCTGCCAAAGGACCTCAGGTTGCACCATTTGATGTTTATGAGCAATTGCTGTAGAAATTTCTATGCATTGCTGTAGAAATGTTCCACTACATTCAAAGGAAATTCAAGGAAGTTATGTTGATACTCCTGAGTCTTAAAGTTTTGTCATCTGTAGGTAGATAAATTGGAGAGAGAGAGCGATTGGCATCTTGCCACTTAATTTTCTTCCCTTTATTATGGCTCTAGCTTCAGTCTCCACGAGTCCCTTTTTAAGGGTTTCTGAATTTAAGGTTTCCCAATTGGGAAGCAGCCAGGCATTTAGGTTGGCAACTGAGAGAATAAAATGAAATTCCTGAGAGAATAAAATGAAATGGCCATAACTGAAGCCCTGGACTTTTTTTTCTTTTTTTTTTAAGTGTGTAGCACATATGTTGCACGTGACCCATGTAAAAAAAGGTGGAGCTTTGAGTGAGTGGTCATGGCTGCCATTTGACTTTTTTTGTTACACTCCACTGTGTGTCGAAGGGTGGAATTTGCTCTTGCAATTTTCCACACAACTCTGGAATGGAATGTTCAGTATTGGTTAGAAAAGTTTGAAGACAAAACCGTACTTTTTTTAATATGAAAAAAAGTCCCTAATGTTTCTAACCTTTTTTTTTTGAGAAAGTAATAAAAGTGATATAAAGTTCAGGCTAAACTATTTTTTTTTATTTTAAAGTTTTTTATTTCATTTTTTATGTTATAGTGATTAATTTGTGCATTATGTACATAAACAACCCACAGAAAATCTGAAAGTCTGCTTCAATCAGCAGTGGGTTGCTCCTGGTTTTTTGGACTGGTTATTAGAACCAGTAGTACTGGCAGAGGGAGGCAATGCCCACCTGCCCAGGACGCTTCTGGGCATGCATAGAAGAGTTGTGAGCATGAACCAGTAGCAAAAATATTTACAACCCAACGCTGGCTTCAATGCAATTGTGTTCAGAGCCTCCTGATAAATGAAATATTTCAAAAGATTATAGAACCAATATTTATGGGGGGAAATCCACATTTTTCAACATAAAGCAAAATTCAAACTGACTTCTGCTCTGCAAAAATTCACCATCCATTATTTTAGCACTAATAAATGGTAACTATTCAGTGGATAAATGAATTTCCCTCTCTTTAAAATCATTTTCCATTCTTTATTCAGCATAATAAAAACTTCTCATAATGGGTTCTTTTATCCTTCATTAGCATCACATGTTTCCTCATTGTGTTCTGCCCCAGCTACGGACTAGAAAAATATTTCTCCAGGAAAAGCATATTGTCTGCACCAGCCAATAAATCACAATGTAACATTGTGGCACATTTTTATACTTAAGAAATATGGCATTGCTTATTCCGCCTTTGTGTCAGCACTGCCCAAACAATTATGGAGATCTAGGCAGCAAATTGCATGCATAGTAGTCTAGTTCGCTTACATGATTATGTCACAATCATATTGTTGGCTGCCAGGAATAAAACAAATCCAGGTGTTAAGGTAGATGAGCATATCAAGTCAACTTTTTAATGAATCCTGAAAATAAGAAAAGGTTAATTTTGGGTAGTGATAAAAAGGAGTGTCAGTCTGAGCTAGAGCTCTCTGCTCCACTTCTGATAAAATAAAGCTAAAGAAATTCTGCTGCCAAATAATGGATGTAATTTCCCTATTTGCATGCAAACTTATCTGCCTGTGATGTCTTGGCAAGGTCAATTCAAAGCTGTGGGATAACAAAGGCAGAGGTGAAAAGGTGAAAGAAGTTGTGTATAATAAAGAAAAATGGTTTGAAAGACTGTTTGAGGTAGTGTGGCTCTGAAGATTGTCACAAGTCGTATTCCACACATTTTCATCTAAAAAAATATTTCCATCTTTAAGGTGCTTTTTCTACACCAACAAATTCACTGCACCTGACTCAGTAGTTCAATACTGAATAAGTATTTATATCCATGTTGATAATATTTATTTATTTATTTAATTAATTAATTAATTAATTAATTAATTAATTGATTGATTGATTGATTGATTAATTAATTAATTAATTAATTAATTAATTAGTATGCTGCCCAAATCTCGAAGGACTCTAGGTGGCTTACAAGTAAAAATCAATATTAAAACAATATTAAAAAAACATATAAAACCATTTAAAACTCAATTCATACAGTCATACAATCTTATTGTGGCCAGATCTAAAGGTGTATCAATTAATCACGGCCCACAAGTCTTTAAGGCTTTCCAGAAAGCCAGTAGGGTGGGGGTAGTATGGATCTCAGCAGGTAGTTGGTTCCAGAGAGTTGGTGCCGCCACAGAGAAGGCCTTTCCCCATGGCCCTGCCAACTGACACTACTTAGTTGACAGGACCCAGAGAAGACCAATCCTATGGACTCTTATTGGTTGCTGGAAGCTATGCGCAGAAGATGGTCCCAAAAATAGTCTGATGACATAAAAGGGTTTATAGGTGATAACCAACACCTTGAATTCCTTCCAGAGACCAATTGAAAGGCAGTGCAGCTCATGGAGCATTAGTATCATGTGGGTGTACCTAGGTGCACCCACAACAGCTTGCGCAGCTGCATTCTGGATTAGTTGAAGTCTCCAAACGCTTTTCAAGGGTAGCACCATGTAGAGCATGTTGCAACAGTCAAGTTTTGAGGTGATAAGAGCATGAGTGACCATGAGCAAGGCCTGGTAGGCCCGTAATTGGTGCACCAGGTGAATCTGTGCAAAGGTCCCCCTAGCCACAGCTGAGAGATGTTGCTCAAGTCTCAGCTGAGAATCCTGGGGGATCCCCAAATTGCGGACTCATTCTGAGGGGGTTAATCTTTTCCCTCACAGGATCAAGGATGGACAGATGTTATAGTCCTTCGGAGGCAGTATCCAAAGCCACTTGGTCTTGTCAGGGTTATGATTGAGCCTGTAAACTCCCATCCAGACCCTCATAGACTCCAGGCACCAGCACATCATATCTACTGCTTCACTGAACTGGCACGAGATGGAGATGTACAACTGGGTATCATCAGAATATTGCTGATACCTTACCCCATGCTGTCGGATGAGCTCACCCTAGGAGCCTAGGGGTTGACCTCTGTCCTCCTGCCAAGACCAACTGCAACCGACTGGAGAAATAGGAGAAAAACCACAACAATATGGTGCCTCCCACTCCCAACTCCCCCAGTCGACACAGTAGGATACCATGGTCAATGGCATCAAAGGCCGCTAAGAGGTCAAGAAACAACAGGATAGAGGATAGACCTTGGGCCTGCCAGAGGCCATCCATCAGTGTGACCAAAGCAGTTTCTGTGCTATAGCCAGAAGACAGATGCTGAAGATAGATAGATACATGATAGACAGACAGACAGACAGACAGACAGTTAGATAGATAGATAGATAGATAGATAGATAGATAGATAGATAGATAGATATAGAGAGACAGACATACATACATACATACATACATACATACATACAGACAGACAGACAGACAGACAGACAGACAGACAGACAGATAGATAGATGATAGAGATACACAGATACAGACACACATGCGCGCGCATGCACGCACGCACACACACACACACAATACTGCTTCGGAGCACCTGATAAATTACAATTTAAACTATAGTTTTAAGAAAATGGGTGGACAAAAGGTGAAGAAAATATCAGTGCAGAAATGGTAAATTGTATTATTACAGCAAGAGAAGCCAAACCATATAGGAAGTATTATACTTAGCTAAACGTTTTCAGCAGAGCTAATAAATAAATAAAGACATGAGAAAGAAGCAGTTTATCTGATGGCCTGTCTTTTTCCACTTAGATCTACTTGACCCATCAGGTCTGGCAGGTGGATCATGGGACTAAGGCAGAGGTGGGTTCCTCCAGGTTCACACCGGTTCACCTGAACCTGTAGCGACCCACTGGTGACATCATGATGACATCATGGAACCGGTTCAGTTGGCGCTGGTCCATGGGCACCGCCATCTTTTTAAATTTAGTTTTAATTTTTTCCTCTGAGCATGTGCAGAAGCTGAGTTTCTGGCACTGTGTATGTGGCCATCATCTTGTTTTCGGCTTTATTTTTTCCTTTCCAGATTTTTTGGCACTGTGCATGCCCATGAGGTGTGCCCACACTTCTGAGGAGAAAGTGAACGGACAGCAAGGTAAGTTAGAACCGACCCCTGGACTAAGGAATGCCATATGACTAAGGAAGAGGAAGAGAGCCTTTAAAGCCACGGTACCCACCTTGTGGAACATAATCTCTCTGGAGATCATAGTGACACTGAAATCAGTGATAGATTGTACCACAAATAATGTACTTGGTTCACATTACATTCAAATCTATAAAGTGGCTTGTCAGCTTTAGCACTTTGTGTTGCATACACCCAGGAGTTGTTTATACATATATCCCACATACACAAAAACCCCCACAGTTCCTCCTTTCATCATTCATATGCTACCCGTATGTTGTGGGCAAACTAAACTTGACTATTCTGCAGTCTATTGAGTCCAGATCTTATGGCTTTGCTTTGTATCTGGGAATACAGCTCTTTGGAAATAGTGCCTTTACTAGCATGTGCTCATATATTTGCCTTCTTGTTCAGCTACTCGGTGCAATTGATTACAACCACGGATAATACACGGTTCGGTATGTGAGTTAGACTGGATTTAAGGAATACGTGGAATAGCTACAAAACTATTAGATGGAAGTACTACAGGTTGACCAAACCAAACTAATTGTTGCTTATTTGGTAATTAAACCATCATGGCTCATTGCAATATGTGAATCCAGTCACCTTGGTCTGTTGAGTGCAGAGTCAACACTAACTATATTGACTGGCACTGTTTCTCCTATGTGACATTCAAAGCTCCAAATCAAAGATTTATTTCAGCCAATATAATGAAATGTAATAAATAAAACTTGAGAGAATAAAACGTCCAACAATTTTTATATGTAAGCAAAATTATCACTGCAGGTGATAGTGCTGTGAAATGATGATAACTTATTCCTGACTTATTCATGTCGCCAAGCCCTGGAATAGTTTTACCTAGTATAGGTTTACCTATACCTTCATATAGATGAAGGAAATAAAAAGGCTTGTACCTGCAAAATATAAATATAAATATTTATATAAAAATATAAAATATATAAATATTTTGCAGGTGCAAGCCTTTCTATTTCCTTCAACACTTTCGAGATCTTTGGTACGTGATTGTGCTTGTTCTATAAATCTCTATCTTCAATCCACTGCATAATTATTTCCTTTGGTTAAATTAAGAGGAACTCAGAAGACAGACAAAAGCCTTTTTCAACTCATTCCAATGAGGTCATTTATTGCTTAAAAATGGAATAAAGCCAAAAAGGGTTTATTCCACGATTCTCTTCCATGTATACACTCCCATTTACACTGGAAGCAGGCTCTATTGTCTTCCATCAGGCTTGGAGATTACAATACTAAGCATTGAGCATATTTTCACTGAAGATTTCAGCATCATTGCTTCTAACCAAGAAATTCAGGCAATTGTATTTTGTATTTAGATGATGTTATCAGCAGCATGTGGTGGTTTAGCAGAAATATTGCTAAGACTTTGACCCATTATAGTTGTCAAGAATCTTTTGAAGAAGCTTTGGCAAAAACTGATAAAAGTTTATAGTGTGGATGAGACCTTTATTTTTGCTCTTGGAATAACATGTCCATCTTTAAAACAGGCAAAATACTGTACATATTAAAAGACTAAATAAAATAATATTGGAAAAGTGACTGAAAGAGATTAAGTCATACATACACAGAGACACATACATAGACAAATATGCACAGACACATTAAGATACATATATTTGGTTAGCGTGTGTGCATTAGAAGATATGTCATCCAGTGCCCCATGTTATATTGAGCTAGAATTTTCATATGCTGAGATTGTTTAGAACCTAATTATATTGGAAATATAGTTTCTTCAGTTTTCGTTCATTAATGAAATCCTTAAAAATATTGAAATAATTGAATAACAGGAAACATCATGTTCTACCACAAGTACACCAATAAACTGTCTTTACCCTTTATGGACAGAAGGCAGAAAAGGTTCATATTTCTGCCTTCTGTCTGTTAAATTTGGAAGAGGAGGAGGAAAAGTACTAGTAATATAATTTGCAGTTTCTCCTGTGATTTGAATCTTTACTAACTCTGTTTAATCATAACTATCTTTTCACCAACAAATATTAACATTTTGTAATATTGGCCTGTTTCAACAATCCATAGTTAAAATAAAAAGCAGACCGATTGAGGTTTAATTTGTGTCTAATCATAAACTGAGGTGAAAGAGTAGCATAAGAAACTTTGGAAACCAAGAAAAGCTGAAGTTTATCCTTTTATTTCATTGTCACAATGAAATAAAAACTAGATTGTCGTGATGTCTCCATGTAGGAAGAAGAAATGGTGACTTACATTAATCCTATCCACATTCTCTTTCAGGAAAAGAATCCTAAATACTCTGAGGTAGTATACAGTAGACTACATGAAAGTTTTTATTAAGAAAAAATAATGTATACCTCTTCAAGGGTTATTAAAATCTTCAAAGAATAATAAAAGAGAGCAAGAATCAGAATACTTTGGAGGAAGCTTTCAAAGAGATAAATATGCATGACTAAAGCCATTTCTGTTTTCAATGTCTCTTTATTTAACTATTCCAAAAATCACATACATTCAAAGGAATCATATTTGGGGTATTGATGGGGTCAGAAGAATAATTTGGGGTCCCAACTCAAACTGGGATTGTGCAAGAATAAAGAAAAATTAAATTTGGACAGCTTTGAGAAGGAGAAATATAGCTTTATGGGGTAAGAGACACTGTTTTATAGGGGAGTTTGTCCTGCATGTGGAAGTGTGGAAGTTTAAGAAAGTCATTTTATGTACTTTTTTTTAAAAAAAGTACGCTCATAAGCTTCCAAAGTGCTGTGTGAAAAAGAGATACATACTTTTCACAGTTTGTGAACAATATCAAGGGAAAGGCGTCTATAATAAAGAAAAGTGGGATGCACAATTTTGACTTTGATTGAAGTTGCTGGAGAGTATAGAAGGATGCAATTGATGAAAAAAGAGTATCCCTTTAGAACACAGTTTAGATCTTTTTCCTTTCCAAAAGTAATGGTGAAAACCTCAGTTTGCATGCTGGACATGCTTTGTACTGAGTGTGTTTCCAATTGATTGATTGATTGATTACTGTATATGCCATCAAGTCATTTTCAACTTCTATCTCCACATTGGTGATAAAGCTCCAATTTATCCCCAACCTTGTTCTTTTAGGCTTCCCCATAGTGCACTTACCACCACCATGGCTGTGTCACTCCACCTTTCTGGTGGTTATCTCCTTTTCTTTCCTCCTCCTTTTGCAACTCTAGAACCTTTTTCAGAGAGCTAAGTCTTCAATAATGTATCCTAATAAGCAGTAATGGGCAGCCAAAATTTTTACTGCCACACTGTGGGTGTGGTTTATTTTGCGGGTGTGGCTTGATGGTCATGTGACTGGATAGGAGTAGCTTGCTGGCCATGTGACCAGATGGGAGTGACTTGAATGATCATCATCATTCAAGTGAACTGTTAAGTCCTTGACTTACAACCTCACCAGTGTTGCTCTCTGGGGTGACAATTTGCTTCGTGTTTCTCACGCTCTCCTTCCTAGGTTGCCCCCTGCCTCAGACTGGGTAGTTAGGCGAATGGGTGCCAATCATCTGTTGAGAAAAGAGGGGGGAGGAAATGGGCCCCCTGCAACTCCTGCCAGGGCTGGTCTTCCTGCTGCTTTCCGAGGAGGAGGAAGAGGATGGGAGGGGGGATAGTCAGGGGGAGCTGGGCACAGAGCTTCATTTCCTGCCTGCTGCCCACCCCTGCTAATAAGTAAGATAATTTGACCCTGGTCATTTGTGCCTTGAATGAGAACTCTGGGTTGAATTGTTCAGCAACCCATCAGTTTATTTATTTCTTTGCTTGTTTTTCGGCTATCAGTGGGAGTGTCTTCTCCAATACCAATGTTAAAAGACATCAGTACTCTTCCTATCCTGCTTCTTTAAATTCCAACTGGGAGTGACATGAGTTGTGTAATTCTGATCTTTGTAAGTATAGGCACATCACAGCATTTGAATATCTTTTCCAAGATCTTTGTGGCTGTTCTACCAAGAATTTTTTTTCTTGACTGCCTTTCCCCCCTGTATTGTTGATGGTTGATCCTAAAATGCAAAAGCTACCCATCATTGCAGTATTTTCATTGCCAGTTTGAAAGCTGGTTGTTCTACTTGTTTTTTAAAATTACAGTATTATTATTATTTATTTCCCCCCCACTTCATGTAAAGGTCCATACATATGCCATAAATCATATCAAAACATATATAGTTCTACATTTCTATCCAATATACCATAAAACAAATATCCTAATTTTGCACCTCTTGTACTTTTATCGCCCATCTGTATTCCCTCAATATTTCATACTTCTCCCCTCCCTCTATCTCCCTCTCTTCTCTCTATCTATGTTCTCCCTCTCTTCCTCTTTCCTATTTCCCTTCTTTCTCTTCCTTTCCTTTTTACTTCCACTTCCTCCTTTTTGTCTCTTCCTTGAGTACATCTAATCATAATCCATTTTATGTTTAACTGATGAGCAATTCAAATCCCTAACTTCATTTCACCATTGGTGCTACTCTAATTTATCCTTCATATCCCTCCTGTTTATGTTTTTATTTTAGGTCATACTCCTCCCTTTCCGCAATACATATCTTTACTTATTTTATGTTTAGTCTGTCATTTCTAAATGCCCTAAATTTTTAATCTCTTTTACTTTTTCATAACTCCCTTTCACCTTTATTACCCATTTTTAAAACTCAATATTGTTGCAATATTTATTTCAACAGCTGATGTTGTTACCTGATTTTCAACACAATAAAACAATTATTTCTCAAAATTCTCCAAAACATTTTAAATCCACACATGGGATATTTTCTTCAAATTCTTTATTCTTCTTCAGTCTCTTTAACTTCCTCAAAGTCCAATTATAAAACTATCCTCAAACTTCTTGATCTTTTAAACTGTTCATTTAACTCTCTCTATGATATTTCCAATTGCTAGATAGCTGCTAGCTCTTTTCTGGGATATCTTTCAGTCTCTTCTTGAATTTCTTCTTTTTATCTTTAAATCAGCCAAACACTCACCCAATTCAACACTTCTTTATATCTCTCTGGCACCAATGTTTAGATCTTGTCACCTAGGCAATCCATGACCTCTGTATTCCAATCGTTTCGATTGTGGCTATCTCAGCTAATGGCAACAGAGTCATCTTCCACAATTCTTGGTCGAGAGGTTGGTGCTGGCTCCCTGGGGGGTTTGCAAGTCCCCCCGGTCCACCAACTGGTGCCCCTGTTCTTCACTGTCCCTTCAGTGTGGTTCTGACCTGGTTCTAGACTGGTTCCAGGTATCCAAGCAGCTGGGATTCGGAGTTTTCCATGGAACATGGGAGACACCTGTAGCACTGCAACATTGGACACGCCCCCTCTCTACTTGTCCTTAGTCTTTTTATATATACATTTAGTCTCACATTTTCTCTGTGTTCTTTTACTTTTAGTACTAGGTTTGCAGGTCCTTTGCATTTCCAGCTGTTAGGGTAATGTCATCAGCATAGTGCAGGCTATTGATGCCTCTTCCATCAGTTTTAAAATTGTACATATAGGTTGAACAAATAAGAGAAGAGTATACATGCTATGTAGAGGGAAAGCAAAATCTAGAATAGATGCTTTAAAAGTTAATTCATCTTTAATCTCTAAAATGCAACAATGTCTACTTAGAATCCCTTCAGTTTTCTTGTTACTGGTCAGCTGCAAAATCAGAGACCATTGTACTTTGTTATTAACTACACCCAAACTGTCCAGATATTTTCTTCATGAGATGAGGCATGAACACATTTTAGTAGCTGATATCCACCAGTTATCAAGGACCATTGAGCAATCAATCAACCTCCACAAAAATCTTCCTTATATGAATGAATGTAGTAAAGCTACAGCAGCTTTCTTGCTGATATTGCTGCTTTAAGCTGTTCAGCAAAAAACTCACAATAAAGCAGGGAAGTTTTTCCAATTTATTGCAGAGTAAATATTTGTGCATGACATTTTATACAGAATAAGGTAACTTAATTTCTGTAATTTGGAGAGGAAAAATAAAAGACTGTTGTATATTTTATTCTTTTCTTCTAGGGCTTGAGCAATAGTGCAACCAGTACTGTGTAAAATATTCCTCATAGAAAATGCATGAAACACTTGGTTTTGGATGTTCCAGACCTGGAATGGGAAACACATGTTTAAGATATTTTGATCCAACTGCAAAACAAAAATGGGACTGTTTTGTTCTGTGTATTAATGAATCAAAATTATTCCTGCCCAGATCAAAATGAAGGGCAGGAAAAGTTGAGGACATCAGCATCTAAATGGAGACAGGGTAGGGAGGGGTAAGGGAAGTAAGGGAGAATGGTCCTGTGGAGATTGGGGTGCACTGATAAATTATGTCATGCTAGGACGTTGATGATGTCTGTGGTGGCTGAGGCAAGGAAAGATGTTGAAAATAAGAAGGGCAAGTGGGCCATTGAGATATCAGCAGGATCAGTGATGCTGGATGAGGAGAGGAAGAAAGAGAGGAAGATCAGGAAGAAGGCTGTCTGATGGGATACTGGGATCTGCTGAAAGAATGAGGCAGAAGAGGTGATGCATGCTAGCTTTGTTCAACCTGCCTGTCCACAACCTGGAACAGCCAAGGTGATCTGGATTTCATTCAAGCATGGTTGAACCAATGAAGCTGAATCTTCAAAAAAATATGGTTTGTTATAGAATTGAAGCTTGCCACACTGTGTGGCACAAGAATCGGGAAGAACTGACATTCAGAAAATAGTCTAGGGAGAAGATGTAAAGACTAAGTGATGTTGAATTTGGCCTGTGAGACACTGGTTCTCAATGTTTGTTGAAGAACTGTAACCATAAATATAAAACTCTTGACATAACCCATTATTATTATCACCTTATCTGTAGGTGGAAACAATCAAACAAAGCATAAATTCTAGCTCAGTCCTTGACATCTCTTTTAAGGGATTTCAAAATTGAACCGAGAAAGACCCTGCCTGGGATAATGGAGAAACATCAACATTTCATTATTTATTTTGCTATAGAAGTAAAATATATGATTATAGAGTGGGTCAATTTCTGCCCTGATCTCTCTTGAGAAAGATCAGAAACAGAATACCAAAAGATAGGAAGTCTGACAGGCAAGTTAGCATCCTCAAAAACTAGTAATCAAGTACAGCCAGGAAAGTAATTGTTTGTACCATCATAGACAGATCACCACAAGAGTGTAGTGATAAGGTCATCTTGAAACCAATTTCTGGTAGCTTCTCCAGAGCTTTATTGTAACCAAGCTTCAGAAGAGTAACCTGGACTTTCTTAAGAATACTTCTTTTGGAACAATACTTCCAAAATTGACTTAGCTCAAATGAAATTAATCCTTTGTCTTCTCTTTTTTATGTTATAAGATTTGGTGAAAGTTGCTGCATTGAGCTTCATCATTTTATAATTTAGCACTTTGAAAAAAAAAGTATTATAGTTGTGGAACTCTTTTTCTTTCAAATAACACAATTCCATATAATATAAAAATATTTATTTCAATCATAGATCGTATAATACAAAAGTACATTCTCCAAAGATATCAGTATGTGAAATTCATGGGGAGATGTTACTTTAGGTTTTCATGAAATATTTCCATTTTTAAAAAAAATCAACTTGCTGATCACAACATTTTAAAAATGGTTTGGTTTTTATTACTATTACTTTTTGACAATTTTATTTTCATTTCTTTTGCTGCTGCTTTTCATTTTATTTGTTCACTACATTCAGTTCTTCAAAAAGAAGCAGAAAAGAACAAATTAGAGGAAAAGCAAGATTGTTGTCTTCCATAAGTTCTAAGAAGTGCCTGTTCCCTCTGCCTGGAGGAATACTGAAGCTGTGGTGTTACTGCATGGTTTACAGCACAATTCCTTGGGTGATTAGAGAAGGAATGCAAAGCAGGGACGGGAAAGGATCAAAATCTGAAAGATAGCATAAAATAGTCTTGGCTTGGATCATGACATCTCACCTGCTATCTTTCGGATTTTAAGTGTGATGTCATGATCCAAGCCAAGGCTACTTTTTGTTTATGTATCATCATCATAACTCATCCTAGCTCTCCTGTCCTATTGCAGATTTTGATATCCTTCTCTGTTAAGATATTCATGAACTGGGACAGCCAATGGTAACAAGGTCAGCCCAGTGGTGGGCTACCAGTGTGGTAGGTGACTGCACAGTGGTAGCGGCTACCAGACTGAGCAATTTGCGCGTGGTTGCTCTGGTGCCAGTCCTTCAGGAACTGTTGTCTTTTTCCTTTAACTTTTTGTATATTTTGCTTCCTGTGCATGTACAAAAGCAAAATCTCATGACGGAATGATCTCGTGCACATACCCTCATGAGATTTTGGTACATTTTTGCCTCCTGTACATGCACATACAAGACTCATCATGCTGTGTGTGCAGTGCACTGGTAGCAGCAGGTAGGAGCAATTTGCCCTGGGTCAGCCAACTAAGTCACCCAATGGGAGCTAAACATTTCTGAGTTTGTGCAGAGAATCAAAACTGGAATTTAAGCTTAAGGCTGGGTGTGGGTCAGTCCACTCGGTATTCTTTGTGCTTGTCCAGTCTGTCTCACCCCACTCTGTACTCTCTTTCTCTGAACTCTGCTGAAATGAAACTAACTGTTCTCTCCTGTCTCTAACTAAGAGACAGTTCTTGAAGAAGAATTCTGCTAATGGTATTGTAAATTCATCTGTTACTATGTTTATAAAGAAGTTGTTGAATCCAGTTGAATCAGTCATCCGTGTGTGCTTTTGGAAATTGATTTCTCTGCAACCAACTTTTATACTCTCCCTGAACCCTTTTTGCCTTACCGACAAGAGGTGTCTCTTGTGCGTCTGTTACCCTGAACTTCTCCTTTCCACTTAGTTTCTAATTCTCCTGTCCTGTCTGAACATAGATTTAACTTTATATTCAGGTATCCACATCATTTGCAGTAAGCCCTCTTCTTATATCTATTTGGCTGCTTTAGTTATAACAGGCTGATAAATATTGTGGCATAAACCATCTGCATCCCCTGGCCTCTGTTAGGTTCTTGACAAGGTTCAACATGCTTCCAGCCATGAGGATCTTTTGATCTATTTGAAAGAATTGCTTTTTGAGATCTGGAATTTACCAGTTCAACTAGTATCAAGCAGATTTTTGTATAAGGTAGAACAAATAGTCTTTCCCAATTTGGTCTTCACCAAAAGTATTGGATTATCCAGCCCAAGACAGCATAATGGCTTGGAATCACGAGAGTCATAGTTTGATGAAGTTGAACTATGGGTTACATAGAAACATAGAAGTCTGACGGCAGAAAAAGACCTCATGGTCCATCTAGTCTGCCCTTATACTATTTTCTGTATTTTATCTTAGGATGGATATATGTTTATCCCAGGCATGTTTAAATTCAGTTACTGTGGATTTATCTACCACGTCTGCTGGAAGTTTGTTCCAAGGATCTACTACTCTTTCAGTAAAATAATATTTTCTCATGTTGCTTTTGATCTTTCCCCCAACTAACTTCAGATTGTGACCCCTTGTTCTTGTGTTCACTTTCCTATTAAAAACACTTCCCTCCTGGACCTTATTTAACCCTTTAATATATTTAAATGTTTCGATCATGTCCCCCCTTTTCCTTCTGTCCTCCAGACTATACAGATTGAGTTCATTAAGTCTTTCCTGATATGTTTTATGCTTAAGACCTTCCACCATTCTTGTAGCCCGTCTTTGGACCCGTTCAATTTTGTCAATATCTTTTTGTAGGTGAGGTCTCCAGAACTGAACACAGTATTCCAAATGTGGTCTCACCAGCATTCTATATAGCGGGATCATAATCTCCCTCTTCCTGCTTGTTATACCTCTAGCTATGCAGCCAAGCATCCTACTTGCTTTCCCTACCGCCTGACTGCACTGTTCACCCATTTTGAGACTGTCAGAAATCATTACCCCTAAATCCTTTTCTTTTGAAGTATTTGCTAACACAGAACTGCCAATACAATACTCAGATTGAGGATTCCTTTTCCCCAAGTTGTGGATAACTGATTTATTTCTCCGTTTTGTAAAAAAATCAATAGAAAATGGTTCACAAATTTATATTTGCATGCCAAGGCAGAAATGTTGGAGATAAATACAATCCTTTTATTATGCATAAATATTAACATAATCTTGTTCCTGATGCATTTTATGTTACTGTTACATGAGCTATGCATCTTTTAATATAGTTGTGTCTAATGTAAACTCTATAAAAATATAACAAAAACCTTCGCATAATGTTGTTTTCTTCCCTGTCTATGCAGAAGATATAACCAATGACCCCTGAAGTTTGTCTTATAGATTTTCCACTTAGGAGCATTTCGTCTATGAAAACAAAACAAAACAAAACAAAACAAAAAGCCCTGTAAATAACAAGTGTGTGTTTATGTGCATTAGAAATGCACAGTTGTTCCATTTGCATTAGCGGGAACATGTGACAGGGTGATATAATTATTCTTCATTTGTTTGGCTGCTTGGAATTTGAAAATTGATTGGCTAGTCGATAACAATGCATTTGGACATGAAGCATTGGCTGCTGGCAGAAGAGGGAGTTTGTTGTGTCCCTGGTTACAGTATATCTTTAATTAACACACCAAGATCCATTAAGTTAAAGAGCTTGCTGCTTTTCTCCCCAGAGCTCTTGGCTCTTATTGGACTGTTTTGAATAGCACCAGTCTATTACTTTATATGGACCTTAGGAAAACTAAAAATACTTAGCACACCTAGTGCCAGAAAAATAAAGCTATTCATTATTCATACTGTATCTCATTCATATTAGAAGTAACCTGAACAAAACAGCAAGCTATTTATAATTTCTCAGAAAAGAAGATTCCCCTCGTTTCTTTTTAATCACATGACAATCCTTTGAAAATGGCTAGGTTGGAGATAATGACTACCCCAAATCATCCAGTGAGTTCAATGGCTGAATGAGAATTTGAATCAGCCTAGTCAGTTTGATGTAGTCGTTAGGGCACCGGTCTAGGAACCAGGAAACCACAAGCTCTAGTTCCACCTTAGTCATTCTCTCTCAACCCTAGGATGGAGGCAATGGCAAGCCACTTCAAAAATCAGGTCAGGAAAACTGTACACCTGTCCAGGTAATTTCCAGGAGTCAAAATTGACTTGTAGATACACACAAAAATATTCAACAGTGGTCAAGTACTACAAAACCTGAACCAGCCTGGACCTTGGGTCTGAGCCATGAAAAGGAAAAGCAGAAGGAATGTGTTGTATGGAAGTCTTTGTAGAACTGAACAATCGATACAAAAAAGAGCATTTTATTTATTTGTACTAGCTAGCCATTTAGGGGGTTCATGTTGAATTATTTTCACTGTTTAGACTGGATGCATGAGCATTAGTTGCTTCATCTTTAATCTGAATAACAGATAATAAGACCTTTGGAAAATAGTAGGATAATGAATGCCTTAGAAAAAATATTCAAATGTCATGACCTGTCTATACCTACAAGGAGTAAAATCATGCAAATCATACTATGATTTCATACAGTCTATGGAAGTGAAAGTTGAACTTTGAAGAAGCAGACTAGGAGAACATTGATACTTTTGAACTTCGGTGTTGGAGACTTTTGAGAATATTATGGAAAGCCAAGAAAACAAACCATTGGACCATTAAACAAGTCAAACCCAAGTTCTCACCTATGATAAGGCTCACATTATGTGAAGACCAGTTTTCTGGAGAAGGCTGTAATACTAGGAAAGGTGGAAGGAAAGACTCAAAAGACAAGGCTTGGAACACATCATCATGGAGAAAATCTATGTGTTCAGTAGGGGTCAAAAATGGCTAGAGGGCATATAATCAAGCAACCAAAATCAAATATGGCAGGATCTTGACTAGAAGCTCTTTGCAAAAACGATTTAACCTTTTTGTTACTCAGTCTTCTGAAGAGATTACCCTTTTTAATTGTTGAGGTAAAAAAGTATTTCACAATTTTCTGACAGTGAAAATCAAATCAGATGATATTTTTCTCAGGGATTTCTTTTTTTTTTTTAAATGTATTTTATTGAATTTTTTAAAAAAAACAACAAATAATGAACGAACATATTTACAAACAACCAAAAATAGAAATCCAAAACAAATCAAACAACACAACAACAATGGTAGAGAAAGAAAAAGAAAAAAAAGTAAAAAGAAAAACACATTTACGAATAACAATAAATATAAACTTATATCTCGGAAGGAGGGAAGATATATAGTCATATATTAATAATTATATATATAAAAAAACTCATTCTATCACTCCTTTCTGTTCATTAAATTCTGGCAATACAATCGGCATCCATGTTAATTAATTTGGTTATTAATTTCTACCTATAACATCATTTATTATTTCTACGGCCTTATGCTAATTATATATTCAATACTTAAAGTCCTAAAAATCATTACTGTAGATATATACTACACAAACACATACTTATTTTTGTGATCCCAAAATTCTAGTACTATTAATTCAACTGTAGTCATATTGTAATTTTATCCTTCTTTCCTTCCCCTAAACCAGTCATAAAATGAGTTCCAAATTTTATAGTAAACGGAATCTTCTTTGTTTCTAAGTTTTAGTGTTAAAGCATCTGCCTTTGCGCAGTCCATAATTTTTTTTAAGTATCAATGAATCATCTGGTAGGTTTGGTTGTTTCCAGGTTTGGGCTACCGCCATTCTGGCTGCCGTTAATATGTGTATCCCAGGGATTTCTATTGGGAAATACATGGAACAAATCTAAGACAAAAGAAATTAAGAGGTCCAGAGCAAAAGTTTGATATATCTACTCCCAAGGTGTAAATATACTAGGCAGGAAGTGTTCCAGAAAAGCCTTCTTCTGGAAAAGAGCAGAACAAGGATTCAATGGTTTCCGGAGTAGAGAACTCACTTTTAATTGCTTTATATCTGCAGATGTTCAATTTAAAAATGGACTGACCATACTGCAACACTACTGAGTGCAGCTCTACATAAATCAGTCCCATTCCATATAAGTGTCCTGAAATACCAAAATCTGGAGGAGTAGATAACAAGACTGCCCTTTCCCTAGATCTGCCAACATATATTTTGTTGCCAGGATGCTAAAGGGACACTCCTCAGTCTGTTTAATGTAATCCTAATTTATTTCATTTTATAGAGTGGCATGAAGAGAGAGGGACAGAAAGAAAGGCTGCATTTGCATTACACGTTGTTCATAGATTTTCTACAAGAAAATGCTTAGCAGTTGATTGAAAAAGGAGGTACATCTAGAGAACCAGCCTCCCTGCCTCCTTTCTTTCTTTCTTTCTTTCTTTCTTTCTTTCTTTCTTTCTTTCTTTCTTTCTTTCTTTCTTCCTTCCTTCCTTCCTTCCTTCCTCTTTCTTTCTCTCTTTCTCTTTCTCCCTTTCTCTCTTTTTCTTTCTTTCTTTCTTTCTTTCTTTCTTTCTTTCTTTCTTTCTTGTTTCCTTGCTTGCTTGCTTGTTTCCTTGCTTGCTTGATTTTCTTTCTTTCTTTCTTTCTTTCTTTCTTTCTTTCTTTCTCTTGTCTTATCAGAACCTTCCCAGTTTTCTGTTGCTTTACTTACCAACCTTTCTTGCTTTTCACATTTCTAATAGAAAAGCCATAAAACTACTATATGGGGGCAATGATAAATCTGGAGTGTGTAATTAAAACCTCTATTGATTTCTTACCTTTTGGAGCACCTTATCTCTGGTAAACTAGAAGGGGAAAGGTGGGATAAACAATCACCAGAATGTAAGCTGTAAACAGTTTCATTTGCATGACCTGAATGCTGCTATACAGAAAATGGGATGGGGATAGTGGGAAGGGAGAAATGACACTATAATTTGTCATTAGGCTGGACGACCAGAATATTCAATCAATGTTTGTTTTAGTAAAAGATTGGCATGAAGTTGTTAGAGGTGGCTTCATCATACCTTATATGAGGATCGTCTATGAATCTTCTTTTTCTATGCTCCAGTTTATTGTTGACATGAAAAACATTTTTCAGATAGAAATATTACTTCTTCATTATGCACTTGCTTTTAAAATGGCCACTATTTCACCGGTTGTTGCTAATCAGGAATATATATCCATCTAAACAAACAAACAATTATATGAATGCTACAGAAAGCCATTGCTTTTACTGAACATGACAATTTATTTGTATATTGCACCTTATTCATAAATCATATCCACAATGATTTAGGAATACAGAACAATTGCATGAGTTTTAGTGACTCCGATCAAGTGCCCTTTTCATCATACAACTGTTTTCTAAGATAACTAACTAACTGGTCAACTTTCTGAGAAGTTGGTTTGGTTGTGATTGTATTCGACATTAAATGTTTATGGTTTTTAAAGCTTCATTCCTGGACACTAATATTAATAATATATTAATTGCATATGTTGCCCTATTCCCAGCAACATTTAAAAACAAAGAACAATACCAAAACACAAAAAAACCACACAAGACAAAAGAACAAAGATAGTAAAGATCCCAGGAAGGGATCAAGGAAAGAGAAAAAAGGAGTGTCAATCATTTTTTGTCAAAGACCTGGGTGAAGAGTCATATCTTCAGGAGCTTTCAAAACATCAGTAAGACGAGACCCATTTGAATCTTAGGAGGGACCTCATTCCAGATCTCTCAAAGGTGCTTTTTCAAAAGGCAATTGGATTTTGTTTTTCCTTGAACAAAACTGAACTGAACAGAACTGAAGAGGATTGTTGGATGAGAAATGAAAAGTCTTCAAGGAAAAACAAAGTCCAGTTGCCTTTTGAAAAAATATGAATGGCACTAAATTGTTCCGGATAGTGAAAAGTGAAACTGATTGTCGGGAGCTCCAGAAGGATCTCTCGAAATTGAGTGAGTGGGCAACAAAATGGCAAATGCATTTTAACCTAAACAAGTGCAAAGTTATGTATATTGGGGCAAAGAACCCCAATTATACCTACCAACTGATGGGGACAAAACATTCCGAGACAACCCAAGAAACGGATCTTGGGGTTTTGGTGGACAGCTCAATGAAGATGTCAACCCAGTGCGCAGCAGCAGCAAAAAAAGCAAATTCCATGCTTGGCATGATTAGGAAGGGAATCGAAAATAGGCCAGCAAGCATTGAATTGCCTCTGCACAAATCGATGGTGAGACCACACTTGGAGTACTGTGTACAGTTCTGGACACCGCACCTCAAGAAGGATATAATTGAACTGGAAAAGGTGAAAAAAAGGGCAACAAGAATGATAAAGGAAATGGAGCACCTCCCTTATGATACCAGGTTATAACACCTTGGTCTCTTCAGCTTTGAAAGGTGGCGTTTAAGGGGTGACTTGATCGAAGTGTATAAAATCATGCATGGGATAGAAAAGGTGGATAGAGAAAAATTCTTTTCTCTATCACACAATACTAAGACGAGGGGGCACTCCCTAAAGCTCATAGGTAAGAAAGTGAGGACAAATCAAGGGAAATATTTCTTCACCCAGAGGGTCGTTGGTTTATGGAATTCACTTCCAGAAGAGGTTGTGACAGCTGTCAGCCTTGATAGCTTCAAGGCAGGATTAGACAGATTCATGGATGCCAAGCATATAGATGGTTATTGAAACAGATGTCCAAGTGCTGCCTCTATGTTGGTTGAGGTAGGTAGGATTCCCTTGAGTACCACTTTTTGGGGGTCAAGGGAAAGGGAGTGTCTTGCCTTATCTTTCTGCTCAATATCCCCATGGACAATTGGTGGGCCACTGTGTGACACAGAATGATGGACTCAATGGGCTTTGGCCTGATTCAGCATGGCTCTTCTTATGTTCTTATGTTCTTATGGGATAGCCATGACCTAGATGACTGAGAATTTCCATAGACACTTATTCCAGATAGCAGGCACTGACAGAGAAGTGTTTTCCAGGGTCCAAATAGAGGGCATTGTTGCTGCCCTGTGGTTCAATGTCTGTAAAAGAGATTCATAGAATCATAGTATTGTGGCAATTAACCATTGGTCTACTGCTTTTCAATGAATGTACCGGTATATACATATTTTGTTATGAATAGCAGCACCACTCCCATTGCATTGGACTGCTTTAAGAGGAAAATAAATTAAATAATCCAAGATTTCCCTCTCTCTGTTCAAATCTGATTTTTAGCTTGTATGGACTTCTGAAATTCCCAAATTTCTTCCTATCAAATTGGAAGAACGAGAGATGCAATGAAGATGGGACAGCAAACATCCCAGGAAATATATTTTTTTCCAAAGGCTCAGTAGCTCTTTAACAAATTACATTTTTGCAGGGCCACTGTCACGTAGCAGCTTTCCAAATGTCAAGGTGTTCATTACACTTATTACCAAGCCCATATCTTTAAGGTTGATTGATTGAAATATTTTGATGTTTCCCTAAAATTCTCACAACTCATAGCCATTTAAAGTAAGAATTCTAAAATGTGGCTATCACATTTTAGCATTTTAGCATTTTAGGGGAAAGTAGTTTTTCCTCCTTACCTAAATCATTTGGTTCCAATATCATTGGATTTTGTTTTATTGGAGAAAAATATCACCAGCTATATTTTAGTACCATTTCTACTTTTGCAAGTTCTACCCATTTCACTCATATTACAACAAGTAATCCAACCTCTTGATAACTTTGACTATTTTTTATGCAATCTACCCTTTCTCTCTGTGTGTGCTATTCAGAATCATTTTTGGCTACTAGCATTTGCTTTTTTCAGTACTGAGGGTAGGGTATTGGGGGGAGGTACTGGAGAACAATACATTAGAGTTTGAGATTTCACCCTTTGTGAGTCCTGTTCAGTTAAGATTATATCCATATATCTCTTAAGCCAGAATGTCTTGCCTTAGACTTTTTGGCTGAAAAACATAATACTATGCCTCATTTACACTTTTGTTGTCTACTCACCCAGTTTGGAGATATCATTTTGAAATTGTTTTTCATCTTTGCTTTTCTTTTTTTCTTTTTCTTTTTTTTACAAAAATGCATGTTAACTCCAAACTCATTTGCCCAATGTGGAATGCTTTATAGCAAAAGTAGTATTCTCTGCATGACAGGGGAGCCATTGAATAGAGCAAAGAGAATTTGATACTTCTATGGAAAAAAGGGAGGGGGAAAGGGTACCCAAAGTGCCCACTGCAGAATGCTGTCTGATGAATGGAAAATGGAGTGGCTGGTCTCATATATTAACTCAGAAAAAATAGGTGCCCGTGCACTGTTTGGTTCTCTTTGTAGTGGGATATCACTAGATTAGACATTGACTTTCATAGAATAACACAAGTATATTAAGGGTAAAATTGAGCATGGTTATATTAGTAATATACTGGTCAAAATGTGCCCAAACTAACTAATACAATTCCTAGCCTTTAGTAAGGAGTGTTGCATCTACACCTGGTAACTTAGTCCATATCTTCTCTAACTTACTCAAAGGTATTGTGTGAAAGCCTCAAATGCAGAAACCACAATGACTGGTGGAAATCAATTTTCTATTAGCCATCTGGACAGTCATCACCTATGGAAGACTGCAACCCATAAGGGAAATAGCATAAGTAAATAAAATAAATCAATGAAATTTGAAAAGGTATGCATATGTTTGTGTGCGTATGAAACTAAGAGAAAGGGAGAGGATATACTAGATCTGAATCAAGATGGTCTGATCTTGTGAAATGAAATTGAGTAATACTTGCATAAAAATAAAGATATGGTTTAATTATACAGAAAGGGTTAAAATATGTCAGAAATCATGAACCAGTGTCAGCTATATTATTAAACTCAGAATTAATTTATGGGTGTTAAGTTGTAAGTTATGCCCCAGTCAATGATGATAATGAAAGATCAGTTTGGGAAAAGTTGTTTAACATTCTGAATTAATTCAGTTGGGTGATGGAAGAGAGATTATGTCTTTAGATAACAGGAATGGAAGTGGTAAGATTAGAGAGGTTGAATCAATTAAAGACCTCAGAATGAATGAAAATTATGATTGGTGAGTATCTAGTTAGATAACTTCTTTTTTGTTTGTTTTTCAAAATAAAGTTTTAGGTAAATCTATTCATATATAAACATCAAAATGTTAAAAAAATCTCACTGTACCTGTTGTTTATGATGAAAGTTTGGGAAATAAAAACAGTGAAGAATACAAGAGGATGAAAGATTCTGAATAACCTACAATTACTTGGCAATGTCAAGAATGAATATTGAGGGGAAAACACAGAAAATGGGAAAAGAGAAAAGAAGTGAGAGAAATGAGAGTGAAAACAGAACAATCACACAGAGAAAATAAAGGTCCTGTAGAGTAAAGGGCTAAAGAAAGATTACTCTCCCAACAAAATTATTTATTTATTTATTTGTTTGTTTGTCCAATACACAATACATATATATATAAAGAAAAGGATAGAAGAAAAGATATAAAAATAGAGGAGAAGATATATGAAAGGAAGACAAGATATATGAGATAAAGGGGAGACAATTGGACGGGACAAAAGGCACACTACGTACTCTGTATGTATGTATGTACTATGTATGTATGCACTTATGTATGTATGTGTGTAATGGAATATAGTTGTTTGGAACAGACTGGGAAGAATTGTGTCATAAAGAGCCACAGGACTATGTGAAGTTATGCAAATGGGAAGTACAAAGAAGATGCATTGTGGTATGATGAAATGAAATACTGTATATTGTGGATGAGAAAAAAACTGCATGCATGTAAGGGAATGATTACTGTATTAAGAGACAGTTACTTTATTATGCAGACAGAAAGAAATAAAGTTGCACAAGAAAGGAATGGTTAAGATTTTAAAAGACATAGAAAATGCAGAGTAATTTTTTTTTAAAAGAAAAAAAACTGGCCCCGGGTCTGGGTGGGGAATCAGTGGAAAAGGCCTCTAGGGAAAACAAATGAAATTAGTAATAAAGGGGATGAAATGATTAAATATGAAACTGTCATGAGAGATTGTTGGAAGGAGTGTTTCAGAGATTTCTGTGGGAATAACAGTGGCATTGTAATGAATGTTGTTATGTTTAAAAAAAATAATGAAAAGGAAGTGTTAAAAATTGAACATGTTGAAAAATGATAAGCATGGGTGGTATGGGCTGGATAAATGTGGTTAGCTTTTGGAATGCCTCCCCAATTTGTTTAATGTTTGAAGATGGCACTTCATTTTGATAGTCGGAAGGAGGCTACAAAGTGTTCCTCTTTACAAAAGGAAAGCTAACAAGTGTGAATGCAAAAACAGAGCAATTTCTCAAACATGATGCAGAAGGTGTTGGCAGAATTCTAATTGAAAGTGTGCAAGAAGTAACAAAGCAACATTTGTGGCTTTATGCAGAGCAAGAAATGTTTACAACATAGTTTTTGTCTTCAGCAGGTCAGTAGGAGGAAGTGGGCTTATTACGTAGTTGGGAGTTTAACAAAATGATAAAGCGAACTTAATTATGTTGTATCTACATGAATATGTAATTGAGGTTTATGCAAATTATGAACACATGCAAGACTCAGGTAACTGCATGGGACTTGGGAGTTTTAAAACTTTCTCAGTCCCGGTTTTACTTGTGACAAACTATTGGCAGTTAATTGAGTCTTCTTCCTCTCCAGCCCCTTTAAGGCAATTAGCTCCAAAAACTGATAGGTTAAACACAGAAAAATGCCCTCTAGGTTTTTCTGCTAGAGTTGTACTATGTAGTTTACTTTTTAATAATTGTGGTTTATATTTAGACAGTTTCTAATAAACAAAGTTAAAGACATCATTTTCTAAGTATAGACTCGTGCCACTTCTCTTAATTCCCCCATCAAACTAACGACAGGAAGGAAAATGCATTTTATTACAGAGTATCAGCATCTTTTTTCCTCTGGTGATGGCAATAGTAGGATGAGGATTGCAATTCAATGTGAGGCAGAAGCAGTATTATATTATATCATTTAGTGATGGAGGACGTGCTTGACACTGAGAAAATCCCAAATCTCTCTGGATTGGATTCACTCCAATCCAACTAAAGAATCTCTCCTAGCAAAATGGAAGACATTTAGGAACCCACATCACCCAAAGTAAGCAGTGGCCCACAAGAAGAACAAAGGATGCTATAAAATGCTATTTGATAGGAAATCCTATGTCTCTACTCTTTTAATGAAGACAAGAGAGTTTATAAATTAGACCTTGTTTGATTTATACCTTTAGGCAGCAAACACCACTCTCCCTCCTCTCATGTTCCCATCCCACCCCCCATAAAATGGGAAGGGTTGATAGTGAATGACTGGACCAAATTCACTCCTTGAGCATCTGTGGCAGAGGAATTTAATCTGTGCCACATCCACACTTTCTTTAAATTATATGTTCAGTTAAGATATCGGTAGGATGTCTGAACAGAATTCTTATAAATATGCAATTCTGCCAAAATATCTGCTTTATTTTTCTTTTTAATTATATTTAAGAAGCAGCAAAATAATTCACAAAACCACACAGGTGCTTAAAAAATTAGATTTGCATATATGTCTAGGCAGGGGTGAAATGCAGCAGGTTTTTGACAGGTTCTGGAGAACCGGTAGCGGACATTTTGGAGTTTGGAGAACCAGCAAACACCACCTCTGGCTGGACTTAGAGTGGGGTGGGAATGGAGATTTTGCAGTATCCTTCCCCTGCCATGCCCACTAAGCCACGCTCACAGAACTGGTAGAGAAAAATTTGAATTTCACCACTGGCTCTAGGTCACTTTATGCAGTTAAATAGTTAATATTTAAGCAGTTTACTACAAAAAAATAATTTAATATAAAAGTAGTATGCACACTATAAAATAATACACATAAATTAGAATATGCAATCCAAGTGTGTAAATAATCTCCCCAACAAAGGTCTGGTAATAACATTCTTGTTCAGTGTCTCTCTAGCTCTATATTAACTCTAACTCTAACTCAGAGTCATTCTATAGTGTCATGCAGGGATTGTTCTCAGGTATAATGAAGCAGATGCTTTACACTGTCTGGAATTTCAATTTGTCCAAGCAATAGAGCATTGGAAATCCAATCATCATCGTTCTCATCATCAACAACATCTTCTTCATCAAGCACCAGCACTTAGCAGTTTAAGGAGTATCAATTTATTTTCCTGAAGATTCCAAATGTAATTTGTAGACCCTGGCAAATAATTCCCTATCATGTTGATGATGAAACTATTGGGGTTACTTCCAGGAAAGGGCTACCAAAATTTTTACTATCACACTGTGGGCGTGGCTTATGCAGAACACCCTGCATTTTCTTTCAACATCTTCCAGTGCAAATTGAGTGCTTTGGGGTTGAGCTCCATTTTTGCTACCCCACCGCGTTCCCCCCCCCATCTGGGCAGTAGCCCATCCCTGGTTACTTCTTGCAAGAACTTTCAGAGCTGCACAGTCCCACCTGAAAAGAATTGGTGTTCTGCATACCTGAACACCAGGACCTATAATATCTTATTTTAGAGCAGGCATTCAATAATGGAAAGCTCTAAATCAATAAGCTATTAACAGGGAGGTAGGAAAATAAGGCAGCATAATATTTTCTCAACAATTCATGTGTTAATGGAGACCAATAGCCAATGGCTATTCCTGCCCTAGTGATTTTGTTGCTCTGTTTTCTAGGCTGACGCCAACTAAACCTAGTTTGCACATAGCCCTTTAAAAAAGCCTGGGACCTCTTAGTAATTGATGCAATTGATGCAAGCTGCTGAGCTGAAGAGAAAAATAAAGTCAAACCCTAGTTTGAAACTCTAGTAACTGATTCATGAGAATCAACACTGAATAAAAGTTAGCGTTTTGCCAACTTTTCAACAGATCTAGCTACCCTGAAACTGGTATTTGCTTTGGAGAAAATCTCTCTGGATGCCAATAGGACATAATGTGTAATATAAACATTAAACTAGAGAATGTTTTCAGGACTGTCACTTTTTTTCTTGGCAATTTTCTCTTCCCACCCAGACATTGTGATTTATATGGTTGTTTTTTTTAAACCCCCCCCCCCCTTACATGCAAAGGTAACCATACTGACATAACCTGGCCTTGAATGTCTCTCTTTCACTGTTTTGTACTCTTCCATCATCACTCTTGGCTTTTCATTTTGCCTCTACTTCAGTCTCCATAAAATGAGTCTAAAGCAGAGACAGTAAGCCTACTCACGCTCCATCATGAGCAACCACTCATGCTAGCAACAATGAAGTATGGGGGGAAAGTAGCCCAGATCTCTTTCCTATTCAGCCTAAAGAGAACATGGTTTTGTCTCAACTGTACAGTCGAATAGCTGTCTACCTCCAACACAATAAGCACATATCTGGCCTGCATAGGTTTCTTCATAGAAAAACACATATGCATGCAGAAGCTTGCTGTGGTTAGTACTCAGAGTGTTTATTTATTTATTATTTATTAATTGGACTTATATGCCTGTTGATGCTTGTTACTGAACCTTCATATCAGCCCTGCCCCAGCCTATTATCCAGGCTGATCCAGAACCCCATCTTTTTTTTTTTTTGATGGACCATTTCATTTCCCTCAGTCTTGTGGAGGAGACATTGTAGGCAAACGTGCCTTCCCGTTCTTGTGACAAATCTCTCCTGTAAGATGATATTTAAGACAAAGGGCAGGAAATACAGAGTCATTCACTGGACAACTTTGGTCCAGTCTCTTTTTATCGCTTGATCTACCACATGGGATCCTTGCTGTGGAGAAAAAGCAGCAGGAAGAAGTGCTATATACATTGTCTCCACCTGCTGCTGCAAAGGATTGATATAACAGCATGGGGAAAAAATTGTCAAAGAAAGGAAGAGACCCGATTTACCATCAAGGCTTCTTTTCCCTCCTTACTGGGGGATGCACTTCCTAAAAGAGTGATGGCGAACCTATGTCACGGGTGCCATAGGTGGCACACAGAGCCATATCTGCTGGCACACAAGCTGTTGCCCTAGCTCAGTTCCAACGTGCATGAGTGTGCCGGCCAGATGATTTTTGTCTCACACAGAGGCTCTTGGGAGAACGTTTTTGGCTTCCAGAGAGTCTCTGGGGGGGATAGGGGAGGGTGTTTTTACCCTTCTCCGGGTCCAGAGAAGCCTTTGGAGCCCGGGGAGGGCGAAACACGAGCCTAATGGGCCCACCAGAAGTTGGGAAACAGTCTGTTTCTGGCCTCCAGGGGGCCTCTGGGGTGTGTGGGAAGCTGTTTTCGCCCTCCCCAGGCATTGAATAATGGTATGGGCACTTGCGCATGCTCTTTCAGCACCCGAGGAAAAAAAGGTTCACCATCGCTGTCCTAAAACTTCACATCTCCTCACCCTCAAACAAACAGCCATAATTATTCTTGCCTTTTTAGTGCAATCTTACAGTAATGTCAATGTGAAGAACAGTTAATTGAGAATCAGAAATTGATACAATGCTACTTCAACCGTAGAAAACTCAGGCAAACAGGAGGATAAAACCAAGACAGCTGTTTGACTTATTTTTGGTAGAAAAGGATTTTTATGGGGATTGTTCACACACACACAGAGACACAGACACAATTCAGTGCAGTCTCTTTTCTAGAATGGCAAAAGAGAGGCAGCTGTCATTGTTGTCCGCCAGGCCACCATATGGATTATCAAATCCTCAGCCCTAGGGGGCCCCTCTGCCCCCAGGAGAATGACACCAACAACTTTCTAAGTTTGAGAGCGAATGACTGGCCCAGCGTCTCCCAGCTGGCTTCATGCCTAAAGCAGGACTAGAACTCACGGTCTCCATGCAGCATACTTTTGAAAATAGAAATGAATGGAAATTTTGCCCAGCTTCCCCAGATCATCATCACAGCAGTCTCCTAGAAAGAGGGAGTTGCAAAAGGGGTGAATTAAAGTGCTGGGCACACACACAAAAAAGTTGCTTTTCCATGCTCGACATGAAGGACGGCCTCATATTTGCCACCTGTAGTTTGGCTTGCAACTCAGTGTGAAAAAGTGAAAGTCATGGGTGGTAGCAACATGGCTCTTAGTCACTGAAAAACCAACACAAAGCTAAACCAACATAAAGTCTATTCATGTCATGAATAGACATGAATACATAGAGGAAGGAAAAGAAGAAGAAGAGGAATAAAGGGAAGCTCTCTGAACAGTTATATTTTGCTTTGTGGAAAGCAACTGATCTATATAAATATTTTCAGTAGAAAATAGAAAAGGGTTAGGAGGGGTGTTTTCAAGCTGTTTGTCAAAAACCACAATGTTCACTCTTGGAGGCTATTTAAACACAACACTAACTGGGCTCTAGGGGCACATTGTAGTCTAGGTTGTATAAATTTGCCTGTGGGCATCTGTCAAATGGATCATCCGAAATCGCTGCAGGAAGCTAGATCAGAAGGCCTTTAGGAGTCTGACTCTACTAGGTGGTTTATTTACAGCTTTGCATGTCGTAATTTTATCCCAGCTGGTGTTCTCCAATTGTGCTTGCACTGCAACTCCTAGAATTCTTAACCAGTATGGCCAATTCTGAGAATTATATTCCAAAGAAACCTGGGCTCATTATGTTGGGGAGGGATGTTTCCTAGGAATGGGTGATGGAGCACAAGATTCCAGCTCTGCAACTATTTGCTCATCAAATGTCATGCTGTGATGTTGTGGGAGACCAAACGGCAGAGTCTGGCATGGCTGCATATTTGTAGCTTGTTTATGGTGCACCAACATTTATTCCAGGCTTGCAGATTGCCAGGTGCTAACTTCTGTTTGGAAATGGTGGGGCAGGGTTGCTACAGAGGCAGGATCTGCTGTTTTCTGTTGGGTAGGCAAAGGCAGGCTGTTTGACACCTCTCACTTTAGATAGGATGCCTTCCCTAGCTAATAAGCTTTTCAACCCTTTTGGACTCCATAGAAAAGGATAAGCATTACATTCAGAAGTAATAATTAAATCTTGACAGATGTACACAGTATTGCGAGGTGCTGATGCAGAGATAACATAATCCTCTTCACAGGAGAGAGATGCCCAAAGATCTGTATATCACAAGTCCCCCCTCAGCTAGAGAAAAACAAGCGAGTTAATTCTTTTAAAATTGGAAATCCTGGGGAAAATAGGGCTTCCATTTCCCTAATAACTTTTGATGAAAGCTTGGAACAGCCAAGAAAATACAGCAGTGCAATGACCTTGATGTGCAGGATGATTTCAGGCTGCTAAGGCTAATATTCTATATTTCTTTGTATTAGCCGAAGCTGAAGAAGTTATTTCTCTTTAGAATCTTGTTATAATTTTTCAGGAGTCATTTGGAATGTTTTCTCATGGTCTTTCTGGAAATACTATGAGATTTGGAGTGGACCAGCACATTGTGTAACCTATAAGTAGTACTTGATTTATAATTATTTGTTTAATGATGGCTTGATATTATGACGATGTTGAAAAAAAATGACCAACAATCCATCCTCAAAGCTACAGCTGTTGTACCTGCCCTGCAGTATATGACCACGATTTGGGTACTTGGCAACCAACTTGCATTTATGATGGTTCAGCATCTTGCAGTCCCCTGATCATGGTTTTCAACCTTCTCCATAAGTCATTGGCGCAAGCCAGAAGTCAGTAGGGGAAGTCAGATTTGCTTAACAATTGCATAGTTCATTTAAGAACTGGGTGATTCACTTCATAAACTCCTGCATTTGGGGGGAGGGAGGATTTTTCTTTCTAAGTTGCTAAGCTGTATCATTGTGACTTATTTTTACTGAAATGGCTTGCCTTTTAATATTTAAAGTTAAATGGAATTTACTAGTTTTCTTCTCTTTAAATGATGCATAATTTTGCATAGCTCTGTTGAGAGTCTGTCTCTCTGCTTCATGGACACTACTTTTCTCCCACTATTGGCTTGGTTGTTCTGCTGCAATGCCTAATACAAACCTAATGATTAACAACCCAGCCTGGGATTTTAATATAGTAGTACTAGGGGTTGTATACAGAACGGCTGAATTTCATGAGAACAACACGTACAGAAAGGATGTCTATTTCTGTCTTCTCCACTGCATTAAAACAAATGCTGTTGCTAAAATTCTCCCCAGTGATAAATATTTGGGTATATGCTGCCAGCTAGAACCAATAAGAAAGAAAATTGTTGCTTGAGTTTTTAAAAATTGCTTTGGACTAAAAATGTAAAGAAAAAGCAAAGCCACTCACACTGTTAAGGCTAAAACTACTACCCTGCACATATTTGCTTTTGACAGTTGGAGCCAGCAGGCTTTGCTTCTGACTAAACAATATTCAGGCTGGATACCTCCCTAAATCTCTGGAATTCATTTGTTGCTACAGATCTCTGGAAGGCTGCCAGCCACTCCTCTGTTGGAGACCCCTGACTTCACAGATGAGCTTTCATTTGTCACTTCCATCATATCCTCAGGATTCATTAGCGAGCTAACCAGTTTCCTCTCCCTGACATCTGATTCTATTCAGTGGCATGAAGAATGCGCTATGATTGTTTCCTGTAATTGCAAATGTACATGCCTCCCCCTGCCCCTTTCAATCCTTTTCTGGCACTATCCGTGGATGCTGACTACAGAATATGACAAGAAAAAACCCACGAAGCTCGATTGAATCAAGATCATGAGATGGAAGATATGTATCACACAGTGATTTTCTCACACAGAGAAAATTAATGGCTGGAGAGAGCCTAATGGGGAACCTTCTTTCATAGACTCAGAAGAAAATTCAAACTCTCTATTTTGCTTCAAAGATATTCTCTATTCCTTCCTCCCCTTTAGAGAGAAGCAATAGAGGTAGAAAATACAAAATGAATAAACTCACAGGAGAAAAAGAACCTATTTGGTTTCCTTATTATGGTGCCAGTGGTACTATGTATGGCAAAAAACACCCCAGCCTTGCTAAAGAATATAACTTACGATATCATGCTGATGTTTATTGGAAGTCCAATAGAGGCACAGCTTATGCAATACTGATGCTGATATGGCTATTTCCTACTATCAATTGTCCATATAGCACGGACATTTTCCATCCACTTTTGGAAAGTTTTGATTGCAGAAAGCAAAATGTCCATTTCAGTCTTACTTTGAACAGGAAGATTTTTCAACACAGCTTTTTCCCTCTTTGGGCACTGGAAAATGGAAACCTCAACAAAGTTATTGTCAAAATTTGTAGACTTTTTTCCATTTCAAATGTTGTCTCTGATTATGAAGGCAACTTGTTATGTCGCATTACCAAGAAAAGAAGCTTAAGTGAATTATGTATAACTGGAGTTAGCACTCAGAATGGTTTGATACACACATACATGCATACGAGACAAACACATCTACATATACAAAGACAAACACTTGGGCAATTATTTACTAAATATTATTTAGTAAAAAAAATGTCTTAAGATCTTTAAGGTTTCTTTACCGCTAGCATTTTAATTGACTGTAATTCCACCTAATTAATTACATTAAAATGTTTGACTTCAGAAAGTCAAGTTTAAAATATTATCTAAAAGGGCCCCTTTCTCTTGCATAACAGAACTTTGCACTTTTGGTAAATGGAAAAGCTGTTCACTATACAGTATTGTCAACTGATTCACAATCTAAATATATAATCATTTTAGGTATTTCTCTTACATTTTACAGTAGAAGCAGTAAAATGAATTCAAGTTGATGGTAAATTATATTAAATCTGTCAGCCATTGAAGATAAAAGCTACTGATGAAATTGTTCCTCATTTGATAGCTGTCAACAGACCCTTCTTACCTCCCAAACTGTTCCTTGGGGGTGGGGGAGAACCCTATTGCTAAGTTTTTGTGGTTATCAGTTCATACATCTTGCTCTGAACGATCGTTTTACACATAAACAGTCACAGCCAAGCTCATGGGGAAAGTTTTTAATCTTCTCAAGAGCCAAACTATCTATGGAAAACTGAGCTCCCTTGAGGTGCAGGGAAAATACTTTGTACAAGCAATGCTATATAGAAGATGTCCAGCATCTAAGAGCCTTTCTTTGCTCCGGCTCTCTTGGAGACATTTTAAAGACAGGTTCTTTTTAATATTTTTCAGCATCCATTAAGCACCATGAAATTTAAGATCTTGAGTGATGGTAGGTTAGGCCTATAGCTATCATATAAATTTTTTGCCAGGTACATGAAAGGAACCCATAACTGGACATCCCCTTTGCAACAATGTCATAATCCTTTCAACCTGGGCAGGCCTCAGTGTTTGTGACATAAGTGTGGTTTGTTTATGATTGTATTTAATTTCAGAATGGGTAAACTAATTAAACAAGGTAGAATCCCAGGAATTTGTGTTCTGTCGATGACACTTGTTTCTCTCTATTCAAAAATAATTGTGCCTGGTTTGTAACTGTGCCCAGTTTAATTGGGGCTCGGCTAATGAACATATGCATGAGAAAATGTGGAAAACCGGATAAAAGAGTGAGAAGGAACTAGGTAAGAAAGCCTTTTCCAATTTTCCAATCTTAAGATCTGGGGAAATTGAAACTGCCAAATTTTTAGCCAACCTGCTAAAGGCTGGATATTTAAAAAAAATATAATTAAAACAGTAAAAACTAATGCAAATTAAAGGAAAGAACAGAAAGTGTAGAACAAAAAGAAATAGAAAGAAAGAAAACTAAGTATATAGCAAAGAGTAGAAAATAACTACATAAACTAACTTTTAGTAACTTGTTTATACCTGTGGTGATGAAGATGAAAAATTGCTTTTTTTCCTCAAGAGCAGAGCATTTCAACTGATACAATCAAAGCCAGATCTTTAAAACTTGTCAAAAGGTTTAAAGATTGGGCAAAAATGCAAAACAAATAATACAACATATATTTAGTTTATTCAAAAAATATAATTAAAACAGTAAAAACTAATGCAAATTAAAGGAAAGAACAGAAAGTGTAGAACAAAAAGAAATAGAAAGAAAGAAAACTAAGTATATAGCAAAGAGTAGAAAATAACTACATAAACTAACTTTTAGTAACTTGTTTATACCTGTGGTGATGAAGATGAAAAATTGCTTTTTTTCCTCAAGAGCAGAGCATTTCAACTGATACAATCAAAGCCAGATCTTTAAAACTTGTCAAAAGGTTTAAAGATTGGGCAAAAATGCAAAACAAATAATACAACATATATTTAGTTTATTCAAGAAGATTAAAACAAACTGATTATAAACAATCACACAATCATCAAAATGAGTCACTGGGACATCTGTAAAAATATTGTATGCTAGTAAGTAAAGGTTAGTGTGAACATAAAGTTGAAAAGTAGTAAAAATTGAGTAGGTAAAAATATAGTGGGTTTCCAAATACAAGCTGGTAACATCTTGCATCATAGCACACTGAGTTTAACTGTAGTTGAGAAGAAAATATGGATAATTGATGTGGCAATACCAGAAGACAGACTAACACATTAATGGAAGGGACCATCCAGTTCAGTGATGGTGAACCTATGGCACGGGTGACACAGGTGGTATATGGATCCATATCTGCTGGCACTTGAGCCGTTGTCCTAGTTCAACTCTAGCATGCATGTGTGCACTGATTTTTGGCTCATGTGTAAGCTCTGGGACTTAAGGTCCCTTAAGATTACTGGGAGGATGTTTTCAGCTTCTGGAAGGCTCTGGGGGGTAGGGGAGGGTGTTTTCACCCTCTCCAGGCTCTATGGAAGACTCTGGAGCCTATGGAGGGCAAAAAATGGACCTACTGGGCCCACCTGAAGTTGGGAAATGGGGGAGCGGGGGGATCATGCAGACATGCATGGGTAGGGCAGGGTAGCATTGAATTATGGGTGTGGGAACTCAAACCTGTGCAATAGCGTGTGTGCATGTGTTTTTGGCACCCAAGGAAAAAATTATCTGCCATCACTGATCTAGTCCAAACCTTGCCCAAGCAGGAGACCCCACACCATTTCTGACAGATCTACTCTCTTCTTGAAATTCTCCAGTGATGAAGCTTCCTCAACTTCTGAAGACAACCTGTTCCATTGGTGAATTGTTTTCACTGTCTGAAAATTCCTCCTTATTTCCAGGTGGAATCTCTCATTGATCGGTTTCCATCCATTATTCCTTTTGGGGCCTTCAGGTGCTTTGGAAAATACATTGACCCCCTCTTCTATATAGTAGCCCTAGAAGAGAAGAGAAAGAATCGAAAAAGATCACAGAGATGATCAGCATTCTGGGGGCTCTAGTAAAAAATATTGGATGGTACTTAGGAAATCTGCATATTGACAAAAATTTCCATTTGTAAAGTGAAAACAGCCAGTTGAATGTGCACATATATTACACTGATACCAGCTAAAGAACTGGCAGCTGTGATTTTGCATAATTGTATATACTCCGGGTTTTTTTTGCTCCTGTCCATAAGACGCACCTAGGTTTAGAGGAGAAAACAAGAAAAAGATCTGCCTCACAGCGTCCATCCAGTATTCATCTGACTAGCATCTTTGCAGTAAACAGCGAACAGTCTGCCTCATCTGTGTCTACTGTATATGCCAGAGTGTTCTGTCGGGCTCTCTGGTAGACTCCTCCCAAAAATTCACAGGTACAAATTTCAGACACACACACATTTGAAAATTCAAAACAATGTTCTTTATAATGAAAATTCACTTAAACTAAGCCCTCTTTTGGTATAGCAAAGAGCACTCGTCTCCAAACAAACTGGTAATTTGTACAAGTCCCTTATCAGTTCTGTGATACTTAGCTTGCAGCTGTGAGGCAATTCACAGTCCTTCTTCTTTCACAAAGTGAAACACACTTTGCTCTGGTTTAGTTTCAAAGCGGGGAAAAATCAGCACACAAAAGGTCAAAGTTAGTAAAGCAGTCATGAAACACAAAGATCAGATAATCCTCCACAATGGCCAAACCCACAGGCTGCTATTTATAGCAGCCTCACTAATTACTACAGCCCCACCCAACCACAGGTGGCCTCATTTTTTAAAATAATAATCTCTCAGTTGTTGTTGCCTATGCATCGCTCTCCGCATGCGAGGCTGTATCATTAACTCTTGTTCTGAATCCAAGGAGGAGCTAGATAATTGATCTCCTTCTGAGCTGTCTGCCACACTCTCCTCCTCCCTGTCACTCATGTCTTCTTGGTCAGAGGAGCCTTCATCAGCAGATTCCACTGAGGGCAAAACAGGCCTGCAGTATGTGGATGTCTCCCCCACATCCACAGTCCTTGGGGCAGGAGCTGGGCCAGAGCTAACACACAACACCAGAGAATGCTGCCTCCCAGAACACCATCGATCAGCTGTTCCAGTGGTGCCGTTAACCACTGCTGCCCATTACCCATATTTGCTTCATAGATGCGCAGATATTTCCACCCTCTTTTGGGAGGAAAAAAATGTGCCTTCTGTAGTGAAAAATACGATAATTATTACATTATAATAATTGTAATAAACATAGACGTTCATAGAGTAAAGTTCTGTTCACTGTGTGAATGGAATATAGCACTGAGAGAGCAAGTCCTGTGCACTGAGTCAAAAGAGGGTTTCGCTTTGATAAAGGTTCATGTGAGGTAGCCTTTCAAAGCTAGTCTTCGAAGCAATGCACCACCCAGCTTTTAAAAACTAAGAGGACATTCTGTTTTATTTCACATTGCCTCTCATCCTCCAGCAGTTCTACCCAGAGGCTTTTATACATTCCCTGTGTATGCCCAGAAAACTCTTCCAGTCACCTACAAGAAGTGCTGGGCTCAAGGTGACCCAAAGGGCATCACTGAAGAGGACTACCTCACCGCACTGAGAATTGCACAAAGCACCTTATCAAAGAAAAGCACTGTGGCTTCACACTGTCCTTTTGTATAAACATACAGCTATCATTGCATCAAGGATTAGGAAGAGAAGGAGAATATAAAAGGAAAGGTGAGAGGCATAATAACCTGCAGACTGCAATAATTACAAAGCAGCTGCTAGAAGCTGCACATACATGTTACGCATTATGAAAAGACATTAATGTATCTTGTTTCTATTTAAAGCATTTAAATAATGTTTGGGAAAGCCCAGCTCAACAGTTTTATGATAGAAGGATAGTCAAGGGTAGTCCTTTACTTACAACCATTATGTAGCAAGGGCTGAAAGTTACAACGGCACTGAAAAATGTGACATACGTATAACCATGGCAGCATTCCTGCACAGGCAAGTGATTAAAATTCATGTGCTTGACAAGTGGCATGTATTCATGATGGTTGTGGGTCATGTGTTCTCTATTTGTGGCTTCCGACAAGCGAAGCCAAGAGGGAAACTGGATTTGCTTTATGACCCTGTGAAGCAATTGCTTCACTTAATTGCTTAATTGACTTAATTGCTTCATTTAATGCAGGGGTGGGTTTCACTTACCTTTGCCACTGGTTCGCATTGTGACATGGGTGCGCGTGCTCCCCTTATGCGATTTCATTTCCACGCATGCTCTAAAGGAGGATTCAGCCCAAAACACAGCTGAGGAGCTGATCAGTTGTGCTTTGGCGGAAGAAATAAAGGTCAGTATTAACCCAGGGTGGGAGGGTGGATTTTTTTCACAGCACAGAACGAGGAGAAGTCATCCAAGCGAAGTAAAATCAGCCGATTTTTTTTTTTTAAAAGATGGCAGCAAGCATGGACCGGCACAGACAGAAGTGAATTTGTGACACTACAATTACCTCACCAACGGGTCATTAATGGTTTGGATGATCTGGTCTAAACTGGGAGGAACCCACCCCTGACTTAATGGTGATAAAAGAGAATGTAAAATCAGGCCCAGCTCACTTAACAACCAACTTGCTCAGCAATGGAAATTCTGGTTTCAGTGGAGGTCATAAGTTGAGAACAACCTGTATCTCCTTGTCTCAAGGAGGACACAGCTTTTTTGTGGGGGATAAAATATTGTTTTTAATTACCTATTCTAGGCTGGACCAACAAGTATTAACCTATCCCAGTAGTCAATGAAAGGGAAGGGTTATTGTCTAGTTGGGGTGTAGAGAATTAATGATACATTTCAATAGTTGTAGCTGGGAATTAAGGTTAGTCATAAGAGATTTCTGCCTTGTATTTTTTTTAAATTGAGAGTTGAGAATCAGCAGGCATCTATGTTGTAAATAATCAGCAGGCATCTATGTTGTAAATAACAACAACAATAATGTACAATACCTGATAAAATTTATTTAAATCCCTTTTTGTGCCATCATTCATTTATTCATTAACTATGTCACTTCAATTAATGCTGTTCTGTTCGGGTCGTATGCGACCCGAAGCCAAGTTTGAGTCCCTGTAAAAAATTTTCCCTGCATATCTGAAACTTGAAATTTCATGACTTTTCATCATTTCAGGGGTTCTCTCTATGAGAATTTTTTTTGGGGGGTGGGGGGCTTAGTTTTTGCTGGGCAAAAAAAGTTACAAATCTTCTGTTCCCGGGTCACCCTGACCCGGACCGAAAACTCTTCATTTGCAGTGCTTATGTTTGGTCTTTTTGAAAGCTTTTTTCACTTGGAAAGTAGTCTGAACATTTCTGCACACAATGATATGAAAATTGAAATGAAAAAAGTAAATCTTATTGGTTTATTTTGCGGATATAATGCATGCCCCCCCATTTTTGTGAATTTATTTTCAATTTATGGATAGTTTTGCTTGCAAAATGCATTCTATTTTACTAAAGTTGGTGTGGGATTGGTAGCTTGAACATTTCTGAATATAAGAAAAATATAAAGGAACTGAAAAAAATGATTCTTATTGGTTTTTTAATATCAGAAATAAGGCCTCCCCCCCCCTCGGCTGCTTGCAACCATTTTCACTTTTTATTTTTTTATGCTCCAAATCCGAAATATTCTTTAAAATCTTAGGCATTCATTTACTCAATTTAACAATGCTGATCATCAAAAAATATTTTTGGGGTGGTGGCTAATTGTTTTCTGGGCAAACAAAATTCATAACTTCGAGTCTGTTTCTGTTCGTATATGACCGGACCAAAAATAATTTTTTTAGGTACTTGAATTTGATCTTTTTGAAAACTTTGTCAACTGGAAAACTAGTTTGAACATTTATGAACATAATGATATGAAAATTGAACTGGAAAAATTGAGACTTATATTTTTATTTTGATCAAAAAGCCCCTCCCCCCATCCTTTTTTAATTTCGTGTCAATTTCTATTTTTTAAGGCTACAAATCCCTAAGGAATTTTCCCCCAAAAGGATTGATATACTAAATTGAACATTTCTGAATATAAGAAAAATATAAATGAACTGAAAAAAATGGTTCTTATTGGTTTATTTTTGCCACAAAAGGGCCACCCCCCACCCCCCGGCCTTGCTATGTGCCATTATTGTCACTGTTTATACATATTTGTCTAGAAATATTTGGAATATCCTTTTGAAAATCAACCACATTGTAGCCAGAGAACTAATTTTATGAAACAAATCCATTTTACTAAAAAAAAGTATGTAAGTTTGAAATTAACAGCATAATTTTTATATAAATTGAAATAATTGAACACGGGGGGAGGCATACATTTATGTGCAAAATAAACCAATATGCATCAATTTTTCCAGTTCAATTTTCATATCATTATGTTCAGAAATGTTCAAGCTACCAATCCCACACCAACTTTAGTAAAATAGAATGTATTTTGCTAGCAAAACTATCCATAAAGTGAAGACTATTTAAAAAAAACGGGGGGGGGCGTGCATTTCATCAACAAAATAAACCAATATGCATCAATTTTTCCAGTTCAATTTTCATATCATTATGTTCAGAAATGTTCAAGCTACCAATCCCATACCAACTTTAGTTAAATAGAATGTATTTTGCAGGCATAATTATCAATAAACCTAAAGAAAATTCACAAAAACGGGGGGGGGAGGCATATTTATGTGCAAAATAAACTAATAAGGATTAATTTCTTCAGTTCAATTTTCATATCATTGTGTGCAGAAATGTTCAGACTACTTTCCAAGTGAAAAAAGTATTCAAATTGACCAAACATAAGCACTGCAAATGAAGAGTTTTCGGTCCGGGTCACGGTGACCCGGGAACAGAAGATTTGTTACTTTTCTTAAACAGAACAGCAGGGTTAAGCAGGATTAGTATGTGTCTATAGTTCTATCATAGGCATTATCGTAAACAATGGAATTTGCAATGTGCTAGTGAGGAAAATTGGAATTGTTGCATTCATCTTGTTCTTATACAGAATGATGCTTATATGCTATTGTGTATTTTTAGTAGCATATACTGAAGGTCAGGATTTTAAATGCATATAAAATGCACCCATCCATCTATGTCTGTTATTTTACATGGATAAGAAAGATGGTTGAAATCCATAATGGACTAGAAAAATGACAGACATTTACTTAAAAATGTATGAATTACAGCTTTTCAAATCCTAGGTTGCCAAGCATGGCAGAATATATTCTCTGTCACACTGCTGAAGTTCAGTTTCATATACAGAATTGGAATGGGATGCTACCTTCTCAACCTTTTGAAGTAGCAAAATTCTTGGGTCTGTCTACCCCTGAGATTTATACCAGAGAAATACACTCATCATTTCATGGTGAAATTATGTCATCTAATTTTTCTAGAAGATTGGTAATGTTACTGAAGAATGAGTAGTCACCAATGTCTTCATCAAAAACCAGATACTGTAGTTCTGCTTACTTCAAAGTCTCTTAAAGACAGACTTCAAAAGGTCATCCTTGATAGTATAGTTGCAATGGCATTGGCAGTATAGTTTGGGTTTCCTATTAGCTAGGATAATTTTAAAAACCATTACACTGAATTTGAAACGATTGTGAAGGAAGTTTGATGAAATGATTTATTTATTTTTATTTCTAAACTTTCTGATTTTTATAATCTCCTGCGTAGTTGGCTGGATCTACATTTAATTTTACTGATTGTTTTTTTCTACCTGGAAAACCTTCTGCATTGAAGTCAAAATAGTTGTGGTATGTTGAGAAGAACCCAATGATTCTTCACATGTATACATGTCAGCAATAAGGTAGAAGGATTAGATGTATCATTATAGGCTCTCTTATTAAACATAACAAATTGCCTTTCACCAGGTAGATATCAGAACAATAATTAAAGGTATAACTAATGGTAATGCAAGCAGTCAGTTGCTCACAGCAATTCCTATAAATAGTGTGATGAAATGAAGATGTGGGTGGTTCCATGGAGATTTTAAAAAGGAAGAGCTTCTTTTAACATGATAAGCTTGCCTTTTGTGTTGCTTTTCAATGAGAGGCTTCTTGTTATTTCATGTTTTTTTGGTTTTAAGAAAGGAAACTGTGGTATTTTGTGTGTTACCTTACTCACAGTGGAAATAGCAAAGAGTAGAAGGAAAGAAGGGGTGATGCTATCAGCTTTGGGTATTGCTCCTGAGTTCAAGAGAAAGGTTGAGAGCCATATTGATTGCCAGTGATAACAGGAGCTGTGACATGGATGCCTTAAGTGTCAGCAGCCTCACAAATGGCAATCTGTTTAAGAGGAGGAAGTGGGTTATGTTTTTATTCACATAAATCATACACAAATGTTCACAGCAAATGTAGCTTCTATGTGCAGGCTCATAGAAAAGTTTGTGTTTTTGTTTAAGGCTTATTTATTTATGTAAAATACTGGCAATGTGATCTGGTCATTTGACACCTGACAGTTGCCAAAGAAAAGGACTGCTGGTAATAATTTTAAAATATTAGTTTTTAAATATTAGATTTGTATTTTACATTGTGTTCTACTATTGCTGTGAGCCGCCCCGAGTCTACAGAGAGGGGTGGCATACAAATTTAATAAATAAATAAAATAAATAAAATAAATAAAATAAATAAAATAAATAAAATAAATAAAATAAATAAAATAAATAAAATAAATAAAATACTGTAAATAAAATAAATAAAATACTGTAAATAAAATAAATAAAATAAATACTGCTGCTGAGTATTAAATTTAGATAGCTGCATTAGGGCAGGTGATGTAAAGGAGTTCAGCAAGGCAGTGCGCCAAGCAGAAATGCCAGCAGCCTTCTGTGGGAATGGGGAGGGGAATCTTCTTTTCTCACCATCATGTCTTTAAGCAGAAGTCATGAGGCAACAGAGTCAAAATACCACCCAGAGAGTTGAGTGCAAAGTCAAAAGCGGTCAGGTCAAGCAGGAAGCTCCAGTCAAAAGCTGAAGCAACAAATAATGCCAGAATCAAAGTGGATTTTGGAAAGAGTTCAGGGGTCAAGCTCCTGGAATCCAAGATAAGATCTTAGAATAGATAGAAATACTGTAGAGAGTAGAATCAAACATCTTTTCACAAATATTGCTCCAGCAATAATGCTGGAAACAGAGTTTTAATTATGAGAGCTTCTGAAGCCCCATTCAGGTTTTAACGGTTGGTATCTATATGAAATAGGAATCTTTCTTTTAAGCCTTTATGCACATGGAGGCCTATTTTCCCATTGGGCACTTTGTTGTCTAACTTGAACTCTCCACTGCCTTTCTTAGCCACTCCTCTAAGGTTTTTAAGTTTGAAGTCAGCTTCTGATGAAGACTGCTTCTGAAGAAGTGAAGCATAGGGGCCAAGTGATGAAAATGGAAGCAGTTCTCTCTAGCAAGAAACTATTTCTCAAACTGTATTCACATTGGGTGAGATCACAGGCTGCTGATGTTAACTCAGTGTTTCTCAAATAGTGAGGTATGCTCCCTGGGAGGGGCAAGGAGCAAAGCCAGGGGGCGCACGTGACTCCAAAGAACATGCGTAGTCCTTCTCGATTGAGTCCCCAAGACAGGGAATGTTTTCCCAGTTGCACGCTGCTCCAAACCCGGAAAAGAAGGTGGCCAGGTGAGGCGGGGTGGCTGTGTGGGTTGCTTTTCTCGGCGGGTGCCACGGTAGCCATGGCATGGTGCACCTGCTGTTGGAGAAGGAGGAGCATCCTCTGCAGCAGGGCAAAAGCTTCAAATGACACCCTAAAACCTCCTTCCACACTATTCACCATGAATGCCCAGCAGAGGCGGTGCTTATGAGCCAGGCCAGCAACCCCAAAACATTGGCTTGATTAAGCTGGTCTGTCCCCATGTCAAAAGAGGGTCCTAACCATGATAGCCTATGCCTACATAATAGAAAACAGGCTCCACTGAGTTCAGTGTGACTTACTCCCGGATAAGTGGGTAGAGCAGCCTTCCCTAGCCAATGGGTTTTTTGCAGCTTATAATAAGTAAAATAATAACACTAAACTTCATTGGGGCCAAAAATCAGAGAGTTGGGGAGGGCATGAAATGTTTACTTATTCCTAGTGGGGGGTGTAACAAAAAATAATTGAGAAGCACTGTGTTAACCCAAGAGACCTATATCCAATCCTTAATGCTGTAGATATTGCTTTTGCCAAAGCTGAAATCCAGAGGACAAGATCACATCATAACATTCACTAATAAGTCCAAAATCAATGAAATCAGGATCACAATATGAAACCAAGAAGGCAAATCCAGTGAAATAATTGAAAGTTTAGATAGTGAGGCAATGCAGAATGAAGATAATACAGCGGAAATTGAAGCAGATTTACAATGCTGAACTCAACCATCTGGAAACGTTTGTAAGCAGATTTTATAAACCACTCTTCAATCCAGCTTCTTTCTCAGATACGAAATGATGTGCAAATATTTCTAAAACGCCATCTTTCATTGATGCTCAGTGCTGAAGAAAGATAGTGTAATGCTGATACTCTACCCATAAAAACTGCCCCTTGTAAACCTTGAGAGGTAGTGCTGTTCTTAATTTATAATGCAGTTCCTCTGAAAGAAATAGTCAGGTGTGGGTTGTGACTTACCTCGCTGTCGGTTTGCTTCCTCACACATCATGTGGATGTGTGCACATTGCACCCTGTGTGGACATGTGCAGAAACAAAGAACCAGTTCGAGGGTATGTCCAGCTGGCCATCGCTGTCAGTTCAGCGAGCAGGAGGAAATTCCCACTACCAGTTCTATAGAACTGGTCTGAACTGGCAGGAACCCATCTCTGGAAATAGTGTGTCTGATCCATGGCAGGTACCTGTGATACTGACACCACAAGTACCACCATCTTCCAATACTTAAAGAGAAGTGAGAAGTCCATAATGTTGGGAAAAGTGAAAGGAAAAAGATGATGATGACTGGCAGCAAGACAGGTGGATTTTATTACAGTAAGATTGAATAGATTGTAGATTAGACAGGCAAAGGTCTATGTGGTCTTTAAATTCAGCAGCAATCTGCAAACCCCTAATCAATCAATCAATCAATCAATCAATCAATCAATCAATCAGTCATTAGCTGTTAAAGTGCCTGGATTAATTTCAATGTACTGTCAGCACCATGAGTTTGAGGCTGTTTTATAATGAAAATGGCCCTTGTATGTTGCTAGCTATAATGTTTATTAGCAATTCTAATAGAATTTTATTATCTTTTTCATCAAGATTCTATGCAATTCTGATCAGACCAAATTCCAGATTAAATAGTGACACAATTATCTATATTTTTCACTTCTGATATTAAATAGAGCCGGGAAACAGGTCAATTGTATTTTATTTATTTGCATAGTGGTTGAAAAATCTTCTATATCTTATTATGAAAATCTCTACATTCTAGCATGAAAATGTAGTGAAGGTAGCCAGAGTTTCCACTACTTCAAGTCAAAGATCTCAGGGTGGAAATCCTGCAAATGGGTGAGGGGAATGATTTAAATAGGGGGAAAAGTGAAATTGACCAGGAGCAGATAAAAGTCACCTGAGTATGCCCCTAGAGTAGGGGTCTTCAACCCCACAGTCCATGGACTGGCATTAGTCCAGAGCATGGCAGAAACTGGTGTTGCACAAACAAGCAAAGCCCCATCTGTGAGATGCAGACAGCATGCAAAACCATGCCCCCCTTCAGTCCACAGAGAAATATTTATCCACAGAACCTGTTGTGGTTTGCTTGTGTACGGTGAGATTAGTCATGGACTCTGAGGACGCAGAGGCAATGGAGGCACGGTACATGCATCCTGTGTTCCTGGCACCTGAAACTGACAGGAGAAGAGGAAGAGCCTCTTCTGGATGCTAGAGTGCACAGGGCATCTAGGAGACATGAGTGCATTGCTAGGAAGAGATTTGCACATGAGTAGCACTACTGGCTATTGGCTCATGCCCTCACACAGGATGCCTCTTTGCAGAGAACAATACAGTTTATTTTGGAAACATCTCAAATTGTCTCTTGAATTCTTGGCTTTGCTAATGAGCTTCAGCTTACCAGTTAACTTTTGATATCTATGCCTTTGAAATCTTGTTTCACCTGGTAATTATTGTTGTGTTTATCTTCTCTGTGGGACAGTGGCCAGTTGATGGTACATTTGATTCTCCTTTTGAAAAGGCTTTTAAAGAACAAAAAAAAAGCAGAAATTAGTCAGAGATAAAGAAAGATCTGAGAAGAAAAAAGGTATTAGGAAAATGTATTACTGTGAGAGGATTCTCAGATAGGACAGCCTGGCCATTTGTAACATTAATGTCATTGGTAATGCTGCCCCCATGTTCCAATTTACACAAACAGTTTTGTGTTCTTGTCTAATCAAAAGAAAAGGATCATAGATAGCAGGACTCATTGAAAGATTACAGATATCTGCCTGGGGAGGGAAGGCAGTCCACAGAGTAGCACTCAAACCTCGCATCATATTGATTGATTCTTATCCCCCCTTCTCTCCACATAAGGATAGAGTTTAACTGTTGCTGGCAGCCATACATCACTACTTTATAAAAGAACCCCAGCTGCTAATCTGTTCCAGTTTCTCTTCCTTGGGCCTCCAGTCTGTTGCAATGAGTCCCTGCAAGGGCTGCAGAAGCCAGGACAATGCAGAACTGTAGCACTGCATTTGAAGTGACCACTTCTTGAAGCAAAGTAGCCTGCCAGCTGAGGCTCTAGAAACTACTTCTGTGACTGACATATACAGTATTTGAAAACATGGATATCAATTACTTGTATGCAAAGGGGCTGCTTTTGTACAATGTGCAGTTGGACTCAACTTGCACCATATTGAAGATAGTGGATAAGTTTGTGTAACATAGTGTTATAAACTTGTAACTTCTTGAACCAAACATAATTCACCAGCAATCATACACAAAGTAAAAATAGATTTTTCATAGCTCAATGGGTTATTGTATTTGGTTGCATTCCAGTTGGCTGCATATGGTTTGCTACAGGGGAATATGAAATAGGCAGAGAAAGAGACTGCCATGCAAAGCATATGATTACCTCTAATCTATATTCCCATGATGTTTGAAACTGTTGTAAAGGCTATGACAGGATTTTCACAGCTCTAAATTATATCACAATTGTCCATGTTCTGTTTGGTCACTTGAGCCCAGATCATGGGTCAGATTGTATTAAAAACAGTTTAAAACAGTTTAACCAAAGTTTATAATCATGATTTATTTTGGATTGCTTTATCTTAACCAGAGTGTGGCGTATCATCTCAACTGAAATCATTGGGTTTGTAGGAGAATGGTCTTTTTAAAGAATCATCTCTGTATTTCAGGATTTCCAAATAGTAACATAACTGTCTTCTTAAATTAAGTTAACATCTCCATCTATTATTCAAACATTGAGCAGCTTAGTCTCAGAGCAACTTAGCCAATGAAACTCTGAGGATGGAGCCTTTAAGCAACAAAAGCTTCTAAATTAGTAAGTTCAGAAAAATGCTACCTTAGCTGTCAAAAAACTATCTATTAGAATATATTCAAAGAATCATATAAAATGGCACTCAAAAGTGCAGTTGTATTGCCTGATTACAACTGAATAAAGACAAACCTATGGAGTCTATGGAGAGGGGCAGCATACAAATCTAATAAATAAATAAACCTAAACTGCACCTTGAAGCAATTATTTGATCATTATCTAAGAATAAATTGAACAGAATAACAGAATTGGAAGGGACCTTGGAGGTCTTCTAGTCAAGCAGGGGACCTATACAATTCCAGACAAGTGGGTGTCCAGTCTCTTCTTAAAAGCCTCCAGTGATGGAGCTCCCACAACTTCTGAAAGCAAGTTGTTCCAGTGGTTATTTGTTCTCACCATTAGGAAATTTCTCCTTAATTCTAGGTTGCTTCTCTCCTTGATTAGTTTCCATCCAGTGTCTCTTGTCTTGCCTTCTGGTGCTTTGGAAAATAGGTTGACTTCCTCTTTTTTGTGGCAGTCCCTCAAATATTGGAACACTGCTGTCATGTTACTCCTAATCCTTTCCCCCCCCTCTAACTGTTCTTCATATGTTTTAGTCTCCAGCCCTCTAATCATCTTTGTTACTCTTTTCTGTACTTTTTCAAGTCTCTACATCTTTTTTTATAATACAGTGACCAAAACTGAATGCAGTATTCTAAATGTAGTCTTAACACAGTACTAATACTTCATGTAATCGTGAGTCTATTCCTTTGTTAACCTAGGATTACATTGGCTTTTTTGGCTGCTGCCCCACTCTGCTGGCTTATATTTAAGTGATTTTCTATTAGCTAGACCAGTGTTTCCCAACCTTTTTTGAGCCGCGGCACATTATTCATATTTTCAAAATCCTGGGGAACACTGAACGGGGGGACGGGTGGTGGTGCGGGGGGGGGGGGGGGGGCTAAAGAAAAGTTTGGACAAAAAAATATCTCTTCCTCCATTTCACTCTATTTCTCCCTCTTTCTCTTTCTTCCTTCCCTTCTTTCTCTCTCTCCATCCCTCTTTCTTTCTTCCTCTCTTTTTTGCACCCTTTCTCTCTCCCTCCTTCCCTCCCTCTATGTCTTTCTCTCTCCCTTGCTCTCTCTCTGCCTCTCTTGCTATCTCTCTTTCATTCTCTCTCTTTCTCTGTCTCTCTTGCTATGTCTCTTTCGTTCTCTCTCTCTATCTCTTTCTCTCTCTCTCTTTCTCTGTCTCTCTCTCTGTCTCTCTTGCTATCTCTTTCTCTCTCTCTCTCTTGCTATCTCTTTCTTTCTTTTTCTCTCTCTCTCTTGCTATGTCTCTCTTTCTCTCTCTCTCTCGGGCGGGGGGGTGCGGGGGGCTAAAGAAAAGTTTGGACAAAAAATATCTCTTCCTCCATTTCACTCTATTTCTCCCTCCCTCTTTCCTCCCTCCCTCTTTCCATTGTATCTCTCCCTCCCTCTTTCCTTTCTATCTCTCCCTCCCTCTTTCCTCCCTCCCTCTTTCCTTTCTATCTATTTCCTTTCTATCTCTCCCTCCCTCTTTCCATTGTATCTCTCCCTCCTTCTTTCCTTTCTATCTCTCTCTCCCTCTTTCCTTTCTATCCTTCTCTCCATCCCTCAGCGGCGGCAAAGAAGAAGGAAGGAAGGCTGCAGAGGGCACCGAGGACAAAAGCGCTTGCTCTCTCCCTCGCCCTCTGACTTCCTTCCCTCGCTGCTGAAGGGACGAGTGCGGGCACAAGCGCGCGCGCGGGCCTGCTGCAAGAAGTTTTTGTTTGTTTGTTTTTTTCCTTCCCCTGCCTCATGGGAGAGAGAGAGAGAGAAAGAAAGAGTGCAGCCAGGGAAAGCGGCCTCGAGCCGAGTGCGAACTGCAGGATGCGGCAAAGGACTCCTTGCCAACCAAAAAGGGGGTGGGGGTGGTGAAGGCAAAGCCTGGGAGGCGGGGAAGGGAAGAGCGGGAGACCCCCAGACAGAATGGCTGAGGGGAAGGAAAGACGGAAGGAGGGAGGGATTGAGGTTTTGCCGCCGCTGCTTTGAATCTCAGCGAGGGGAGCCTCAGGGGAATCCCAGCACTTCGGCTGGCAATGGAAGTCCGGAGGCGAGGATTCCCAGTGGCGCAAGGCAAAAGGGGTGACTTTTGGGATGGGGTTGTACACATTATTTGCCTTTACATTGATTTCTATGGGCAAAATTGCTTCGTTTTATGAACTTTTCATCCTACAAACCTGGTCACAGAATGAATTAAGTTTGTAAGACAAGGTATCACTGTAGTTCCATTGAGGAGCATCCGTTGAGAGCGATTTGTCAGCCAGTTACCAAACTATCTGGTGGTGATGCTGTCTATACAATCTATCCTATTATGAAGAGCCATCATTCAATGGCAGAATAAAAACCTCACTCATAGGAGGTTCCCAGACTCAACATTTTGCTTTCTTCCAGTTAAAAGGAGATCAGTAGCAAGGTTGAAATTAATTTCTGTGTCCAACACTCTGGAAAAGTTTTGCCATCTAGTTAGACACCAGAAAAGGTAGCAATGTATGCCTACGTCTCTACCACCAACTTTCTGAGGAATTCATTTGGCTAGAATAGTTGGAAAAAGCTGAAACAAAACAAACAATCATTCAAAGTCTAATATAGATCCACAGGGTGGACGATCACAATCGGAAAAAAAAAGAATTTCATTTAATGAAGTTCACTGTTAACCCGATGACTATACTGTAGTCTATATTTTGGAAATGGCACCCAGCAATCTTAAAACAGCAATCCAATTGCAAAGGCTGAAAGGAAAAAGATACATAACATGATTATATTACAGAAACCAGCTGTGTTATTGCCTCAAATGAATGCATCCCTAGGTAAATGAGAAGACAGTTTAGCCTTGGTGGCCTATTCAGACTGCCAACAAAGATAGCACAATTTTTATAATGGGTAGACATGTATGAACTGAATTGCCTTTACTGCCCACTATAGTGCAAATAGTAGGTTATAATTATTATAGTTGAAGGACATGTACTGGTTAATTTCAGAATTTTTTCATTTGGAAGTTTGTGCTTAATTGCAGTTTTACCCTTTATCATGCACTACAGCATTACAGTAAAACTAAAACCCCAATTTAATTGGTTTCCAGTTTAATTTTGAATCAGATTGGCTCTTATTTCTGTCTGTAGCCTTTGAAAACAACACATTTTCCTGAGAATTCTCTCCTGGTTTTCATACTGTTGATATGTAGCCCAGATGAGAGTCTATAATTTTGTCTTTCTTCCACATTCAGTTTAAAAACAAAAATAAAAACCCACAGGTTTCTGATAAGCAGGAGGTATACTACTTTTGTACAAAACGTTGATTGTCTATCATACTTCTTGCTACCTACGCATTTTGTTGGAATAGAATAGAATAGAATAGTATTTTATTGGCCAAGTGTGATTGTACACACAAGGAATTTATCTTGGTGCATATGCTCTCAGTATACACAAAAGAAAAGTTCATCAAGAATCATAAGGTACAACACTTAATGATTGTCATAGGATACAAAAAAGCAATCAAATCATATTAGGAACTAGTAAAATTGTAAGGATACAAGCAACAAAGTTACAGTCATACAGTCATTTGTGGAAGGAGACGGGTGATGGAAACAATAAGAAAATTAATAGTAGTGCAGACTTAGAAAATAGTTTGACAGTGTTGAGGGAATTATTGTTTTAGCAGAGTGATGGCATTTGGAAAAAATGTTATTGTGTCTAGTTTTTCAATGCTTATGTTATTGTGTGCAGTGCTTATGTTATTGTTATTACTATTGTTAGATTTATGTCCTGTCTTTATTGTGTACAACTCAAAGTGGCATATATACAGGTAGTCTTCTACTTATGACATGAATGAGCCAAAAATTTATGTTGCTAAGCAAGACTGTTAAGTGAGTTTTGCTCTTTCTTGTCAGTGTTGTTAAGATAATCACTTTAGTTGTTAAGTTAGTGATTAAGCATGATTTTGCTTGTCAGAAGGGTGCAAAAGGTGATCACATGACTGCTGGACACCCCAACCCTCATAAATATGAGTCAGTTGCTAAGCAGATGAATTTTGGTTACGTGACCATGGGAAGGCCAAAACAGTTGTGTGGAAAAACGGTCGTAAGTCACTTTTTTAAGTGTCGTAACTGAATGGTCACTAAGCAAATGATTGTAAGTCAAGGACTGCAATGCACACATCTCTTATTTTCTCCATAACGAAAAACTCTGTAAGTTGGAATGGACTGAGAGAAAATGAAGGCCTCTTCATGCCTTAAGCTTAAGGGAAGACTGCAATGCATGTTTTTAGCCCCTCAACTTAACCATTAAATCCAACTGATATATTAACGCCTATTAATGTTAATAAATGTGCATTCCATTTTAATTTTGTCTCATTCATTACCTGTTGATTTCAATAGGAGAGGTTGTAAACCTGTTTTAACTCTTTGTTCCATCAGTAAGATTTAACAGTGCTGAACATTTTCTTGGATGAAAGTCAGAATATTCTGCAGTTTCTTAATCCAGTTTTTGATTGATGAGTTGTTCAATTTCCACTTAGATGCTAACTGCATTTTGACAGTTATAGCAGCATCATTATTGATTTTTTTTTACCTTGTTTGGCAAGCATGTTCTTTGCATATGGCCCAAGGCTGCAATCCTGTGAATGAGATTCAAGCTTTTCAAGTGGCTAGAATTACTTTTTATTAACTATCAGGGCCAATTATCAGGTTGGTAGAGTTTAGGACTGGATGTTCAGCATGCCACCTCCTGCTGAGAACCCCCTCATCCCTATTGGATCATTTGTCTTGTTGGAGAAGAAAAATAGGACGAAATCTTGGGAGCTGAAAGCTGCACATAAGGTTGCCAAGGTCAGTGATGGTGAACCTATGACACGTGTGCCACAGGTGGTACCTGAGCCAAATCAGAGGGCACATGAAGTGTTGCCTAATGTCAGCTCCAGAGCTGATTTTTGGCCTTGAGGAAGGCCATTTTGCCCTCTAAAGGCTTCAGGGAAGCTTCCTGAGGCCCCAGAGTGCAAAAAACATCCCAATGAGCAAACTGGAACTCTGTTTTACCAAACTTCTGGTTTGCACATTTGGCTGTATTTTCACTGCCTGTGCATATTTGTGGGGATGGGGATTGTGCGCATGCGCAGGGGCAGCACAGAGGGAGGGTGTGTGTGTGTGTAGTGGGAGGAAATGAGGGTAGGCACGCATGCACATCCTTTTGGCACAAAAAACAAAAAAGATAGGCCAGCACTGCTATAGGTGATCAGAGATAAGAAGAATTGCAGCCTGTGCACTTGCAGTCATCTATATTGGCATCCTCTATGGCAGGGGTCCCTAAACTTTTTATACAGGGGGCCAGTTCACTGTCCCTCGGACTGTTGGAGGGCCGGACTATTAAAAAAAACTATGAACAAATCCCTATGCACACTGCACATACCTCATTTTAAAGTAAAAAACAAAATGGGGATGTACTATTTAGAGGGGGAGAAGAAGTCTGAAATTCATATGTTTATGTTTTCTTTTTAATTTTCTTTTGTTAACATCTGATTGGCTATACAAGGTTTTCTTGGTTTATAGAAAAATGTATAAAGAAAGAAGGAAGCACTTTGGCACAATGGTTAATAAGTTAGAAATATAATTGATGTTGTACTTTGTCTCATTTCCTCTCTCTCTTGTTTTCTTTCTCTCTCACTCACTCTCTCTCTCTCTTTCTTCTCTCTCTTGCTCTCTTTCTCTCTCTCTCTTGCTTTCCTTCTCTCTCTCTTGCTTTCTTTCTCTCTCTTGCTCTCTCTCTCTCTCACTCTCTCTCTTATTATTTCTCTTCCTCCCTCCTTCCTTCCTCTCCACTTCTCTTCCCCTCCCTCTCTTTCCATTTTCTTTCTTTCTCTCCACTTCTCTCTCTCTCTTTTCTCTCTTTCACCCTCCATTTTCTCTCCCCGTGGAGGACTCATCTGACAAGCCTCCACCGTCCGACCCCAGCTTCCCATTCAATCTCCATTCAGAAATCTGGTGCAAAGCTTCCCCACACTTTCCTTGCCACTCCCCGCCCCAACTCTGACTCCCAGCTTCCCTATTCGCTAGAGGGAACAGTGGCCAGAAGCAAAGGATGCAGAGGCATCCTGTGTTCCTGTCACTCACCCGCGGGCCGGATAAATGGCCTCAGTGGGCCGCATGTGGCCCACGGGCCGTAGTTTGGGGACCGCTGCTCTATGGAGTCTATACCTGGTTAACAGCAAGACAAAATGGCAAAATAAAGCTGTTATAAATGGAACCTATAGGACAACTTGAACAGGGAAAAGCCAATCAAGTTTGCTTATTTATTTAGGAAAGAAATGAAGCAATGGGTTAGTGCCCCATTCAGGATATTTTAGGACATGTGATAGGAAATGCTTAGAAAAAGTCTAATACATTTAATACATTTCTCTGTATTAGTTCTTTGGTCCAAAAATGTGAATGTTGCAAATTATAAACAGGGAAAGCTCTTCACTTTTAAACAAGCCAAGTGACACATTAATAGAGAATTTGAATAATACTTATACTGTAATAATACTTATAGATATCTAATTATTTATTCAGAACAGAATCCTGTTCCTGCCTTGGAATAAATTTAATTGTGCTCAACATAGTACGCACATGTACCACTGCAGGCTTATTAGTATTTAGAATATTTTATCCAGCTTTCCCAAATGCTGAGAGCAGTTTGCAAGATGTGAATTAAAGTGAACACCAATCAATTTATTGAATAATTGTGAAATGCAACCTATTAGTATTATTATTTTCTGTTTGTTTGCATCTTGCACTTAGATGGAAATGAGATCAGTATTGGGCTCTATTATATTGTGTTTAGCCAGGGAGAAACTAATTTTCCTATAAACAATAGCATACTATCTATGTTAAAAATAAGCAATAGGCTCGGAGTTATCTTTTTGGATTCTTCAAGTCCCTGTGCACTTCTTTTCACTTTCTCTTACTTCTGCTTGACTACCATCATTTTAAAACTTTCTGTTGTCATGTGTAAACTTTGTTTTAAACTGGCAAATCATCATTTGAAAACAATCAGTCATAAATGACATAAAACATTTCAATAATCCAGTAGCATTATGGTTAAGAGGGAAGCTCTCTCATGGAAGGAAAAAAAGAAAAGAAAAATAAAATAAACAATTTAGAAAGGGGTCAGTTGGAAGAACGTTGTCCATGGGATCACGATGGGTTGGACACTACTTCCCGATTAACAACAACAACAACAACAACAACAATAGTTGTGTCAACTGGTTTAGAAAAAGACATTTATGATTCTTTGGATTTACTGTATCTCTCAACTCCAATGTCTACTATATCATGTAAACAGGGAGAAAGAGGACATTCTGTGCATTTTCGGTAGAGACGAAACAAGTGGCCTGCAGCACCATTTGCATCCTAAAGTCAAGAGAGATTCAAATACTTCGTTCACCCTATCCCAGTATTAGATCTAGTGGATTTCTCTAATATTGTTGGGGAGGTAGGTTAGAAGGTAATTCCAGTGCCTTGTTTTGCAAATGGCAGGGCCATGGGTCAATGGCATTTTAGTTTAGAGATGAGTAACATACAGCCAGCCATATAATGGTAATACAGTATACAGCCTTCTCCCAATAATTGCTGTATGACTGTAACTTTGCTGCTTGTATCCTTACAATTTATATTGACTCGTTCCTAATATGATTTGATTGCTTATTTTTACCAGGACCATCATTAAGTGTTGTACACTTAATGATGAATGAACTTATCTTTTCTTTTATGTACACTGAGAGCATATGCACCAAGACAAATTCCTTGTATGTCCAATCACACTTGACCAATAAAATTCTATTCTATTCTATCCTATCCTATTCTAACAAAATGCGTAGGTAGTAAGAAGAAAAGGAAAGACAATCAACACTGAATGTGGAAGAAAGAAAAAATTATAGTCTGTCCCCTCAAACGAAACTGAAATATAAATGCCAAAGGACAGCATAATAATGTATTCATATATATTGCAATATCTTCTGGGCCACATACCAACAGTATGAACCAGGGGTGAATTCTCAGGAAAATATGCTGTTTTCAAAGGCTATAGACAGAAATAAAAACCAAGCTGATTCAAAATTAAACTGGAAACCAATTAAATTGGGGTTTTAGTTTACTGTAATGCTGTGGTGCATGATAAAGGGTAAAACTGAAATTAAGCACAAACTTCCAGATTAAAAAAAGAAAGAAATTAACCAGTAGTGTCCAATCACACTTGGCCAATAAAATTGTATTATTCTATTCTATTCTTGTTCCTGTTCCTGTTCCTGTTCCTGTTCCTGTTCCTATTCCATTCCATTCCATTCCATTCCATTCTATTCCATTCTTATAATCTATACTGTGGCTTTTTTGTTCCCATAGATTCTGTCATCAAAATTCAAACAGAAAAGTGCATAGTTTTACCTGTGAGCTCTTTTTTCCTATGAACTAAAAATAAGAGATAAAATGAACCCCCGAAAAGCATAATGATTTTTTAACGAATCTCATTATTCATTGCACATGATCTCATTACCAGCCATATCCTTGAAGCTCTTGCAGGTGAACACAAATTGTAAAAATGAAGGTGTTGCCCCTGCTCCTGAAATGTTGCCCCTCTCTCTACTATTTGATAGCTAGCACCATCATTTCTCCAATGGAACTTAACCTTGCTAAGGGGTTATGTTTTTGAAACTTGGATCTTACATTCTTCAGTTTACTAAGTCAGATATAAAGTCAGAGACTTGATTATTTGCATAATTTTGCATCTAGAATGTAGGTTCCATACATTCCATAAAAATGTTCCAGGTGTCTGGAATATTTAAGAAGTAAGAAATTTTTGGACCTCTGTAACTTCTCCTTCCCCAAATGCCACTCAAGAAAGCATATAAGCCCACACTGGATTTGCCAGCCAATTAACCTGACAGTAGTTTCTGGTAAACAATAGCATCATTTTCTGTGAACCTCTGTCTCTTGTCCTTTGATAAAGTGTCATTTTACTTATATTGATTTTTTTCTTTTTCTTTTTTTGCCCCCATAATGAAGACCAATGATATAGGAATGAAGATTAATGTGATAGTAGAGAAAAAGAGGATGAGGGGGGGAAATGACAAAGACAAACAAAATACATAGTCTCACTCTAACCCTCATTGATGAGTTCATTGGGCATGGAGGCTTCATATAGTGAGCAAGAGAAAGACGTTTCAGAACAAATTACAGAATGAGAAAATGTATGGACTCTGGTTGTGTATTAAGGAAGATCAGAATTTAGGTCAGCCCTGGAGCTGATTGTGATGATATGAATGAGTTCAACTCATTTAGCAGAGGCTAGACAGGGGAAGGTAATGTATGTTGTCACCTAAGTAACATATACTTAATCTGGGTACTCTTTTAAACCTTTGTGTCAGTTGCCAGAAAATGAATGTGTCTGAATAAATTTATGTTAAGCTTTTTTTACTCTGTTCTTCAGTCAGGAAGGGTTCCTAGAGGAACTTTCAAACAAAACTAAGCAAAGACTTGCACTCAACTTTACAAAGACAAAAATATCATTTGATTGCTAGATATATTTAGGGTATGATCTGACTTCCAATCCAGAAGTATGGAGAGTTCACTCAATTAAATCCAGGTCTTCTTGGATCAGCAAACTAACCTTTCCTGAGAAAAGGCAGATGTGACAGCTGCTAAGGAGTCTTCGGAGAGGGGCGGCATACAAATCTAATAAATTATTATTATTATTATTATTAAAGATTCCCCCTGGATAATCAGCAGGGTCTAGTGCAGCAAATGGGAAGAGAACTTGCCTCTCTAGAAAACAGGTAGCATTAATCAGCAATCCCATTATTATTATTATTATTATTATTATTATTATTATTATTATTATTAGACTAAAAACTATCAAAACTAAATATCTATTGTTCCACTCATTCTGTTCAATAGTTCTATACCAAATGACCTTACAAGTTAAGAAGCACAGCATCAGATATCAAACCTGGAAAGTTCTGGTGGGCAAAATATCATTATCCAATTTGGACTATGGCCAATTCGAAGATTTCAAACCTTTATGAAAACTGTCAGGGATTTTTGACAATAGGCTAGGAAAGTACACAGTGTATTCTGCAACTCTTCAGTAAGGCAGTAACGTCTTTGGTGAATGGCCAGATAGGCAGCCACAAGAGTATAATTATCAGCTTGGTACCATTTAAGAAAAAAGTAAGATAAGGATCACAGATTCCTTGCTATAACTTTGTTGTACTTCTATGTCTATTCTAAGCAAAGAATGATGGGCCATAAACTGTGTCTTGCCTTGTTTATAACCCTAACTCAGAACAGCATAAGCAAAGGTAGTCTTTCATAGTTGTGGGTCTTTCATTCTTTCGCGCATACAGGGGCTTGCAGCCCTTGGGACAGATTATTGATTCTGATTGATTGATTTAGGTGAGTTTCAGTGATTATTGACTCCCATGGCTACATGGTAGTCCTTGCAGTTTTAGAGGTATGCTTTCAGAAGTGGTTTGCCATTGCCTTCTTCCTAGGGCTACAAGAGAGATAGACTGGCCCAAAGTCACTCAGTTGGCTTTGTGCCTAAGACAGAATTAGAATGCATGCTTTCAGAGTTTTGAAACCAGTTCCTTAACCATTACACCACCAAACAGGCTTTTTGTTGGTCATATGACAATCCCTTGCATTGTTTCCATTGCTGCTAGCAAGCCCAATCTAGTGGGCAGGAGGATGAAAGGACTCTCTTCTTGCATTATTCACAGGTAATTTATTACCATATTTTTTGGAGTATAAGATGCACTGGAATACAAGATGCACTTTAGTTTGGGGGGAGGAAAACAAGGGGAAAAGGCCTCTGCCTCCCAGCAATTTGCCAAATAGCAAGCAACAAACAGCACAGGTGATATACACTGTTTGCTATGTATTTCTGGGCATGTGTGCCAGACACAAAGAATAGCAAAGAATTGGAGAAAGGTACATTATGGCAGTATATTAATGCAAGAAAGTTTTCTTAAATGTAGTCGCATTAACTCCTCCCAATTATTTAAACAGATCTACTCCAAACATGACTATGTCAGGGTTTAACTCAGCTGCCTTATCTTAATATTAAACAGGACACTGTTACATTTCAGATTATACTTGTACAAATCTATAAAATTGATGTGGCTTTCTGGAGCTATACATTATTCCCTATTATTTAAAAGAAGATACAATAGCACTGGACCTCTTCAGATCAAACATTTATTTTAAAAAGCTCCTTCATTTTGTTAAGTTGTCTAGAACAATAATAAAGCAGTCTTTAAAAAAATAGGTTTAATAATTTGAACATTCAATAGACATTTATAGTTATTGTCTTACTTCCTTGCTCCAAACTCAGCAACTGATTGGCACAAGAAAATAAAATTCTGCCTTTGCCTCCCAATTTGTCTCCTTGCAGCTAAAGCTGCACTTTAGTTTCACTTTAATTTTAACAGGTGGCTGGTCTTGCAACCTCAGTCAGCTGAGATTTGGGAAGCTGATAATAAGTTCCTTGGTTTAACAGACTCTGTCCTGTTTGCTGCAAAGAGGTAAATTGCTGGGAGGCAGAGGCCAGAGGGTGGTGGCGGGTGGGAGGGTGTGTATAAGATGCACCCCAGCTTTCACTCTCTTTTTTGGGGGGGTCAAAGGGTGTGTCTTATACTCTGAAAAATATGATATGTCATGTAACATGTGGATCAAATTCTTCTTCAGCATGAATATCAAATGCACATACATACGATCTAGGGCACTCATGGCGAACCTTTTCTGATTCCCATGCCAAAAGGGTGTGTGCACGTGTGCTAGCACACATGCACATGTGCACACCCATTCCATCTCTTTATGCATGTGCACCCTCCTGCACTGCCCCTGCACATGCACACAATCCTCCCCTGCCCCTGAGCATGCGCACAGGCCTCACTGAAGCCTCCGGCAGGCAAAACAGCCTTTCCCAAGGCTGAAAATCAGCTGGTTAGCACACACCTATGCGCTGGAGCTAACATAGGGCAATGTCTTGTGAGCCCTCCGATATGGCTCCTCATGCCAATTGTGGTATGTGTGCCATAGGTTCGCCATCACATATCTAGGATGTCAAATACATACACACAATGTCATAAAAGATTATAATTAAGGCATAGTTATAAAGGATCCAGTAAGCAATTATATTTAGAACTATGGCACTGTGCCATAGTTCTAAACATGGAACAGAATCCCATTTAATTCACTATGATTTCTGAGAAATCACATACTCAGATCATGTGTAAAAGAGCCAACAACTGTCATTTCTTCCCTGCCACATACATTAAATTCAAACCATAATTTTAGGAAGCTAATTTCCCATGTGCAACATGGAAATATTATTGCTTTGCTATTCATTAAAATATTATTAATAAAACAACAAATTTGGAGTATTCAGAATACCCATAATACAATATAAATTAAAGATATTATTTCCTATTAAGCCAAAAGTAGTGTTAGTTTACAATTTTCCTCACTTATTTCTAGGTTTGAAAAAGCCCCCAGATACTTTAATAATGTATCTTTTTTCAAAAGTACTGATGAGCTGAAAATCAGTCATCTACAATTTTTTCAATCAATTGACAATTTTGCTGTTTTGGGACCAACACAGTGTGATAAGGTTTACACGATTTCAGTGCTAATAAGTTATCACCAGTCTCAAGGGTTTTTACGATATCTTCCCTTTGGGAACCTTCACGAATCTAATTTTGCACATTTTACACCTCCCGTTCCTTTCCTCTGACTTGCCAATCCTTCCTTCTTTTGTTCCTCCGTGGAGGAATCTGAAAGACTCCTTTTATTACATTAGACAGTAATATGAAGAGACTCTCTTTCTTTTCTGTCTGCAGATGGGTCCCTTGTTCAATCCAAGTTCTGTTCGCTGCTGGAGAATAACAATGAATGGGGACATTGCAGGGAGGGTGTGAAAGGGCATTGCTCTGTATCAAGAGACATCACCATGTCTGCGTCCAAAATTACTCCACTTGTTTCATTGAAATTAGGGAAAGAGGGCTGGTTATGAGAAGCATACTAATATTGTTGCAGCTGGTGCTGTTAACAAGCCTTATCTATGATTTTAGGCTCATTTGAACCAAAATACAGACTCTTCTGACTAGGAAGTTCATTGTTTCTCCATTGCCCATTGGGGCAGTTGTTTTTCAGTTCTCAATGTACTCCAGTTGTGGGACCATGTAAATCAAATGAAAATCCCATTAAATGGCCAGGCAAGAAATCAGAGCAGAAGCAACTCTAGAGACCTCAGGGTGAGGATACATCTCTAGAAATGGGACCCCCTGAGATTGTGAGGCTCACTGCTTGTCATATGGGAGATGGCCTCATTCCATTGGGGTGAAACGGTGCCCTGTTTTCTGATGGGAGGAGAGCATTTTTCAGGAATGGAGAAAGCCACATTACCTCACTCCTCTTTACAGTTCTCTAGCAGTCTCCTTCTTTTAACAAGTGATGTCTACCTCATGTGTGAATAAAAGGATTCCCAGATAAATCCCAGATAATTTCTAGGGGGAGACATGGGCCAAGCGTTTTATTGCTGAGGCAAAAACAGAACAGTCCTCTCCACCAGTCAAACTACAAATGTTCATTGGAAGTTGTATATAGAATATCTCCGAGACCGCCTTCTGCCGCACGAATCTCAGCGACCGGTTAGGTCCCACAGAGTTGGCCTTCTCCGGGTCCCATCAACGAAACAATGTCGTCTGGCGGGACCCAGGGGAAGAGCCTTCTCTGTGGCGGTCCCAACCCTCTGGAATCAACTCCCCCTGGAGATTAGGACTGCCCCCACCCTCCTTGCCTTCCACAAACTCCTTAAAACTCACCTCTGTCATCAGGCATGGGGAAATTGATTCCCCTGGGCCATTTCCGCTTTATGTACGGTTTGTATGAGATGTATGATTGTTTTTATATTAATGGGTTTTAAATTGTTTTAATTTTGGATTTGTATTGTTTCTGTTGTTGTGAGCCACCCCGAGTCTTCAGAGAGGGGCGGCATACAAATGTAATTAATAATAATTGTTCTGGTTAGCTCTGGCCCAGCTCCTGCCCCAAGGACTGTGGATGTGGGGGAGACATCCACATGCTGCAGGCCTGTTTTGCCCCTGGTGGAATCTGCTAATGAAGGCTCTTCTGACCAAGAAGACATGAGTGACAGGGATGAGGAGAGTGTGGCAGACAGCTCAGAAGGAGATCAATTATCTAGCTCCTCCTTGGATTCAGAACAAGAGTTAATGATACAGCCACGCATGCGGAGAGCGATGCATAGGCAACAACAACTGAGAGATTATTATCAAAGAAAATGAGGCCAGCTGTGGGGTGGGGCTGTGGTAATTAGTGAGGCTGCTATAAATAGCAGCTTGTGGGTTTGGCCATTGTGGAGGATTATCTGATCGTTGTGTTTCGTGACTGCTTTACTGGCTTTGACTTTTTGTGTGCTGATTTTTCCCCGCTTTGACACTAAACCAGAGCAAAGTGTGTTTCACTTTGTGAAAGAAGAAGGACTGTGAATTGCCTCACAGCTGCAAGCTAAGTATCACAGAACTGATAAGGGACTTGTATAAATTACCAGTTTGTTTGGAGACGAGTGCTCTTTGCTATACCAAAAGAGGGCTTAGTTTAAGTGAATTTTCATTATAAAGAACATTGTTTTGAATTTTTGGGAGGAGTCTACCAGAGAGCCCGACAGAACAAATAATAATAATAATAATAATAATAATAATAATAATTATTATTATTATTATTATTATTATTATTATTATTATTATTATTTATTAATATTCTCCATCTCTTCTGAAGCAGCAAGATGATTCATGGGAACCAAGGCAGATTTTTATGGCATGTCCAATTGCCTCTTCAAAAGAAAGAAAACACTTCTTCCTTTATGAAGCATGAATCTGCTACTCCAAGATTAGGTCGCATGCTAGGAAACAACAATGCTCCACTCCTCCTCCTTGGATCTCTTTTAGGTAGCAAGTTTCTGACTTATCCCTAATGCAGGGATGAATTAAAGCAGACACCAGTGGTTGCAAATTTTTACTCCTCTCACTCAACCAATTGAAATAATTATTCTTATTATGAACTTATCATCTGGAAGATGATCAATTTATCATCTTCAACTATTTGGAAAAGTGTCAAAATATGAATATACAAGCCCTTCTGAAGGTAACAGAAGGGATAACAGAATAACAGAAGGGATAACAGAATAACAGAGTTGGAAGTGACCTTGGAGGTCTCCTAGTCCAACCCCCTGCTTGAGCAGATGGCCTTATACTATTGTGAACAAAGGGTTGTCCAATTTCTTGATGCTCCATTGTCAAGAGATCCCTGCGTTAGAAAAAGGGAATAAATCTCCTTGGGAGATATAATTCCTAAAATACCCAGTACCTCTGTTTCACCAGGCTTTTGTTAATTTAATAGTTGTATTTGTTTGCTTTTAATTTTACAATATATTTTTGATTGTTTTAACTTTGTGTGAAAAGTTGTGTGAAAAGTGGGACTATAAACTAAACCATGGGGGGGTGGGAAAAAGAGGCTAAAAGAATGGTGGTGGCTTGAAAAACTGCTAGGTGATCATGGAAATAATATTGCGTAGACAGCTGCTCAGCTGGGAGCACTACTTCACATAAACAGTTCTTTGTGATGAGCACTTTGCGACTACAAACTGATTAGCAGCTGTGGGAACTATTAGGAAGTTTACACAAAGGAGGTCATCAGGGGCAAATTGCTATCACTTTATTATCAATGTAAAAATGATTCCTCCACAGAGAGTTCTTCTAATCTCCTATCCTGGAGTCTTGAAGAAATCCTGCTCCACAATAGCCTGCCCTTAATAATAGGTAGTCATGCTGTGCTGCTGTCTCTATAGCGACTTCATGCAATCCTGAAAGATAATTAATTAGTGGTTAAAATGCCAACCATATAGAAAATGTAGAGTCAACCACACCTGTCAAAGTATTGGTTGCAAGACAAGAGCTCTCCATCCAATTTTTATGTCCCCCCTCAAAAGAGACTGTTGACTCTACAACCAAACAAACACTATACAATAGTAAAGAAGTCACCTCTCTTAACTTTGAGATTTAGGGATCACCTACATTTCTACAACAGATATTAATGAGTTTCATTGTTCTGAGAGTCCACATTCAACAGGGATATTTTGATGACTAAGAGAGAGATGTTCCACTGTGAGATGTCATCAGGAAGTTCTATACAAATTGTACAAAATACTTATTGTCTTGTTGGCTTACCAAGTTATTGACCATTTAGCGGCAGGGAGGAGTTAGAGGTGGGGTTTTTTTGTATTTTCTGGCAAAACATGGCAAAAAAAGGAGGTAAAATTGAATAAAACAACCGTGTTGTTTAGCGATAGAAATTCTGTTTTCTGTTTACCTTGAATTGTAGTCGTAAGTTGAGGACCACCTGTGTATGTAGTTTAGTTCATCCAAAAGTGAGTTGTTGACAAATATGGGAGCTTCTACCACTTTCCATATCTTGAAAGGACATGCATATGTAGTGGCTCAGCTCTTGAAAATTTTGCTTGTTTTCTTTAATGGCCAATTTTATGCCCCTTTAGAATTAGATAATTAGCCTGCCTATTGGAAAGAATAGCCACTGACCTGAATCACAGATTGTTTTATTTCCTCTAATGTCTACATTATAAGCAGAATTGAGATGAGGACAAGGGTCACACAACTGAAAACGTACTTCAGCCAACTCAAACAAAGCAACAATGTAATATGGAAAACTTTACCCCAGTGAGATTTTGTGGACTCCCCAAGACAACAGATCTATCACTAAGTGTTGTACCTTATGATTTTTGATGAACTTTTCTTTTCTTTTCTATACACTGAGAGCATGTGCAGCAAGACAAATTCCTTGTGTGGCCAATCACACTTGGCCAATGAAATTCTATTCTATTCTATTCTATTCTATTCTACTCTACTCTACTCTACTCTACACTACTCTATTCTGTTATGAGGCACCTTTATGTGTAACCTGGATAAATGGCTTTCTTTTTGTATGATCACATATGTATTTTATTATTCTATTTTCTTTTATCTATTTTCTTCCAGAATCAAATCATGTGTTGTATTTTTATTTTATTTTATTTTAGTGATGTGGGCATAAGACTAATCAACTAAATATTCTATTTTATTCATCCAAAAATGAAGGAGATGAAAAAAGTAGATATAGATATAAGAAAAATTAAGGAGCCAAGGCTATCCCCAAAGTGTCAGATATTATAACTCAGGCTACAGAAGCATAAAAGCAAAGTCCTTTCAATTTTAGAGTGTGCATTTTGTATGGGAATGCTAGTTAATTTTAGAGCTTCTGCATCATTTCTTCAAAATAATTGCTGACCTGCCTATTAGGCAACTCACTGACCTATTGACCATTGGATTTTTATTTTAATCTCCTGGCTGCCCTCAAGTGGTCATGAAGATTGGTGAGGCTGAAGTGCTGCCACTAGAGAATCCCAGACTTGTCCAAATTAGATATCTTCCATTTTCCCAGGGAAAAAAAATCTTTATAATTTCACAATGATTTCTAGACTTTCTAACTGTTTTTTGAGTAAACAAAGTTGACAAAGAAATCAAACACATGTACTAAAAATAAATAACCATTCTTGGTTCAGCAAATCATTTCAACTATTTTTAGGTGAGAAATATTTGCAAAGCTCCAATTTTACTTACAATCTGCAGGATCACCTTTCCAAATAGAAGTTTTAGCAGTACAGATCTTACATTCAAAAAAATATTTTTAGTATATTAACTACTCAAAAAGCTGGATACCAGCTCAAATTAACTTTTCCTTTCAGATTAAAGCACAATGCAGGAGTAGAGCTGCAGAGGAAAATATGCCATTCCTCTATTGAGGAAGAAGCAGCTGGAAGGAGGGAGGTATTTTGAGTTAAAAAAAACAAAACAAAACAGTGGCACAAACCAGTTTACTTTTCCATCCCTATAGACGCTAAGGAAATTGAAGGGTAAAGTCACAGAACATCATATGCATCTTGAGACTTGCTATTTTAACTTATGGTTTAATAGAAATATATATGGCCTTCATGTCTCAGAAAACTCTTAGGTAAAGGTTCCCCTGCACATGTGTGCTAGTTGTTTCTGGCTCTATGGGTGGTGCTCATCTCCATTTCTAAGCTGAAGAGCCAGTGCTGTCTGAAGACATCTCCATGGTCATGTGGAGACTAAACGCCAAAGGCACATGAAGTCTTCCCACCAAAGCGGTCCCTATTTTTCTGCTTGTATTTTTTATGTGCCTTTGAACTGCTAGATTGGCAGAACCTGGGACAAGTAACGGGAGCTCACTCTCTTATGCGTTGCTAGGGATTTGAGTCGCTGAAGTGCCAACTTTCTGATCGACAAGCTCAGCATCTTGTGAGTGACACTTGGACTGTATACAGGAGACATGCTAGGCAATTGAACCACTTCCACATGACCTACCTCCATAGAATTCTAAGGATCCGGTGACAGGATAAGGTGCCAGACACAGAAGTCCTCTCCAGTACAGGCCTGCCATCAATTCCCACCCTGCTGATGAAAGCCTAGACACACTGGGCAGACCATGTTGCTAGGATGCCAGACCATTACACTCCTAAACAGCTTCTCTATGGTGAGCTGTCTAAAGGAAAGCAATTGCATGGGGGACAAAGGAAGTGATACAAAAACACATTGAAAGCCTCCTCAATATCCCTCAATATCAACGCCACCTCCTGGGAAACCTGGTACAAGATCGATAGACATGGCATATGCTGATCCACCAAGGCTGCCAGATATCTAAGGACAGAAGAGCAACCATACCAAGCCAGTTGGCTTTCTCCGGGTCCCATCGATGAAACAATGTTGTCTGGCGGTTCCCAGAGGAAGAGCCTTCTTTGTGGTGGTCCCGACCCTCTGGAACCAACTCCCCGCAGAGATTAGGATTGCCCCCACCCTCCTTGCCTTTCGCAAACTCCTTAAACCCCACCTCTGCTGTCAGGCTTGGGGAAATTGATTCCCCTGGGCCTTTCCCGCTTTAAGTATAGTTTGTATGAGATGTATGATTGTTTTAATATTAAGTGTTTTAAATTGTTTTTAACTATTGGATTTGTATTGTTCTGCTGTTGTGAGCCGCCCCAAGTCTTCGGAGAGGGATAGCATACAAATCTAATAAACAAACAAACAAACAAACAAACAAACAAACAAACAAACAAATAAATAAAAGAGAAGCAAGCATTCCACCAAGCCAGAACTGCAAATGCTGTGGCAATGGTGCCCACATGTCTGCCCAACATGTGGCAGAATATTTCAGCCTGTATAGGTCTTACCAACCACATGCAGGCACATCATGGACAGCTCAGAACCTGTTATATATCAAGGTCCTCTTTGAACACGATGGACAAACATCACATTTGAGAGGGCAGGTGAACTTAACACTTGGCCGACAGTTGCTGAAGGCGGGAAGCAACTCGGCACTGCCTATTTGCTGGGGCAATCTCGCGCAATAGTGCAAAAGTGCCCCAGAGAATTTTGCTGGCTGCTGGCATCCTGGGAAGCGTGGGCGGGGCTAGCACCCTTTATCAATTCATGGTTACGGGGTGCATCTGTCTGTAAATAGGTTTTTATTCAACAATTGGATGTATATATATTTGGTCACTATATAGCAGAAATGGGGCGGAAAGGGTATCAGTAGCAACTGTGTGTTTGCTTTTGGGCATTTTTGTAAGATGATTGGCTCCCCCGTTGCACAGTTCATGCTGCCTAACTGGATGGAGCGGTGTGAAGGGGGTGCCTTTGGGGCTCACCTACATCATTTCCAGTTCCGGGTCATGGGGGGGTGAGCCAGGCTGGATGCAGGCGGGCATGCCTCACCCGGACCTGGCATGGAGTTATGCCCGTTAGTTGCCCAAGCATGTTGTGTCAGTAAACTCCATCCCATTCAGTGACCCTTTTAGGTCTTTTTGTTAATATTTAATAAAGTGACCCCTTTTACCCAGCTTAATGTCCGAGTGTTCATTTCCTGTCCAATGCAACAGCATCTTAGCCACTGAGCCCCCCTAGCAAGTTCTTTGCTAGTTCTAATAAACAGTTTTTTCTTCCATCTCCAATCCAGCAACCCAGATTTGGAGGGGGGTAGTTTTCCCCATGCTGAATAAACTCTCGAACTGTACCTACTATCTTAATTTTCAGATCCAACGTGGATAGTCTGAGAGAAATGGTGAGTGGATGACTATTAGCATTGGCTGGTGGTCTGTAAACGGTGTAATTAAGTTTATTGAAAGGTATGAGAAAAAGGATGAACCAGATGCATGGAGACCTGGTTCACCTTACTTGTCCCATGATATTCTCAAATTGTATTTGCAAAGTACAAATTACCAACAATCCCTGCTTCTAGTTAGCCAATGCACTTTTGTGGACTGTTTGCATAATATCTTAAAATAGTGGCTAAATTTCTTAACATTTTTTTCAGCCTTCACAGATGAAGTTAGAAGGCTATAATTTCCTTTTCCTCTTCCTGCCATTGCACAAAACACATTGTCATCTCTTTTTGTTTCTTTTTCAACTCACCAGGGTGGTTATGCGGGGAGGGGAATAGGTAAAAATAACAATAAGATAATTGTGAGTTCCTTAAGATGTAGAACTTATCTACAATGTTGTCCCAGATTTAAATATAAATTCATTTCCTGGAAAGTAACATGACTGATATATGAAACAAAGAGTTAATTGTTTGGCAAATTAGTCTAATCTTAAATAAGACCATGTTTATTTGGAGCTAACTGACTCTTCTGTACTAGCTAAGTGGATTATTTGAAAAAGTTGAAGAGAATTTATCTGACATACTTACCTCCTCCCCATTCTTGCCCTCCGTGGCTCAAATAAATATATTACACAAACGTGATAAATAGGCTTTCAAGCATTAATAAACCCTTGAGATTCTTGCCTAGCTTAGGGGTGGGTTCTAACTTACCTTGTTGCGTGCTGAAAAATTTAACACCCCCCCCCCCAAAAAAAAAGCTGAAAACTAGATGGCAATGCAGGCACAGTGCTGGAAACTCAGCTTCTGCACATGTACAGAAAAAAAACCCAAGGAAAAAAATCCCCCCCATTAAAAAAAATAATCCAAAAAAGATGGTAGCACCCACAGACCGAACTGGTTCCGTGATGTCATTGTGACATCACCAGGGGGTTGCTACTGATTCGGGTGGTCTGAACCAGAAAGAACCCACCACTGCTTTAGCTTTATTTCAGAGTTATTCAAGAAAAATAGAAACAAGGGTAAGAGAATAGGTGGAAATTTTAATAAATAAATGGTTTTTAATTTTATTTTTTCATTTTTTATATATTATTATTGTTTTTTCCCCTTTTAACTTTTATTATTATTGTAAGCTGCCCAGAGTCAATGTATTAATGTAATGGACAGCATCCAATAATTTTTTTAAAAAAAATTGTTATAATCCACTGCTGGTGAAATGTTGTGGATAGTGAGTCATAAAACCAAAGTATAATATAATTCTGCTATAATGCATATTACAAAACAGATGAAACTTCCCAAGTCTTGTTGGGGTTCAAAATTTATTATTATAGTGAAATTTATGGACGATTTATTATTAATAATGGCATATAAAAGGCTTTCAAAGTTGTGCATGGTTAGGAACTTTGACCGCGTTTATTCATGAATTTTTAATGTTCTAGCAAATGCTGGACATATTATCAAATTAAGGATATTGATTTTTGTCATGCATTTTACTTACTGAAGTCTGCCACATTCAGCATTCACGCACATACACAACATTCAATTTCAACAAATATCTTCTGCTTCAATTATTTGAGATATGCACCCCACAGGTTGGCCTACATAGTGTAATCTAATTAATGTAACCAGAGTGATTTTTTTCCTTCACAGGCTGGACAAATAATAAATCTATACTTAATCTGCACTAGAAATTAATTTCTGTGCATCTTCTAAAATGATCCCTGAGTTTTCTCTACAAATCATTTTAAAAGATTGCTTATATTTTAGGAGCATTATCCATAATAGTAAATGTCCATTGTTTTGTTTGAAATAATTCTGCAGATTTTTAATTTTTTTAAAGAAAGGATTCCCAGGAGGCAAGGATAAACTTTGCACAAATGACAAATGTCAGATTTTGTCTGACTTTTCCTGGAGCCCTTTTGTGCCACATTGGCTCATACTGAGAATTAGTAGACAATCTATCATAATTTCAGCTCCAATGCCAAGTGAAATAGATTGTAAGAGAATCTTCTATTTCTAGTGAAATAATGACTATTTGAAAAGAAGCATATTAGAAGTTAAGTGGAAGGTTGCTGAATGTCAAAGATATGAAGTGTTTACTGAATCTATTATACATTTTGCACATCCGAGAATTTCAGGAAAATAAAAACCTCCCAGCAAAATGAGCAGAAGGAGGTTCTGAAAAATATTTGGGATAATGTGTAAATTAATTTCAACTCTGAAGTGAGCTATTTTTGGGGGGTGGGGTGGGGATCCCAATTGGATTGCAGTCACATTAAAATGGTGATTTAACTTAGTCTGAAGCACCAATACTAAACAGCAGTAGTCTCTCCTGTTACATTTTGACTGTCTGGAATACAGCAGACTTTTTACCTTCTCCTGGTGTGACCCATTCTCATTCCAAATATGTCCATTTCTTTTCAAGTGGAATCAAAATTAAATTTTGATGGCATGATTGTTTTTTAATCCTGTTTTTGAAAGTAACCATTTATCATATGAAAGATTGCAGATTGCTAAGTGGTTTGGGAGCTGACATTTCTAGATTAATCTTGCTGACTCCAGGCATGGAGAACTCTGATATCAGTAGCCATGTTGGATTTTCCTGGCAAAACAGGAATGACAAAAGATAGTACAGTAGTTGGACCCAGTCAACTTTGAGCTAGGAAATTTAACAGTTGTTTATGGGAGAGAAAAAATCCTTCACTGAGAAAGTTATGAATCAAGGGAAGAAGAAGCTCAACTCTGGTCCTGAAGGTCAGCTATGTTGACTTATGAATTGACGAGCTGTGGGGAGATAATTATATTTTTATTTATTCAATTTCTATAGCAACCTATCTCTGCCAAGTGACTTACAATTTTAAAAAAATTAATTTTTTTAAAAAAAGAATAAAATGGTAAAAACAACCAAAAGTAATTGCATACAGCAACCAATATAATTATAACCAACTAACAGTAAAGAAATGGGACCCTTAACACATTCTGAACCCCTGGCACATTTTTAGAGCCTTACAAAAAGTTGTAGCCATTCTAATCTTTGAGATGGGAATATCCTGTAAGGCATGGGCTAACATTGAGTTGTAGAGACAGAATCCTATTGGTTCAGCCTGGCATATAGGCGTTAGGGATTAATACCCTGAGATACTCCAATTCTTCAATTACTGAATGGCATGCTGCCAGTTTGACCCAAAATTGGAAAGAGAGATAAGGAGGGGAAAAAGGAGAGGAGAGAGGGAGAAGACACAAAATGGAGTGGCTGGACCAACAAATTTAAAAGTGAAGTCATGTGGGCGTGCAGACCAGTTGTTGGTTGGGAAAGGAGAAGGCAGTTCTGCAGTGGCTTTCCTGGAAGAAAGGAAGTGAAGACCTGAAAAGACATCTTTACCCAAGCCCAAGATATGAAGAAAGGAGCTGGTTGGAGGCAGGTGGCATTTTCATGCAACATCCAAGACAGGAAGAAAGAGAACATCAGTTGTTTGAGAAGCCCTGTTCTCCTGGGACTGACTGGGCAGAAGACCCTTAGAGCAGGGGTCTCCAACCTGATGGAGTTAGAGACAAGTCATTGCAGCATGCTAAGATGTCTCACTGCTTTCTCAGTGAGACAGTGTCTATTGCTTTTTATAGTTTTCCAAGCAGCAAAAGTTATCCCCACAAATCCTTAAGAACATCCTGTTGATACAACCTAGATGAGGATACGTTCAAGCCAGGGATAATGTCCTAAATCATCCTGGCATGAGAGGCCCATTTGAGATAGGCAGTTTGTTGCACACAATCTCCACATGGCCTCCATCGTTATACCAACCACGGCGACTTTAAGACTTATGGACTTCAACTCCCAGCTGGCTGAGGAATTCTGAGAGTTGAAGTCCACAAGACTCAAAGTAACCAAGGTTGGAAACCCCTGACGTAGAGAGTTTTTCCCCCAGTGGAGGTAAAGTAATATGGCTGAACAGATTCAGGAGAAAATCAAGCCACACTGAGCATACTACAGTAAATCCATCTCATCCTATATCATTCTTTTCGCTTTCTCTTGATAAGTAGGGGAAGAAGGGAGATTAAAGGGGGTAGTGAGGTAGCAAAGCAGTTAGCAGCTAGAGAGAAATAGTCTGGAAGAGAGATTTAGAAGTAAAGCTGACACTGGGATTGTGTGCTATCTGGTTTTTTAAAAAGCATAAAAGCAGTGAAGGGCTACCAATTTTTTTAATACCACACTGTGGGCATGGCTTATGCAGGGTGCCCTGCATTTTCTTTCAACGTCTTTCAGTGCAAATTGGGTGGAGCTCCATTTTTGCTACCCCACTGCATCCCCCCCCCCCCAGTCTGGGCAGCAGCCCATCCCTGCATAAAAGTCTCTACTGTCTTGCTTCTTTGCATCAATTGCTATCCTTACAAGCAAAAATATACCTTTAGTTCTGAACTAACCTGGTCTCATTGTATCTATCAGAACCAGTTAAATGTAAAATGCTGCACATTCATTATATTCAGTTTCCGATTTTTTAAATTTCTGGGGAAAATGTTTCTGTTTGTTTTTTGAAAATCCATATAAGATTGCCTGGTGTATTTGTAGATTTTTACAAACCCGTGTAGCAATTCTAGTGGGAGATTTAATCACTTCTGGCAAAGCTGATGCCCACGGATGTTCCCTGTGGAATGATCGTTCTCTCTGTAGTGCATAGATAGTAATAGCTCCTTGTCAACTTGCCATTTTATAGAAAGATTACTACCCTTCTCCAGCAAAAGCACTGCTAACAAGCCCCACTGTCTGAAGCCTTACTGAAGCGGCGTTGTGCGCAGATAAACTCTATGGAGACAGAGAGCCCTCCTGGCCTCATTTGGAATTTTTACATTTAAAAACTCAGCAACTAAGAGGGAATTGGAATCTTGCTAATAATTTGTTTCTTCCACCACTGTACACATTCTGTAAATTAACAACAATGGCAATTGAAGGAGTCCCTCCTCCCCTTTTGACTGCACACCACCTGTCCCTAATGCCCTCAGTGTGAAGTCCCTCTTTTCCTCTTGAGCTCCCACTGGTGAATTGCATGTCTCATTCTTAATTAACTGTGCCAGTGCAAGCTCCGTTAGTTATTAAATGTTTGTCCCAATCAAATTTTAAAAACCCATCTTGATAGGGTATGTTTTTCCCAAGTCATTACAGATTGATGAAATGAGCTTGCAGTTTCCTCTCCTGTTTTCTCTCTTTCCATACTCCCTGCCACCCCCCCCCCCAAGTCTTCCGCTTCTTAGAAAAGAGAGGTGCAGCTGCCAGGCCGAAACTAAACAGGGGGGAGGGAAATGATAGTGTTTGCCTCCCTACGCTCTAGTCACAAAGATAAAATACATTAATTTTTTCCCACTTATCCCATACTCCCCTGTAGCCACTACAGCTGACTGCCTATGAAATGGCCATAATCACTAGCAAAGTGGCAGCAAGGAAGTCATGTCATAAGGTCAGCTGGCAAGCAATTGCCTGGTTCTGGAGAAAGGACTCCGGAGGCTGAACCCTCAAGCAGCAGCCATGCCAAAGAATAGCTCTGCCCTGTGCACAAGATGCTGCCGGCCATCCAAGGACCCCAGTGAAATACCCCAGTCATCAAGGAATCTTGACCTCTTTTAATAAGTTGAAGAGCTTGTAATGGCATGTGGGAATATCCTTGAGAGATAGGAAGCGAAAGAACCACAGTCAGGGTAATGGTGAGATAAGCAACATCTTCTTATCTCACCATTACTAGTCTTCTCATCATTCCTATTATCCTTTTCCTCCCAATTATTATTATTATTATTATTATTATTATTATTATTATTATTATTATTATTATTATGCCGCCCGTCTCGGAGCAGCTCACAAGAACAAAACAGTACAAATCCAATAGTTAAAAACAATTTTAAACCCTTAATATAAATATAAATATAAAAAACAATCATGCATCTCATACAAACCATACGTAAAGCGGAAACGGCCCCAGGGGAATCAATTTCCCCATGCCTGACGGCAGAGGTGGGTTTTAAAGAGTTTGCAAAAGGCAAGGAGGGTGGGGGCGATCCTAATCTCCGGGGGGAGTTGGTTCCAGAGGGTCGGGGCTTCCACAGAGAAGGCTCTTCCCCTGGGTCCCGCCAGACAACATTGTTTCATCGACGGGACCCAGAGAAGGCCAACTCTGTGGGACCTAACTGTATAACTGTAACTCATTGCTTATATCCATATGATTTACGGTATATTAATATTGATTGTTTCCTGATTGCTTATTTGACCCCTATGACAATCATTAAGTGTTTTACCACATGATTCTTGACAAAAGTATCTTTTTCTTTTATGTACACTGAGAGCATATGCATCAAGACAAATTATTTGGGTGTCCAATCACATTTGGCTAATAAAGAATTCTATTCTGTTCTGCTCTGCTCTGCTCTAATCTCAGGTCACAGAAAAAATTGCGGTAGAGGAAGCATCTCAGAAGGACCCTCTTGAGTTCCTGGAAAGTAAAGGAGGGCAGGGGAGAAGTGCTTCCAGGCTTGCAGGCCTGCGTTACCTTACAATAATGATAGTCATGGTATTAGTTTCTTGTCTGAATTACCTAAAAGAATTGAAAGGGTCAGAAAAGACATAGAAAAACATGAGTTGAATATAAAGCATGTTGAACCTCCCATCTCCTCACATCATAAGAAACTGATGTGATGCCAGTCAAGGATGAATAGTGGGAATAAAGTCCTTTCTCAAACGCTCTCTTGTTCTCTCACATACACACATAAACACAAACACAGTGCATTGATTGAAAATTATTATGAACAAGTGTTTTGGACTTTGCTTTCTGTAAAAGTGCTGCTGCTTTTAAAGGACTGGGTTAATTTTAATAATCCAGTTCCTTAAAGGAACAGCATCTCTTCCCCACCCCTTGAACATAAGAGTAAAATAGACAGAGAGGTGCCTTAATGAGTCACAAAGGTGGTGGTACAAGTCTGAACCAAGAACTATGGAAGGCAGTATATAGTTTTCTGTATTTCTGTGATGCCATCTACTGGTCTTCTGGATTTTTTTCAACCTTGCCTTGCAAGTTATTTCTTAGTTCAATTTTGCTTCAAATTCAATTGTTGAGGAAGATGAATGGGACTTTTTCCTTATGCTTCAGTTCTGCTTGTGGATTTTTTTGTGAGTATTTGGTTGGCCACATGACTGATGGAATGCTAGGTCTTTGTCCCATCTAGCATAACTTTTAATATATTCTGATAGAGTGAAGGTGCAGAGCCATGACAATGCCAAACATTGTTCTCCGTAACAAGAAAAAAAAAACAGTGTGAAAAGGCATCAGATAGGAGCATTTCTAGTTTTCCAATTTTCTTTTCTATCCCTTGTGCATAATAAAGCTGTAATTCTCCATATGTAAAATTAATCAGTTTATTAATTAATTAAATTATTCATCCTTGCATAGTTTGGGTATATATTTCAGCAGCACTTTTCTTTGGGCTACAGTAATCTTTGTAAGATAATATCAAAAAATTTGTGAACATCAGACCCAAATGGAATATTAATTGAATAAGCCTCGTATTGTACTTTCAATATAGTGGAGTTGGTAATTATCCCTTTTTGAATATTTTTCTGAAAAAAAGCCCAATAGACAAAAAGGAGCTTCGGTTGAATTAAGCTCATTTTAAGATTATAAATGATATACTTACTTTAAAGATATCTTTGCTCGTGATTTGGCAATACAGGCTATTGTGGGTCATTATTTCAGAGTTTTTAAAGAAAGATAACTAATATCCAGCTTAACAATAATCTTTAATACTTTATAAGTAGTTTAGGTATAAGAAAAACTGCCCAGAGTCCAGGGGTGGGCTACTGCCTGGATGGGGGGAACGCAGTGGGGTAGCAAAAATGGAGCTCCACCCCAGAGCACCCAATTTGCACTGAAAGATGTTGAAAGAAAATGCAGGGCATCCTGCATAAGCCACGCCCACAGTGTGGTAGTAAAAATGTTGGTAGCCCTTCACTGCCAGAGTCCAATGGAGTTAAAAAGTAAATTAATGAAGGGAAGGGAAAATACTGTATATTCTGGTAGTGCCTTAATGATAACAATTCAAGAACTTTAGATGAGGCAGATACTTCTCAGACAAATTTAACCAACTTTGTTTGAAAATATTGCCATATGGTAATTATTCTGGACTTAAAATCTTGGTTATTCCATATATTTGTGCTCAGAAAAAGAACATAATTCATTAGGCATATCATGGGAAATCTGTTATATGCTAACCTAAAATCAGGCATCCCAAATGATGAACTCACATATGTTGGATGTAGAATGACAAAGTAGCTCTGGTTTCCCTAAAGACCTACTTTTAAACAACTCTGCCACTATGTAGAAACCAGTGACAAACCTGAATTATTTAACAATGCCTGAACTTACAAATTTTCTCAGCCTTGCTCACTGTGAGACTCTCTGAGCTTACTGATGCTATAGCAGGGAAATTCAGAACATTTCCTTACAATGATTGATTATGCCCCTTTGGATTGAATGCAATGAAGTTTCTAAGACATGTTTTATTGTACTACTCTCTGTTCCTTTTCTTTTAGTTGGATTTTAAAGAACAAAACACAAAAAAACAAACATGGCTTTCTTTCTGTTTATATTTCTTTTATATTTATGGGTCTATGTTGTAATCTGAATGAATGAATCGAAATGAACATAATGAACATATGTGCTTATTTTTCATCTATTATGTTGTGTCCCAGTGCGGAGTCCCCTTAGAAATGACGCACATAACAATTTTGGCAAACAATTCTATTTACTAATAATAAATCTTCTTATTAACTATGATGGAAAATTCATAAAACAGAAAAGCTCGTCTTTTGTCAGTAAGTCCAAATGTTACTTTTTCTTCTTAAGAACTGGACCAATATCAAACCCCCAAAGTAAATAGGCAATATAATCCACAGTTATCAAGACTCACAAGAGTTGGCCAACAGCCCGGTATTGATGATCTTCACAGAGTGATAATCCAGAATTCAGAAAACAGGAAAGTCAGAACACTGCAAAGCTAAATAAGTGAATCAACCACATTGTCTCCAGCAAGTGACTCTATGTGCTTATGCTTTAAATAGCTTCAGGGCATGGCCAAATAGCCTACAGCTCTACTCACAAGGAAATCTCCTCCTATAGAGTCAGTCATGCCTGCTAACTGCCCTGCATACCCTAGCATCAAGCAGAGGCTCCTCCTCTTCTCCTGAGTCACTCAGCTCAAATTGAGGAGGTGCAGAAGGTCCTGGTTGTCTTTCAACCTCTGGCACTGAGCCCTCCTCACTATCTGACTCAGGTTTAAATTAATTTAATTTATTAGATTTGTAGGTTGCCCCTCTACGGAGACTCGGAGCAGCTTACAACAATCACAACATTATACAAATCCAATATTTAAAAAGAAAACAAAAACATTTAAAAACCCATCATTAAGAACCATACAATACAACCATACCATTCATAAAAGCTATATGTGCTCAGGGTTATCTCAGTTACCCCATGCCTGGCGACAAAGGTGGGTCTTGAGTAACTTGTGAAAGGCAAGGAGGGTGGGGGCCATTTTAATCTCTGGGAGGAGTTGATTACAGGGGGCTGGGGCTGCCATAGAGAATGCTCTTCCCCTGGGGCTCCCCAGACAACACTGCTTAATCGATGGGACCCAGAGAAGGCCAACTCTGTGGGACCTTATCGGTCGCTGGGATTCATGTGGCAGAAGGTGGTTCTGAAGGTGCCAGGTGCATGGGATAATCTGGCCTTGCCCAAATCATCTCCTGGTCCTCTGGATCCATGACCATCTGTGCAGGACGTGGGCAGACCACAACATATTAACTGACCTTCTATCAACACAGTGGAGAAATTTGTGAATTTTGCATAATGGCACCTCCCTCCCTTCCTCATTTTACTTCATTCAATTTGGCAACAGAACAGCTAGCTGTAGTCTTGAAATGTAGCCAACGTGTAACCTGGTCCAAAGTCCTGGCTATGAAAAAGGAATATTTCTCTTCAAATATCAACTCTAAAGCCCAACTTGAAATAATCAGAATTACAGCCTATCCCAAACTCAATGGCGAATGATCATGAAACTGCTTTATTTTATTGTATGCTCATCAAAATGAATATACCAACTGAGTTGGTGCTACTTATCTGATCTCATGTTTACTCCAAGCCTGGGGCATTTGGTGGTATTTAGGTCTTTTTGATTTTCAGCTTCTTGTTCTTATTGTTTCATTATTGTTCTTGTTTTCTGCTACTCATGCAATTTTCCTGTTTGTATTACAACACAAAAGAAGAAAATTCTGAGTGTGCAACAGTCAGAAAGATTACAGCACATTGAAAATAAATGAGGGACAAGAAGGAAAGCAAAAGTAAACAAAATGTCCAGCATTGGAAACAACATTGAAATAGTGTGATGCTTCTGTGAGATAACTATCTTTCCAGTAATTACACAGTGCACTGAATGTTAAACAACATGCAAAACCATATTCAAAATATGCTGTACTTCCAAGTGTGGTTGGTGCCTTCAGAGTAAGTTCAGAATGCAGAATGTAGAACATTTCCTGAACCCAAGGAGCAGGGAAAGTAAACTGACTGCAAATATATAAAGTGCGTACTATTATAATAATATTAAATAACACATGAAATAATATGGGATCCAGTCTCATTGTTTTTTCTAATTCTGGGTTATATTTATCTGCTTTATATTCTGCCTTTCATTCAGGAGCAAAGGGCAGCTCTTTTCTCCTTCTCTCTTTTTACAGCTTGGCTGAGAGAGAATGACTGGTTGAAATTCAGCAGTGAGCCTCCATGTGAGCAGAATTTGGCAGGGAGCTCGGCATGGACCACAAAGTGGGTCTCTCCGTTTTTACAATCCAACATATTAATCACTCTGGCTCACAGGGTCTCACACACAGTATATTAGATATCCTGTATGCAATGGAGCTGTAGGAGAACAATACTACTTCATCCTGGAATCTTCTACCTTCCTCAACACCCATGCCTTGGGCTTAGATGTCCTCAAGATTTATGCAAATCAATCTTTATGCATATAGACATTTTGTATATCCCGAGTTCCCACTTTTCGACTGAATGTCTGGAACAACTACCTAGGAAAGGAGATATTAGTATTTCTCTGGTTTTCCATTTACTACATATTGTCCCTTGATCCCCTGGCTGAGTGCCTTTTCCCACTTCTATCCAGGATACTATCCAAACCCATCCTGAAATCAACAGAATGCTATCCTAGCATGAATTTTACTTTTTTTATTACTGCTTAATATTCTGCCTCTATTGTCTGCCAAATAGAGACTGCCAAATGACTTGCCCTGGTAATTCAGAGCCTAATAAATAAAGCAGTTTATTGGGACTTCTGGCGTTGTTGCTGTCTCTGTTCAGCATATCACTGTTGGTAGAAAACCGATTAGCCAATTGCGTCACTGCAACAGGAATGGGATGAGTCCTTAGATCTGTAAGTTATCTCTAAGCTCTTTCGTGTGTCCCTGTTCCCACACTTCGTTTTATAGTAAAAAAAGTGTTTTAAAATACCAAATAGAGGTAATGTTGTCATTTTGAGGGTTTCCTGATGGCAATTCTGGAGGAGACTGGGCAGAATGGCATAGTGTTTCCAGCTTGAGCAGAGGATTGGACTAGATCTCCATGCTCCCTTTCAACCCTATTATTCTATATTCTATGTTCTGTATTAGTATCATTAAAAAAAAAAAACCAGTAGTCTTATCAAACTACAAAATGCAACCTTGGACAAATCTGGGCAATGTAGAAATTATTCAGTGTCAGAGTTAGCAGTATTATTGAAGTAATATGGAACCAATATGCTCAACTGCTTCCACCATGCACCCCACTCCATTCGTTTGTCCAAAGAATACACTGAAAGTTTCCTTTAAGTCATGTTCAACTAGTGGTGATGTCAAACATGTATTTACATACCGTATTTTTTGGACTAAAAGATGCATCGGTGTATAAGACGCACCATGATTTTTAAGAAGTAAGTAAGAAAAAAAGGTTTTTCTCCTCCCCGGCCCCAGGAGCCCTCTGTAAGCCTCCCAAACCCTCTGTGTGCCCACAGAAATGGGATGTGGAGTGTATACGACACACCAACATTTCCACTCTCTTTTTGGGGGCAGAAGGAGCGTCTTATACTCTGAAAAATACTGTAGGTTTTTTTGTAACAGCATTGTTAAGAAATGCTGATCAACTCTTTAGGAAATGAGCAAAAGTACAATGATAGTAGAAGCTGTCAGACCGGGGTGAGGGATTGTGCTTACCTTCACCCAAAACACCCAGTACTGGTATAATTGATCACCAACTTCTTTTCTAATGCTAAGGATAGTGAAACATAATATATTTTGAATCTGTTTGAAATCTGCAATTGGATGATGCTGGAATAAGAAGAAAAACTTTATCACCGGCATGGCTATGCTTCATTTAAGATGTCTCAGTCTTGGGCTGAGCACAAAATAAAAGGAGTGTTGCCAAGGAACAAAATAAAAGGAGTGTTGTCAAGGAATGGCTGTTGCATGAGTTAAATGCAAATGGGGATACAGCCTAAGTCTTACTAGTGATGAATTGAAATAGCAAGAGTAATGATCTAATACAAATGTCACAAGAATCCAAACATACATTGTTCATTTACGCAGAGACAGAGCTGAAAGAATAACTTGTGAGAAGTGTGTGTGTGACTGTGTGTAAGAGTAATTTTCCTGGGATCATGGACAAGCTAAAAGAGAACTCTGTGATAACAACTGCATATTCAAGTCTACACTTAACTTTTATAATAGGAAAAAAAAGATGAATGAATTCCCTGTACTTGAGATAGTTACCCTCCTTCAATCTGAGCCCTGATATGTTTTCTTTGGTAAGGTTATGTCCTTCATTTGGTATTTAGAGAACAACAGAGACAGAACTATCCCAGATCATTTTCTGCTGCACTAGTCCTTCATTATTGTACCATTATTCTTTTATTGCTCATTTATCTCCATGCTGTTACATGACTGTACATTTCTCCCTTCATGTTCATTGCTTTTTTAACATTGCATTCTATTTATGATATTGCCTTGGTGATGGGAACAGTAGATTGTGAGAACAGATGGACTACTTTGGGACATCTTAACACAGAAGATGGTATTCTACTGATCAGTGTCATGTTATTCTTTTCCTTTAATATATTCCAAAGCCTGCTGTGATTCACTAATATTTTTTACTTCAGTCTCTTCTTAGTTACAATTAATTTAGAATCTCTTCTATATAGAATATTCTTTCCTTGACACTAAATTACATCTTCATTATATTTGTTTCCTACTTATATTTAGATGTCTGTAACATCTCTCGTAATTTCCAGCAAACAAGAACATTATATAATTCTCTACTTTTGCCCAGGCTTTTACTTTTGAGTCATCTTGTAATTAGCCCTGCAAGAAAAAAAACCTCATTGATTTCAAGCCTCTGTTTTAGTTGCCGTTTCGTAGTTTTATGGTTAATTTTTATGGAACCTTACTTTGAGCAGACATAATATGTTATCTACCAGGCTTTTCATGCACAACATAAGACAAGTCCTTTGTGTAAAATAGTTTCCCCAAACTGCCTTAAAGTGAAATTTGGCCAAGTGTGAGGACTCCTCCGGCAAATTATTTAAAAGCAAGAAATGTGACTAGAATGCAGGATGCCTTTAATTAAGCTGAATCTGCCTCCAGACAACTTAGAATACTGCCATAAATGATTGGCTGCATAGTTAAAGAGTACCTGAGATTCCTGGCCCCAGACAGAATCCAGCAATTGACTCCTTCAAAGTCCCATTAATTAATTTAAGTGTTTAAGGTACAAAGGAAGTGGTGGACATGATGTCTACAGAAATTGTAATGGTTGTCCTAAAGTTTCCATAGAACATGAAGCTACAAAAGAGAAAAAGGAAATTAGGGGTATTACTCTGAAACTGTCTGATATAATTTCCAATCCCAGCGCATGATTTATCAGAGGTCTCTAATTACAGTGTTTTGAGAAAAAAACATTGAACTAATATATCAGTTTGCACTGATTTGTTTTGTGCACTGCCCTAGTTCTCTCTCTTCGGAATTGAATTTATAACTATGGTGGCATTTGGGAGATTTGTGGCTTCTGTTCCACATCAGTACCAATCTGTTTCTAATCTAGTTTCTGCCTCATTCCAACCAAGTCCAATCCTTTTCTAAAATCGTTATTTTTTTCCTCAAACCAACACTTAGTAATTTTAATTTATTCATGCTATTGTTTATTTAAATTTGTCGTGTTTTATTTATCAGTATTTATGTGCAGGGAACATGATCTCTTTTAGTCCTTAATTCCAGCTTCAGTGCTGATCCTTTCTGCTTTGATCTGGTTGTGATCCTTCTTGTAGCTGTTGTAATACTTTGCTTTTTATACCGGAGTTCCCCAACTTTTCCGGCTTTGCAGACCGGTGGGGGAGAGGAGAGGGGATGGTTCCATGCAAGTGGTGGGGAAGCATACCTGTGTGTCTGCAACTCTATTTGGGTGAGCCGCAGTCACTCCCATCCCCTGCTCATGGAAGTGGAGTGTGCATGCACACATTTGCTCACTGCTTATGCAAGGCAGGATGCATGTATACATTATTATTATTATTATTATTATTATTATTATTATTATTATTATTATTTATTAGATTTGTATGCCGCCCCTCTCCGTAGACTTGGGGCGGCTCACAACAATAATAAAAAACAATGTACAGTACAAATCTAATATTTAAAAAATATCTAAAAACCCATAATTTAAAAAGACATACACACAACATACCATACATAAACTATATAGGCCTGGGGGAGATGTCTCAGTTCCCCCGTACCTGACGGCAGAGGTGGATTTAAAGGAGTTTACGAAAGGCAAGGAGGGTGAGGGTGATCCTAATCTCCAGGGGGAGCTGGTTTCAGAGGGTCGGGGCCGCCACAGAGAAGGCTCTTCGCCTGGGTCCCGCCAGACGGCATTGTTTAGTCGATGGGACTTGGAGAAGGCCAACTCTGTGCGACCTAACTGGTTGCCTGAGATTCATGCAGCAGGAAGCGGTACCGGAGATATTCTGGTCCGATGCACTCACTGCTTTGAACAGCTCATGGCCTGGTAGTGGGCTGTGGCCTAGGGGTTGGGGACCCCTGTTGTATAATTGTGTTAATTGTGATGTGTGTGTATGATATGCTTGTATATCTAAATAATACATTTGTATTATATATCTATCTGAATATCACACAGAGAAATACAAAATTCAATATATACTGCTCAAAAAAAAATAAAGGGAACGCTTAAACAACAGAATATAAGTCCAAGTAAATCAAACTTCTGTGAAATCAAACTGTCCACTTAGGAAGCAACACTGATTGACAATCAATTTCATTTTGTTGTCAGCACATTCAACTTTGTACAGAACAAAGTATTCAATGAGAATATTACATTCATTCAGATCTTGGATGTGTTATTTGAGTGTTCCCTTTTTTTTTTTTGAGCAGTGTATAATGTGCAAAAGAACTATCCCTTAATATTAATTATGTATCTCTACAGATTATACAATAAATCTGTATTTCATCTATTATAATACCATAATTGCTGGGTCAGTCCTTCTGAAATGTTACAAGTTACTAGTATATTGATTCATTCAATGTCTTGAGAGAGGGTGGTGAATCTCTTTTAATTCCCTTAAGAGGTGATGGTTGTCTCTTTCTGAAATATTGCAAATTTCCTCTCCATGGTTCCTCTATGATATATGAAGTCTTCATACAAAACCTTGTCTCACCCAAAACTGGTGAGTAAGTAAATCCTTTAAACTTAAACTCTGGAGGCTGTTCTTGCACAAAATACATCTCAGAAATTAGGTAGGTTTCTCATGGAATGAGCTATTGTAGCAATTTCATGCAGTTCTGTTCAAAATAAAAATGTAATAGCCAGCTGTTGATTTTCCAGTGACAGTCAATGGAGCACTAAACTTCCCCTTACAAATCCTGATCTGAATCTGACCCAAGGCTAACCTCCACTGAAACACCCCTAGTAGTTATGGGCTACCAAAATTTTTACTACCACACTGTGGCCGTGGCTTATGCATTTTGTTTCAACATCTTTCAGTGCAAATTGGGTGTTCTGGGATGGAGCTCCAAATTTTGTTACTGGAACTGCATTCCTGACCGTTCCCGTAGGAGCCCATCACTGACCCCTAGCCTCAGTCATTAAGAGACATGGGCAGCGGTGGGTTGCTACCAGTTCAGCCCACTTCTGCAAACCGGTAGTGGCAAAGGTGAGAGGCTCTGGCACGATGCTCCCCCCAGCGCCCCGTGATGCTCCATGCACCCATCTGGGACACTTCTGCGCAAGCACATGCATGAGAGAGAACTAGTACCAATGGGTTTTAGAACCCACTACTGGACATGGGGTTTGACTCAAATGCAATAGTCAATGTATTATCTTACAACGTAACACTGAGATTCAGCATATTCATGTGATCTCTAATTAGAATTACTCATATGAGAATTTAAAAATACATTGCAAGGATTTGGACCTGACCAGCTAAAGGTTGATTCAGTCTTCCAACCTCCTGAGGTTGGTATAATGAGGACCCAAATTGTTGGAGGAAATATGCTGGTGTTGTAAAATTCTTAGAGAGGGCTGTAAAGCAATATGAAGAGGTCTGTAAGTCTAAATGCTATTGCTATTGTTATTTCTGTGTCCCTGTTCCCACACTTCATTTTATAGTACTGTATTCCTCTTCTTTGGCCTTCCTGTAATGTCACAAACAGATGCATTCATCAACAGGATTCCTGCCACTGCCTCTAAGTTCCAGCAACCTGCCTTTTTTCAGGCCATTTCCCAACCAGAGTCATACAGACACATTGGACTTCAGCTTTCATAATTATGGGAAAACTGATTTGTGACCAGCAGCGGCTCTAGGAACTGTTTTTATCAAACACTCCTCCTGCACAAAGTATCCAACATCTTTCCTTCCAAATTTGATTAATCAATTTGTGGAGGTCATTTTGGCTCAGTCCTATGTGGAAAAATGCTACCTTCATATTAGTGAAGTTTGTTCTGGAAAAAATAAACTTCCCTCCACAAAAAGACCCTAAAAATGCCAGCCATTTTTTTTCAATCCCCCCCCCCCCCAAAAAAACCCCTTTCCAATTTATTTAAGTATTTAAGTATTTATTAGATCTGTATGCCGCCTCTCTCTGAAGACTCGGGGTGGCTATTAGAATTTAATTGTATTATTTAATACAATTAGAAAGAGATTTGTGATTTCCTGATTTTCGTTGCACATATATGACTGTGTTTATTTTCCTCTGTGCATTAGTTCAGTTGAAACACGCTTGAAAGTAGGGTTGTAGTGTAAACATTTAGCTTGGTTTCTCCAGTATTGCATTCATTCTCAACATTGATATTTGGTGTTAAGGCTAAGCTAAGTATACTGTTTTTAATAGTGTCATAACAAAGTAATTTCTTGTAAAAATATTGACTTTTTTTACATTACCCTCATTCTGCCCTTAGTTACACCATCAATTAAGCAAATGCAATTGATTATATTGCCTTATAATGTTTCTCATTTTCTTGAATGATCTCACAGAATGAATCAGTTCAGCTGCATGAATAAACAAAAAAGCCATGAGAGTTAGCATCACATAGAATTGGAGGAATTTGGTTACTGGTGGACTGTGTGACTGATTGATTAACTGTCATCAAGTTGTTTTCAACTCCTAGCAACCACATACATTTTCTTCATCATGATCTATCCTGAACTTGTTCTTTCAAGCCTCCCAATAGGGCACTAATTGCCAGTACATCTGAATCCATCCACCACATTTTTTTCAGTGTTTTAGCTAGAAAGAAACCAGAGTCTACACACAATGCAGGGTAGGACATTTTGTACTTGGTCATTTATAATGAGTGAGAACTCTGGGTTGACTTGTTAAATGAATCATCAGTTTACTTTCTTCACTGTCCACATCACACTCAAGACTACTCAGGATTAGCAGGGACATGATAATTGTCTTCTGTACTTGAGGAGCTGTCACAAGAGAGTCTTCGGAGAGGGGCGGCATACAAATCTAATGAATGAATGAATGAATGAATGAATGAATAAACAAACAAACAATAAAATAAATAAAATAAATAAAATAAATAAAATAAATAAAATAAATAAAATAAATAAAATAAATAAAATAAATAAAATAAATAAAATAAATAAAATAAATAAAATAAATAAAATAAATAAAATAAATAAAATAAATAAAAAATAAAATAAAATAAAATAATATAATAAAATAAAATAAAATAAAATAAAATAATAAAATAAAATAAAATAATAAAATAAAATAAAATAAAATAAAATAATAAAATAAAATAAAATAAAATAAAATAATAAAATAAAATAAAATAAAATAAAATAAAATAAAATAAAATAAAATAAAATAAAATAAAATAAAATAAAATAAAATAAATAAAATAAAATAAAATAAAATAAAATAAAATAAAATAATAAAATAAAATAAAATAAAATAAATGAAGAGAAGAGAAGAGAAGAGAAGAGATTTTGCTTTCTAAAGTACCAGAGGGCAGGACAAGAAATAAGGGTGAAAGCTTGTTAAAGAGAGATCCAATCTAGAAGAAAGGAGATACAGTATTTTCTGGCAGTGATAACAATTATACAATAGGATTGTTTGCCTCCTGGAATTGTGGGTGTTTGAACCCTGGAGGCTTTTATAAATAGACTGGACAACCATTAGAATGGGATGGTATAAACCTCCTGCCTTGAGCAGAGGACAGGACTAGAAGATCTCGGAGGTCCTTTCAAGTCTTATAATTCCATGTCCTGTGTCTTCTCCAACACCAAAGTTCAAAGACAAATTTTCTTATCCTGCTTTGTCAAAGTCCTACTTTTGCTTCCATAAAGTGTCACAGGGAATACCAGAGTTTGCACGATTCTGATCTTTGGAAGTGTAGACACATAATATTTGAGTATATTTTCAAGGCCTTTATAGCTGTTCTAAGAAGTGCTAGTCTACATGACAGATTTCTTGACTGCTTGTTCCTTTAATGTTGATCATAGAGGCAGAAGCTATCCACTTTGATATCATCCTTGTCAATTCTAAGGCTTATTGTTCTACCTATTGTCATTTGTTTAGTCTTCTTTATATTTAAGTTTACTCTCATTTCCCCCCCACTATTGCTCTTTGATGTTTAATGCTAGGGCTTCCAGATCCATTACATTTTCAGCTATCAGAGTAGTATCATTAGCATAGCACAGGTACTCTACTGATGTTTCCTCCTCTAAAATTGCACTCATCTTCTTCTAATCCAGCTTCCTTTAATATATATTCATCTTATATCAGTAGGCTGAATAAATAGGGGGAGAATCTGGAGTCAGTTTCTCTGCAGTAACTTTATCCATGTAAGGCTTTAATCCATATTGGATGATCCTAAGCATTATTTTGCTAGTGTGTGAAATTAAGGCTATTGTACAATTGTTTATACACTCTGTCAAGTCTTCTTTATTTGATATTGGAACATAGATTGACCTCTTCAAACAGATTTGCTGGTCTAGTTTGGTTAGAACCTTGATTGATCCTGTTGCTTTCCATATTTCAGTAAGTATTCCATCAGTTCTTGTAGACTTCTAACTTGGTAGTGACTGGGGTGTTGTTCTAACTTCACCTTCTAATACTAGAAGTTGTTAAAGTGGGGAATTGCTTCAAAGAAATCTTGGGTGTTGACCTCTCTTTTGTGCAGTGTATGCTCCTTCCATTTTCTTTTGGTATGCTATGAATTGGTTGCTATCTCTCCATTGGTGTCCTTCAGCTACCAATTCAAGATTTGAACCTCCTGAAATCAGAGATCTTTTGGAAGATTTCCTTTCCACAAAATGTATACTTCCATTTTCAATGTTGTAATATTGCTTGTTGTCTCTTGTAACAGCACTCTGGAACTCTTTGCTAAGTTCCTTTCCAATATTTTTTTTTGCCTTTCTTGGCTTTGCCTTCTCTTCTTGACAATTTCTATAACTTACTTTGACATCCAGTTTGCTTTCTTTCCTTTCTTCATTTCTGGCATTCACTTTTATGTTCCTCTTTAACTACTTTTTAAAATCCATTCCATAATTCCTTTAGTTCTTGATCAATGAAGGACTTCAGAGATTCGCAACGTTTTTGGAAATGGTGGATACTCAACATCATATTGTGGAAATAAATTGTCTTTCTTATATTTTTTTTAGCTTAATTTGCTGTTAACCTATCCGCTTGCTCACAAGTAATCTGTGATCTGTTCCAGTCGGCACCTGACTATATATTTGAGGCTATAGTTCAGTTCTCCACCTCCTTTTAGCAAAAATATAGCCAAATTATTTCATATGATACATCCAATGATATCAATGTAGAGAGGCATTATTTGGTTGTTTGAAGACAGTGTTAGCTCTGAAGAAGTTATTGTAATGGCAGAAATTGATAAATCAGTCTCTTGCTTCATTTCAGTTTCTCATGACATGCAATGTAACTATGTTTTTTTTCTTTCCAACTTTGGCATTCCAGTCTCCAATCCTTGCATTTTCTGCTTGCATTTTCTGTCAATGTCAATTGAACTTGGTCATAGAAGTCAACAGCTTCCTTTTCTCCTGCATTGGTGATTGGGGCTAAACTTGAACGATTTTTACATTAAAGGTTGTCCACAAAGTCTAATCAATACTATTTCATCATTGATTGCATTTCAACCAAGTGCTGTTCTTGTTATATCATTCCTAACTATAAAAGTAACACTGTTTTGTCTTTGTTTTTCATGTCTTGATGTAGATATTGGCATTTTACATGGTTGTGCTTTTTTTAATTATTAGTTATGTATTTAGCTCCGTTCCTGTCATTAAAAATAAATCCCATAGATGTTAACAGAAAGGTGAGCACTGGTTAGTGTATCATTCTTTGAGGAATCAACATGCATGTATTTTCCAGTAACAGGGACAGAGCAAAAAAGGATGCAGTGGGAGGCCCAACAAGGGATTTAAAGAAGAGTTGTGGAAGGGACTAAATGGTGCTCCAAGGCCAAAAAGTAAGACTAGATGGCTTTAATGGCACTGAGCAGCTTAATTTTGTAGAATGAAGAGATTTGGGATAACATTAGGAACAATGATAAATGTACTTACTTTATATCCTGAATTCCCCCCACCCTCTTTTTGAGGTTCATAATCAGTAGTGAGGTAATACTCTAAACTTCTCAAGGTCTGTGGTTGCCTATATAAATAGGTCTCAAAAATGCCATACATTGAACAGCCTTTGTTCACAAAAGAGCAAAGGCCACCACTGGGAAGATGCAGGTTTAGCTTTAATAATAAACTTTTGAGCCCAGTATGGTGCTGAATATGGTTCTAAAAAAGAATTAGGAATGGGAGACAATGGCAGCTGGTTTGTTTTTTCTTCCTGATGGCTTGGGGAAAATAGCAAATAAGAGGATGGAAGGGAAAGGCAGGGATAGAAGCTTGGATGTGCTTCAAAAAATGTCCAAGACTGCCACATCCTTTCCCCTTCACTTGGTCATAAGGAGGACAAACCATTGAACTTAAAGGCACAGATCTTAAATAGGCATGTAGCATATTATCCCAAAAAGCATAGTATTATCTATTAAGATGGGTCAATAGCAATCTACAATCCTGCTAATGTAGCTTTGCATGCTAAATGCCATGTCAACAGTCCAGGACAGGCAGCTGAAATGCTTTTCTGATTGAGCATCAATACTGATATGGATACCTGTGAAGAAATAGCAATTTTACTGAGCTAAAACTCTGTGTGGCTTTATGAAATAACATTTTTCACTTTTTCTTAGCCTAAGACTGTTTCATGATCTGTGAGCATTGTCTGACAGACTAAAAAGATACTGCAAATAAGCAATTCATTTAAAATATACATTATATACTATATATACTACATGTGTAAGTGGGGTTGAATGTGTTTAGTTACACACACACCCCACACACAGGGATGGACTGCTGCCTAGACTGGGGGGAACACAGTGGGGTAGTGAAAATGGAGCTCCACCCCAGATCACCCAATTTGCAATTAAAGATGTTGAAAGAAAATGCAGGGTGACCTGCATAAGCTATGCCCACAGTGTAGTAGTAAAAATTTTGGTAGCCCTTCACTGCACACACCCCTCTTCTAAAGTTAAACACATTCAACCTCACTTACTGCATTTGGAAAAGTACATCCAGAATCCACTTTCTGCCACAACCATAGCTTCTGTACATTAGAACATTAAGCATGCCTTCTGATGTTCTTCCTTAGTTTGCACATCACGGTTAGAGACAGGAAATGTCATGGATTGAGTAAAATGTGGTAAAACTCACTTAACAATGCTCTCTTTAGAAGAAAGATGGTTAAGCTAAATTCATTTGAAATGAAGGTGGAAATGCATAATTACTAAGCAAAGTTGCATTAATTTTAAGTACAATCAACTTACTCTGAACACATTACTCTTTGCTCTTATAGGAAATAAAAATGCTATGACTGGAGTTCATCATGTCAATGTTGAGCCTGATACTTGATGGACCAGCATTTTGTCTCTCGTAGGAATCCTGAAATATATAGGCTTTCTTTTTTATTTGTGCCCACAAGCAAGCAATAAAGTGTTTTAGAGAACGGAAGAACAACATATTTATACATGCCCCTATTCCTTTTAGAAGTGTATTTTGTGTCACTATGGTTCATTTCCTTCCTAGGATTAAGGAGGCACCACATTAAAGCTTCTTTAATATGACTTGGGAAAGAGCTGATTTATTGAAATGGCAGTGGGTGATGCCATTGGTCTGAATCAATAGATAAAAATAAGTGAAATGTAGGCTATCATTACCAGAATATTGATTGAATTCCTCCTCTTGGCTATCACTCACAGACATCTAAAGATTGTTTTACTCCTCAATAAATAGTCATCAATGTCAGGCCCATATGATGCATTGGTACTGCCAGACAATCCCTCAGGTGTCAAAAGGATCATGGATTCCTAGTAAAGGATCCAACATAATCTATTAGTTGCTTTTAAACAATGTCTTTGATTTCATGCCATGGGCCTTAACAGTTGTAGACTTCTGAATTATTGTCAGCAATCTATTTCTGTGGATCAAAATTATTGGTTACAATTTCACTATACCAGTGTATATCCTTAGATTAAAAATATGAAAATAAAAAAACATCATGTAGTGTATTTTGATGGGACATTTGATTTTTTTTATTTAATTATATGCTGCTGATCTCATTCTGCGAGCTGGAACGCTAAATTGTGCTCGCCGCCGCGGCTCATAATTTCTTGCGGGGCCAGAGTGATTTTGCTGCTGCACCTGTGGAGGTAGCAAAATCATGCACGGAGCCGCAGGTAAAACCTCACTGCACTGAAACACGGGCACACCTGAGGGTCCGTGCGCGATTTTGCTACCTCCACAGGTGCAGCAGCAAAATCACGCTGGCCCCGCAAGAAATTATGAGCCGCGGTGGCGAGCACAATTTAGCGTTCCGGCTCGTAGCCCACTGCTGGGTACAATCCTTTAAAAAGCATGATAAAATAGTACAACCAAATCAAATATAATCAATAGTACCTTAATTTTAAAGACTGTTAACCACAGAAATACAAGACAGAGAGGCACAATGGAGAAAAGACAGTATCAGGTTATGGCCACTAAGTTCCCCCAATGTCAGATGGTCTTCTGGTCTAAATGTCTGTGTCAGGCTGGCCTTGATGTGAGTGCTGTTCCAGCATGACCCTCTGCCATGTTCCCATATAACACATTGTTCCAGCTGTGAGTGCTACCTATGCCCTGTGGATATTAATGTTCAGCAAATACAGGTACATATGTAAGAAGGTCCCAGGCCCGGTTACAGCACGGAAACCGCTTTGGTCGCGTTGATGGATGATCTCTGGCGGGCCCGGGACAGGGGTTTATCCTCTGTCCTGGTGCTCCTCGATCTCTCAGCAGCTTTCGATACCATCGACCATTTATTACTTAGATTTGTATGCCGCCCCTCTCCGAAGACTCGGGGCGGCATGGTATCCCCGAAGACTCGGGGCGACCATGGTATCCTTCTGCACCGGTTGGAGGGGTTGGGGGTGGGAGGCACTGTGCTTCAGTGGTTCTCCTCCTACCTCTCTGGCCGGTCGCAGTCGGTGTTAGTGGGGGGTCAGAGGTCGACTCCGAGGTCTCTCCCTTGTGGAGTACCTCAGGGGTCGGTCCTCTCCCCCTTGCTATTTAACATCTACATGAAACCGCTGGGTGAGATCATCCAAGGACATGGGGTGAGGTATCATCAATATGCCGATGATACCCAGCTTTACATCTCCACCCCATGCCCAGTCAACGAAGCGGTGGAAGTGATGTGCCGGTGCCTGGAGGCTGTTGGGGCCTGGATGGGTGTCAACAGACTCAAGCTCAACCCGGATAAGACGGAGTGGCTGTGGGTTTTGCCTCCCAAGGACAATCCCATCTGTCCGTCCATTACCCTGGGGGGGGGAATTACTGACCCCCTCAGAGAGGGTCCGCAACTTGGGCGTCCTCCTCGATCCACAGCTCACATTAGAGAACCATCTTTCAGCTGTGGCGAGGGGGGCGTTTGCCCAGGTCCGCCTGGTGCACCAGTTGCGGCCCTATCTGGACCGGGACTCATTGCTCACAGTCACTCATGCCCTCATCACCTCGAGGTTCGACTACTGTAATGCTCTCTACATGGGGCTACCTTTGAAAAGTGTTCGGAAACTTCAGATCGTGCAGAATGCAGCTGCGAGAGCAGTCATGGGCCTACCCAGGTATGCCCATGTTTCACCATCACTCCGCAGTCTGCATTGGCTGCCGATCAGTTTCCGGTCACAATTCAAAGTGTTGGTTATGACCTTTAAAGCCCTTCATGGCACTGGACCAGAATATCTCCGAGACCGCCTTCTGTCGCACGAATCCCAGCGACCGATTAGGTCCCACAGAGTGGGCCTCCTCCGGGTCCCGTCAACTAAACAATGTCGGTTGGCGGGCCCCAGGGGGAGAGCCTTCTCTGTGGCGGCACCGACTCTCTGGAACCAACTCCCCCCGGAGATCAGAACTGCCCCTACTCTTCCTGCCTTCCGTAAACTCCTCAAAACCCACCTTTGCCGTCAGGCATGGGGAAACTAAACATCTTCCCCTGGGCACGTTGAATTTATATATGGTATGCTTGTGTGTGTGTATGTTAGTATAGGGGTTTTTCTTAAATTTATAATATTTTAATTAAATTGGATTATGTATTGGATTGTCTTTTCACTTGTTGTGAGCCGCCCCGAGTTTTCGGAGAGGGGCGGCATACAAATCCAAATAATAATAATAATAATAATAATAATAATAATAATAATAATAAGAAGAAGAAGAAGGTACCTTTTTAATTATTAGGTTTCTAAAAGCCTTAAATGTCATGGATAAAATCTAAATGTCTTAACAGAAATATGGAATAAGCTACTGCATGCATTTTTAGCATCTATGTTATATAAAGTTTGGGAAGGGTATTCTTATCCTAACCGCCATATTCTGCACTAAGAAAAACTTCTGAGTCATTATCGGAGGCAGACCCTTGCAGAATCCATTGAAATAATCCACACGTAAAATTATCAAGTCATTGGGAAAACAATCCCTGTCAAGTAAGGTGACCATTTTTTTTACAATGAAAAGGACAAAAAAATGTAAGAAAAAAGTACAATGTAAATGAAACATTTATGTCATTATGAATAAATAAAATTAATAATTTAAACTAAAACTTCAATAACAAAAACAATAAAACTTCACTAAAACTATTTAAAATATTTTACACTTGTGTTGAAAACAGGGTTGTATAAAATTGAATTAATGAATTAATAAAATGTGAATTGTACTTACCTGAGTATCATATTCACTGAGAAAGAAATAATTTCGTATTTCCATTAGAAGTAAACACAAAGTATAATATAGAGGCAATGGTGGGAAACAAGAGTGAGACACGTGAAGTCCTCTGTGCCCTGTGCATGTGTTTCATAATCGTGTCTTTCCGAATTGTACTGTCACATGATGTGGCATCTCTGAATACAGAGATTAACAGATTAATTTAAAAATATTGAAAAGGAGCACAGGCAGGAGAACACTTTTCAAGGAAGGACGGAACCTACAAAAGAAGGCCTGTCCTCCCTAAAGGAGGACAATTGGTCACTTTACTGACAAGATACAGAGGACCAAATGCACTCCAAGCCATTAAAACCACACAAGGTTTATCTGACACAGATTAATCCAGGATAGGTTTCTTTGTTCCTTCAGAGCTCAATTTCATCCAAAGCTGAAGCGCTGCACAATTTCCAAATCACACTGTCTTATTTGTACCTCGCTTCCATTTATTGCCCCTCATTCAGCTATTTAAAATGTCTAATGTCTAATCATTGGTCCAATATCTGTACGGTGTGAGCTAACCCTAGTAAATAGGGAAAATAAAGCTGCTGATGTCCAAGTCCTTTAATGGTGTCACTCACCTGCTTAGCAGCCATAAGTAATAGCCCTCTACTTCAATCTCAGATAGAGAAATCAGCAGGATATCTTGGTTGAAGTTATCAAAAGTGCTTCCTTCCCCCCCCCCCCCCACTACCTTATTCCAACTGTGGGACTATACATTTGGCAGAATAACCAAGACAGTTCCAAAATCAGGCCCAAAAGCCAACCAGAACTAGTCTACATAATTTATATCCTTCAAGATGCATTACTTCCATCAGTCACAGCCTCTCAAGTACCTGGCTTATATATAAATGACAATCAGAAACAAGAGAGATAGACAATTAAGAAATATGAAGTACAGTGGTACCTCTACTTAAGGACTTAATTCGTTCCGTGACCAGTTTCTTAAGTAAAGAAGTTTGTAAGTAGAAGCAATTTTTCACATAGGAATCAATGTAAAAGCAACTAATGCGTGCAAACCCATTAGGAAAGAAATAAAAGGTCAAAATTTGGGTGGGAGGAGGAAGAAGAGGAGGAGGAGGAGGACAGTCGCTGGCCAGAGCAAAGGGAGCATTTCTTTTCTCTGGGCGCTGGCAGAAGTTTATTCCCTCTCCAAGCACCGAGAGAAAGGAAAATGCTTTGTTCGCTCTGGACTACCAAAGCCTCCTTAAGCGCCACTGAAAGGCTCCTCTGGCAGCCCAGAAAAGCCCGAGATGACTGGGATTAAAGGGGGAATGGCAGGAAACTGTCCAGGCCTTCATGCCGCTCTCAAATTTCCTGGAAAATTTTCCCGGGCTCGGGTTCTTAAGTAGAAAATGGTTCTTAAGAAGAGGCAAAAAAGTCTTGGACACCTGGTTCTTATCTAGAAAAGTTCTTAAGTAGAGGTGTTCTTAAGTAGAGGTACCACTGTATACATGCATGTATGTATGAATGAAAAACAAACACCAAACAAACAAACAACAAATAAATAAATAAATCTGACTTATGAAACCACTCACAGGATAAAAAAGATATTCTCCTTTTTATCTAAGTTCTCAAAAAACTTATTTTCAAAAGGATCAAGTGGATAGAAATTCAGATATAGCTGCATCTATCGGTATATAAATAAAAATGTAAATGTTTGTTTGTTCAAAACCTTAAATCTCCAAAAACTCTTCACCAATTGCTTTAAAATTTTGACACAGTGTTGCATTCAAATACATGTGTGTTTCTTTTATACCTACTATGATATTATATAGCTGTCACACCTGTGACAGGTAAAAACATGCAGATGCTTAGAACAGGACCTGCTTCACCGATTGCTTTGAAATTTTGACACATTGCATTTGAATATGCGTGTGCTGTTTAGATATACACACGGATTGCTTCTCACACGGACAATTATGTTGCATGTTCTACAGTCAGCAAACCAGACAAACCAGACTGAGCCACATCAATGTGTGGTCAGGTACAGTTAGTTTAGAATAAAAATTGGCGGGTTAGCTCTCTCTCTATTTTGTTCCAAGCTTAAATTCTTAATAATAATTCAGGACCATTCAGAGAAGTCTTTGTAGCAACTGTTCAAAAGCCAAAGATGATTTCATCCAGACAGTATATATTTTCCTTTGAGATTTGGGCAACTGATTGAGAGGAAAATCCAAAAAGGTCCATTAAATCCAGGGATGGCCTGATCTTTTGCCTTCTAAGTTAAAATCAAAGAAGAGTTAACTCTGGAGTTGTAAAAATTAATATTTCTATTTTTATTTATTTATTTATTTATGTATTTATTAGATTTGTATGCCGCCCCTCTCCGTAGACTTGGGGCGGCTCACAACAACAATAAAACAATATACAACAAATCTAATAATTTAAAAGTCACTTTAAAAACTCTTATTAAAAAGCAAAAACATACACACAAACATAACCATGCATAAACTGTATAGGCCTGGGGGAGATGTCTCAATTCCCCCATGCCTGACGGCAGAGGAGGACTTTAAGGAGTTTACGAAAGGCAAGGAGGGTGGGGCAATTCTAATCTCCGGGGGGAGCTGGTTCCAGAGGGTCGGGGCAACCACAGAGAAGGCTCTTCCCCTGGGTCCCACCAAACGACATTGTTTAGTCGACGGGACCCGGAGAAGGCCAACTCTGTGGGACCTAACCGGTCGCTGAGATTCGTGCGTCAGAAGGCGTTCCCGGAGATATTCTGGTCCGATGCCATGAAGGGCTTTATAGGTCATAACCAACACTTTGAATTGTGACGGAAACTGATCGGCAACCAATGCAAACTGCGAAGTGTTGGTGTAACATGGGCATACCTAGGGAAGCCCATGATTGCTCTCGCAGCTGCATTCTGCACGATTTGAAGTTTCTGAACACTCTTCAAAGGTAGCCCCATGTAGAGAGCATTACAGTAGTCGAACCTTGAGGTGATGAGGGCATGAGTGACTGTGAGCAATGAATCCCGGTCCAGATAGGGCCGCAACTGGTGCACCAGGCGGACCTGGGCAAACGCCCCCCTTGCCACAGCTGAAAGATGGTTCTTTAATGTAAGCTATGGATCAAGGAGGATGCCCAAGTTGTGGACCCTTTCTGAGGGGGTCAATAATTTTCCGCACCCCCAGAGTTATGGACAGACAGATGGAATTGTCCCTGGGAGGCAAAACCCACAGCCACTCCGTCTTATCAGGGTTGAGTTTGAGTCTGTTGATACCCATCCAGACCCTAACAGCCTCCAGGCACTGGCACATCACTTCCACTGCTTCGTTGACTGGACATGGGGTGGAGATGTACAGCTGGGTATCATCGGCATACTGATGATACCTCACCCCATGCCCCTGGATGATCTCACCTAGCGGTTTCATGTAGATATTAAATAGTAGGGGGGAGAGGACCGACCCCTGAGGCACCCCACAATGGAGTAACCTAGAAGTTGACCTCTGACCCCCCACTAACACCGACTTGGACGGACCGGAAAGGTAGGACGAGAACCACTGAAGAACAGTGCCTCCCACTCCCAACCCGTCCAGCCGGTACAGAAGGATACCATGGTCGATGGTATTGAAAGCCACTGAGAGGTCAAGAAGCACCAGGACAGAGGATAAACCCCTGTCCCAGGCCCGCCAGAGATCATCCATCAACAAGACCAAAGCAGTTTCTGTGCTGTAGCTGGGCCTGAAACCTGACTGTTGAGGGCCTAGATAATTGGCTTCTTCCAAGGACCGCTGGAGCTATAGCACCACCACCTTCTCAACAACCTTCCCCATGAAGGGAAGGTTGGAGACTGGACGGTAGTTATTAAGCATGGCTGGGTCCAGGGAAGGCTTCTTGAGGAGGGGGCGCACAAGTGCCTCCTTATAAAGAGCCAGGAAGGACCCCCTCCCCAAAGAAGCATTGACAATCTCCTGGACCCAGCTCCGCGTCACCTCCCTGCCAGCCGAGACCAGCCAGGACAGACACGGATCCAGCAGACAGGTGGTGGAACTTACAGCTCCAATGGCCTTGTCCACTTCATTATGTGTCACCAGATCAAACTCTTCCCAGATAGATGGACAAGTATGGGCCCCAGTGACCTCAACTCACTCGTTGTCAGTCGATTCTGTTATCCAATCGGAGTCGAAGTCCGCCCGGATCCGAGTGACTTTATCAGCGAAAAATGTGTTAAAGTCCTCGGCACTACTCTGCAAGGGCTCCCCAACTCCCCCCTGATTAAGAAGGGAGCAGGTCACCCTAAACAGAGTGGCCGGGAGAGATTCTGCTGATGCAATCAAGGCAGCATGATACGTGCATCTTGCCGCCTTGAGCACCACTTTGTAAGTCTTAATATGAGCTCTTACAAGTGTTCGATTGGATTTGGACTTACTCTTCTTCCATCGCTTCTCTAGACGTCTCTTCTGGCGTTTCAACTCCTGGAGCTCCTCATTGAACCATGGAGCTCTACGGGGTCTAGTGCCACAGAGAGGTCACAAAGATATCAAGATCTGCTTTGTTCAGAGGCATCTTCCAGAGGAACAAGGGAAAGTTAGTGCCCTAAAAGAAGCTTTCTTGCCTTGACAATAAAACCTGGGGTCCAGTTATTTTTCCTCCACCTGGAATTTTTGGTTCAAATATTCCAACTATCTTAGTGTGCCTTTCGCTTTATTGCTTGACAATAAATAAAAATGGCAATGGATGAATAGATTTTTAGAGTTTTAAAGCAAAACATCATAGCAACATTGTATGTCTTTCTGTGTCTGGGATATGCATTTTTGTTTGGTTTCTTGAAACATAATGTATTTTCATGACTTAATGAATAAATGTATATTTGTACAAACCTTTCTTCAATATGCTTTTTAAAATTATAAACGCATTGGAAAATGTGGATAAAATATTATTTTGATTTGTTAACTAAAAAAATTCCTCCTGCTGCTACAAGATTCCAAATTGCTGTATTAGTTCTACCCAGGTATAAAAAGACTTCAATTAATGCAAAATGCAGCCACACGAGCTATCATTGGAGTACCAAGATACACTATATAACACTGATGCTCCACGAGGTGCATTGGTTACCGATCGGTCTCCTATCACCTATAATGCCCTATATGGCTCAGGACCAGACTATCTTCGGGACCGCCTTCTACCACATACCTCCCAGCAACCAATAAGAACACACAGAGTCAGTCTTCTCTGGGTCCCCTCAGCCAAACAATGCTGGCTGGTGGCCCCCCCGAAGAAGAGCCTTCTCTGTGGCGGCTCTGACCCTGTGGAACCAACTACCCCCAGAGATTCATATCCTCCCCACCTTACCAGCCTTCCACAAAGCTGTAAAGACCTGGCTGTTCTGGCAGGTCTGGGGCCGCTGATGATTGTGACATCCAGCCATGAATGATGAGTGACTGAGAGAGTATATGTGTTTTAATGAGGTTTTGCTAATGAATTTTCTTATACTGTTTAAGAAATTGTTTTTATTTGTTGGAAGCTGCCCAGAGTCCTTTGGGAGTTGGGCAGCATATAAATATAACTAATAAATAATAAAGAAAGAAAGAAGATGATTAGCCCGAGCCAAAGGTTTGTGCGAAACTTAACAGCAAATTGCAAGAGGAGGCTGGTAACTCAGGGATTCTCTAAATGAAGGGTACCTCCTCCTTACTCCAAACCAGGACAATCTCATTTGTAGGCATAGCTGAAAAAGCTTAAGCTTTTAAAGTTCTCTTCATTGATTGCGGATTTGCAGCTAAATCACTTTCTATAGAAATGCATTTGCTCCCTCATTCTGAGTGCATTAACAGACCAATGGAGGGAGCAGGATTCCCTCACAATGCATGATTGTCTGACATTGACATGAGGGGAGGACACGTTAATTTGAGTCCTTGGGTATGCATAGTACATGCCTCTCAGGACATTCCAGACTACATCAGCGAATCCTAACAAGGTTCAGAGGGCTTTGTGAGCCAGGTCTGAATTAGTCATTTAGCTGTAATAGGATTTCGTTTTCAAATAGTTAAAAATTAGAAGCTTCAGATGCAAGGCTTTATGGTTTGGGCTCCTTTTCAGGAAAATAGGGTGGTCTCTTTCAACGACAACAAAAAGGCAAAAGGGCCCATTAAATCGAACCAACATTAAGCATATTAATCCCTATTTATTTTAGCAAGAGGGTTTTATTACGATGAATTGCTATCTTACTGGTATAAAAGAAATTTAAAGTGCTCAGCTGGTTTGTATTGATAATGCCCCACCCCACGGAGAGTAATCAAACATATTTTCAGTAAGGTAGAAGAAAACACTCAAGATGTTCAGAAGCACGAAGGACAGATTAAGTACCAAACCTGCTGTTTAATATAACACAGCATCTTCAATCCATTATATCCAATCAGAAAACGGAAGATGAGAAAGAATCCTGCTGGCTTACACAAAGAGTTCCCCAAGGCCAGCACAGTCTTTGCACAATGTCTCTAGTGGCCTACCAGCCAGTTTGAAAGATATGTTCCCTTTTCCATTCTGGTCACCCAGCACTTTTATGCAGAGACATTTTGGAAAGTCCTCATTGTCTACAGTCATGGACAAAATGGTCTCCTTTGCTTGTTTGCTTGATCAGTTTTTACAATCATCCACTGTAATTGGTCATTGATTTATCATGTGAAGTCTATATATTCATTGCAAATTCTATGAAAAAAGCATTTGTTTAGTTTGGTCTGGATCCTCTGTTAATCTAGTCCTAGCATTATTTATAATACTTTCCCTAGTAATCCCAAAGGCACTGCCTTTTATTTTATAGCTGCCACACATTGCTTTGACCTTTTCATTGATTTTTCAACCATGACTCCAAAATCAGAAAAATTACTGATTTAACCTGACAAGTGATCGACAATCCAGTCCTTGACCTCATTTAGAATGACAAAAATAAATAGGATATTAAAGACTAATTCTGACCATGTATAACTATAATTATAGACAAACATATTTTATTTATTAGGCCATAGCAAACAGGCCATACTTGCCCAAGTATCATAAAAGTTCCTTATTAATCTGATGCCATCTATACTTTAATTTTAAAATTGTACAGTAAATTGCAAAGAGGAAAATCTGCTCAAATGAGAAACAAATGAGTTGGCAATAATCCGAAGAAATATGATTTTGCAAAGGTTTTAGGATTGATGCAGCTAACTCTACATAAGATATCTAAGCCAGTAGAGCTGATAAAGCTGAAGATAAAGACTAGTTACATTATATCTGTGCTGCCAAGCTCCAGATGACCACAAGGAAGCTAGTAAGACTTTCTGCATATCTAGTCATTTTCTGGACTTTATTTTTTTTTGCAGCTAATGCAAAAAAAAAAATGCAGACATACATACATGCATACATACATACATACATACATACATACATACATACATACATACGTGTTTATATATACACACGTATGTACACGTTTATATATACACACAGAGAGAGAGAGAGAGAGAGAGAGAGAGAGAGAGAGAGAGAGAGTGTTGTGACCTGCCTAGCAGTCTATGCAGCCAGAGCCTTTGGAAGGCTGGTGAGAAGCAGTGGTTGAGAAAGGAAGGGCAACTGCAAATGCAAGAGCATGCAGGGTGGCTGAGAAGCAGTAACTGATGAAAAAGCAGAAAGGTTTACTCTAGTGGAGGTCTACTCGAGAGTAGAGCTCCAGACTAATTCACCATGCCCTTAAGTCTACTTAAGGCTTAACCACATCAAGGTTAATTACAGGGAACAATGCCCATCTTGATTCATGTCTCCAGTTTCCAGTTTGTATCATGACTTTTGAACCCTGCATCATGAATCTAGTTCCAGTTTGTATCAAGACTCCTGAATCTTGATCTAGATTTTCCAGTTAGCATTGTCGTTCCTATATCTTGGTTTATGCAGTTCCGGTTTGCAGTCTAGCCTTGATCTTGTTTTTGAATCCAGTCCTCCATTGAAGAAATCCACTCTGTAATTCCAGAACAGATCTTTTGTTCTGTGGCTGCTAGCTTTGGGACTTGTGCTGAGCACAGTGAGATGTGCAATTAAACTCTTGAACTTCGGCCAGCTGATAAAAAAAGGAATTAACAACTGGGAGTTTTGAATGGAGTGAACTCTGCTTGTCTTGTTCTGTTTGTATTATTATGAGAAGTTGCCTTGCTGACTAAAACAGACCATGTTTAAATGTCTCTGTGTTGTGTAATTATTTGGGGCTTCAGTGCTGGGCCAGGATAGATAGATAGATGATAGATAGATAGATAGATAGATAGATAGATAGATAGATAGATAGATAGATAGATAGATACAGTAGATAGATAGATAGATAGATAGATAGATAGACAGACAGACAGACAGACAGACAGACAGACAGACAGACAGACAGACAGACAGACAGACAGATAGATAGATAGATAGATGCTCTATCTCAGGTCAACACTTTCTGAATTTTCAAAGCATTGCATTTTTCCAACGTCTTTCCAAGTTTCAAGTATGATCTCATCTATATTGTAGATAAGGGCAGGGTCTAAGACTGGAACTGTGACTTGTCTAAAGTCATCTAATTTATTCCTGATATAATTAATCTGAGAATGAACCTTTCTCATTCATAATGTAATTCATTAGTTCTACTCTTCTTTTGAAAAGGGTTGCTCACCCTGCCATTCCAGTAAACCATATCTAGCTGCATTACAGTCCTGGACTTCTATATACATCCTTCTTTTAGACAAATGTCATTGTAGAATAAGGACAGCCTGTCCCCAGTGATGAGACACTAGAGAATATCGCCGGCCGACTCACCGGCTTCCCGGCGCTTTTGCTGGAGGGCCGGCAGACTCGGGCCCTCCCGATGGCGGCCGCCATCTTGGTTTCGGCCGAAATCTCGCGAGGCGAGATTTCGGCCGAGAATGCCCTGCCCACGTGGCTGGGCATGACGTCGGGTCCGGGCGGGGCCTGCTGGCCCTATTTAAGGGACAGCAGGCCGGGAAGAGAGCCTTTTCGCCCGGACCTGGTGCCTGAGCAGACACTTCTTGGGTGCTGCTCGGCCGCCATTTTGGGTCTCCCTCGTGTCGCGGCCGCCATTTTGTGGCCTGCCGAGGGGGCGAAAAGTGCTGTGCTCGTTGCGCAACGAGGTTTTCTGGCTCTTCTCCTAGCAGGACGACGTGTGGCCTTATCCTCTCTTCGCGTGGCTGCAGTCTTCAGGATCCCCCTCGGGCCCGAGGGGGACTGGTAACCTCCTCCCGGCTGGGAGGAGGGCGTGCTGGGGGGGTGTTTTGTCTGGGCCCCCGGTTTTGGGAGGTTGGATTACAGGCCTTTGAGGCCTGCCTGCGCAGGGAGGCTTGCCATTGGGGGGATATCAATCCATTAATACTGTGTCATATCTATCATTAGTATTATTCCCGATAAAGGGGGTGAAGGGTTGCTGGGGCTTAGGCTCTAGGTTGGGCCCTGCGTTGGGGGAGTTGGGCCTGCCACCCGGGCGGTGGGTTGTGGCCTAGTTTTATTGGCTCATTGCATACAAGGAGCAGGGTGATGGCTCCTAAGAAGAGGCCTGCCTCTACTCCGATGGCTCCGCCAGCGGTGCGACCCAGAAGGGCCCTTAGGCCTTCTGCCCGGGCCCGGGCCAGCAGGGAGGGGACTGCGGGGGTGGTCCCTGACCAGGGGGGGGTGGTCTCGTTGCCTCCTGCCCCTCAAGCTGATATTTCTCCTGCTTTGTCTTGGGCCAGGGTGTTGGAGAGGCTCGATGAGCTCGAGCAGTGGAGGAGCGGTGCAGTCCCCGGAGCGGCCAGCACCCAAGTGCCTGCAGCGTTGGGGAGGGAGCCGGCGGCGGCCCAGGCTGGGCAGCCGGCTCCGTTCGGACGGCAGGCCCCGGCAGGGCCGATGGCGGCTTTCCCGGGCCCCGCACCATTGGGCCCCCCGTGGATGTCTTCAACCCCGTACGGGGCAGGTGAGGCTGCACCACACAACACATCCCTGTCTTTTCTTCCTCCCCCCGCCCCGGGTTTTCCCCCGGCGGGGGTCGGGAGTGGGTCCAGCTTTTTGGGGTCCCCCGCGGGCACCTGTGGGCAGGTGTGGGCTCCGCCGGTACCTCCTCCGGGGCCGCCGGCGGCCAGCGCTGCTACGGTGTCTGGGACGGGTCCTGTGGGGACACCAGCTGTGTCCGGGGCAGGGGGGTGGGTTCCTCCGGCCCCTCCTGTCATGCCCCCGCTCCCGGTTTTCCCCTATCCCCATGGGGCGGGTGTTTTTGGTGTGGCGGCCAACTCGGTGTGGGACCCCTTCGCTTGTATTAAAGCGGGGGCCATACCGTGCGGGCTTCCATCCACCCCTCTAGGTTGCCACCTTCACCCGTCGGTCAAGGAGGCTATTTGGCGGGGCGAGTATGTGGATCTCTTCTCGCTGTTGAACCGTGAGGTTCCCAAACAGGAGAAGGAGATCGTCCCGGGGGAGAAAACGAAGAAGACCAAGGTAACGAAATGCTTCAGCTCATGGCTGTATGCCTTTCTTACCTATGGGTCGGTAGTGATCCAACGGCAGCCGGCTATGGCCTCTGCCATGTTTAAGTATATAGACTTAATCGCCAGGGCCCATTTTGAATATAAGGGCACCATCTGGCGCCATTATGATAAGGGTTTCCGCATGAGGATGTCTGTGGAACCCAACTTGCCGTGGGATATGGTGGTCCCGGACCTGTGGTTCCGGGCCACGCATATGTCCGGGAAGGAAGGGTGTGAGCGCACGGATAGTGGGCACTTTATGGAGGAGGAGCCCGGCGCGGCTTCGCCGGCCAAGGCGACTCCTGGTGTGGCTGGCAAGGGGGCCTCGCCCGCTTGTCATGAGTTTGCTGCAAAAGGGGCGTGTTTTCGTCCCTTTTGTAAATACAAGCATGCCTGCGGGAATTGTGGGGGGTCCCATGCAGCTTCAGTCTGTCCCCGCCCCAAGAAGGGGGCGGAGAAGAAGGGCGGGGGTCCAGGAAAACCTCCCCCACCAGCTGGGGGAAAAGGGGCCCAGCCCAATTAATGTTTCTGTGCTAGAGGGTTGGTTGATCGACTACCACCCTCGCCCGAGAGCCGAGTTGCTCTTGAGGGGCTTCTCTGAGGGATTTAGGATCCCTTATGTGGGTATTAGGAGGGCCTTCATGTCCGACAACCTCAGGTCGGTTGTCGGGCATGAAGACATTGTACGGGCTAAGATTCGAAAGGAGGTGGCTGAGGGCAGGGTCCTTGGGCCCTTCCCGGAGCCGCCCTTTCCGAATCTTCGTGTGTCCCCCTTAGGTGTGGTCCCCAAAAAGGCGAGTGGTGAATTTAGATTGATTCACCATTTGTCTTTTCCAAAAGGGGAGTCAGTGAATGACTTCATTCCTGACGAGCTTTGTTCCGTCCGGTACGCATCCTTTGATGCGGCCGTGGCTATGGTTAGGGAGTGTGGGGTGGGAGCCCTTATGGGTAAATGCGACATTAAGTCGGCATTTCGGCTCCTCCCCATTCACCCAGGCGACTTCGAGCTGCTGGGCTTCCATTTCGAAGGTGGGTTTTATGTGGATAGGGCATTGCCGATGGGCTGCTCTATTTCCTGCTCCCTCTTTGAGAGCTTTAGTACCTTCCTCGAGTGGGTGCTCAGGAGGCGGAGTGGCCTGGGGTCTGTCGTTCATTACCTTGATGATTTCTTGGTGGCCGGGCCGGCGCAATCTGAGCAATGTTTTGCTTTGATGCGGGACTTCGAAGCCCTTTGTGCTCAATTGGGGGTGCCTTTAGCCTCCGAGAAGACCGAAGGCCCTGCCACCAGGATTACCTTCCTGGGTATTGAATTGGATTCAGTGGAGCAATCTTCCAGATTGCCCCTGGATAAGTTGATTAAGATCAGGTCCAAACTTGAGGCGGTCCTGGGCTGCAGGAAGGTTACTCTTCGGCAGCTCCAGGAGTTGGCTGGGATTCTTAATTTTGCCTGTCGGGTAGTGGTGCCCGGTAGGGCTTTTTCTCGCCGGTTGTATGATGCGATGAAGGGGCTGAGTTTGCCCCACCATCGTACCCGCTTATGTGCAGGGGTCAGGGCTGACCTCTGCATGTGGCGGGAGTTTTTGGAACGTTTTAACGGGTTGTCGTTTTGGCGGCAGGAGCTTCTTTTGGAAGCGGAGCTGCAGCTGTGTTCCGACGCCGCAGGGACTTGCGGTTTTGGGGTAGTGTTAGGTGACCAGTGGTGCTGGTCGGCATGGCCTCCGGAATGGAGTGCCTGTTCATTGGTTAAGGACTTAACCTTTTTGGAGCTTTTCCCCTTAATAGTGGCCTTAGAGCTCTGGGGGGAGCAGTTCAGGGATAAGACTGTGCATTTTTGGTGTGACAATCTAGCGGTTGTCCATGTTGTGAACGCCCTGTCCTCTAAGAGTGACAGGGTGATGCGGCTTGTCCGCCATTTTGTGCACAGGTCCTTGTCTTTGAACGCCTTGTTTTTGGCTAGGCACGTCCCTGGTTTAGATAACGGGGTGGCTGACGCCTTGTCCCGTGGTCAGTTGTCCAGGTTTCGGACCCTGGCCCCGTGGGCCCGAGAGTCGCCGGAGGTGTTTCCAGCCCACCTGTGGAGCCTGGGCGGGCTCTCGAGAGCTGGAGAGATGAGGCCTCCAGGGCGATCGCCTTATCGGTAGCTCCTAGTACCCTGCGAGCTTATCAGCGTGCAGGTAAGGAGTTTGGGGATTTCAGGCTGGGTAAGGGTTACCCTCATTGCTGGCCTGCCCCGGTTGAGCACCTAGCTGAATTCTGTGTCCTGCTGAAGGGGCGTGGCCTTTCAGTGAGGACTATCAGGGCTAGGTTAGCCGGCCTCGCCTTTCTGTCCAAGGCGGGGGGGTTTGGTGATTTTACGGGTGATTTTCGCATCCGGAGGATGCTGGAAGGTTGGGTGAGGGAGCGACAGGGGTTTCCCGCTGACGCTCGTCGGGCCCTGACGGTTCAGCAGCTGTCTCTGATTAATCAGATGTTTGGCAGTCTGTGCGCCTCTCCTTATGAGGCTCGGCTGTTCAGGGCAGCGACTTGCGTTATGTTTTTCGGGGCCCTCAGGGTCAGCGAGGCAATGGCCTCCTCGCAGTCTGACTTGTCGCTCCGCGCCTTCCAGCTCGCTGATCTGTCCTTTAGACAGGGGGGTGTCTCCCTTTTGGTGAGACACTCCAAGACAGATCAGTTACACAGAGGGGTTAGACTTGAACTTAGTGCAGCCGCCGATAAGTCTGTTTGCCCGGTGGCTGCTTTGCAGCAATTTTGTGTTTTGCGTGGGTCAGGGCATGGGTACCTTTTTATACACCAGGATGGTTCCCCCCTGACCCGGTATCAATTCTGGGCGATAGTGTCTAAGGCTATGTCTCAGGTAGGCATGGATCCCGCTGGTTATGGAACGCATTCGTTCCGTATTGGCGCCGCCACTAGCGCGGCACTTTCTGGTCTCCCGGCCCAACGGATTCAGGAGATCGGCCGCTGGCGGTCAGCGGCATATTTGGGTTATGTTAGGCCCGCTGAGGATCCGGGGCAGGGTTTAGGCTAGGTAACCTCTCTGTGTGTGTCCTCTTCCAGGTTCCCAGTCCAGGCAGAAACCGACGGCGCTGCTGTGTGGCCACAGCATGGTCTTCTGGGCCGGCCGCTCAGCTGCCAGAAGTGCCATCGGGACCCAGCTGTCGTTGGGACGGTGGGTCAATGTTGTTTGGATGGGCCGGAGGGGTATGCGGTGGGAGGGCCTCCTACCGACGCTGCTGGGTACGCAGCATCTCAGGGCGGTACCCGGCGCTGCTGGGCGGGCGGCTACCCAGGGTCGCGCCCAGATGGGACTGGGTGGTCGGCAGCCCATAGCCGCACCCAGATGGCTGGTCTTGCACCTTGGTGGCAATGACCTATGCCTGCTTGGCGGTCTACCGTTGATCGTCCAGGCGCGCGAAGACCTGCGGCGGCTTCGCACGTTATGGCCCACCACGCAAGTGGTGTGGTCAGAGATCCTTCCAAGGATCGTTTGGAGGGACGCCATTTCCCTTAGGGCCATCCACCGGGTTAGACGTAGGGTGAATAAGGCCGTGGGGAAGACTGTCAAAGAATTAGGGGGGATTGTAGTTGCCCATCCCCTCATCACTGTAGATCGGCCGTGGCTTTACCGGGCCGATGGCGTTCACCTGTCAGAACAGGGGAACGCCATTTTCTTACAGGACCTGCAGAGGTCTCTGCGTGAGCTGGCGCAGATAGAGGGGGGAGTCGGGGGGCCAAGATAGAGATCTGACCCCCGCTCCGTGGCAGGTTAGGGGCGGAAATCTGGGTGGTTTCAGCAACTGCGCGTTCTCCCTTGGGCATCTTTGGGGATGATTGACAGGTTCTCTCCAAGACCATGGTGGGTGCTACCTGCGCTCTTGGGGGGAACCTGTCTTTGGGTCCCGCTATTGAAGTCCCAGGGTAGGGGTGAGCCGGCGGGACCCCCCTCATGCGAGTGTATGGCAGGGTCTCAGGTGAGGGAGAGGTCCCTCACCTGGACCAGCATCGATTACGCCCATAGTTGCCCAGGAATGTTGACCTTTTACGTCATTTCCGCCCCGGAAGTGTTTGTTTGACCCTGCAGGTCCATTTGGTTCCGGGTCATAGTTAAGTATGTTGATTATGCAAATTATGCTAATTTATGCTAATTTAATTAATAAATTATGCAAATTTATTATAATAAAAATGACCCAAGTTTAAATCCAGCTCTGGTGTCCGAGTCGTTATTCCGTCTCTTCAGCAATATCGCCGGCCGACTCACCGGCTTCCCGGCGCTTTTGCTGGAGGGCCGGCAGACTCGGGCCCTCCCGATGGCGGCCGCCATCTTGGTTTCGGCCGAAATCTCGCGAGGCGAGATTTCGGCCGAGAATGCCCTGCCCACGTGGCTGGGCATGACGTCGGGTCCGGGCGGGGCCTGCTGGCCCTATTTAAGGGACAGCAGGCCGGGAAGAGAGCCTTTTCGCCCGGACCTGGTGCCTGAGCAGACACCCACCCGCCCTTCCCTATTTTGCAGTGTGCTTCGGGGTCGCCTGCGGGGGCCGAATGGGAATTTTTTGCAGCCTCGCCCATTTAGGCCAGGCTGTTTTTTTCGCCCATTCCACACTGGGGAGATGGATGGGCGGTTAGGGGGTGTTGGCATTTAATTAGGTTAATTGGCTTACCTCTGGTCATTGGGTAGGCAGGTTAGGGGCGGAAATCTGGGTGGTTTCAGCAACTGCGCGTTCTCCCTTGGGCATCTTTGGGGATGATTGACAGGTTCTCTCCAAGACCATGGTGGGTGCTACCTGCGCTCTTGGGGGGAACCTGTCTTTGGGTCCCGCTATTGAAGTCCCAGGGTAGGGGTGAGCCGGCGGGACCCCCCTCATGCGAGTGTATGGCAGGGTCTCAGGTGAGGGAGAGGTCCCTCACCTGGACCAGCATCGATTACGCCCATAGTTGCCCAGGAATGTTGACCTTTTACGTCATTTCCGCCCCGGAAGTGTTTGTTTGACCCTGCAGGTCCATTTGGTTCCGGGTCATAGTTAAGTATGTTGATTATGCAAATTATGCTAATTTATGCTAATTTAATTAATAAATTATGCAAATTTATTATAATAAAAATGACCCAAGTTTAAATCCAGCTCTGGTGTCCGAGTCGTTATTCCGTCTCTTCAGCAATAAATAGCTTGCATCAATTGGTTCACTTCTATTAAATGACGAGTTTCCTTTTCCATTAGTCACAAGCATTTTGTTTGGAAAAGAGTAATTGCACTATGATCTGAATGATTTCTGTTGTATATCTAGACTGCTCTCAAGGGAACTGATTGAAAAAAAAACACATTTCCAGATCTTCTTGATCCCCAAACATATAAACATATTTATGCTCTTAAGGATTTCCTTTAGTGCAATCAATAAAAATCTGCTTATTGAGAAAACACTTCTGATCCAGTCAAGTATTTTAACAATCTAAATGGAATGGAAAAAACAGGATTAGGAGGAGAAGCTTTAAACACTAGAATATATCACGGGGTGGAACAAGCAGGCAAGGAAGAAGGGGAGAGGAAGACAGAAAAACTAAGGACAAAAGCGACTGAATAATTATAAACTCAAAAAGGACAAATGGAAGAGAAACGATGTAACTGTTCTGTCCCAGTGATGAGCCCCCCCGCTCCATGAAATAGGCACACACACACACACACACACATTGATTCTACATCTACAATATTTAAGTATTTAGTTCTAAAAATTTTTGAGTAATAAGGCTGGGATTTTTAAAAGTTCAGGAAATCAGACAAATAAGTCTGTTCAGTGCCAGCTGCTAATTAGCGTGTCAACAACGTGCCAGAGTCTAAATATTTCTTTGAACACACAGATCTTCTTCATGGACTTACTATGAGTTGACAGGAAGCTCAGATATAATCAGTCCAAGTTGCCAGTTTGTAAATCATCATTGAAACAATAATGTCCAAGAGAGAAGTCCAAGCGAACAACTGGAATGGAGTGACGTTGACTTCTGCACTGAAGTGTCACATGGCCAAGCCTTAAATAGTCTAAGGGCATGGCCAATTGTTCTACAGATCTATTCACGAAGAGACCTCCTCTTGCTTAATCACGCCTGCCTGCTAGCAGCCCTGCATACCCTAGCATCAAGAAGAGGCTCCTCCTCTTCTCCTGAGTCACTCATGTTCATCACGGGAGGTAAGAAGGTCCTGGTTGGCTTTCATCCTCTGACACCAAATCCTCTTCAACCTCCTCACTATTGGACTCGGGTGCCAGGTGCACGGGCCTATGGTACCGCGCCACAACCATCTCTCAATCTTTGGGATCTGTGACCAGTTGCACGGGACGTGGACTGGCCACAACAGTCACAATGATATATTTGTAGGATGCATAGTCCGAATCTAATGAATGAAGTCCCTGCCAAACATTCCTTTGTTTAGAAGTAATTAAGAAAAAAAATATTAAGCTGAGATACAATTTGGTTTTCAAATAAAATACTTTTGGATGAGAAGCAAAACCAACAGAGAAAGCAAGGCAAAGGGGAAATGTCTCCTAGCTACTGCATCCCAAGATAAAGCTCCCTAACCCTCCCCAATATATTAGGTGCTGCAGTGAGAATTGAGTTGAGGGAAATGCTGCCATGGATATCAGCAGCTAAAGACACTTCCTGTCACATTCCTTCTGTGCCTGAGTGATCTGCAGAGCTCTGCATCTCTCACTGGTGGCAGAAGATATGGGTGGGAGAAACAATGATATGCATTGGAGGCAATTCTCCATTCTCAGGGAATGGTCACTTTGGCCATAGATGAGAGAAACTGGAGGGGAGGAAAGAGCTAAAGTGGGTCTTCTGCTGCCAGCAACTGGCCCAAAGGAGACACTTCTCCTCCCCACATCTCTCTCTTCCCTCACTGCTCTGCCTGATTGCTTCAGCTGGACAGTCAGTGCTGGAGTGCTTCAGCACTGCAGCCAGGATATGCTGTCCGTTAAGGCTCCATGAATAAAAGCAATATAGAGGCACTTTCCAGAAAGCCAACTTTTTCAGCAGAAGAGCTTATTGCCAAAAACAGATTTCCTAGGTCCCTCTTAGTTGCTAGGCAACGTGGCTACAGAGTTCCTAATGAGATCTGCAGCCTGGGTGACCCTTGCTATTAGGCAAACTTAGGACAAATTAATATTTGATATAGTTTTTAGTATGCTTCTCTGCCACTATATTTCCAGCATTAAATTCACTTATTTTTTCCTAGCAGTTGTTTCCAGGCTGTTACTTGACAGCCATATTGGAAGATGCTGGGATGGGGAAGGATGAGTGATGCAGAATCCCAAAATCAGAAATGAAGCGCAGAGGTTACTCCTTGAGACCATCCTCATGAATATAGTCACTTAACCCTGCTGTTGAAAATTAATCCAGGTCCTACCAACTGCATTGCCCTATCATGAGTTTCCTTTCAAGGTATGGAATTTGGGAATTGCCCTGATGACGTACTGTATATACCTTTTAACAACAGCAGTAGGAAGAACTGTTGTTGGTGATAGTGTTGCAGCAAACAAAAATATGCATTTCCATTTTTACATCAACTATTTTAAATTTACATCTATGCATAGAAATTAAGATACTGTTTTTATGTGAATTTATCCTCTTTTAAAAAATTCTTTTTTTCTTTTCACTTTTATTCTCCGTAGATGATATGTAAAGACTAAGTGCCCAAGTGAGTAGCAGTTTAGGGACATTCAATAAAGTTCTTACTTAATCAATACATATTCAGAAGTAAGTCTATTTATTTATTTATTGGATTTGTATGCCACCCAACTCCCAAGGGACTCTGGGTGGCTCACAACCAAGGAATAAAACACACAATGTAAAATAAAATCCCTTAAAAGACAATCTAAAACAATTTAAAACTAACAATTAAAAACAATTAAAACAGTTAAAAACCATACATGCCATTAATGGTCAGAGCCCAATGGCCCCAGGCCTGCCGGAAAAACCAGATCTCGACAGCTTTCTGGGTAGGGTGGGGGCAGTCCGGATCTCAAGAGGTAGCTGGTTCCAAAGAGTTGGAGCAGCCACAGAGAAGGCCCTCCCCCACGGGCCTGCCAGCTGATACTGTTTAGCTGACGGGATCCAGAGAAGACCAACTCTCTAGGCCCTTATCGGTTGCTGGGAGCTAGGCGGTCTTGAAAAAAGGCGGTCTCGAAAAAAGTCTGGCCCTAAGCCATGTAGGGTTTTAAAAGTCCATTTTCTTATTGGCTTGTCTTTTTCCCCCTAACTGTTCAACTAGTATTGAAGGAGCAATTTACAGACTATGGAAATAAAATATAGAAAAATAGTCCAGGGGAAGGGAAGGCAGGAAAAGGAGGTGCAATTCAGCAACTTAATCAGTATAGACAATTCTCCTATAAGGTACCATAGAAGCACAGAAAAAGACAGCTACATAGTCTAAATGTTTAGCTAACAGGACATTATTGACATTTTCACTGTTTAAGTAGAGATGTAATTTGTCTCCCTGGTTTCTGTGCACCTTCCTGAGAGGGAAATAGCAGTTCACTGGCCAGAAAAACATCTGAGCAGTAGTTATGTAATAGTAGACTGCTCCATCTACTCAGGTGGGATCTGAGCCAATCTTACTAATCACGGGTAAGCAACTGTGCATTTTCTTGGCTACATCTCTCTCTCTCTCTCCCAAACAAGCAGAGTGTGATCAGAATCAATTACATAATTGCAGCTACAACAGAAACCAAGGGACAGGTAATTAGGGCCACATTTTTATTAATTTACACTAGAGGTTTGTAGCTGAAGCATTAACTGTGCAGGATCTGACTGAGGTGGAATATGCCCCCTCCCCCATAACTTTTTCTCTTTAAACATTTTAAACTTTTTATTTAAAATTTTAAAAACAATAAAAATTACAACAAACTAAATCAGAACAAAGAGTGAGTGCAATAAAAATAGACATATATAGACAAGAAGCAAGATATAAAATTATATAAAGACTTAAAGAAGTAGCTTCTGGTATTATTTACAGCAGATACAAGTACAATTATACATTAACCTCTCTAAAGCTATATCCCGATAGTCTTCTTTCTATAATTTATCATACAGTATATAATCATCAAAATAATAAATCACAAGTGAATTTTTGTTCTTTTTATGTCACTAAAAAGTTTCTAGTAGTCACTAATAAATATTGATATTGGGTTTTTTCCCCCTCTGTTCAAAGAAGTCGGTTTATCCATCTCAGCAAAATCTGTCCATTTTATCAACCATTCCTCCATAGTGGGTGGTGCTGAATCTTGGTGCATATAATAAATTCGCAGTAATCGTATATTGAAATAATCTCCCATGGCTCTTCTCTAACTGTGTATCCATTAACCCTAAAAAGAAAAGTCCTGGTTTCCATTGAACATTATGTTTTAAACTTCTCTTATATCAATGTATGCTTTTGAATCTATTTTTAAAAATATTTTTTACATGTCCACCAAGCAGGATAGCATGTCTTTTCAGGTTGTTCACCTTTCCAAAATAAATTTCAAAAATACAATTGAAGTGCCGTCATGTACCAAATAGTTGGTACATGACATCAGAGAAATGTATTTATTTTATTTATTTATTTATTAGATTTGTATGCCGCCCCTCTCCGTAGACTCGGGGCGGCTCACAACAACAATAAAATGATATACAACAAATCTAAAAATTTAAAAGTCAATAAAAACCCCTTATTAAAAAGTAAAACATACACACAAACATAACCATGCATAAACTGTATAGGCCCAGAGAGATGTTTAAACTCCTCCATGCCTGACGGTAGAGGTGGGTTTTAAGGAGTTTACAAAAGGCAAGGAGGGTGGGGCAATTCTAATCTCCGGGGGGAGCTGGTTCCAGAGGGTCGGGGCCACCACAGAGAAGGCTCTTCCCCTGGGTCCCGCCAAATGACATTGTTTAGTCGACGGGACCCGGAGAAGGCCAACTCTGTGGGACCTAACCGGTCACTGAGATTCGTGCGGCAGAAGGCGGTCCTGGAAATATTCTGGTCCGATGCCATGAAGGGCTTTATAGGTCATAACCAACACTTTGAATTGTGACCAGAAACTGATCGGCAACCAATGCAGACTGCAGAGTGTTGGTGTATCATGGGCATACCTAGGGAAGCCCATGATTGCTCTCGCAGCTGCATTCTGCCCGATCTGAGGTTTTTGAACACTCTTCAAAGGTAGCCCCATGTAGAGAGCATTAGAGTAGTCGAACCTTGAGGTGATGAGGGCATGAGTGACTGTGAGCAGTGAGTCCTGGTCCAGATAGGGCCGCAACTGGTGCACCAGGTGGACCTGGGCAAATGCCCCCCTCCCCACAGTCTTATCAGGGTTGAGTTTGAGTCTGTTGACACCCATTCAGACCCCAACAGCCTCCAGGCACCGGCACATCACTTCCACTGCTTTGTTGACTGGACATGGGGTGGAGATGTACAGCTGGGTATCATCGGTGTACTGATTATACCTCACCCCATGCCCCTGGATGATCTCACCCAGTGGTTTCATGTAGATATTAAATAGCAGGGGGGAGAGGAAGTCGACCTCTGACCCTCCACTAACACCGACTGTGACCGACCAGAGAGGTAGGAGGAGAACCACTGAAGAACAGTGCCTCCCACTCCCAACCCCTCCAGCCGGCACAGAAGAATACCATGGTCGATGGTATCGAAAGCCGCTGAGAGGTCAAGAAGCATCAGGACAGAGGATAAACCCCTGTCCTGGGCCTGCCAGAGATCATCCATCAATGCAACCAAAGCAGTTTCTGTGCTGTAGCCGGGCCTGAAACCTGACTGTTGAGGGCCTAGATAATTGGCTTCTTCCAAGGACTGCTGGAGCTGGAGCGCCATCACCTTCTCAACAACCTTCCCCATGAAGGGAAGGTTGGAGACTGGACAGTAGTTATTTAGCACGGCTGGGTCCAGGAAAGGCTTCTTGAGGAGGGTGCACACAAGTGCCTCCTTATAAGGAGCCGGGAAGGACCCCCTCCCCAAAGAAGCATTGACAATCTCCTGGACCCAACTCCATGTCACCTCCCTGCTGGCCAAGACCAGCTAGGAGGGATACGGATCCAGCAGACAGGTGGCAGAACTCACAGCTCCAATGGCCTTGTCCACTTCATTATGTGTCACCAGATCAAACTCTTCCCAGACAGATGGACAAGTACGGGCCCCAGTCACCTCGACTGACTTATCTGATAATATTTGCTAGATAATTCTGATGTCATGTGCCAACAACAATTTTATATAAAATTATCTTTACGTTCATACACAGCATAAATTTCTAGGTGGGTATCGTTGTATAGTCTTCCCTATCCTGGCCTCAGATCACTGGATTACTGGCTAAAGCTCCAAGGAGAAGAAGGTTTCTCTGAGTTCTTAGACATCCAGGTTCCCAAAGATACGCTTTGGAAGGAGATCTTTTGTCCTTGGAGAGCCACAGAACTAAAGTACCAGCATAAGAATTATGAATTAGTCATAACTTTATTTATTTATTTATCAATCAATCATATTTACAATCTCCCATGTCCCTCATGGGGTGACTCTGGGCTGTGATTTCATCAATTCACTATCTCAGTTAATGCTCTTTCTCTCCATAATTTCTACTTGCATAGTTAACCTGCTGAGAGTTAATTAAGCTGTGAAAGCCACTACACAGTCTTTAAACCACTGAAACTGAAAGGTAATGCCATAACTGAGTCATCTGGATAATTCAGGACTGCCTTCTCAAACACATCCTCTCTTACTATGATATACAGTGCATTCATGTTGAAAGAATCAGCCTCACTTTCAGGATGGCCAGGTTATTGTTCTTGTTGGGTCTAGAGACATCCAGAACACCCATGCATTCAGTGGATGCAAAATGGCTTTTCCTCCAGAAAGCTGCTGATCTCCCCCCCCCTTTTTTTTTCAATTCCACTCGAGAGATTTGAGTATTTTGGAATGGCTGAGACATAGACACCAGTGCTGGGGAAGTAAAACAAGCAAATGCAGAAGAACTGAATTGAATGTTAGACAGAGTTCTGTAGAGTCTATTTGATTGGAGAAAAGGATTGTTAGGGGTTTGATTAAAAAATTGAGTTTTGTAGAAACCTTTCCCACATGCTGATGGTGTGAGGAGGCAAAATTAAGATCTAAGAGAGATGAAATAATGAGTACCTAAATGAAACAAAAGTGGAAACTGATATATGTGCGTACAAACTCTCCATGTGAGGAAAATTCCTTGTTGCAAAGAGAAGAGTGGGAAAGGAGGCATATATATTGTTTCACTGACAGCTCCAGATTTCAATCACCACAAAAAGCATTATCATGGTTTTTCCATCATAGTGTTAAGGAAGGGGGAGAGAAACTGAGGTAATAAATTTCAGAACTGAACTGAATTCTTCAGTATTGTTCTTTCTTCCAGAAGCAGAAAAATCAGAAATTTTAAGAATGTAGGTCTAGAAAATATTTACATATTTAAGTACTGCTACCTCTGCCATGTTTTGATTCAGAAGATATGAGAATGCATGAATGCTTTTTTTCATATAAAACTCCTTGCATAAAGAAATCTAGGTATTTATATGACTGGTTCTTCATAGGTGTCTTCCTGAAGTCTATAGTCTGCCTTTTATTTCATGTGCAACTTGTCCTTTTCACACTTTCTCACTCACCACACTCTAAGTGGTTTAGCTAAATGACTTGTCAAGCTTTTCATTAACTTAATGTCTCTTGTCAAAACTGCAGAAATATGGTTACATTTACTTATTTACTGATTGCAGAATCAAAATCATTTAGGGTAATCTTTATTTTTACATAATGAAGTTTCTTCCAAGTAGAAACACTATACAACTGGGAGAGTTATGCTTAAATTATCCTTCATAAATAGCTAGTTTTCTACTGTTTGTGTGAAAATAAGAAGTGTTAAAATTGTCAGGTTTGGCAGTCCATTTCTGTCTTAGAATTGGAGGAATCAAGACCATAAACATAGGATGGGGCTGAAGACTATAAAAAGGGCAGGGCCACATCATTTGTGGATGAAAAACACCGGAGGAGCAAATTAAGGATTTTATAGAATGTGACATTATGTATGAGAATAGGCTCCCATATAGTTTTCATCTCATTCCCTCATCTAAAAACATGCCCAGATGGGCCTTCAAGAATTGCATGTTCCCTGAATCTATAGACTGGCCACTCTTACAAGAGTGATGGATAGAGTAGTAGTTTCTCTAGGGTGCTCCATTTGTACGTGTTAATCCATACAATTGATGCAAAAATGGGACAGAACAACTTGCTATTTACAACAGACTCATTAAAATGTGCTTCATTGTCAGTGTTTTAAATGTATTTTTGTAAGCCTTACATTCTAGAATGCTAATCTTCATACACGTTTTATGTTTAAAACATGCCTCACTGTGTGGGTTTTGATATTCTTTTGAACTACAAATGAACCATTTGAAGTGCAAACACCATTTCAGAAAGTACAAATTATGTTTGTTTATTTAAATATATTAGCTGAACCAAATCTTTGGAGCATCTTTTCCTGATATAGTATGGGACGTATACTTAAGAAGTTTACTCTAGTTGTTGGTGTAGGTAGCCTTCTTGTACCAGATGTTTAGTAAGTTGGTTCCATAATATTATACAATGCAGATTTATATACTATAGTCCTTAACAATCCATCTTCACTACAATCCTGTGAAGTGAGTTGTTATCATGCCTATTTTACAATTTGGAAACTGCTGATGCTAAGCAATTGACTTGCCCAGAGCTATCCATTAAACCGGTATCTGAGCTGCGACTTTAAAATGGAGAATTGATTTATTTCAGCTGACTTGGGGAACGTGACGTTGGTGGGTGTGCATGACCATTAGAAAGCTCACATTTTTGCACCAGGACTAACATTTTATATATGGACCCATTGGATCTGAATAGTATTAGAAATATGGAGTTTTAGAAATTTAAACCCAAGAATTTCACTGAAGGAAAATCTCATTGCAATCAATTTTGAATAATATTTAAATGTGGGAGAATTTCACTATGTTGTAAAATGCAGATAGACCTTGTTGTTAAGAGAATTTTGCCCCATTTTATATCACATATGTTAAGTGAATCATTGCTGTTTTTAAGTTAGTAATGGTTGTTAAGTGAATCTGGCTTCCTGTCATGGTTGTTGCTTGTCAGAAGGTTGCAAAATGTTATCACATGGCTGGGATAATGCAACCATAATAATATGAGTCCACTGCCATATGTCTGAATTTTGATCACATGACCAAGGATTATAAAGATTATAAATGTAGAAAAGTCATAAGTCACTTTTTCAGTGCTGTTGTAACTTTAAACAGTCACTAAATTAACTATTGTAAGTTGAAGAGTTGCATTGTATTTCTAGTAGATTAGATCATTATTTATAAACTACTAATAGATGGATACCCATGCTTTGCTAGAAAACAATGTGATCGGGCTTGATACATTGACAGTTAAAGCTTGAATATTTATGTAGAATGTATAACTCCTTAGCATCAGAGCACATTAATATAAGGTAACTGGCAGTTGGAACAGAGTTCTTTTCAGGTGGGGGAGGGGGAGTAGAATGTCTAAACTCCCAAATAATGGTCATTTTGAAAATCCTTTCTTAGCTAACACCTAGAAGCCAAGAGGAACATATGTGCCAAGTTTCAGGGGTTCTGGAGATTTCGTGATGAGTGAGTGGTATTTGGCTTTCATATATAGATGCTAAAGATTCACCTCCATAGTGTTTTGGTAAATCCTGATCCCAAGACTTTCCTAAAACTGGAGCAACCGAAAGAAGGGAAAGAGATATCATATATCAATTCTGATGCCTGTGACAAATGATATTTGGTTTCTCATCTCAAAGCTTTCTTTTGGTAGTCTTTTTATTTAAACATTAAATATTTAAGCAACAACCTGAAAGCATTTTTTCACCTTTTGCAAAATACAAACAACTCCCCTCCATACCCAGTGTAAGCCTGAAAGACAAGTTTTCAACATCTCCTTTTCTCACTTTAATATCGGAGGAAATCAGCTCCTCATCTTGATTTGCGAAGTGAGAACAGACGTCTTTGTCTTGGAGATACAAAGTGCTAAAAGAGACACAGGGAATCCTCCAGGAAGTCCTGGGGTGAACCCCCCCCCCTCAAACTAATCACTTCCAGAGGTCTTGCTGAAGCACCAGCAGCCCCATATGAAATATTCTTGTTAGATAATCTCTAAGTAATTTAATTCTACTGAATGATTCCTCATTAGCTGGCAATGAAACGTAACTGTTTTTGTGATGAAATTGCATGCCTGATTAAGAGTGCAGAGCTGGACTGTGTAGTGCAGGGAAATGAAGAAAAATACTGCACAAATGGAAAATGCAAAGGTAATTTAAACACAGTATGTAGTTACTCCAAATGGCCTCAAGCCAGTTTGCCAAGGTGAATGCTTTTGTTGTTTGCAAATACAATGCAAGTACAGAACTTACTTACATTTACTTCTTTAGAACATAAAAATATCCTCATAGTTTTAATGGCCAAAAGGCCCTCATGAAGTTCCATCAGCAGATAGTTCTGTTTAAAATGCTGCCCAGATCAAGTGTGCTTTCACAATAAAGGGCTTCCAATAGTTGCTCAGAGGCAAACATCTGGAAAGAAGTTTATTTATTTGTATAATATTTACAAATAACTCAAGCAGGTGAACATATCCAATGGGCTTTCCTCCTCCTTGTTCCCGACAAGAAAAACCCTGTGGCCAACAGAAAGGGACCGGCCCAGGGTCTCCCACTTGACTTACATGCCTAAGATGACTATTTGCAGAAGAGACGGAGTAACGACTCGGACACCAGAGCTGGATTTAAACTTGGGTCATTTTTATTATAATAAATTTGCATAATTTATTAATTAAATTAGCATGAATTAGCATAAATTTGCATAAATCAACATATTCAACTATGACCCGGAAACAGTGGACCTGCAGGGTCAAACAAACACTTCCGGGGCGGAAATGACGTAAAAGGTCAACATTCCTGGGCAACTAAGGGCGTAGTCGATGCTGGTCCAGGTGAGGGACCTCTCCCTCACCTGAGACCCTGCCATGCACTCGCATGAGGGGGGTCCCGCCGGCTCACCCCTACCCTGGGACTTCAATAGCGGGACCCAAAGACAGGTTCCCCCCAAGTGCGCAGGTAGCACCCACCATGGGCTTGGAGAGAACCTGTCAATCATCCCCAAAGATGCCCAAGGGAGAACGCGCAGTTGCTGAACCACCACCCAGATTTCCGCCCCTAACCTGCCACGGAGCGGGGGTCAGATCTCTATCTTGGCCCCCCGACTCCCCCCTCTATCTGCGCCAGCTCACGCAGAGACCGCTGCAGGTCCTGTAAGAAAATGGCGTTCCCCTGCTCTGACAGGTGAACGCCATCGGCCCGGTAAAGCCACGGCCGATCTACGGTGATGAGGGGGTGGGCCACTACAACCCCACCTAATTCCCTGACTGTTTTTCCCACGGCCTTATTCACCCTACGCCTGACCCGGTGTATGGCCCTAAGGGAAATGGCGTCCCTCCAAACGATCCTTGGAAGGATCTCTGACCACACCACTTGCGTGGTGGGCCATACCGTGCGAAGCCACCGCAGGTCTTCGCGCGCCTGGACGATCAATGGGAGACCACCAAGCAGGCACAGGTCATTGCCACCGAGGTGCAAGACCAGCCATCTGGGTGCGGCTATGGGTTGCCGACCACCCAGTCCCATCTGGGCGCGACCCTGGGTAGCCGCCCGCCCAGCAGCGCCGGGTACCGCCCTGAGGTGCTGAGTACCCAGCAACGACGGTAGGAGCCCCTCCCACCGCATGCCCCTCCGGCCCATCCAAACAACATTGACCCACCGTCCCAACGACAGCTGGGTCCCAATGGCGCTTCTGGCTGCTGAGCGGCCGGCCCAGAAGACCATGCTGTGGCCACACAGCAGCGCCGTCGGTTTCTGCCTGGACTGGGAACCTGGAAGAGGACACACACAGAGAGGTTACCTAGCCTAAACCCTGCCCAGAATCCTCAGCGGGCCTAACATAACCCAAATATGCCGCTGACCGCCAGCGGCCGATCTCCTGAATCCGTTGGGCCGGGAAACCAGAAAGCGCCGCGCTAGTGGCGGCGCCGATACGGAACGAATGCGTTCCGTAGCCGGCGGGATCCAAGCCTACCTGAGACATTGCCTTAGACACTATCGCCCAGAATTGATACCGGGTCAGGGGGGTGCCATCCTGGTGTAGAAAAAGGTACCCACGCCCTGACCCCCGCAAGCCACAAAAATGCTGCAAAGCAGCCACCGGGCAAACAGACTGATCGGTGGCTGCGCTAAGTTCAAGTCTAACCCCTCTGTGTAACTGATCTGTCTTGGAGTGTCTCACCAAAAGGGAGACACCCCCCTGTCTAAAGGTCAGATCAGTGAGCTGGAAAGCGCGGAGCGACAAGTCAGACTGCGAGGAGGCCATTGCCTCGCTGACCCTGAGGGCCCCAAAAAACATAACACAAGTCGCTGCCCTAAAAAGACGGGCCTCGTACAGAGAGGCACACAGACTGTCAAATGTTTGATTAATCAAAGACAGCTGCTGAACCGTCAGGGCCTGACGAGTGTCAGAAGGGAACCCCTGACGCTCCCGCACCCAGCCTTCCAGCATCCTCCGGATGCGAAAATCACCGGAAAAATCACTAAACCCCCCCGCCTTGGACAGAAAGGCGAGGCCGGCTAACCTAGACCTGATAGTCCTGACTGAAAGGCCACGCCCCTTCAGCAGGACACAAAATTCAGCTAGGTGCTCAACCGGGACAGGCCAGCTATGGGGGTAACCCCTACCCTGCCTGAAATCCCCAAACTCCTTACCTGCACGCTGGTAAGCTCGTAGGGTGCCAGGAGCTACAGATAAGGCGATCGCCCTGGAGGCCTCGTCCCTCCAGCTCTCGGGAGCCCGCCCAGGCTCCACAGGTGGGCTGGCAACACTTCTGGCGACTCTCGGGCCCACGGGGCCAGGGTCCGAAACCTGGACAACTGACCACGGGACAAGGCGTCAGCCACCCCGTTATCTAGCCCCGGGACGTGCCTAGCTAAAAACAAGGCGTTCAGAGACAAGGACCTGTGCACAAAATGGCGGACAAGCCGCATTACCCTGTCACTCCTTGAAGACAGGGCGTTCACAACATGGACAACCGCTAGATTGTCACACCAAAAATGCACAGTCTTATCCCTAAACTGCTCTCCCCAGAGCTCTAAGGCCACTACCAAGGGGAAAAGCTCCAAAAAGGTCAAGTCCTTAACCAAGGAACAGGCACTCCATTCCGGAGGCCATGCCGACCAGCACCACTGGTCACCTAACACTACCCCGAAACCGCAAGTCCCTGCGGCGTCGGAACACAGCTGCAGCTCCGCTTCCAAAAGAAGCTCCTGCCGCCAGAAAGACAACCCGTTAAAATGTTCCAAAAACTCCCGCCACACGCAGAGGTCAGCCCTGACCCCAGCGCATAAGCGGGTACGATGGTGGGGCAAACGTAGCCCCTTCATCGCATCATACAACCGGCGAGAAAAAGCCCTACCGGGCACCACTACCCGACAGGCGAAATTAAGGATCCCGGCCAACTCCTGGAGCTGCCGAAGAGTAACCTTCCTGCAGCCCAAGACCGCCTCAAGCTTGGTCCTAATTTTTATCAACTTGTCCAGGGGCAATCTGGAAGATTGCTCCTCTGAATCCAATTCAATACCGAGGAAGGTAATCCTGGTGGCAGGGCCTTCGGTCTTCTCGGGGGCTAAAGGCACCCCCAATTGAGCACAAAGGGCTTTGAAGTCCCGCATCGAAGCAAAGCATTGCTCCGATTGCGCAGGCCCGGCCATCAAGAAATCATCAAGGTAATGAACGACCGAACCCAGGCCACTACGCCTCCTGAGCACCCACTCCAGGAAGGTACTAAAGCTCTCAAAAAGGGAGCAGGAAACAGAGCAGCCCATAGGCAATGCCCTGTCCACATAAAACCCACCTTCGAAATGGAAGCCCAGAAGCTCGAAGTCGCCTGGGTGAATGGGGAGGAGCCGGAATGCCGACTTAATGTCGCATTTACCCATAAGGGCTCCCACCCCACACTCCCTAACCATGGCCACGGCCGCATCAAAGGATGCGTACCGGACTGAACAAAGCTCGTCAGGAATGAAGTCATTCACTGACTCCCCTTTTGGAAAAGACAAATGGTGAATCAACCAAAATTCACCACTCGCCTTTTTGGGGACCACCCCCAGGGGGGACACTCTAAGATTCGAAAAGGGCGGCTCCGGGAAAGGCCCAAGGACCCTGCCCTCAGCAACCTCCTTTCGAATCTTAGCCCGAACAATGTCCTCATGTCCGACAACCGACCTGAGGTTGTCCGACATGAAAGCCTTCCTAACGCCCACATAAGGGATCCTAAATCCCTCGGAGAAGCCCCTCAAGAGCAGCTCGGCTCTCGGGCGAGGGTGGTAGTCGACCAACCAACCCTCGAGCACAGACACATTAATTGGGCTGGGCCCCTTTTCCCCCAGCTGGTGGGGGAGGTTTTCCTGGACCCCCACCCTTCTTCTCCGCCCCTTTCTTGGGGCGGGGACAGACTGAAGCTGCATGGGACCCCCCACAATTCCCGCAGGCATGCTTGTACTTACAAAAGGGACGAAAACACGCCCCTTTTGCCGCAAACTCATGACAAGCGGGCGAGGCCCCCTTGCCAGCCACACCAGGAGTCGCCTTGGCCGGTGAAGCCGCGCCAGGCTCCTCCTCCATGAAGTGCCCACTATCAGTACGCTCACACCCTTCCTTTCCAGACATATGCGTGGCCCGGAACCACAGGTCCGGAACCACCATATCCCATGGCAAGTTAGGCTCTACCGCCATCCTCATACGAAAGCCCTTATCATAATGGCGCCATATGGTGCCCTTATATTCGAAGTGGGCCCTGGCAATCAAATCTATATATTTAAACATGGCAGAGGCCATAGCCGGCTGCCTTTGAATCACCACAGACCCATAAGTAAGAAAAGCATACAGCCAGGAGCTGAAGCATTTCGTTACTTTGGTTTTCTTCGTTTTCTCCCCCGGGACAATCTCTTTCTCCTGCTTAGGAACCTCTCGGTTCAAAAGCGAAAAAAGATCCACGTATTCACCCCGCCATATAGCCTCCTTCACCGAAGGGTGAAGGTGGCATCCTAAAGGGGTGGACGGCAACCCGCACGGGATGGCCCCCGCTTTAATGCAAGCGAACGGGTCCCATACCGTGTTGGCCGCAACACCAAAAACTCCCGCACCGTGGGGGTAGGGCAAGACAGGGAGCGGGGGCATAACAGCAGGGGCTGGAGGGACCCACCCCCCTGCCCCGGGCCCCGCAGGTATCCCCGTAGGACCTGGCCCGGGCAGCGGAGCAGAGCCAGCCGCCAGCGGCCCCGAAGGAGGAACCGGCTGCGCCCAGACCTGCCCGCAGGTGCCCGTGGAAGATCCCAGAAAACTGGACCCACTCCCAACCCCCGCGGGGGGAAAACCCGGGGTGGGTGAAGGAATAAAGGACAGCGGTGTAGTGTGTGGTGCAGCCTCACCTGCCCCGTACGGGGTTGATGACATCCACGGGGGGCCCATTGTTGCGGGGTTCGGGAAAGCAGCCATCGGCCCTGCCGGGGCTTGTCGTCCAGCAGGAGCCATCTGCCCAGCCTGGGCCGCCGCAGGATCCCTTCCCAACGCCGCAGGAACTTGATCAAGGGGCCCTCCGGAGCCCGAACCGCTTCGCCACTGCTCGAGCTCGTCGAGCCTCTCCAACACCCTGGCCCAAGACATGGCAGGAGAAAGATCAGGTTGAGGGGCAGGAGGCAACGAAACCACCCCCCCTTGTTCGGGGACCACCCCCGCAGGCCCCTCCCTACTGGCCCGAGCCCGGGCAGAAGGCCTAAGGGCCCTCCTGGGCCGCGCCGCCAGCGGGGCCATAGGGGCAGTGGCAGGCCTTTTCTTCGGAGCCATCCCAAATCCTCAAAGCCTAGGATGCAGGGAGCAACCTCAGCTGTCACCTAGTATTGCCCTTCCCTTCTGAGTGGCAGGCAAGCGTCCCCCACCCACTGGGCCACTACCTAATGGTAACCAAGGCAAAGGGAAAAGCCCTTGTAACCCCCCTAGGCCCCTTGTTCGAGGCCCCGAAATGAGAGCGTCCCCTCCCGGGTGGGCCCTTAAGGCCTAAGAGCCGGCCTCCCAACAACCCAGGACCGGGGACCCCAGAGGCCAAACCGCCAACCGCGCCCTCCTCCCGGCCGGGAGGAGGTTACCAGTCCCCCTCGGGCCCGAGGGGGATCCTGAAGAAGCTCCACGAGACGATTTGAGCCTCAATCCAGAGTCGGAGTGACAAATACAGCTTTCCGCTCCCTCTGTCGGCCACAAAATGGCGGCCGCGACACGAGGGCAACCCAAAATGGCGTCGGAGCAGCACTCGGCCGAGTGTCTGCTCTTCAGCTGGGTCCGGGGCGAAAAGGCCTGCTTCCAGGCCTGCTGCCCTTAAATAGGGCCAGCAGGCCCCGCCCGGACCCAACGTCATGCCCAGCCACGTGGGCAAAGCATTCCCGGCCGAAATCTCGCCTTGCGAGATTTCGGCCGAAAACAAGATGGCGGCTGCCATAGGAAGGGTCCGAGTCTGCCCGGCCCTTCCGCAAAAGCGCCGTGGGGCCGGTAAGTCAGCCGGCGATAATCTCGTCGTCTCCCACTTTGTAGCCTGGTGCCTTAATCACTAAAACTGGCAAAGTTGTGCAGATATCCAAATTCTCTGGGTTCAGCCTTCCTCACCATGATGACAGGGGCTTTATATTCATTCGTTCATTCATTCATTCATTCATTCATTCATTCATTCACTCACTCACTCACTCACTCACTCACTCACTCACTCATTCGATTTACCATATTTTTCAGACTATAAGATGCACTGGAGTATAAAATGCAACCAGTGAAGGGCTGCAAAAAAATTTTACTACCACACTGTGGACATGGCTTATTTTGTGGGTGTGGCTTGTTGGCCATGTGACCATGGGTGGCTTAAAGGTCATGTGACTGGCTTAAAGGTGGACAACTTGACGTCACTCACGTCAAGGGCTTGGGTTAGGGTTAGAGTGCCTGGCCAATCCTCACCTCAAAGAGATACAATTTCCCTATCTATTTAATATTATTGAACATCCAAAATATACTATTTAAGTCCTCAGAGAGGAGAGACATAAATAAATAAATAAATAAATAAATAAATAAATAAATAAATACATACATACATACATACATACATACATACATACATACATAATAAATACATACACACACACACACACACACACACATATATAATTCTATGTATATATGCCATATGTGTACATACATATTACACACAGGCACACAAAAAATACATTATATATTATATAAACTGTATGTATATGTACACACATGCACACACACAGAGCTCTTCTAAAATTATACACATTCAACCTCATTTACTGCGATAGGAAAAACATACCCAGAGCCCAGAAGGGAAAATGGTATCCTTCTGCACAGGCCATGGTATCTTTCTGCACCAACTGGAGGGGATGGGAGTGGGAGGCACCATCTTACAGTGGTTCTCTTCCTACCTCTCCAGTCAATCACAGTTGATGTTAGTGGGGGGTCAGAGGTCGGCTCCTAGGTTCCTCCCCCCTGCTGTTTAATATCTACATGAAACCTCTGGGTGAAATCATCCGAGGACACGGGGTGAGTTGTCATCAGTATGCTGATGATACTCAGCTATACATCTCCACCCCATGTCCAATCAGTGAAGTAGTGGAAGTGATGTGCCGGTGCCTGGAGGCTGTTAGGGTCTAGATAGATGCTAACAGGCTCAAACTCAACCCCAACAAGATGGAGTGGCTATGGGTTCTGCCTCCCAAGGACACCTCCATCTGTCCATCCATCACCCTGGGGAGGACTTTTAACCCCCCTCAGACAGGGTCTGCAACTTGAGCGTCCTCCTTGAACCACAGCTTTAAGCTGTGGCGAGGGGGACGTTTTCCCATGTTCACCTGGTGCACCAGTTGCAGCCCTATTTCGATAGGGAGTCTCTACTCACAGTCGCTCATGCCCTTATCACCTCAAAGTTTAACTACTGCAATGCTCTCTACATGGGGCTACCTCTGAAAAGTGTATGGAAACTACAAATTGTGCAGAATGCAGCCCCACAAGCAGTCATGGGACTCCCAAGGTATGCCCATGTTTCTTCAGCATTCTGCAGACTGCACTGGCTACCAAGTTGTTTTCAGACCCAATTCAATAACAAACAGGGAAGAAACAATAGAGGGAACAGAAGAAGAAGGGAAACTGGGAGAGAGCGACCGCGTCATCCTCAAATTCAACATAGTGCAATCACTAGCTACTATACCCAACACCACCACAGTCCCAGACTTCAGAAAAGCGGACTTTAACAAGCTCAGAGCGAACCTTGAACAATGCCCCTGGAACCAACTCTTAGAAGGAAAAACCACTCAGGAAGCCTGGGCGATCCTAAAAAACAGCATCATAGATGCCCAAAACAACACAATCCCCATGAAAAGGAAAAACAGGAAAACCAAAACTAAACCTGCATGGCTAAACAAAGCCCTCGCAGATGACATAAAAGGAAAAAAAGCTAAGTACAAACAATGGAAAGAAGGACTCATAACCAAAGCGGAATATCAGCAAACAGCCAGTTCCTGCAAACAAAAAATAAAAACAGCAAAGGCACAATATGAACAACACCTTGCAGTGGAAGTCAAAGACAACAAAAAAAGATTCTTCCAACACATCAACAATAAGAAGAAAATCAAAGAAACAATCGTCACACTAAAAAACGAAGAGGGTAGAGAAATCACAGACAGCAATGACCAAGCACAGCTACTCAACGCCTACTTTGCATCAGTCTTCACACAAAAGGGAACCTCCCTCCAACCAATCTGCAATTTAACTGCAACAAACTGCCCCAGAACCGAACTCAACATAGACAAAAGCACAGTGAGGGACTACCTGAGGGAACTCAACGAATACAAATCACCAGGGCCAGACGGACTTCACCCCAAAGTCCTAAAAGAATTGGCAGACACCATAGCGGAACCACTCCTCCTCATCTACCAAATATCCTGGATCACTGGAGACCTACCGGAAGACTGGAAGCGAGCTGACGTAGTCCCCATCCACAAAAAAGGCAAAAAGACCGACCCAGGTAACTACAGACCAATCAGTCTGACCTCTATACCTGGAAAAATACTGGAGAAAATAATAAAAAAACAACTTACCCACTTCCTAGAAACAAACAAGATCATATCCAATAGCCAGCACGGATTCATCAGAACCAAATAATGCCAAACCAATCTCATATCATTTTTCAACACCATAACCAAGTCAGTTGACCAACGCAACTCAGTGGACCTCATATACTTGGACTTCAGTAAGGCTTTCGATAAAGTCGACCACAATCTCCTAATCCACAAACTAGAAAAAAATGGAGTAGACTACTACACATGTAGATGGATAAACAGTTGGCTGACCAACCGCACCCAACGAGTTGTCCTCAACGGCACCAAATCCACATGGAAAAAAGTAGACAGTGGAGTACCACAGGGCTCTGTCCTGGGTCCTGTACTCTTTAACATCTTCATCAACGACCTGGACGAGGGAATAAAAGGGGAACTAATAAAATTTGCAGATGACACCAAGCTGGCGGGGGTAGCCAACACCCTTGAGGACAGGCTCAGAGTACAAGAAGACCTAGACAGACTATCACAGTGTGCCCATACCAACAAAATGAGGTTCAACACTGACAAATGCAGAGTCCTCCACCTCGGCAAAAAGAACCCTAGACATACATACAGCCTGGGAGATACCCCACTCAGCAGTAGTGACTGCGAAAGAGATCTTGGAGTCTTGGTGGACAATCAACTAAACATGAGTCAGCAATGTGCAGCAGCAGCCAAAAAAGCCAACTCAATCCTAAGCTGCATCAACAGAGGAATACGCTCCAAGACCAGGGAAGTACTAATACCACTCTACTATGCCCTGGTCAGACCCCACCTGGAGTACTACATCCAATTTTGGTCACCTCACTACAAAAAAGACATCAAAACTCTGGAGAAGGTGCAAAAAAGAGCAACCAAAATGATTAGGGGACTCGAAACCAAGACTTACGAAGAGAGATTGAGAGAACTGGGCATGGACAGCCTAGAAAAAAGAAGGTCTAGAGGGGACATGATAGCAGTTTACAGATACTTGAGGGGTTGCCACAGTGAGGAGGGGGTCTCTTTATTCCCCAGGGCACCAGAAGGCCGGACGAGGAATAATGGTTGGAAGCTGACCAAGGAGAGATTCAACCTGGAAATAAGGAAGAACTTCCTGACGGTCAGAGCGATCAACCAATGGAACTGCCTGCCAGGGGAGGTGGTGATCTCCCCAACTCTGGACACCTTCAAGAGGAGATTGGACTTCCATTTGGCTGGGGTGCTGTAGGGTTTCCTGCTCAGGCAGGGGGTTGGACTCGATGACCTAACGGTCCCTTTCAACTCTATTAATAAATAAATAAATAGATAAATAAATAAATAAATAAATAAATAAAAGTGTTGATTATGACCAGTGAAGGGCTACCAAAAGTTTTACTTCCACACTGTGGGCGTTTCTCTCAACATTTTCTCTCAACATCTTCCAGTGCAAATTGGGTGCTTTGGGAAGGAGATCCATTTTTGCTACCCCACTGCATCCCCCCCTTGTCCAGGCAGTAACCCACCTCTGGTTATGACCTATAAAGCCCTACTTGGCATCAGACCAGATTATGTACGGGACCGCATGAATCCCAGCGTCTGGTTAGGTCCCACAGAGGCGGCCTTCTCCAGATCCCATCAACTAGACAATGTCGCTTGGTAGGTCCTAGGGGAAGAGCCATCTTTGTGGGGGGTCCTGACCCTCTGGAATCAGCTCCCCCCAAGAGATTTGCACTGCCCCCTACCCTTCGTGCCTTTTGTAAGAATCTGAAAACTTATTAATGCTGTCATGCTTGGGGTCACTGGATCCCAGCCTCTGGCCATTGTTCGTGGTCTGCATTTGAATGAATGATTTTTAAATGTTTAACTTTTTTAGAATATTTTAAATTAATTATTTATGTTAATTGGATTTATATGTATTTTATATATTGTGTTTTTTATTGATATGTTGTGAGCCGCCCCGAGTCCACGGAGAGGGGTGGCATACAAGTCCAATTAATAAAATAAAACAATAAGTAAGTAAGTAAGTAAGTAAGTAAGTAAGTAAGTAAGTAAGTAAGTAAGTAAACAAACAAACAAACAAACAAATACATTTTAAAAAAAGAAAAAAAGAAAAAAAATTCTACTGGTTCTGCATACCTGATCAAAATTTTTCTACCGATTCTGTGTATGTGACTGTACCAGTAGGAGCCCATGACTGGATGCACCTTAGTTTTTGGGAAGGAAAATAAGAAAACAAATTCTGCCTACCAGCAGCCATCTGGCTAGCATCCTTAGCAAGCAGCTTGGAATAGGTATATTAGCTTGCAAAGCTCTGTTTGAGAGGTTGTTTTCAGCCTTGCAAAGCTCCATTTCAGAGGCTGCTCTTTCAGCTTTGCAAAGCTCCATTTGAGCCTTTTTTCAGCCTTGCAGAATTCCATTTGAGAGGCTGTTATTATTCTGTTGGGCTCTCTGGTACACTCCTCCCAAAAATTCCCAGGTACAAATTTCAGACAGACACACACACGCGTTTGAAAATTCAAAACAATGTTCTTTATAATGAAAATTCACTTAAACCAAGCCCTCTTTTTGTATAGCAAAGAGCACTTGTCTCCAAACAAACTGGTAATTTGTACAAGTCCCTTATCAGTTCTGTGATACTTAGCTTGAGCTGTGAGGCAATTCACAGTCCTTCTTCTTTCACAAAGTGAAACACACTTTGCCCTGGTTTTGTTTCAAAGTGGGGAAAAATCAGCACACAAAAGGTCAAAGTCAATAAAGCAGTCACGAAACACAACGATCAGATAATCCTCCACAATGGCCAAACCCACAGGCTGCTATTTATAGCAGCCTCACTAATTACCACAGCCCCACCCAACCACAGGTGGCCTCATTTTCTTTGATAATAATCTCTCAATTGTTGTTGCCTATGCATCGCTCTCCGCATGCGTGGCTGTATCATTAACTCTTGTTCTGAATCCAAGGAGGAGCTAGATAACTGATCTCCTTCTGAGCTGTCTGCCACATTCTCCTCCTCCCTGTCACTCATGTCTTCTTGGTCAGAGGAGCCTTCATCAGCAGATTCCACCGGGCGTGGGGGGGGGGCAAAACACGCCTGCAGCATGTGGATGTCTCCCCCACATCCACAGTCCTTGGGGCAGGAGCTGGGCCAGAGCTAACCACAACAGTTATCAGCCTTGCAAAGCTCAGTTTCAGAGGCTCCTTTTTTAGCTTTCAAAGCTTCTTTTGAGAGGCTGGGTGGTGCATTATTCGGTATACAGTATAAGATACAGCCGAATTTTAACGCTCTTAGAAGAGAAAAAGGTGTGTCTTATACTCTGAAAAATACGGTATATAGTGTGAGTTGTTCTCAAATTATATTGTGTATAACTTGTGTATTGTGTGGAATGTGGTGTTTTTTCAATCTGAATTTTGAGAAAACCAAGAGAAGGAAATGCTTCCAACTAAAATTTCTGAAAATTGGGCTGCAATTTTGGAATATTCAGATCCTGCTCTCTTGAAATTTGCTGCAAGATTAATTTAAATATTGCTGCTTACATTTGCATCCTGTATATTCAGAAGTTATATTTTAGATAAAATCAATATTATGAGCCTCCTCCCCTTTTCCAAGACTTCCATTACTGATCCAGCAACTTCCCACTTCAGGGATGTACTTTAAGTTATTTATAATTATTATATGGTATAGCAGGGTGATAAAGGTTTTTTCCAGCAACTAGAAATAAAATAAAAGCTGTTAAAACTTCAATCTCTGAAGTGTATAAAATGACCTAACAAAAACAGAACCCAAAACCAATATATTTATCAAATTTAAGAGGAACAACTAACATTTACTCAGTTCTTAAAAACTTCAGAAACATCAACAATTGTATAGATTGCTAGGAAAGATTAAATTTTTAAAAAACTTAAAAGAAACTTTTAAAATATAACAGATAATAATAACCTTTATTAATAACTTAAAAAGGAGACAGGAGACAATGAGAAATTCAAATAGGCATGTAAAAATTAAAGTGTTTTCTGTTTGCATCTTTATTTATTTATTTATTTATTTATTTATTTATTATTTATTATTATTATTATTATTTTATTATTTATTTATTTATTTATTTATTTGACTTCTATGCTGCCCAACCCCATGGGACTCAGGGCGCCTTACAACAATGTAAAATGCAATACAGGACAATAACAGAAGAAGTCAATAGTAATATTAAAACTAAATATTAAAATAATAAAACAATAAAATCCTATTAAAAACCCATAACATACATACCTAACCAATTGACACAATTTGACTATGACGGATTCATGACCCCCAGGCGTGCCAGGTCTTCACTGCCTTTGGAAGGCCAGTAGGGTGGGAGCAGTATGGACATTGGGGGAGAATTGGTTCCATAGAAGTGGGGCAGCCACAGAGAGGGTCCTCTCTGGGGGGATCCGGAGACGGGATCCGGAGAAGGCCAACCCTGTAAGATCTTATTGGCCTTTTGGAGGTAGGTGGGAGGAGGTAGGTGGGAGGAGACGGTCCTGTAGATAGTCTGGTCCTAAGCCATGTAGGGATTTATAGGTAATAACCAACACCTTGAATTGTGGAAATACAGAGGTTTTTGTTTTTCTTTCTCCAATTTTTACAGACAATTTCTTCAAGAGATAGATCTCTTTAGGAGAAGTTACCTTTTGATTTCCACAGAAATCTTTATCACATTTTCATAGATTCTTTACCCGCCAAGAGCTGAACAGACTGTAGCTGGGCTGCTTGATCCCAAGAACAAGCAAATTAATGCATCGGGCCAGGCGATAATTGATTCAGACTGAACCCGGCTTCCTTACTGGCAAAGGGAATGAGGCTGGGAAAAGGTGGTCGTGTCCACGGGCCAACAGAGTTGGAGGGCTGCAGGCCTGGGATTTGGGGGAGGCAAGTTTTACTCCTTGAAGCAACCCTTGCAGAGTAAAGGAAAAATATCTCTTGAGTGCAAGAAGTTGTTAATTGCCTCACAATCATGAGAGCAAAAACTCCACCCCTCAAATCCCAGGTCCACAGAGAGCTGATCTGCTGCCCATGACTCTGATTGCCCATGCCTCCTGCAGTCTTGCTCGCCATTCTATTCACCTGTTCTTTGGGTTGGCAGCCCAGCTATGCTCAACTCAGCTCTGTTTGGCTTGGGCTGCTCCTGCGTTGGGGCCAAAGAAGACTTGTGGGCTGAACCCTGCCAGCCACCAGCTATTTGTTGACTGGGGAGGAGAAAAAGCAAAGCTTCTCCACACTTTATTTATTTTATTTATGTACAGTAGTCCCTCGCTATACCACGCTTCACCTACTGCGGCTTCACTTCATCGCGGGTTTTCAAGAAATATTAATGAGAAAAATCATTCGCGGATCTTTCCTGGTTCGCGGGTTTCTGAGGAAGTCGATCGGCAGATTTAAACAGCCCGCGGAACTCGATCGGCAGGTTTTTCAAAAAATATATATCTAAAATTGTAAATACTATATTTAAATACTGTATCTAAAATAAATACTGTGTGGGAAGGGTTTATAAACACTTAAAACAATGAAAACTTACCAAACAATTACAATATAAATACTTAAATAAGTACTATCAGTCGATAAATTCCCCATTGCGGATTTCACCTATCGCGACCGGGTCTGGAACGGAACACCAGCGATAGGTGAGGTCTTACTGTATTTATTTATTTATTTTGTCCAATATACAATAATATAAAATGAAGCTTATAGAGATATAGTAGAGAAGATATATGAGATATAGGAGAGACAATAGGACAAGGGATGGAAGGCACTTTAGTGCGCTTATGCATGCCCCTTATTGACCTCTTAGGAATCTGGAGAGGTCAACCATGGATAGTCTAAGGGTAAAGTGTTGGGGGTTAGGGGATGATACTACGGAGTTCCACGCTTCAACAACTTGATTACTAAAGTCCTATTTTTTACAGTCAAGTTTGGAGTGGTTAATATTAAACTTGAATCTGTTGTGTGCTCTTGTGTTGTTGTGGTTGAAGCTGAAGTAGTCTTTGATAGGCAGGACATTGCAGCATATGATCTTGTGGGCAATACTTAGATCATGTTTAAGGCGTCCTAGTTCTAAGCTTACAAGACCCAGGATTGTAAGTCTAGGGAATTCTGTTTCGGGTAGAGGAGTGAAGGGCTCTTCTGGTGAAGTATCTTTGGACATTTTCGAGGGTGTTAATGTCAGAAATGTCGTATGGGTTCCAAACAGATGAGCTGTATTCTAGAATAGGATTTGGAAGCAACTTCCAGGCTGGGCAAATATCATCTTCTGAGAGCATTACTGCTTGGGAAACAGTGGAGCCTCCCACTTGAGAAAGATGGATCAGGGCGTTCTTAGGTGTTTCCCCCCACCCGGGCATGGGCAGAGGTGAAGAGGCACCAACAGACCAAGAAAGATGCCCCTGGCAATTGTAGGAAGATTGTGGGGGGTGTCTCCAGAGGAAGACTGGAGACACCAAGAGCAGAATCTTCCTGCAATGCAGTTTCAAGCCCCTCTGGAGCTCTTGAACACGTTGGGAGACCAAGCTGTTGACATGATCACCTCATCTCTTGCTGCAGGCCTGGGATTGAGGGGGTGAGTGGAAGTTTTAATCCTCAGAGCCTTGGAGCAACTCCCAGCCCTTGCACAAGTAAAGACAAACTTCTCACATATGCAAGAAGTTGTTAATTGCTTTAAACTCACAAGAAGTTTTTCTTTTCTGTTTAAGGTTTTCCCCGCACACAACAGCTGAGAGATACTCACAGTGGGGTGCAATTTGGGTTTGGCTACGAGATGCGCATCTTACTGGAGACCATCTGCTCCAGATCTTGTGGCTTTTTTGGCCTTTTCTTTAAAAAATTGCTTCTCCAGACAAGCTTAAAAACGTCCGAAGTTTCTTAGGGAGGGAGCAGTTGAGCAAGTGTCCCCCCCCCCCCTGAAAAGTTAGTTTATATCCTACAATTGCCAGGGACAGAAGCAAAATCAAATAAAAATAGCAAAAAAACAACAACCTCAAACTGACGGCACACACACAGTGCCAGGAACTCACATGTTCAGAAGAAAAAAACCTGGAAAAAAATCCCCTCCCATTTTTTTTTAAAGATGGAGGTGTCCATGGACCAGCAGTGACCAATCTGGTTCAGTGATGTCATTGTGACATCACTAGCAGGTTGCTAATGGTTTCAGGCAAACCAGTCTGAACCATGAAAAACCCACCCCTGATCATATATCAGAACATTATCTAAAAGGATTATTTTTTCAAGTACTGTACATCCTATCTTTCCACTTTCATATACATATGTATTCTGCCAGATACTCCTACTCAGATAATTTGCAGACATCTTTCCTCTTAAAGAAAAAAAAATAGGAAGAAAACAGTATGTTAAATGAGTTAGATCAGAATTATTAGTAATGTATGTTTCCCCCCATTTTGACAAGATATGAGATGTAGTTCTGCCCATCAAATTCTACAGTGACAGGTTGCATTTTCACAAATCACACAGACAGGCCTTCATGTTTTGCAATCAGTGGCTGAATGATACTTTGGAAAATTTGAAGAAAGCAGGACTTAGACTAGAAAAATATCTCAGCAAAACACTACACATTCCTGCATTAAAATAAGCAAAACAAAAATATTTTGCAGCTTATTCACCAAAGTAACTTGGAGGCTACCCACTGTCACTGATTCTTCACTCTGCAGCCCTTGGTCTCCTGAAGAAAAGGAGATTCAAACTAAAGCTTTATTACTATTTACTGTATTTATTTTCTCTTGGTTTCTAGAGAAAACTCCAGTAACCTTTCCATAATATTTTTCTAGCATAACTATAGGTCTACAAGAAGATCCTTTTGAGGATTTAGAAGATAATCAGATATGTATCAGATTTCATATATTTTTATAAAGTTTTGGGTGGATTTTTCTTCCTTGTTTTATCGTTTATTTATTACATTTTTAACAAGTACAATTCTACAGAAACCTAAGTGTATCCTGCTTTATTCCTGAATTAGGATTTTATAACAGTTGGTTTGAAATGTTGCCTCTGTCTCTGTTTCAAAGTCATCATGCTGCCTTGGAAAGCATGCCAAACAGAAAACCTATATATCAAATGAACAAACAAACAAGCACATGTTGAAATTGCAACCAGGAGTGTGCAGTGCTTGGAATTTGAAGGCAGAAAGATATTTGGCGGGGTTGTGGAGGCCTGCACATTCTTCTTGTCTGCAACTCTGAAAGACAAATGCATATTTGTCCAGAATCACTTTGCTACAGCAGAAGGCCATCATATAATTAAAGGAAAAGACATTGCTGGCTTATGGAGTTACAGACAGGCGTTAGTGAACTCCCCTGTGCATTCTAAAACATTTTATGCTTACAGATCCAAAGCATCACACAGCCTGATGCAAACACTCCAACACTCTCAATAGCATGCTTAGAATTGGCCCTTCTTAATATGCAAACAAGCTTTAGTTAGTCTTTAGTTTCTTAACTATTGAAGAAGACAGAGTGTGCTTCCTTTCAGCTCAGCTGCTGCTACAATGCAATATTACTTAGTTGCGCTACAACTTTCAATACAGATTGTCTGCATGTGCGTTTAAAACTGTTACACAATATTCTGGCGCCATGAAGTGAAAACTGAAATGGCGTCCCTGCTGCACATACAGCTGAAGGACTGAATGAAGTATTTAGACAGCTTCTCTGCTAACAGGCACCTTGTGGCCCGTTCGCATCCTGTGCAATGGACTCAGAGGACTTAGAGACAGTGGAGGCGCGGTACAAATGTCCTGTGTTCCTGGCACCTGAGACTGAGAGTGAAGAAAATGTGGTGTCAGAGACTGAAGAGCAACCAGGGCCTTCTGCATCTCCTGAGATGAGTGATTCAGGAGAAGAGGAGAAGCCTCTTCTTGATGTTAGGATTCACAGGGCCTCTAGGAGGGATGAGTGGTTACTCAGGAGGAGGTTTCTTCCTGAGTAGCACTGCTGACTACTGGGACATACCCTCAGGTTATTTAAGAGGGAGTCATGTGATGCTTCAAAGCAGAGAACAATGTAGTTCATTTCAGAAATCTTGTTGCAACTTGTGTCTTCAGCTTGTGTTTCAAAGAACCACATTCTTGGCTGCAGTAATCAGTTCTGGGCTTTCAGCCAACCTCTGTATGTCTACACTATTGAATCTTGCTTCAACTTGGTAATTACTGTCGTGTTTATCTCTTCTTGGGACTCTGGCCAGTTGATAAGATTTTATAATCAGTGCAGTGAAGCCTTTGCTATTTTTTAACTTCTTTTTAAAAAGACTCAATCTGCACAAGACTTTTGTAAATAGTAAAATCTTTATTAGTTAATCTGGTGGTATGTATTCTTATTTTGGGGGATTGAAGCTGGGACAGAACACACCTTCTCTATTCATCCCTATCTGATCTTAAATTTCCATGGCAGTATTTCCTCTGGAGGTAGACAGTTGTTTATTTAAAACAGGAGGCAATTTGCACCGTGCCACTTTATGCAGGCACCCTTTTAAAAGGCAGAATTAGTAAATTCTTAATTTAAGGGGAAGTTGCAGTGCCATTAAGCCTCACTGCTTAAAACCTTCAGCAGGCACGGTTTCTGCTCACTCATCCTTACTTAATTGTACTCTCGGATATATTTCTCAGAAGGATCTCAGAGGTGATGTGCTTTTCAAAAGAACATGCCTTTGACTATACATACATTCATTAGCCTGTGTATAAAGAAGCAGAAACAAATATGTCCAAAAAATTAATTTGGATTTAGAATAGAATAGATTAGAATTCTTTATTGGCCAAATGTGATTGGACACACAAGGAATCTGTCTTGGTGCATATGTTCTCAGTGTACATAAAAGAAAAGATACATTTGTCAAAAATCATGAGATACAACACTTAATGATTGTCATGGGGGTCAAATAAGCAATGAGCAAAACAATCAATATTAATAAAAAATCTTAAGGATGCAAACAGCAAGTTACAGTCACACAGTCATTAGTGGGAGGAAATGGGTGATAGGAATGATGAGGAAGAAACTAATAGTAATAGCAGTGTAGATTTAGTAAATAGTTTGACAGTGTTGAGGGAATTATTTGAGTGATGGTGTTCAGAAAAAAACCGTTCTTGTATCTAGTTGTCTTGGTGTGCAGTGCTCTGTAGCAACATTTTGAGGGTAGGAGTTGAAACAATTTATGTTCAGAATGCAAGGGGTCAGCAAATACCTTCACAGTCCTCTTTTTGACTCATGCAGTAGTCAATGGAAGGCAGGTTGGCAGCAATTATTTTTTCTGCAGTTCTGATTATCAGAAGGCAGAATTACCAAAAGGATTTTATTCAGAAGGCAGAATATACAGTACTTAGTTGTCAATGGAGAGTAATGTCAATAAACCAATTAAAAAAACAGAGAGGTCTATTGAACATCGTAGCTTCAGTTTTCAAAGAATCTTACCTAGGGCTGTCAGAGCTAAATGCAAAATTTGGGTAATCTCTAGATGGCAGCAAAGAATTTTAGTTATTTGCTGCTATCTAGTGGTCATCTGCATTTTGCTGCTTATATTTGGTAATCCCAGTTTTTTCTTGTCAGGATAAGTGGATGCTGAATGCTAGGATACAGTGAAGGAAAAACATCTGCTTATTAGTGTTATGGTTGGCTCTGGGCCAGCTCCTGCTCCACGTACTGTGGGGGTTGATGTGGGTGAATCCTCCCATTGTCAGAGGCCAGTTTTACTGCCGACTGTTTCTGACAGCAAAGCTTCTGTAGCAGATAGTGAAAGTGAAATGGGATCCTCAGAGGAGGTAATTGCAGGCAGCCCATTAGATAGTCGCCCTGTGAGTGATTCATCATCATTATCATCACTGGATTCGGAAGAGGAGACATTCATTGATGTGCGCAGACGCAGGGCAATGTCTAGGAAAGGGCAACTGCGTAAATACTACAGGAAATAAGGGAGATCACCTGTGGCTGGGGGTAATTAGGCTAATGGGGCTGCTGTTAAATTTTCAGCGTTCTGGCCTCTGGGTGTGGAAGTTTATCCGTTCAGTGAAGAAGAGATGTATACTTTGCATCATAATTCTACAAGGACTCTTTGAACTGTTTCCAGAACTTTTGAACTAAATCATAGTTAAGTTTGTGACTTGAGAACTCTTGAAGGAGGGTGGCTGTGACGTCTTTACAGCTGCCTTTTATCTGCTTTGTGTTTGTTTATTGTTCTTCACAGCATTCAAGGCTGTTGCTTTGAAGGTGAGCACTTTGACTGACTAAAAGTATGTTTGGCTCGTATTTTCCTTTCAATAAAACAGTGTTATTGACTTTACAACTCTGTGTGTCTGAATTACTACTTTTGAACTTAATTGGGGGCTCCTGTCGAGAAGCCCGGCAGAACAATTAGGAGGAAGACAAAGAGGAAACTTACTACAACATAAGAATCCCTATTAATGTCCTCATTGATGTGATTGACCTTCTCTAGGCAACTTAAAATACATGCATAAAAATACACCGTTTCATCTGGAAATACACAAGAGATAAAATTGAAAGTAATATATTTCAGGCATTCAAACCACTTTGTATTTATTATCTGCATATCTTTCAAGGTACCCATAAGCTAGCCAATGATATTATGTTTATATTGCCTTGAAGAAGCAGTTTTGGAACACTACTTTGCCTAAAGCCCAGGATCTTTGTTATGCAACAGAAACAGGAGATTTCATGAGATCTTTTTTAAAAAAGAAAAAGAACTGGGAAGTATCAAGTTAGGCTACAACATGGGAGTAGGAATGGAATTTAGTCATTTATTTTATGCCTTTGGCCCTATTTTAAGACATACATTCACAGATGATGCTATTTATCTGGGGAAATAGATGCAGTTTCCTTTCTTTATCTTTTTCCATTTAGTCCCAAGGAACATAGAATATTCTAAGAGGTTAATCTTAACAGTCTCCATGAAGTTCTTTCAGCTAATAGTTCTCTATTTAAAATGCTGCCCAGTTCAAATCTGGTTTCTAAATAAAGCACCCTCTGATAGTCAATCAGAGCCAAAGCGCTGGAAACAAAGTTAAGCAGAAAACCAGGTTCCCGGGGCTCTGCCTTCCCCACAATAAGAGCAATTGCAATAGCCCTTAGACTTATACACTGCTTCACAGTGCTTTACAGCTTCCTCTAACCAGTTTACAGAGTCAGCATATTGCTCCCAACAATCTGGGTCCTCATTTTACTGACTGCAGAAGGATGGAAGGCTGAATCAACCTTGAGCCTGATCAGATTCAAACCGCGTAGTGGAGTCAGCTGGCAGTCAGCAGAAGTAGCCTGCAATACTGCATTACAACACTGCACCACCTTGGCTCATAATAATAGGTACTTTATATTCATTCAATCAACTAATATAATCACTCATCCCATGTGACTCTGGACAGCTCACATAATTTAATACCACCACAAAATATAACAAAATGCAAGTAACAATAAAACCATATTTAATTCAAATTGAACCATAATAAAACATAACCAGTGTTATTTACAATCCATAGCTCACAAACAGTAGAGCCATCTAATAGGCTCCTCATTACAACCAGTTCTCCAAGCACAACGACAAGTAGAATTGTAGCCATTATTGGTAAATCTTTTTATATTTAGTTTTATTTTATAAGCCACTCAGAGTTGGTTTTACAATGGACAACCATATAAAAGTTTTAAATAAATACATTATATAATATGGTATGCCAGCATTTTCTTGATTTGTTTAGGGAAGTGGTTATTATTCATTATTATTAGATGTTTATCCTTTATATATACTGCATACAACACAAGGCACTGAGCATACCTATTTCTCCTGCCTCCTATTCTCCATTTCCACAATTTTGTACTTCATCCTAATATTTAATAGGTCACTAACAATCTCAGTAAAAGCTTTCTGAGCAGATAATAAAGAAGCTTTGGGAGAAAAATGTCCTCTCGTTGTTTTTCCTTCATTTTTTCCTCTGCAAGATTGCCCTGACCATACATTACCATGATACTATTTGAATATTATGGCTAAGAGGCATTAAAAGAGCCATCTATCATGACTTAGTTTCATTCCCTTTTAAAGTCATACAAGCCAGCAGCAAAGCTTTTGGTAGCTAATTTTATAAGTGAATTATGTACTGGATGGAAAAGAACTTGTTGACAACTACCTTTAAAACTACTGCCAATCAATTTAACAGAGTAACTCCATTTCTAGTTTTATAAGAAAAAGAGAGAGATTCTCTTCACCTCCACTCCATTTTCTCTCTAGTGGTGTTGGGTGAACCAAACTTGCAAAGTTTAAAAAGTTTAAAAAGTTCGGGCAAAGTTTGGGTTCGGGTTTGGCATTTGCTCGAACACCACAAAACGCTGCTGCCCGGGAGGAGAGTGGGAAATCCCATCGTAGGATTCCCCACCTCCTTTTGCTTGCGGCACTGCAAGCAAAAGGAGGTGGGAAATCCCACAATGAGATTCCGGGGATGGGGCTTTGACGTCAGGGAGACTACTTCCTGGCTGGCCGAAACAGGAAGAAAGTAGTCTCTGTGATGTCAAAGCCCCGCCCCCGGAATCCAATTCTGGGATTCCCCACCTACTTTTACTTGCAGCGCCACTGCGGCATCCTTTTCTGTAAAAATAAAAGGAAGCTAAAGGAGGTGAGAAATTCCCCACCTCCTTGTTTATTTTTACAGAAAAGGACGTCGCAGAGGCTTGCTGCTGTTCAGGTTCGGCAAACTCACCCGAACTTCACAACAAAGTTCGAGTGAGTTTGCCGAACCCGAACTTCGTTGGGTTCGCCCAACACTACTCTCTAACATTTCAAAATATTGAAAGCTGCATTGTATCCTCTCGCCCTGTTAATACTCAGGGTATGTCTGCTTAAAAACAGACACCCTGAATTCAGTAGGGCTAGTTTCCCCTAGAATATATATAGCTGCTCTGTAGATTATAATATCAGAATTATGCCAGCTATCATACCCAAGATTGACTATTTATTCAGTCATTAAAGCCATATTATTATTCAACATCTTTGAGATTTGGCAGTGTTTATTGGTCTAAAAGACTGTTGTGAATCAGGAAGATCCCAGTTTGAATGACCCCTGTTTTCAGTAATGTTATTAACTGTCTGCTGTGTTCTATGCTGACAACTTCAGTTCCCACAACATACCTTTGCTTGAGATCAGGGGAGAGTTTTCCTGGAGTGAAAGATTTGGTGCAAAAAAAGTAACTTTTATTTAAACCTAATAAGCTTCCTGAAGCCTCTATCACTTATGTGCAGGGGTGGGCTACTGCCCGGACAGGGGGGGATGCAATGAGGTAGCGAAAATGGAGGTCCACCCCAGAGCACCCATTTTACACTGAAAGATGTTGAAAGAAAATGCAGAGCATCCTGCGTAAGCCACGGCCACAGTGTGGTAGTAAAAAGTTTGGTAGCCCTTCACTGCTTATGTGTCCCAGTCAGTTGATGGGGTAATGGTAGAAGAAGGAACTGACTTCTAAGTTCCAAACTCACTTTTGAGCTGGAGCATAAACAGTACATAGCCAGAGGTCAGGATCTCTGTCAGTATCAGCAGTCTGAAGAATGGTCAGAGAGCAATGAAGAGCAACTGCTGACTTTGGATTCAATTTTTATTAGGTTTACAATCCTTCAGAGTGAGGCTTAGCAGAAGTGACTGACCCAAAGTTACACCCATTGGAAAAGTTTGCTCAGCAAGAAACTGAAGTTAGATTTTCCAGTTCTAAATAAAAAGTGCAAGCTATTCTATAACATTAGCTCCTCTGAACCACTTAGCAGAAAAAGGAAAGTGGAAAGTACATACAGAAACCAGGACTGTTTCTAAGGAGTAGCTAATATGATTCAGCTAGTGAGCAGAAACTAAGAAAACCGTAGAACAGGTTCAGCTTCTACATTTCTCTAAAACAAGGGTGATTTGGACATTACTGAGTTACAAGTCCAGAAAGCAGATCCCGTGATGATTTTTGGCTCCTTAACATGGTGTTGAGTTGAACTCCAGAATTCTCACTGCATTTGCAATAGTTATTTGCTTGCAAATGTCTACACTAAGGAAGGGAAACTTATGCCTCTCCAGATACCATCTTCCAGCAAACGTTGCCACAGAGCAGTGTTTCTCAACTTTAGCTGCTTTAAGATATGTGAACTTCAGTTCCCCAAATCCCCAGTAAGCAATTCCCAGGCAAGTTTCCAAGTTTCCCATCCTTGATCTGCAATCAAATAATTGCCGCAAACGATATGAGAATCACATGATTAACACAGCCATAAATGGTTTTGAGTGAGTTATCCATTTTGGAGTATAGATCTGAGTTTGGTTATGCTGGATAAGAAATCACATACAATCCCTTTGCAACTCTTTTTGTGACCTGTTGAACTATCGCACAAATGAAATACATTTTTAAAGGCAATACTCTGATCACATTTTGAAAGCTGTGACTGCCTTCTGAGTTTTAGCTGACATGGTGTGAATTCACATTATTCAGAATAAGTTGCTGTCTGCTCTAGCTCATATGCTTATTGTCCTTCATTGGGGAGGAACAGGGCAGAATGTCTGACCTCTATTTTATAACTTTAGTTTCTTTCTTTTCTTTTTTGCTTTATCTTTTCTTGCATTTCTTTCTTTCTTTTCCATTTGTCTTTTACTGAATAGAAAGGAAGGTACTTGTAGTTACAGTATATCTGATCTGGCAAATCCAAAAGATCCTAATTTTTCTGTAATGGACATGACTGCTCAGGAACTAAAAATCCTACAAAAAGTAAAGCCACCTCTCATGAAAAAATAATATTATGCTTCTTCATTTCAATATTTAAATACTAAACCAATCTCACTTACCTTATTAATTTCCAAACATGAGTCTTGAGCATTGATTACACCTTTTATATTATAGCGTAACATTCAAGAATTCATTGTTCCCACTGCAGCTTTGCTAACTTGCAATCTAAAATGCTCCAAAGCCCAAATTCTGTTCTATTCTTTATTAGCCATTTCCTTAAACTGCTGCTGCTGCTCTGATCTTTAACAAAGCAAAAGCAATGCTATAGAGGTTGTTTCAATCTCCAATAGCCTCTGGTCCCTACCAGTTCTGTGGGTGTGGCTTGGTGGGTGTGGCAGGGGAAGGATACTGCAAAACCTCCATTCCCTCTCCACTCCTAAGGGAAGGGTATTGCAAAATCTCCATTCCCACCCTGCCCTGAGGCCAGCCAAAGGTGGTGTTTGCCGGTTCTCCAAGCTACTCAAAATTTCCGCTATCAGTTCTGCTGAATTTCACCCCTGCTCTGGTCATTTCTTTGGCCATACCCAAATTGCTTTTGAAAGTAAACAATTACTTTTCCTAATATATATTTTCCATTTTACCATTGTGAAAGATGTTCCCCAGGAAACAAACACTATAGAAAATTCACTTAGAAAAGTCACAGAATCAAATAGTATTACTAGTTGGAAAGAATGGTAAAAGATTATCCAGCCCAATTCTACAGCATTAACTTTGTATTTCAAACAATGCACTAAGGAATTCTGCCAATCATTTTTTATCAAGTTCTTTTTCAGCACACTCAAAGAATCAAACTGTTGTTGTTTAAAATGGCAGCTCTCTTCATGTGGCAGATGAGAAGAAAAGATTAAGAGTTTTTAAAGGCTTCCCAGTTCTGATAGTGGCAGCTTTAAATAAGGTAAAGATTTATGCACCCACATGGGTGGATCTCTTTTGGAGCCATTATTAATTGCAGCTTTTTGTTTTGCTCAGCAGTAATTTATATCTGAAATTCATTTCATTAACAATTCTATTTCATCTCTGCCAAGTGAGATTTGATAAGTGTTAAGCATGTCTCATCTGTGAACTTTTTTCCAAATTGTATTGTTCTTGGGTTGTCATTTCTCATTATGAAAAGTCTTAGCTTTTGCTCAATTTGCATTTGCAGTTTTAAAATGGCCTGTTCATAAGTTTTGAAATGGAGATCTCCCACAGTAATAATATAATATATAACATATTATATATTATATATTCATATTCATATTGTTCTTACTTTGGGAGAGTTCCTTTCAAAAACTTATGAACAGGTTATTTTAAAACTGCAAATGCAAATGTATATTATTAAAGCATATATATTGTATTTTATTATTGATTATTATATATTATATACATAATATAGTATATGAAGTTGGCTAAGATCAGAAGTGTTAAAAAACTAGAGGTTTTATTTTAGAAACTCAAGAACAAGCTTTGCCAACTAATTGCATGAAGTTGAAAATACAAAATGTAACAAATAATAGCAAAATATTGCCTTAGTAGTGAAAAAGATGAAAAAATAATTATTTGATTATTAATGACTGCAGTAAAATTTAATAAACTGACTACAAGTAGCATCATGACCAAGTTGCCAAAATTATTTATTGGTAACTTTACTAGAGATCTGAATTTGAGTGTTTTTAAAAAAGAGAAAAACTACTGGGTTCATAAATTTAAGGAGGTTTTGGAAATAACCAGGTTTAGATCTTATGGGACTTTACAATCCAAACAGACAGGTATGACATTCCTGACATAATAGTTACCAGTAGTCTTCAATTAATGACCACAATTCACTCCAAAATCTATGTTGATAAATTAAGCAGTTTTAAAGTGAGTTTCCCCCTATTTTATTACTTTTCTTGCCACAGTTGTTCAGTGAATCACTGCATTTGTTAAGTTAGTAACATGGTTGTTAAATGAATTTAGCTCTCCCATTGACTTTACTTTACTCAGAAAGTCACAAAAGAAGATCGTGTGACTCCAAAACACTGCGACCATTCCTAAATATAAGTCAGTTATCAGGCATCTAATTTTGATCATATGACAATGAGGATGCTGCAATGGTCGTAAGTGTGAAAAACTCTTTTCAGTGCTACTGTAACTTTGTATGGTCACTAAACAAACTGTTGTAAATTGAGAAATATTTTTATTGAAAAGAAGAAAATCTGGTTCATTGCTGTTGCTACACCAGGTAATTGAGGGGGGAAATTGAAAAAATTATAAAATACTGAGACTTGGATATTGAAGTTGAATGTTTGATGGGAAAGGAAATCCATTATTATACCAATCATATTAAATACCCCCAAATCTTGAATGGCACTTAGAAAAGCTGCATATTAACAAAATTTCCATCTGTCAGTTACAAAAGGCTATACGGTTTGGATCCACAACATATACTACACTGATGACACCTGAAGTCAAAGGTGTCAAACTCACAGCCTGCAGGCCGGATGTGGCAAAAAATATTGCGATACATCAACATGATGCAACAAATTTGACACCCATGCCCTACGTCAATGATGGCGAACCTATGGCACTGGTGCCACAGGTGGCACGTGGAGCCATATGTGCTGGCACGTGAGCTGTTGCCCAAGCTCAGCTCCAATATGCATGTGTGTGCTGGCCAGCTGATTTTTAGCTCACACAGAGGCTCTGGGTGGTGTTTTTGGCTTTCAGAGAGCCTCTGGGGGAATGGGAAAAGGCGTTTGTACCCTCCTCCAGCTCCCCCCTTTGGAGGCTGGGGAAGGTAAAACACAAGTGTACCAGACCCACCAGCTCACACAGAGGCTCTGGGTGATGTTTTGGGCTTTCAGAGAGCCTCCGGGGAAATGGGAAAAGGTGTTTGTACCCTCCCCCAACTCCCCCCTTTGGAGGCTGGGGAAGGTAAAACACAAGAGTACCAGACCCACCAGCTCACACAGAGGCTCTGGGTGGTGTTTTTGGCTTCCAGAGAGCCTCCGGGGGAATGGGGAAAGGTGTTTGTACCCTCTCCAGCTCCCCCCTTTGGAGGCTGGGGAAGGCAAAACACAAGCATACCGGACCCACCAGAAGTTGGGAAACCGACAGTTTCATGCCTCCATAGGGCTTCCGGGAGGTAGGGGAAGCTGTTTTTACCCTACCCAGGCATTGAATTATGGGTGTGGGCACTGACGCATGTGCGATAGCGCACGCCCATGCTCTTTCAGCACCCGAGGAAAAAAAGGTTCGCCATCAGTGTCCTAAGTTCTTGGGACGAAATCAATGCACATGAAGGCCTATATCAGCTATAGAAACAACAGCTGTGGTTTCACATTACTGTGTTTAATAATAATGAGCTTGTCTGTAGGGGATCCATTCTGTCAGCCTTTGCTTTGGTCCAGCAGCCAGGCACTGTCAGGTCCTATCTTTTTTCTAGAATAATAAAATTGAATAAATATTTTATACTGTAACTATTGTATAAGGCAAATTCGGTCCCTTTTTAAACAGTATAATTTGCTTGCTTTATCAATGCAACAATTGAAGTATTTATCAACAAGAACTCTCCAGAAGCTTCAGTAAATGCTTGTTTCTATTCTTTTACTTCCAAGACTATGAAGGGTTTTTTTATTGTCACAAAAGATCACTTCTCCCTTCTCTTCTCACTGGTGTGATTAACTGAAAAGCCATAGTGCAAACATGTGGTTGGGGTGATAGAGTTACAATTATGGTGGCTGGATCATGAAACATTGTGATGTGCAGGCAGCACACCAGTAGGAAAAGATAAGAGGAAGCCACCCCTGGGTCAGTCCAGAAAAGGTCTATCCACTACAATCTATGCAGCAAAGCTTCTCTCCATAGACCACCTCCAGCATTATAATCATATTTTCTTAGTGGAGCCTTAGAGGTTTGTTTACTACATTCAGCTCAAGTTCTCATTCACAACTGGTTCTCTTCCTAGAAATGAATCAGGTGAAACAAAACAAGAAAACAAAGGTGAAAACAAAGATAAGAGTTGACTATTCCGTCAGCATACAGATAACTCCATCTGTTCCCTTGTATTGAGAAAGGGGAAAAATAAAATACTTTTTAAAAAATGACAGCTGAAGATGTTTTAAGAAAGGTTCTGATACATCTATAAAGACCTGAGCCAAGCAGAATATGTATAGTCAAAAATCCCAATAATTTGCAGAGTTTCTGCAACAATACTTTGTTTGAAATATGCCTGTTCTCACATCATGCTTAATCCTCTTTCCAATGTTCCTAGAAAGTGGTTTTCATCACATGAAGCTAACAAAGAGATTCCTGGCAAGACTTTTCCCGAGTCTGCGGAGAGGGGCAGCATACAAATCAAATCAATCAAACAAACAAACAAACAAACAAACAAACAAACAAACAAACAAATAAATAAATCCATCCTTATTAGCTCAGCAGATAGTAGGAGGCATGGATTGGAAAATACATCCAAACAGTATTTGGGAAATCGCATTGCACTGCCAGGACTTATTATTGAGTTATTTAACGAACGGGGTCCCTATCTCAACACTTTTTCTTTGAGGAGTCAAATGAAGTAGAATTGGACGAATTCCCACATTTTGTGGTGTTAATATAGTGTATTGCACATGCATGTGAGATATATACTGTATAATGTTATGATAATATAGTTGGTCTAGGAAAGATAGTATAACCCCCAAATAAAACCAGGGCAATTTTGAATTAAAAAGTAATCATTCATTGCCTCATTAGTGTTCACACCAGATAGTTGAACTAGTTTAACCTCTTTAAATATGCTGCAAATATGGCCACAATGTTTTCTAGAAGATTATCACTTGTCACCTACCCAGTCTTTATCTAGCATTCCTGCAAATGTATTTATTTGTGCAATTTATGTGGCCACGCATCAAAACAAGTGACACTGGAAAGTAAACAGATAGAAAAATAAAGTAGAACAGAACAGAACCAATAACAAACCTTATTTTTTAAAAAAAAAACTGTTGAGAAAGCCTATCTTTAATACATGGTGAGTGATCCTATCTTCTAGTCCACTTCACTGCACTGTTGATTGCTGACATTTTTACTTTTGCCAAACAACACTTTCTTGAATAAATCACTCAATTCTTCTGCTTGGGTCTTAAGGCATTGCCCTCTTTACCCCTGCCTGGAAGGCAACTGGTGATATTAGCCATTCCATTATTTTATGATGCCTGCTTGAAATTCTTTGGGCTTTTTCCTTTGGTTTTGTTAACTGCTTTCCCTACTTCTCTGCTAAATTTCTGCAGTCTTTTTTCAAATGGTACGGCATACACTTGATTGCCTTTAATGTCAGGGTTTTCAATGAATTTCACTAAAGTGAAATGCAGGTTGAATAGGAACATTCTGAGGAAAAGTAGGACAACAATATTCTTCAAGAAGAGTTACATATCCCTGTTTAATATGTGCTGAGAATGTATCTAACACTATAAATCAGGGATGGGTTCTAAGTTGCCTTGCTGCTGGTTTGCTTCCTCCCGTGCCGTGAGAGTGCACCTCGTGTGAGCACATGTTCAGTAGCAAGAAATCAGATTTCTTTAAAAAAAAGCCATAAGCAAGAGTCTATGGAGAGGGGCGGCATACAAATCTAAATAATAATAATAATAATAATAATAATAATAATAATAATAATAATAATAATAATCATCATCATCATCATCATCATCATCATCATCATCATCATCCTTATCATCATCATAATCTATGCACAGTGCCAGAAACTCAGCTTCTGAGCATGCACAGAAGAAAAAAAAATCTGAAAAAAATCCACCACCACCCCAAAAAAAAGATCCAATTTTTTTTAAAGATGGTGGCCTTCATGGACCAGCACTGACTGATTCAGTTCTGTGATGTCATCATGACATCACCAGTGGGTTACTACCAGGAATGGGCTACTGCCCAGATGGGGGGGGGACACGGGAGGTTAGCGAAAATGGAGCTCCAACCCAGAGCACCCAATTTGCACTGAAAGATGTTGAAAGAAAATGCATAAACCACACCTACAGTGTGGTAGTAAAAAATTTGGGAGCCCTTCACTGGTTGCTACCAGTTCAGGTGAACTGGTTTGAACCAGGAGTAACCTACTTCTGCCATTAATTACCCAGGAGGACTAGATGCATTTTGAGTTTTTCAAGATAGGTGAACTTTGTCTAACACTGATTGGGTTTGTTTGGCCAGATCCTGATGGACTGTAGTGGAAATAAATATTTAGGATGGATACTAATAAATACCGTCCAGTCTCCAACCTTCCCTTTATGGGGAAGGTTGTTGAGAAGGTGGTGGCACTTCAGCTCCAGCGGTCCTTGGAAGAAGCCGATTATCTAGGTCCTCAGCAGTCTGGATTCAGGCCCGGCTACAGCACGAAAACTGCTTTGGTCGCGTTGATGGATGATCTCTGGCGGGCCCAGGACAGGGGCTTGTCCTCTGTCTTGGTGCTTCTTGACCTCTCAGCGGCTTTCGATACCATCGACCATGGTATCCTTCTGCACAGCCTAGAGGGGTTGGGAGTGGGAGGCACTGTTCTTCAGTGGTTCTCCTCATACCTCTCTGGTCGGTCGCAGTCGGTGTTAGTAGGGGATCAGAGGTCGACCTCTAGGTCTCTCCCTTGTGGGATGCCTCAGGGGTCGGTCCTCTCCCCCCTGCTATTTAATATCTACATGAAACCGCTAGGTGAGATCATCCAAGGGCATGGGGTGAGGTATCATCAATACGCCAATGATACCCAATTATACATCTCCACCCCATGTCCAGCCAACGAAGCAGTGGAAGTGATGGGCCGGTGCCTGGAGGATGTTAGGGCCTGGATGAGTGTCAACAAGCTCAAACTCAACCCAGACAAGACGGAGTGGCTGTGGATCTTACTTCCCAAGGACAACTCCATCTGTCCGTCCATTACCCTGGGGGGAGAATCACTGGCCCCCTCAGAGAAGGTTCGCAACTTGGGCGTCCTCCTCGATCCACAGCTCACATTAGAGAAACATCTTTCAGCTGTGGCGAGGGGGACGTTTGCCCAGGTTCACCTTGTGCACCAGTTGTGATCCTACTTGGACCGGGAGTCACTGCTCACGGTCACTCATGCCCTCATCACCTCGAGGCTTGACTACTGTAACGCTCTCTACATGGGGCTACCTTTGAAAAATGTTCGGAAACTTCAGATCGTGCAGAATGCAGCTGCGAGAGCAATCATGGGCTTTCCCAAATATGCCCATGTTACACCAACACTCCGCAGTCTGCATTGGTTTCCGATCAGTTTCCGGTCACAATTCAAAGTGTTGGTTATGACCTATAAAGCCCTTCATGGCACCGGACCAGATTACCTCAGGGACCGCCTTCTGCTGCACGAATCCCAGCGACCAGTTAGGTCCCACAGAGTGGATCTTCTCTGGGTCCCGTCAACTAAGCAATGTTGCCTGGCGGGCCCCAGGGGAAGAGCCTTCTCTGTGGCGGCCCCAGCCCTCTGGAACCAACTCCCCCCAGAGATTAGAACTGCCCCCACCCTCCTTGCCTTTCGTAAACAACTTAAAACCCACCTCTGCCGCCAGGCATGGGGGAATTGAGATAATTTCTCCCCCTAGGCCTTTACAATTCTATGCATGGTATGTATGTATGTATGCTTGGTTTTTATATTAATTGATTTTTAATCATCAATACCAAATTACTATTGTACACTGTTTTATTGTCGCTGTTAGCTGCCCCGAGTCTCTGGAGAGGGTCGGCATACAAATCCAATAAATAAATAAATAAATAAAGAAATGAAGAAATGAGGCAAATGGATACTGTTCTCCTATTGCATCAGTAGATATTAGACTATATGCTGTACACTCCACTAAAAGCTTTCTTACCAGATTGTTGTCTAGCTTATTGCTTAAATGCCTTCAAATATTGAGAATCCATTATCTCATATGATAGCATATGCTATCAAAAAGTACTGTTTTTCTTTCCAAATTTTACCATTTTGGAAACAGATGAACTGTACTTATATTGCACTATACAGAAGATCTGGAGTTGCAATCAAATATCCCTAGTGAATTCAGGGATCAAGCTGAATGAAATGCAGCTCTGTACTTCTATTTGGTACCAACATTGCTGGAAGTAGGACCATTTTGAAGAACAGAATCAATGCATCAGAGTATTTTTTTTATTATCTTGAGAATTTTTACTGTTTACTCCATCCCTATAAAATGTATTTCAGAAGTCACAGAAATGACTGCCTAGATATAATTTGGTACCACTAGATACCATCAAGATTAGTTAATATTCTCAATCTATTTCTGGGAATTAAATAGAATGGAAATACATAGAGGATTTTTTTTTTTGCTCAGACATATACATATAATCATTGTGACCTCCTGTTAGAAAAAGAGGATCATGTAAGTTTTAATCTTGATCAAATAAGCCAACTTTATAAACTTTTTAATTTTAAAGATCTTGATCATTCTTCTTAGGTAACGCGCACAAGCTGACTTCTTCTCTTTTCCTTTCCTTAGGAATTCCTTCATAAGTATAACACATCTCTTTTTTAAATAAAAAATAAATAAAATTGTCCAAGTCACTTTTCTGAGTTAAAGCCACATATGCTAATCACTCCTCTGGTTTACTATTTGCACATCCCATTTAACAATTAAACATCAATCGGGTTTCATTTGTAGAACCTGTACAACAGGGGTGTCAAAGTCGATTTCATTGAGGGCCACATCAGGGTTGTGTTTGACCTTGGGGAGCCAGGTGGGTGCTGCCAGGGTGGACATGCCCAGCTCGATGTCATTCAGATAGGGGGGGGGAGGACTCTGCCAGCAAAAACACTTGTTCCACTTGTAAGCCATGACCAGGCCTTTTCTTAATCCACTTTCAGATAAGACCTGATCATGGCTTACAAGTGGAACATTCAAGAAGGAGACAGAAGGAATAATTCTGGCTGCACAAGGACAGGCCATTAGAATGAATGCTATGAAAGACAGGATTAAAAAATCAACAGATGATCCAAAGTGCAGACTCTGCAAAAAAACAGAGGAAACAATCGATCACATATTCAGCTGCTGCAAAAAGATCGCACAGACAGGAACCATTGGAACTTGTGCCAGAACACATCCAAAACAGCCCAATTTTCAATTACATCAGCTTCTATCTACCCTTTTAAGCCCATTTTTATTGTATTAGACAGTCTAAAGAAGGGGTGGCTGGCTATCCACAATGGAGGCCTTTATTTATCCTAATTTAATAGATCCAACTAAAACCCTGAGTTATAAGGACATTTTATACCCAGAAGGTCTTTTAAAACCAAGAGAATTATTAAATTTTCCAAACACCAAGATGGACTGGTGGACCTATACTCAAATTTGTACAAAATACAAAAAAGATATGAAAGAAGTAGGCATAGAGCTAACACTGAATGCCCTGGATAAGATTCTCACAGAGCCAGATGAAAAAAACATAACATACATAGTTATATAATTATTTATTAGAAAATGATAACCGAGAGGAAATTGTGAAGGGCCCAACGTTATCATGGGCAAAAAATGGGGCAGAATATACATCTTTTATAAACGCAATCAAAGCTATATATACTCAACAATCTGCTTATATTATTATAAATGGAGACGCAACAATTAGAGTTAACATTTGGAAAGGTACAAGGCAAGGCTGTCCCCTCTCTCCTCTGCTTTTTATTTTAACATTAGAAGTTCTTACTAGAATTATTAGGAAAAATGATGAGATAAAAGGGCTAAATTGTAAAAAAGAGTCATATAAATTACAAGCATTTGCTGACGATCTAGTATTCATTGTAGAAGATCCACTTGATTCCGGACCAAAACTGCTTAAAATTTTAGATGAATATGGCAATGTGGCAGGACTTAAAATTAGCAAACTTAAAACTCAAATAATAGTTAAGAATATGAAAGATTCTCAAAAAACTAATCTATCTGTAAAACTAGGTATACAAATAACCAAAAAAGTTAAATACCTTGGTATCAACTTGACAGCAAAGGCCTCAAGGTTAAAAGAGGATAACTATGATAAATTAAGTGAGAAAATAAAAAAAAATAGAGAGAAATGGGGGAAACTTCAGCTGTCACTCTTAGGGAGAATTGCAGCGATTAAAATGAGTGTCTTACCAAAAGTTCTATTCCTTTTTCAAACAATCCCGATCCATCTAAATCAGGACTTCTTCACAAAACTAAACAAAATAACAAGTAAGTTCATCTGGCAAAACAAATGCCCAAGAATTCGACTTAAATATATGCAGGATAGGAAGGAAGAAGGTGGTCTTGCCTTGCAATTTGGAAAGAATACTGTATTACAATGCTGCATCTCTACTCTGGCTACAGGAATGGATACTCTTGACTAATACTAGACTGCTAACCTTAGAGGGACACGACCTCCATGCAGGTTGGCATTTTTATCTATGGGAGGATAGCTTGAAAACCCACAAATACTTTACTAACCATTTAATCAGAAGACCTTTATTAAATACCTGGCAAAAATCAGGAAACAAACTTATAAAGGAATCCCAACATGGTATGTACCCTTAGAAGCCTATGTGCACCCCAATCTACATAAAAAGAATAGCATAATAATATATAAGGATATAATGAATCTAACGGAGAAATTAAGTCAAGACTTCAATTGGAATCTACAGGCCAAAAGACAGAATGGTGGGAATATTTACAAATTCAATCAAAATTCTCTAAAGATAAAAATACGCTAGGCATTGAAAAAGATAATCTGCTAGATAAAATATTTACTGGACCACAGGAAAAAAAAATTATTGCTGCCTAATAACTAAGGAATTAGATACAACCAAATTAAAAACTAACATAAAAAAAGGAATTATGATCTTAAACAAGAAATTAAATCTAAAGAATGGCAATTTATGTGGAGCAAAATTTTTAAAATGATGCTAGCTATTCCATATAAAGAGAATATAGTCAAAATGTTCTATAGGTGGCACATCACCCCTATAAAACTAGCAAAAGTAAATAAAAAATTGTCTCCCACTTGTTGGAAATGTCAAAAAGAATAAGGTGGCAATGTAAAAAAATCGCAGGTTTATTAGAAAAAAATGGAATTTGGCTAGATGAATCTTAAATTAGACAAAACACCAGAATGCTTCCTTTTAGGTATTTTAAGACAGAAACTGGAAAAATATCATACTTATGTAGTTATCCATATTACTGCAGCGGCCAGATTAGCATTTTCGCAATGGTGGAAAAATGAAGATACAGTGATCCCTCGATTTTCGCGATCTCATTCTTCGCGAAACGCTATATCGCGATTTTTCCCACCCGATGACGTCACTCTCTTCCTTCCTTTCTCATCTTTCTTTCTCTCTCTCTTTCTCTATCTTGCTTCTTCCTCTCTCACACTATCTTCCTCCCTCTCTCATCTCTTTCTTTCCTTCTCTCTCTTTCTCTATCTCTCCCCCTCTTGCTGGCGGGCGGCGGGCGGGCGGGCGGCGGGCAGCGGGTGGGCGGGTGAGCGGGGGCATCAGCGAGGAAGACCCAGGGAAGGTTCCTTCGGCCGCCCAGCAGCTGATCTGCTCGGCAGCGCAGCGAGGAGCCGAATCGGGGTTTCCCCTTTGCGTGGGCAGCGGGGAAACCCCGATCTTCGTCTGCTCGCTGCTGCTGCGCTGCTGAGCAGATCAGCTGCTGGGCGGCCACAGCAGCAGCGAGCAGACGAAGATCGGGGTTTCCCCGCCGCCCATGCAAAGGGGAAACCCCGATTCGGCTCCTCGCTGCGCTGCCGAGCAGATCAGCTGCTGGGCGGCCGAAGGAACCTTCCCTGGGTCTTCCCCGCCGCCCACGCAAACTTCACCATCTGCGCATGCGCGGCCATGAAAAAAGGGCACGCATGCGCAGATGGTGTTTTTACTTCCGCAACCCTACATCGCGAAAAATCGATTATCGCGAGGGGTCTTGGAACGGAACCCTCGCGATAATCGAGGGATCACTGTATACCTCAAGATGGATTAATAATAGAAAAAAATAGAAAATGTGCAGAAATGACTAAATTAACTCTGGAACTTAGAAATAATGAAGAAACTGCATTTCATAAATGCTGGGACCCCTTTTACCGCTGGTTGGAAAAAAGAAAAATCCGACCAATAACTGCTTAAAACTTATTACACACTTGTATGTATATATTTAAAGATAATAGTCTGGTGTTTAAATTGCTTCAATAAAGGATTGAAATATGTTATAGATAAAAATTAAACCTATCCTCTTAAAATATTTTATGCTATGTTACACTCAATTTTACTTCTTATTTATATATAATATAATTTTTAGTTATAAGGTAACGGGCTATAGAGAATATTTAGAGCACAAATTTCTGATACAGGTCTGCCGTTCACCCGCTCGGTTTTTATTATTTGTTCGTTATTATTGTATACTGTTCATTGTACAATCCAGGGATGTTTGTCTTTTTTTTCTTTTCTTTTTTTCTCCATATTTTCTTTTCTTTGTCTAATATTGTATTGTTATTTCTATTGTTGATGTGTTTATTGTATATATTCTTGTAAATAAAACTATTTTAAAAAGAGGGAGAGAGAGAGAAATTTTACAAACTGTTCTTTAGGTGGTACCTTTCTCCGTCTAGAATAGCTAAAATCCACCCAAAAGTGAATGCAATTTGCTGGAAATGTAAAAAAGAAATAGGTGTGTTTTATCATATGTGGTGGTCTTGTCCCAAAGTTAAAATTCCATGGAGAATGATACATAAATGGCTGCTAGAAATTACGCAAATAGAAATAGAATTTTCTCCGAAAGGTTTCTTACTAGGAATATGGGATAAAAAATATCATAAACAAATACTTCATCTGATGTCGCATATAATTACTGCAATGAGAACAATGCATGCCCAAAATTGGAAAAACCAAGGTACTCCGTCAAAAAGGCAAATAATTGAGAAAACTTATACATGTGCTGAGATGGATGAAATGACAAGAGATATTAAAGGCATGAAAGTCAACGAAACAAGCAAACTATGGGATAAATGGTACAGCTGGATCCAGAATAGAACAGCTCAAAGAACTGTTAAGAGAATCATACAAACTTAGATTAAAACAAATAATGTACACAAATATAATGTTTAACAAGATAAAATTTACTCTTTTTGCTATCTTTCTTCTTATTGATGAATGTAATCAAATTAGACTTTTAAAAATTGAATTGGAAATGGGTAACGATCTGCATGTGATTATTGAGATATTTTTCTTTTTTATTGTAATTAAAAATGAAAATAAAACTTTTTTTAAAAAAATAAAAATAAAGTAGGGGTCCCCAACCTTTTGTACCTCAGGGATTACTAAATCCATAATTTTAAATCTCGGGGACCATTAATATGATCTGCCTAATGACTGGGTGGGCGTGCGTTGCTAGGTGGTCATTTGACTGAGTGCGTGTTGTCAATTTGATGTCACTCACATTGAGGGGCGCCTCACCCACCTTTGCTCACCCCTCCCCTCCCTGCCACTCCACCCCTGCCTGCCCAGGTTACTTAGGGCTTCAATAGGAAGCAGTTGTTGGAGCTAAGCAGCCACCATGAGAAAGAGTTGGCAAAATAGCTGGCTCAGTTCAAATTGGATCTGACCGAGAAGGAGGCTCAGCAGAGACTACAAACAAAGAGAAGACCTGCAGGAGTGCAAGGCCAGGTACAGGTGCCTTGAGGCTCAGCAAGCTGAGATAGTCCATCAGTTCCAGGCCATGGTACAGTCTCTTTGCCACCAGTGGTGCTTCCCTCGAGCCTTTGTCCAAAGCCTGCACTAGGAGGCTGAAGAAGGCTCCAAGTTGGAATTTCTGCCCCCTTTCTGCCTTTGCCTTTCGGCGGCCCCCAGTCATCGCCCCCCCTCATGGATGGAAATCATCGGTGCAGCAGATCTGCCCCCCCCCCCACAGATGGTTGTTGTAAATGAGGAGCATAGTGTCACCAAACCAAGTCCAGTTAGTAGAAATAAAGAGAGGACACATGTTCTTGTGGGTGACTCGATTGTCAGAGGTGTTGATTTGGGACAGAGGAAGGATGTGGTGAAGGTGATGAGGTGTCTTCCAGGAGCCACTGCCCACAGGGACAGGAGGCGGATTACAAACATTGTCAAGGCTGTGAGTAAAGATAATAACGTTGATGTGGTGGTGCATCTTGGCACAAACGATTTGTCCCAGAGAAATGTTAATGTAGTAAAAAGAGATTTTCAATGTCTAAGTGTGGAGCTGGGTAAAATAACTGATTCAGTGACTTTCTCAGAGGTGTTACCAGTTTGTGGCCAGGAGGGTAAAACAAGTTGTATCAGAGAGTTTAATGTGTGGTTAAGGCAGTGGTGTAAAGCTGAAGGTTTTGGTTATGTAAGTCATGATGTCAGTAGGTGGTCTAATAGGGAGTTGTTTAAGAGGGATGGTTTGCATCCATCATACAGAGGTACCCAGGTGCTTGGTGAGGAATTCAGAACTTTTTTGGACAGGCATTTAAACTAGGTAAAGGGGACAGAGATGTACCAGATGTGGAGGATTTCTGTCCCCGACCAATGAGGATAAATCAGTTTCTGGAAGCTTATGAAAAGGGAGCTGTAAATAAAATAGATGTAGTTGTTGATGATAAGGGGCAAACTAATAATGAAAATAATGTTTTTCGGGTAATGTACACGAATGCTCGAAGCTTGAGCAACAAGCTCTGTGAGTTAATGGCCATAATATCTAGAGATAATTTGGATCTGGTTGCCATAACTGAGACATGGTTTAAGGATTCTAATGAATGGGAAATATCCATACCAGGATATACACTGTATAGGAAGGATAGAATAGAGAGAAGGGGAGGTGGAGTAGCCATTTATGTTAAAGAAAGTCTAAAAAGAATACTAATTCAAAATACATGTAAAGATCTGGAGACCCTCTGGATTTGCATGCAAAATAAAGACGGTTCTGTCATTAGAATTGGGGTGATCTATAGGCCTCCAGGGCAATCTGAGGAACATGACAACAAGATGGTGGATGAGATTACCCTAATGGCAGTAAAGGGAGATATTGTGGTTATGGGTGATTTCAACATGCCTGATGTTGACTGGAATATCCCCAGTGCCCTTACATGCAAAAGTAAGAATATAGTAGAGGCCTTTACAGGAGCAGCTATGGCACAGCTATTTAAGACATCAACTAGAGGGGAGAATATTCTAGATTTAGTTTTTACAAATGGGAATCGGGTTTCAGAGGTCAAGGTGGGAGAAAATTTAGGTTGCAGTGACCATCTATGTTTGTGGTTTGATGTAAAAACTGATTGTGAGCAATCCTATACTGCAACCAAAGTATTGGATTTCAGAAAAACAAATTTTAATGCAATGGGGGAATATTTAAATAATGAATTAAAGGGGAGGGATAAAATGGCAGGAGCGAGCACCCAGTGGACTGTATTTAAAAAGGCCATCTTAAAAGCCACAAGACTTTATGTAAAGCAAATAACTAAAGGTAAAAGGAAGAAGAAACCGCTATGGTTTAGCAAGGATGTAAGGGCTATAGTCAATGAAAAAAAGGCTGCCTATAGGAGGTATAAAGAGTCTGGAAGTATAGCTGATAGAGAGGTGTATAAAATGAGACAGAAGAAGGCGAAACAGATAATATATGCTGCTAAAGCCTCAAAAGAGGAAGAAATAGCAAAATCTGTAAAGAAGGGGGATAAAACCTTCTTCAGATATATTAGTGATAGGAAGAAGAAAAACTGCAGCATCACAAAGCTTAGTACCGGGAATAATACATGCATTGATGGGAATAAGGAGATCGTTGACCATTTCAATAGCTACTTCTGTTCAGTTTTCTCAAAAGACACCTTACAAAATAATACTATAGAGGGATATAGCATTGCTTCCAGCTGTACGGATTCAGCTCCAGTGATCTTAGAAGCCGATGTCTTAGAAGAACTTGAAAGATTAAAGATAAATAAGGCAATGGGTCCAGATGGCATCCACCCCAGAGTTCTTAAAGAACTCAGATCTGTCATTGCTACCCCCCTGACTGATTTGTTTAACCAATCCCTGTTAACAGGAGATGTTCCTGAGGATTGGAGAATGGCCAGTGTTGTGCCTATCCACAAGAAGGGCAGTAGAGAAGAAGCTGGTAACTACAGGCCAGTTAGCTTGACATCAGTTGTAGTTAAAATGATGGAGACTCTACTCAAAAAGAGGATAAATCAGCATCTAAAAAACAATAACTTATTGGACCCAAATCAGCATGGCTTTACTGAAGGCAAATCGTGTCAGACTAATCTCATTGAGTTCTTTGACTATGTCACAAAGGTGTTGGATCAAGGTGGTGCCATGGATATTGCCTATCTGGACTTCAGCAAAGCCTTTGATACGGTTCCACATAAAGAGCTGATAGATAAATTAGTGAAGATTGGACTTAATCCCTGGATAGTTCAGTGGATTTCAAGCTGGCTGAAGCATAGACATCAGAGAGTTATTGTTAATGGAGAGTATTCTGAGCAGAGACAGGTTACAAGCGGTGTGCCACAAGGGTCTGTTCTGGGTCCTATTCTTTTTAATATGTTTGTGAGTGACATAGGGGAAGGTTTGGTAGGGAAGGTTTGCCTATTTGCCGATGACTCTAAAGTGTGCAATAGGGTTGATATTCCTGGAGGGGTCTGTAATATGGTAAATGATTTAGCGTTACTAGATAAATGGTCAAAGCAATGGAAACTGCAGTTTAATGTTTCCAAATGTAAAATAATGCACTTGGGGAAAAGGAATCCTAAATCTGAGTATTGCATTGGCAGTTCTGTGTTAGCAAAAACTTCAGAAGAGAAGGGTTTAGGGGTAGTGATTTCTGACAGTCTCAAAATGGGTGAGCAGTGTGGTCGGGCGGTAGGAAAGGCAAGTAGGATGCTTGGCTGCATAGCTAGAGGTATAACAAGCAGGAAGAGGGAGATTGTGATCCCCTTATATAGAGCGCTGGTGAGACCACATTTGGAGTACTGTGTTCAGTTCTGGAGACCTCACCTACAAAAAGATATTGACAAAATTGAACGGGTCCAAAGATGGGCTACAACAATGGTGGAAGGTCTTAAGTATAAAACGTATCAGGAAAGGCTTAATGAACTCAATCTGTATAGTCTGGAAGACAGAAGGAAAAGGGGGGACACGATCGAAACATTTAAATATGTTAAAGGGTTAAATAGGGTTCAGGAGGGAAGTGTTTTTAACAGGAAAGTGAACACAAGAACAAGGGGACACAATCTGAAGTTAGTTGGGGGAAAGATCAAAGGCAACATGAGAAAATATTATTTTACTGAAAGAGTAGTAGATCCTTGGAACAAACTTCCAGCAGACGTGGTTGGTAAATCCACAGTAACCGAATTTAAACATGCCTGGGATAAACATATATCCATTGTAAGATAAAATACAGGAAATAGTAAAAGGGCAGACTAGATGGACCATGAGGTCTTTTTCTGCCGTCAGTCTTCTATGTTTCTATGGACATCAAGCTGGTGGGGCTGGCAAATCCCCCTCCCCCCCATGGACAGACATCATCAGTCCAGCGGATCCACCACCCCCATGGATGGACATCGGGCTGGCAGTGGTCCGGCGGATCCGCAAAACCCCCCCCCCCCCCCCATGGTAAGGGGCTTACCCACCATAGCTGGAAGGAGAAAGGGTTAAAGGGGTGGAAAGAAAAGCGGCCCTGCATTTGGCCCCTTTCTTTCCCGCCTTTCCGCCTTTACTGTGCACTGTAGCGTGGGAATTTAAAATCTCAGCAGTTTCCCAATTCTAGCGCAGAGGTCAGTCCTCTGCGCTAGAATTGCAATCTTCTGGGCTGAGATTTTAAATCTCCTGCGCTCCAGCACACAACTCAGCTTAGAGGGAACATTGCTCTCTGTAGCAACACAAGCATTCTTTATATGTATCCAGGGGTGGGCAGCAGACAGGACGGGGTGGAACGCAGTTCCACCAGCAGAAATGAAGATGCGTGCACAGCTCTATCTGATCGGCGGCTGTCACATCCTGGATTACTGGTCTTGGCTCAGCTCTCCTTTTTTCCCCTGCTGCTGCTGTGTCTGTGCTCTTTGCTTTTTTCCTCTTTCCTCCTAGCTGGCCTCAGACGAACTTCCCTCTCTCCTGCCCGGCTCCCCTCTAGCCTCATTTGACTACCTCCTACCTGAGGTGCAAGCAGAAGCCATGGGTGGACATGGCGCTGGCAGCATTTATGTTTATGGCAGCACCCGTTTGCCTAGCTACCCAGCTTGAGGTGGGGGGTGGTGACCCAGGAAGGAGAACACAGGAAATACGAAGCAAATTGTCACCCCAATGAGCAACACTGGTAAGGTTGTAAGTTGAGGACTTTACAGTTCACTTGAACAATGATGATTGTTCAAGCCACTCCTACCCAGTCACATGATCATTAAGCCACATCCACAAAATAAGCCACACCCACAGTGTGGCAGTAAAAATTTTGGCTGCCCATTACTGTATGTATCCAGCCGATGGGGGGGGGGGGTGGCATAGTTTGAGGATCCCTGATATAATGCAATATAAAAAATGCAAAGTATTTTCTGTGCAGCATCTGAGTACATTGTTGCCAAATATGCTTACATTCTTCCATAATTAAAATATTTTTCTCCATTCTGTATTAGTGAGTCTTTTTCTTTTTAATTCTTCCAGTCTTAAAGGTATATTCTTATCATGTTTTTCTCTCATCCAAACATTTTTCCCAGGAAGAGATTTAAACCCAAATCTTTATATATTTTAGTGAACCATTAAATAAACTACAGGAATCATTCCTATTATTATTTCAAAATCTTTTTTCCATTTTATCTGGCTATTTTGTCCATTAAATACTTTCCAAAATCAACATTTATTTATTTGTTTGTTTTGTCGAGTATATATTGATGGTATGCAAAGATATAACACTATTTATAAACATGATACTAGTAAGAGAGAAACATTAGGACAGGGGACGGAATGCACTGTTGTGCACTTATGCACGCCTCTTAGTGACCTATTAGGAATCGGGAGAGTCAACAGTGGATAGTCTAAAGGTAAAGTTTTGGGACTTTGGTGATGATACTCAGGTAGTGAGTTCCATTCATGAACTAGTTGGTTACTAAAGTCATATTTCCTGCAATCAATTTAGAGCGGTTTACTTTAAGGTTGTTGTGTGTTTGTGTGTTGTTGTGGTTGAAGCTGAAGTAGTCATTGACAGGAAGGACATTGTAGCAGATGATTTTATGGGATATGCTTAGGTCATGTTTAAGGTGATGTAGTTCTAAACTTTCTAAACCTAGGATTGTAAGTCTAGTTGCGTAGAGTATTCTGTTATGAGTAGAGGAGTGGAGGGCTCTTCTAATAAAGTATCTCTGGACATTTTCTAGAGTGTTATGTCTGAAATGCGGTGTGGATTCCAGACAGATGAGCTGTATTCAAGGATTGGTCTGGTGAAAGTTTTGTATGCTCTGGTTAGTAGTGTGAAATTACTGGAGCAGAAGCTACATAGGATTAGGTTCACAACTCTTGAAGCCTTTTTGGTGATGTTGTTGCAATCGGCATTGGCACCTAGGTCATTTGATATGAGTATTCCAAGGTCTTATTACAGAGTGATGGTTGTCTGTAAGGTCTTGTTTATTCAGTTTATATTTGTTTTTTTATTCTTTTTGTCAATGTGTAGGACTGAGCATTTTTTGGTTGAGATTTGAAGTTACTAGATGTTTGACCATTCAGACACAAAGTCAAGGTCTTTTTGAAGAGTAGCTGTGTTATCGGTGGTCTTATTTCCAATTCAAAAAAGTTTTCTTTAAGTTTTTGACTTACATAAATCTTTTTAGCTGAGGGAGAGGAAAATCACCTGCTGTAATAAAACTTGTCCTTTTGAGGGGTTCTTAATGTCCAAAAAGCAATTTATAAGCCATTTCCATTGAAAGTGACTAAGAGGGAAAGTAGATGAACTCAACATCTTTTTTGAAAGTCTCTGAACTGCAGCTTAGGTAAAGCTGTTTTTCATGACTGCCAGAACTCTAAAACCTGTCACAGACCATTGTTTTATGGTCCCATCACAGGGAATGTCTGTAAATGATCCCAAGTCCTCCCCTTTATCTAGAGAAGAATTTGGGGAGATGATTCCTTTCTGGCTCCATTTTACATCATGATTATCTTCTCCATTAAAAGTGAATCTGTCTTAGTTCATTACTGCTTTCCCAGAAGTCTCTGATAGATGCCTTTCATAACAATAGTCAATTAATGTTACATTTTTAACATAGGTTTAAAAAAGGATTCAAATATTAGGTTGATAGCCTATATAAAAGGAGCAGCACAGTAGTCTAGCCCATAGGGATAGGGTTCATGATTATATCTGGAACTGTCAAGCTATCACTCATACTGATTGTCATGAAAGTACAACAGTTCAGAAAATGGTTGTCATGGGGATAAGGTCATTCACGGAATAGGTTTAACCACTTATTTTAAAAAATACATTTAAAATGCATTTAACTTTATCGTCTCCCACATTTTCAATGACTGAAAAAATATTGTCTTAATCTGTGTTAAATATCTGTACTTCTACAGTACTTTATTTCTAGATCTCTCATCTTTTAAATATATTCAAACATTATTTTGACTACCTTCTTGCAAAATTGGCTAGAAAAGATAAAAACTCATATCTCTTCACGACATTATTTTGCTAAATTCCTTGGCAAGATGTATCTGAATGCTTTTTCAGCCAATTTTTGACAGAAAATATTCTTTCCACCTATGTAGATACAGTATTTAGAAATATTACTGATTTGGGGAAGTATAGAACTCCCCTAAATATTTTTACAAATCTCCTATAATTTCTAAACAGATATCAAGCCTGGGTTAATTTTTCTAATAATTAAGAAATCTTAAACAAATCATTTACTAATGGACCACCCATGCAGTTGTGTTCAATATCTAGGTTTGACAATTTTTTTTGACAAAAATCCATTTTTGTTGCATCATCAATAGGCTGGTGGAATAAATATTCATACATTTTTTTAAAAAAATAGAGTTTATTAAATTATATACATATATAAAAGACACACATAAACAGATCATTGTGTTCATAGTTTGTGAGTACAATTATAACTTTTCTGTTACAAATGATCCTATCCCACCCCTGCCCCTGCTGCCTCTTTGCAGCAAATCCTGTTATAATTTTACAGAAATTCATATTAGCAAAATCATATATATATGACGGTCTTGGTATATTCGGGTTTCTTCCCGTGCAGGATTTGGAAATTTCTGGCGACGTTTCGACGAGGTCTCACTCGTCATCTTCAGGCTGGTGTTTCTGTCCTTGTTCTCAGGCGAACACTGCGAGACCTGAGCTGCCTTCCTTCTATAAATACTGGTGGCTGGGTGTGGTTTGATGGCTCAGCAATTGCCTGCTGTGTAGAAACTTCCTGGTGAGTCAGTGGGGTAACAATTGGGGTCGTTGATGTAGCTGAAGTATGCTGATTAGCTAATGGTTGTAGATTAGGCGTGATATCCTGAGTAGTTGGAACTTGCAGGCTACTTGATTGTTTTACAATGTGTGTTCTGAGTCTGGTTTCTATGGCTGGGATACGTTTGAGGGCTGGTTTCCAGATGTCTGGTAAGCGAGAGGTATCATCCCGCTTGTTCATATTTTGGGTATGTTTTTCTATCTCGATGGCTTCCGAGAAATGAAATCCCTTGTAAAACATGTGCAGCCACATACATTGGACAAACCAATCGAAGAGTGAGCCAACGCATTGCAGAACATGTGAATGCAGTTAAAAAAGAAGAAAAGACTTCCTCCCTTGTCCAGCACATTAAAAAAACAGGGCACGAAATTGACTTTGAAAAAACTAAATTACTTTCCAAAACAGAAAATTTATACAGAAGAATTACTATGGAAGCTATAGAGATAGAGAAACACCCCTTCAGCATGAACAAACGTGATGACACATCCCGCCTACCAGAGATTTGGAAACCAGCCTTAAACAAAAAAACATATCATAATCATCACCACGTCAATCCTTCTAGTAATTGTGATTCCACCAACCAATCAAATCACTAAAACATAGTCACCCAATCTATTTGCTACATTCAAACCAAATTTCCACCCCCAACACTATATATAAGGAACAAATGGCAGTTGCAAACATTCCATATTTATAGCAGCACGAAGCTTAAAACTTCAGCCTGATGATGGTGAATGTGATTTCACCGAAACGTCCCATAGACATGCAAAATATTACACAGGGCAAAACCCGTTGAAATAACAATAATATTTCAGTTGAAAATAATTGTCAATAAACAAATAAAGTGGCGTTTGTCTATACAGTATTTGGGTTGTTATTGTGTTTTCATTCCATTCTCCGGTCCGTACGTCCCCCAATCATTGACCCAATTATAACAGTTTTTCCATGTGTCTGAAATATTCATACATTTTATTCTTTGTACACGCTTCTATTTTACTACTATAAAGTGCTGTTAGATTGTGGTACTCCACTAATAGAAGGTGCATACTAACTAAATAATTCAAGATATTCTTCAATATATGAAATCCATATAAAACTGTTGAGGAAATAACATGTGTTTTAACAGAGCTACTGCCCTTAATTTCTATTTAAATTTAGAAATATACACAGAAGCCTAGTTAGAATATTATAATGAAACCTTGGTTTAGTTATGAGGAATTTCTGCAAATTTTCTCCCATCTCTCTCAAGTAAATTAATTCTCTACCTACCTCTTTATTTCTGATGGACTTAAAAACATGCTTTCAAAATGGAAGAATCATTTTCACATCTGAGATATAATGGATAACATGTGAATCAGCATGTGGACAGGGGTTATAAATAAACATATGGGAACTGAATTTTTTTTCCTGGTAGATTAATTATGGCTCTAAAGCTTGAAGCTGACAATGTTCACTTGCAGGAAATATAGAAAAATCAAATCAGAAGAGTCAGAAATCACCAAGGGCTTGGAATGTTACCTCAATATCCATCCTTCTAAATATGTCTGCATCTTAAGAAGTGGGACTTAAACCAGGAGCTTTAAACAATTTACCACATATATTTCTTTATAAATAAAATATTTTTATTTATTTATTTTATCCAATACACAAAACATATTGAAGAGAATAGACATGAAGTATTATATATAAAGAGAAGATATAAAAATAGAGGAGAAGATATATGAAGGAAGAAAAGATATATGAGATATGAGATAAAGGAGAGACAATTGGACAGGGGACGAAAGGCAGGCTAGTGCACTTATGTACGCCCCTTACTGACCTCTTAGGAACCTGGAGAGGTCAATCGTGGATAGTCTAAAGGAGAAATGTTGGGGGTTAGGGGTTGACACTACTGAGTCCAGTAATGAGTTCCACACTTCAACAACTCAATTGCTAAAGTCATATTTTTTACAGTCAAGCTTGGAGCCATTAATATTAAGTTTGAATTTGTTGCGTGTTCTTGTGTTGCTGTGGCTGAAGCTGAAGTAGTCATTGACAGGCAGGATGTTGCAGCATATGATTTTGTGGGCAATATTTAGATCGTGTTTTAGGCATCGTAGTTCTAAGCTTTCTAGACCAGGATTGTTAGTCTATTTTCGTAGGGTATTCTGTTTCGAGTGGAGGAGTAAAGGGCTCTTCTGGTGAAATATCTTTGGACGTTTTCAAGGGTGTGGATGTTCGAGATGTGATATGGGTTCCAGACAGATGAACTGTATTCAAGGATGGGTCTGGCAAAAATTTTGTAGGCTCTGGTGAGTAGTGTGAGATTGCCGGAGCAGAAGCTGCATAGGATCAGGTTAACAACTCTAGAAGCCTTTTTGGCGATATTGTTGCAGTGGGCTTTAGCACTTAGGTCATTTGATATTAGTATTCCAAGGTCTTTTACTGAGTGGGGGTTGGCTGTGAGATTTTGTTTATTCAGTTTATATATGAGGTTTGGATTTTTTCTGCCGATGTGGAGGGCAGAGCATTTGTTGGTTGATATTTGAAGTTGACAGGTGTTAGACCAATCTGAGACAAAGTCGAGGTCTTTTTGGAGAGTAGATGTGTTGTCCATGGTGTTGAATAGTTTTACATCATCGGCAAAAAGGACACAGTTGCTTGTGATATCATCGCAGAGGTCGTTGATGAAGAGAATGAAAAGAGTAGGACCTAGTACGCTGCCCTGGGGAATGCCACTTTTGACAGGGACGGGGATGGAAATGGCGCTTCCAATTTTCACAACTTGTTGCCTATTTGTCAGGAATGCAGTAATCCAGCTAAGGAGGAATCCTGAGATGCCATAGGATTTGAGTTTTAGGAGTAATTTGTCGTGAACCACTGAGTCGAAGGCTTTGCAAAAGTCAATATAAATTGCATCAATGGATTTTCCTTGATCTATGTGGGTAGTCCATATGTTTTTGCAGTGAAGCAGTTGTAGGTTGCAGGATAATTTCTTTCTGAATCCAAATTGTTTGTTAGAGAGTAGGTTATTAGATTCTAAGTAAAGGGTGATTGATTGATTGATTTATAATTGATTCCATGATTTTACAAGGGACACAGCATAGTGATATTGGTCTGTAGTTTTCAATGAGGGAAGGGTCTCCTTTCTTGAAGATAGGGTTGACTACTGCTTTTGACCACAGCTTGGGGAGTGTGCTGGTCCTGAAGGATTTTTGGAAGATAATGCTTAGAGGTTCGGCTATAGCAGAATAAAGCTTTTTTAGGAAGTATGCACAAAGACCCAACTGATAGGGAAGGTTTGAGGTCACGGATTGCTTTTTCAACATGGTCTATAGTGAAGTCGATTTGGGCTAGGTGGAAATAATTATGGAAGCAAGCAATGCCTGAGCCTCTATCCTTCAGTTCTTTCAAGAAATCTGGAAGAAATCTCACTGCAATATAAACAGAACTCTCTAATTGTAACTTTAAAGAAGAGGTCTTTTTACCTCAGCAATTTTAAGATGTGTGGATCTCAACTTCCACAATTCCTTTGCCAACATGCTGGATTAGGAATTGTGGGAAATGGTCCACATATCTTAAAGATGCTGAGATTTTTTTAAAAAATTACTGTAAAGCGAGGCCTAGGATGTTGGTCTTTATGTTAAATAAAACCCACCCATTACATAATTAAATTCTCATTTATAAAAACATGTTTAAAAATAGATAAATGATTAGAAGACGTTTAGGAAAAGGATGAGCTATAGCTATATATCATTTGCAGCCTGTCCAAATGCTATATTAATTGCATGCCCTACTTGTGTATCTATAATAAGCATGACTGGGTTTAAATTAAATTGATTTGAAGTTGGGTAGAAAATGTTCTGTTATGGTCATTAGGTAGCCATCTTCCTTTGCAGAAATTCCACACCCTCTGATGGTTACCAATTGATTTATATCCCATCTGACAAAAGATTTTAAAATCCTTTATGTATCTCATGCAATCCAATAACTACAATAAATGCCCCTATTATCTACATATACACTCACAACACACTCGCATCGCAAATTATTCACAAGGCCCTAGAAAACTCTTGGCAAAGAAATTCATACCTATTGGTAGTCAATGATTTGTCAGAAGAAAAGTAATTCAGATCCTTCCAAGCTGATTTCTTTATTGCTTCATGTCTATAAACAAAATCTTGTCACACTGAAAAATCCTACTACCAGCATCTACAATATATCATGTGAAGTATTAGGAAAGGACTATCTTTCTCTCCCTTGTAATATCCAGACTGAGTTGCCTCTTGAGTCTTGCCCTTCTGTAGTTAACCCCCTCCCTCCTGGAAACAACCTTCTCTATTAGATTCCATACAGCATTGTTTTTATGCATATTCCTCACTATGTTCCTGCTTACTCTCTTGTAATCCCTTTCTCACCAATGAATTCAAATTCAAATATTAATTTTCTTCTTGCTAATTATCCCAGCCTCAGGGTGAGCAGAGTGAAAGGGTGAGGGAATGAAGAAAATGACCTCTAAGATTTGCCCGCTTACCTGGATTTATCTTGAGTTCTGTAAACCTTCTTCACAGATCTCCAATTCTGATTTATGAAATAAATCCCAATTCTGATTTATGAAATAAACTAATCTTCCCCTATCCCAGTATTTTTCTAAAAAGTTTAAAAATTAAATTGAACATTCTAAAATACTTTACAATGATAAACAAACAAAAAAATTAAGAAAAGTGAAAGTATACAAACAAGGCATTTATAAAATGACTACATGTTCAGTACAAATTCTTGGGCAATTTATCTTCCTGGATCTATCCCAGAAAGATGTAATTTTCTTCTATGTAAGTTAAACCTCCCATGTAATTTTAAAATACTCCCACAGTTGCATTGTAATTCTTTCTACTGAAAGAATTTTATATATATATACTGTCTTATTCAGAGTTAGTATTGTTATTTCTCTTGATGGTATTACGTCTTACTTCTTTGACTAGTTCCTTTCTCCTACCTAGAAGGTTAACATGAAGAATTACCACTGGTTTGTTTATTTATTTAACTTACAGAGCCACCACCTGTCCAAGAAACTCTGGTTTTAAGTGACATTTTAGATACTTAACCATGAAGCCACCTGCAGTGTTCCTTCCATCCTATTTCCACCTGCTACCCTGCTCTCACTCATTGTGCTACCCCAGGCAAATGCAACAAATTTATCAGCAGACATGCACTGGCTCTGCAGCAGTTGGAGACTAACTTGTGTGTCTTTCAAAAGCCAAATTGCTTCTGGATTTATTATTATTATTATTATTATTATTATTATTATTATTATTATTATTATTATTATTAGTAGTAGTAGTAGTAGTAGCAGCAGCAGTAGCAGCAGCAGCAGCAGCAGCAGTATTAGTAATAGTAGTAGTAGTAAAAGACTGAGGGTGTATGGTTTATTCTACTGTGCTAAAAAGAGTTGGGAGTCAATGCTTTTCTTTCTTTTCCCTCTTTACCCTACACTTTTTCCTCTTCCCTTGTTTCCTCCCTTACTTTCCTTTTATTTTTATTTTCTTTATGTTTTACAGTACAGTGGAACCCCGACATAAGAGCTGCTCTACTTAAGAGCAACTCGAGATAAGAGCTGGGAGGGGAGAGATATTTTTGTTCTACTTACAAGCCCAAATTCGAGATACAAGCGCCAAGGAGCTGTCTCCTGAAGCCAAACGCTAACTTCCGCGTTCGGCTTCAGGAGACAGCTGCGAAGCGGCGCGCGTGTTTTAAAAGGTTGCAGCCGGCCTGGGGGGCTCGGGGGGGTGCTTGCAGCTTTCTTTCTTGCTCTTTTTCTTTCTCTCTTTTACCTTCCCTTCCTCTATTTCTTCTTTTCTTTCTCCTTCCCACCTTCTTCCCTCCCTCCCTCCCTCCCTCCCTTCACTCATTCCTCTCTTACTCTCCCCTTTCATAAGTTTCCTTGCTTCCTTCCTCTGTTCCTGTCCCTTCCCCCTTTCTTTCTTTCTTTCTTTCTTTCTTGCTCTTTTTCTTTCTCTCTTTTACCTTCCCTTCCTCTATTTCTTCTTTTCTTTCTCCTTCCCACCTTCTTCCCTCCCTCCGTCTCTTCACTCATTCCTCTCTTACTCTCCCCTTTCATAAGTTTCCTTGCTTCCTTCCTCTGTTCCTGTCCCTTCCCTCTTTCCTTCCTTCCTTCCCACCCTCCGTCCATTCATTCACCCATTCCTCTCTTGATCGCTTAAAGCCGGTCCCTGGTGCAAAAAGGGTTGGGGACCTCTGTCCTACAGGATTGGGTGGCAGAGAAGTTGAACATATGTAAATTTAAAAGTTTAAGAAAGTTTACAAGTTAAGTGAAAGAAACTTCATTATTCATTTATATGTACATGTACATTTCTTCATTAAAAACATGTCTTTCTGCATAATTTAGACTAACTTTGTGAGTTTTTTGAGGGCTGGAACCAATTAAAATTATTTACATTAATTCCTATGGGGAAAAGTCGTTCGAGATAAGAGCTGCTCGACTTAAGAGCCCAGGTCCGGAACGAATTAAACTCGTATCTCGAGGTACCACTGTATATTTTTATAAACTAATACAAAATTCACATACAAAAGTGCTAGCCAAATAGGAGCCTCAATCTTATCTCCTATCTGAACATTTAATCAGATTCTAAATTCCTTTTCTCTGAGTAACTTTTTTTCTACCAGAAAAAGGTGTTCCTTGGGTAAATCCTTATTTCATTTTCGGATCTGACCATCTGCCTTCCCATCTTGGTTTATATTATCTACCTCTGGCCCTTGGTCTTTACCAAATGCTTCTGTTATTTGAAAACGTGAGCCTCAGGAGGGTCATTTCTTATATCAGATCAGCCTTCATTTGCCTTTAGACTTTTATTTGTTGATTGCTTTGGTTTAGGAAAACTACTACTTGTATCTTTCACTCCTGCTTCTGGATATTTGCCAATACAAGTCTTCCCATAATGGTTTTCATTTCCAATTCTTTGGACTTAAAATCAGGAAACACTGCTCTCAGTTAAAAAAGTAAACAAAACACCTGACTGCTTGGAATCCTACAGGGGACTTAAGCTCAGTAAACACAGTGAGAAAACCCTTTTTAAAACATGCAAATAATCAGCTTGGAAATCACTTTTGGGGAAAAAAAGTTTCCTGATAAGTATCACAAAGAAATCATTTTCTGTGTTTCTTAGAGTCATTTTTATATATTGTACATACTGTACTGTATATACATAAATACATACCTAAAAGGAGACAAGATGTGTCTTATGAAAGTTACAAAATAATAATGCCTATCCTTCCCTTCCAATTTCTGAACCCCAATTCTAAAGTGTATTTACTGGGGCATCAATTTTCATATTGCCTGCTCTTTATTCAGAATTTGCTCCACAGTCTGTCCCATCTATTTTTTTTTAAATAATCTTCCTCTCTGAGTCAGCAAAGCTACTGTGGGATGCTCATTAATGAACTAATTTGGATTAGAGTATATTTAATTAGATATAATTACACAGGGTCTTATCTTGTCAGCCTCCCACCTCAATTCCAGCTGCATCAGTATTAAAAAGGTCCATGACAAAGCTATTCTTTTTCTGCCAAAACTGCACTCAAAGTGATACGATGAGAAGTAAGTCTGATGGGCATTGGTGTACCATTTTGGCAGACCTACCCAATAGATTCCATTTTTCACTTATTGGAATTAATTCCACAGCAGGGCAGAGATATACAGTGAATAAAATATTTCATGATCCACATTTTGTTGAAAGAAAAAAGTGCAGGCTTTTGAGTTTTACCAGATCTGACTATCTTCATATTAACGCTTTTACTAACATATTAGAATAAGATGAACACACTCCCTGCCATGCATGCTGTGTTGAGGACAATTTGCAGCATTTCTGTGCTTGATCAGAATTCTAAGAGAACAAAAGGAGCAGTCAAATTCATTTCATCATAGAGATAAAATGCCATATACAGTTAGAATCAAATATCGATGTATTACCGGTAGAAGATGTAATTAAAAGCTACTAGTAGCTCAAAGTATTCTTTATGTTGAAGTTTGGCTACTATATCTTTCTGTGAATTGTGTTTTCCCTTTCTGAGTAAACACCCTTCACTCAGCCTTAGGTAGGAATGGAAGGATAAAACCTGGTCATTTTGTTCCATCTTTGCATCAGGGCAGCTGAATGAGTTGATCACTACTGATGCGGAATTGGAAGAGAACTGTAATCCCAGAGGAAGTTGTCAGCTGTGTCAGAATTGGTCACTGCTCTGAGTGCTACAAAGATATGACCACAAGGATAGGTTGCTGCAGAAAGTAAAGCTGATTTGGTCTTACTCTGCCTTCCAAAGCTATATTAAATTCTGAGGTTTCAGATTTTTTATTTTTATCGTTGAGCATATTTAGCTTTTAAAGCCACACTCTCCCTCCTTATTTATTTTAATACTTTTAGTTTTGTCTCCTGAATATCAGTCAGTTTAATGGTTAGAGAAGTCAGCCATATTTAGGTTGCTGTATGTAGTAATTGAAGAGATAAATGCTCCTTATTATGTAGGAGCATCCTCAACACCAAGAGTCAGCTAGCCTGCCTTTCTTTAAAGATCTGGGTTTTTGTGAGTAACCTGTTGGTGTTTTTATTCCAGTATTTATGGGCCTGTATGTTATCATTTTGATGGGTTTTTTTACATTTTGTTCTACAACATGTTTCTTATTGATTTTTACTGCTATTGAATATGATCATTTTAAAATTCAACAAAAGTGTTTCACAGTTATGAAAAGTACAATTTATAAGAGAAGTACTATTTGGGAGGAGCCTTCTTCCCCAGCCCTGAATGATTACTTCACTCCCAAGTTTCTAATTATGAATGAACATTTCACTACAGTAGTACTTGAATTGGTTCAAGTCAAACTGCCATTGGAACTGGTCCAAATGTGCACCAGAAATAGGATGAAGGAGTGTTAAAGGCAAGCTTTTCCCAACAACTAACAAATGAGGATGATTGCAAATGGTGGCCTCAGAACAAGGAGGCAAAGCATAGGCAAAAAGGTGTTTTGCCACATTGAAACTGCCTTAAAAACAACAGAAAAGAGAAAGACTAAAAAACTTTTAAAAAAGGATATGTTTGCCTCCTTGAGCTATTTGCAAAAATAATAAAGGTAGGATATAAATCAAAATGAGAATAGAGTTTTGCAATTGCTGCTGGTAGTTACTCAGATAAACACTGACATATTATTTGAATCAAGCATCTGACCCTCTCTTGTTTAGCTACCTATGGCTACTTTGCTGGCTATCACTGAAGAGCAAGTGTCTTGCTGCTGTAGCTCTACCAAGACAAATGGATCAGCCAAGCACCAATTAAAGCTAATGCTAGCCAGGCACAGCACAGCCTCATCTCTCTCCTCTTATTAAGTGAATGTCTGCAACCAGGTTGAACCTGTTGAAAGGAAGTCACAGCACAGTAGCGAGGTGGTGTATGTTTTCTTCTTTATTTATTGCTGTTTTGGGTTCCTTGGGCTTAGCTAAAACACAAAACTCAGGATGATATCTTAATAGACCTGAGAACACAGAATTTTGAAAAATGTAAGGAAGGTTAGAGGGCAACAAGAGGACAGCATGAAATGTGTTTTCCTCTTCATGATAAGTTATTTATGAATTAAAAGCTAGTCAGTTGTTAGCTAGGCTAATGTTAAAGATTTAAGTTCTAGTATCTCATCGGAGAGTAACTGTATGCTGGTCTTTTGAAGCAAAAATAACAGGATCTTGCTGCGGTTTAAAGACAAATTGCCTTATCACTTACTGCTTTCTCATATGACCTTTAGCATGTTATTCAAGAACTAGCCATACCAGATCAGAGCAAAGAATCCATCTAAGCTAGTATTCTTTTCCTAAAAGACATCAGTCAACTTTCTCTGGGAAATTTATAAAAGGCCATTCTGCTTGTTTATTTAGAATTTAGTTTATTTGTTTAGTATAACCTTGCTTCTCTTCCATCACAAAGTCATGGCTGAATGAACGTGAAACCATCAAACTAGTCTTTGCATTATGAGGCCTAAACTGAGGAGAATGATTTATTAAAGCCCTTGGTAGATAAGTCAGTTTGGGGCCATGTTTCTGGAGCTAAGCTTTGGCAAAAGATTAACATATTGTTGGTGTACAAGCCATCCTGCTAGCCAACATAGAATTTCCATGACCATAGTTGCAATCTGCATCTATCTCCTTTGTTCACTCTAAATTATATACCCTCTCAGTTCCCATTCCTGGTATGATTTACTCAATAAATACAGGTGAGAGACAGACAGACAGACAGACAGACAGACGGATGGATGGATGGATGGATGGATGGACGGACGGAGGGACAGACAGACAGACAGAGGAGATGGAGATAATGGAGATGGAGATGTAAAGATGGGCATACAGGTGAAACTCGAAAAATTAGAATACCGTGCAAACCTTCATTTATTTCAGTAATGTAACTAAAAAGGTGAAACTTAATATATTTCCTCCCATGTTGACTGTATGACTGTAACTTGTTGCGTATATCCTAAGATTTTTATTAATATTGCTTTTTCATTGCTTATTTGACCCCTATGACAATCATTAAGTGTTGTACCACATGATTCTTGACAAATGTATATTTTATTTTATGTACGCTGAGAGCATATGCACCAAGACAAATTCCTTGTGTGTCCAATCACACTTGGCCAATAAAGATTCTATTCTATTCTATTCTATATGAGAGATATTCATAATATACAAGGCAAGATAGTTCAAGCTGTGATTGGTCATAATTGTGATGATTATGGGGTACAGCTCATGAAAACCCCAAATTCCCCATCACAGTAAATTAGAATATTATATGTGATCAATAAAAAAAGGATTGTACATAGAACAACAACAACAACAACAACAATAATAATTTATTAGATGTGTATGCCGCCCCTCTCCGAGAACTCGGGGCGGCTCACAACAATAATAACAAAGTGCAAATCCAATATCTAAAAACACAATTTAAAACCCTTATTAACAAAATAATCACACAACCCAATCAAACCATACATAAAACAGTAGTTAGGGGAGGTGTCAATTTCCCCATGCCTGGTGGCAAAGGTGAGATTTCAACAACTTACGAAAGGCAAGGAGGGTGGGGGCGGTTCTGATCTCCAGGGGGAGTTGGTTCCAGAGGGCCGGGGCCACCGCAGAGAAGGCTCTTCCCCTGTGCCCCACCAGACGATATTGCTTAGTCGACGGGATCCGGAGAAGGCCCACTCTGTGGGACCTAATCGGCCACTGGGATTCGTGCGGCAGAATATCGGACTTCTGAAAAGTATAAGCATGCATATGTTCTCAGTACTTCATTTGGGCCACTTTTGCAGCAGTTGCAGCAGTTACTGCCTCAATGCGGTGTGGAACGGATGCTATCATCCTGTGGCACTGCTGAGGCATTATGGAAGACCAGGATGCTTCAATGGCAGCCTTCAGCTCTTCTGCATTGTTCAGTATCATGTCTCTCATCTCATCTAAAATATTTACTGACCCCTCGCATCCTGGACATAAACTGTTTCAACTCCTACCCTCAAAACGTTGCTACAGAGCACTGCACACCAAGACAACTAGACACAAGAACAGTTTTCCCCCGAATGCCATCACTCTGCTAAACAAATAATTCCTTCAACACTGTCAGACTTTTTACTAAATCTGCACTTCTATTCTACTAGTTTTTCTCATCATTCCTATCATCCTTTTCCTCCCACTTAGGTCTGCATGACTGTACCTTTTTGCTTGTATCCTAAGATTTTTATTAATATTGATTGTGTCTTCATTGCTTGTTTGACCCCTATGACAATCATTAAGTGTTGTACCACATGATTCTTGACAAATGTATATTTTTCTTCTACGTATGCTGAGAGCATATGCACCAAGACAAATTCAGCAGCAGATGACTTGGCTCCCCTAATCAACATAGACTCTGGAAACTTTACACTAGTCCTCAAGCATCTTGCAGTGTGTGCCTCTCCATTCTTCCTCCATACTCTGGGTCCTTGGTTTCCAAATGAGATACAAAAATTTCCAGTCTGTGTTGTTGCAGCTATGAGCTACAGTAGCAAACATTTAAAAATTGGTCAAATTAACAAATCCAGGAAAAACATTTTATTTGCATGAAATTAAAATCAATACTAAACACAGAGGGCAAACATTCTTGCAATAAAACAAAGAAATTTAAAATTGTATATTCCTTTATACATTCACAATAGACTTAACTATAGTTCAGGGGTGGGTTCCGGATTTTCTTCACTTCTGGTTCACTCAGGGACATAGTTCATGTGAGCATGCAAACATTCACGGTGCTAAAACAAAGCTTCTGCACATGTGCAGCAGCAAAAAACAAGATGGCGGTAACTATGGTGCTGCTGAGAGAACCGGCTTGGCATGTGGCAAGCCTAGGTTGCTTCCGATTCCAGGGACCCAGACCATCAAGTTACTTCTGGTTCTTCAGAACTGGTCCAAACCAGGAGGAACCCACTTTTGCTACAGTTACCAAATACATTTTTTTTCATTGCTACAGTACAACCGTATTACAGATACTGTAATTGCAAAGGGTGACAGTTCTATCAAAATCGCATTTTGATCTTAGGTTTTAATAGTACTCTGGATTTTGGAAAAAATCTCAACCTAATGAGACTTTAGTGTCTTTTCTTAGAAATGCCATTTTGTTTCAGGAAATATTATATTAGCCCCTAACCTCAAGAGCTAGAGAAATATTAGTTTTAAATATGAATATCATGTATTATGAATCAATATCTGTCTTTGTCTCACCCATATGCCTGTCCTCTTTTCCTATTAGAAGAAAAAGCTTGGTGGTGCAGACATCTTTCTAAATTGCAATTCTTATTCTTAAGTGAGGTAATAACTATGTTGCTAATATATCAGCCAATTGCTATTTCGGTGGAGAATATTATTGTTTCTCCCTGCCTTGGAACAGTAATGATGAAGCTGAGGGGCATATGAAGGTTCTGGGGCACAGTGGAAAATGGCAGCTTTTGTACAAAACCTGTCCCTGAGGTTAGTTGCTATGCTGAAGAGGAAACAGATTGGTAGGACAAAGACAAATGTACTCTGTATCCATTCTACAGGGGGAAAAAGGAATATCTTACCAGAAATTTCAACTGATGTCTTCCAAAGACTTTTGAAATTAAGCTAAATGTTGCATAAAATTGTTACCGATAACTACAGCATTACTAAGGTGGAAATTGTTTCAGCACAGCTATTCTAAAGAGAGATCCTGCCTCATAAACCTTTTATGGAGCAATTCTATATCCACTTACTTATGAATAAGCCTCAATGGAAGTTGCTTCAGAGTAGGCAGGTGTCCAATGGTACTGTTCATTCTTTAGTGTAATCAGCCATATAGATAATGGTACCAGTAGACAATGGATTTTCAGAAAGGGTTTGATTAAATTCTTGTCCAAAGGCACCCAGAAAAAGTATCAGTTGTGAAAGAAGAGGAGAGCTCTTCTAATCTAGTCGTCAGTTGAAAACCAGAAAGTAGGGTGAATAAATACTTCCCACTAGAGAGAGGAATTTAAAAAAATGGATATATTGTGCCTGTTCTTTTTAAATTTATTCTAAAAAAATTAACTGAAGTTAATGATGAGCATTGAAATGTCTACTACTGCATCTATATATTGTGAAGAAGAGGGGAAACGGAATCTATCTACATTTTAATTTTTTACAGTATTGCTTTAATATAGAAACATAGAGCAGAAAATCTAGATTATGGCTTCTCCTTTATCTCTAGGTCAAAACAGATATCAAAAGATAACCACTGTATGCTAACATATGTTAACATATTGCTTAAAAGTCTTGTCTATTGTGAGCTACTATGAACTATGACTCCGATCAAAATTTAGGGACAGTTAGGCTCCAGTCCCCCTGCTGGTTCTAAGAAATCTTCATCTCTGAGGAAACAGCATTTGCTGAAGTAGAAATCAAACTATATGTATCCAAAGACATCCCATGTTCAAGAACTTCCAAAACTTTTCTGGCTGTAAATTCTGAGACTTGAAGGAATTGGATGCATTCACAAGGCACAAGGAAAGGAATGTTAGCATTGACAATTTTATTTCCAATGTTTCTCTTCTAATAATTTTCAAATTTTACCTGTTCTAATATTTGCCTGTGTTTGTCAAATTGTATCATTTTGGAGTTTATTCACACTTCAAAACTATATAATATACAGTGATACCTCGTCTTACAAATGCCTTGTCATATAAACTTTTCAAGATACAAACCCGGGGTTTAAGATTTTTTTGCCTCTTCTTACAAACTATTTTCACCTTACAAACCCACTGCCGCCGCTGGGATGCCCCACCTCCGGACTTCCATTGCCAGCGAAGCACCAGTTTTTGCGCTGCTGTGATTTCCCTGCAGCAACAGAGAAGTCCGGAGATGGGGTTTCCTATGGAGGGCAACTTCAGGGAAATTCCAGCAGCGCAAAACGGCCGCTTCGGCTGGCAAAAGGGGTGAATTTTGGGCTTCCACACATTAATCGCTTTTCCATTTATTCCTATGGGAAACATTGTTTCATGTTACAAACTTTTCACCTTAAGAACCTCGTCCCGGAACCAATTAAGTTTGTAAGACAAGGTATCACTATACTGTATTTCTGTATGGTACATTTTCCTCTTACATTATGGTTGGTCACACAATCAGCCAGATGTTTAGACTGGATTTGACAATTTTTGTCCACCTAATGAATCTTTCCCAAGGATCTTGTTGATAGGTAGATACTGTTTAATAATATTAAAGGTATTGTCACAAGATATAATTGTAATTGCAATTAACTGATGGTGGGTTTTTTTTAATGTTAGTGGTATTCAAATGGTGCTCCAGATGTTTTGGAACTGCACCCAAGCATGTATTAATAATCCTCATCGTAGGACCACAAGTGAGCCCAAAATGTATGCTGTTAAGTGAGAAATATGTTAGATGAGTTTTGCCCCATTTTATGACCTTTTTTTTGCCACATTTGCAAAGTGAATCACTGCAGTTCTTAAATTAGTAACATAGCTGTTAAGTGAATCTGGTTTCCTCATTGACTTTGCTTGTCGGAAGTTAACAAAAGGGGATCACGTGACCCCGGGACACTGCAGCCAACATAAATATGAGTCAGTTATCAAGCATCTGAACATAAATCACATGACCATGGGATGCTACAATGGTCATAAGTGTGGAAAATTGTCATAAGTCACTTTCTTTGGTGCCGTTGTAATGTCACATGGTCACTAAGTGAATTGAAGTAAGTCGAGGACTACCTGTATTGTATTATTTTTGCTTTCTTTTGCCAGAGTTCTACTTCTGTTTGCTAGTCCTTATGTGTTGTGGTTGGCTCTGGGCCAGCTCCTGCAACAGGGAATTTGGATGTTGGCTTAGGAGAATCCTCAGGTTCCCAGAGACTTGTTTTACTGCCATCAGCTTCTGACAGCGAGGAGTCATTGCCTAGGTCAGATGCTGGGGGAGAAGAAGGATCAGATAGAGAAATGGATGCAGCCAGTCCATTAGTGAATGACCCCATTAGTGGGTCATCAGACTCGGAGGTGGAGGATCGGTGGATTGATGCCAGAATGCGCAGGCTCATGGCTAGAAGGGACCAACTGAGTAGGTATCACCAGAGATAAGAGAGAACACCTGTGGCTGAGGCAATTAGGCTAATGGGGTTGCTGATAAATGACCAGCGTTGCAGAGAGCGCATGTGGGAGTTTATCCGTTTGGAGAAGGATGAGTGTTGTTTGATTTGGATCGTTCCAGGACTTACAAAGACTTTTTGGATATTTCACAGCTAAGTACATCTTGTTGGACTCTTGAAGAGGGGTGGCTGTGATGCCTTCACAGCTGCCTTTATCTGCTCTGTTTTGTTTTTGCAGCATTCCAGGCTTGTGGTTTGTGGGAGAAAACTTTGGCTGTTTAAACTGTGTGCGTACAATACTTTTGTTTTGATAAACCAACTTTCTGTTTACTCTGAGACAGTGTGTGTGTGTCTGAGTTTACCTTGCTAACTGATTAGAGGGGCTCTTAGTGAAGGGCCGGCATAACATTATGTTTTGTGATTTTCTGTTCTATTCTGCTGCCTACAGGTATTACTATGTTCACTATCCAGACTTTTTTGGATTTCTTATCAACAATTGTGGAATGTTGTGTGACAGATGCTTCCATATCTGAATCTTCAAATCCCAGAGCACTTTAGCTTCTTCATTGTCTATTATTTTCTCTATTTAATGATCCCACCAGTTCTTGCTTGCAGGCAAATGGTATTTTTGCAGATATTCCAATGCACCATTGTTGCAACTTAGTCATGCTGTCATTTGTAGTAAGTCTCTATGATCTTCTTGCAGTAGCTAACTAGGTGGTCCACTGTTTCTTCAGCTTCTTTGCAAAGACATTATTTGTGATCTGTTGATGTTTTCTCAATTCTGTTTTTTAACGTATTTGTTCTTAAGACATGGTCATTGTGCAGCCAGAATTAGCCCCTCTGTCTCTTTTTTCAACTTTCCTGCTTTTAGTCATTGCAAGATTTTGTTCTTATTTCCTTGGCCTGCTAGTTTTGTATGCATTGGCCATTTAATACTTTGTCTTGCCATGTCTCTTTTCTATTTTTCCTTTGCTCTTTCTTGCACTCCATGTTAGTCTCTTTGGTATCATTATGGCTTATGATTGATTATGGTTGGTCACCAAACTGGACTTGGTATTTTTATCTGACTATTGAGTCTTTCTCAATCATCTGGAATAAGCAGTAGTAGTGGGTTTCTGCTGGTACAAGTAATTGCATGCAGCTTTGCAGCTCTGTTGTGTGAGGGTGGGTTCAAGTGCAATTTTGCTTCCTGCACCAATGCAGGTGGCAAAATCTCACATGGGGATGCACGTGTGCACATGTTTCAGTGAGGTTTTTTTGCTTCCACGTATGCTTCCGCACAAAAACCTCACCAAAACACACATGTTTATGCACATGCATCCCCCTGCAAGATTTTGCTACCTGCACAGGTACAGGAAGCAAAATTGTGCTCAAACCCACCCTCACACACCAGAGCCGCAGAGCTGTGTGCAATTAGCCATACTGGCAGGAACCCGCTACTGATAGACAGATGTTGTTGATTGATAGTGCTAAAGGTATTATTGCAGGATATAAACAGATCTAGCTAAGTTATAAGTATTTAAATGTGTACATCATTCGACTCTGGGTGGTTAACAAATAAAAATAGAGAGGAAAATTAAAACAATACAACAGCAACAACAACAGAGTTGCAAGGGAGGTCTTCTAGTACAACCCCCTGTTTAGGCAGGAAACCCTACATCACTTCAGAGAAATGGTTATCCAACATCTTCTTAAAAACTCCCAGTATTGGAGGATTCACAACTTCTGGAGCCAAGCTGTTCCACTGTTTAATTGTTCTAACTGTCAGAAAATTTCTTCTTAATTCTAAATTGCTTCACTCCTTGATGATTTATTTATTTATTGGATGTATATGCCTCCCCTCTCCAAGGACTTAGGTTCCACCCATGGCTTCTTGTTCTACCCTCAGGTGCTTTGGAGAATAGCCTGACTCCCCTCTTCTTTGTGACAACCCCTGAGATATTGGAACACTGCTGTCATGTCTCCCCTGATCCTTCTTTTCATTAAACTAGACCTACCCAGTTTCTGCAACTGTTCTTCATACATTTTAGCCTCCAGTCCCCTAATCAGTGGTGGGCTCCTATCAGTATAGTACAGTGTGCGTGCACTGGTAGCAGTCCACTGGTGATGTCACCAGCCCGGTGCTTATCCCTGCTTTCCCCACACACACACACACAATTTTTTTGAATATTTTTCAACTTGGGGGAGATATTTTATTTTTTTCTTCTTCTGAGCACGCATAGAAGCTAAATTTTTGGCACTGTGCATGTGTCACCATTTCATTTTGGGCAGGTTTTTGGGCAGAAGGTTTCCTTCTGAGCATGTGCAGAAGCCAAGTTCCGGCACTGTACATGTGGCAGCCATCTCTTTTTCAGCTTTGTGCTGTTCAGGAGGAAGCAAACTGGTAGTGAGGTAAGTCACAACCCACCCCTGCCTCTAATCATCTTTGTTCTCCGTACTCTTTCTAGAGTCTCACCATCCCTTTTACATTGCGGCGACCAAAACTGAATGCAATATTCCAAGTGTGGCCTTACCAAGGCAATATATATCAAGATCACATGATCTTGATTCTATCCTTCTGTTTATGCAGTCTAGAATTGTGTTGGTTTTTTTGGCAGCTGCTGCACGCTGCTGCTGCTCTTATTTACCGTATTTATCCACTAGGACTCAAGATCCCTCAATACAGTTACTACTGTATTAAGGGTACTTGAGCAAGGTACCATATTAAAAAATATTTAAAAATAGGAACTGGCAGGTGACAATTGTGTTACTTTTTATTTCTAAACTTCTGGCCTTTGATATAGGTTTCTCTTCAGAATTTGAGCACCCTTTAGGAAAATATTATTTTCCTCTTCAAGTTTCCATTTATAAGAGGTGTCTTTCATGATTTTGAAGAATGAGGCTTTACATACTTTTAATGGAATTATGAACAAGGAGGATTATTGGTACTTAATGATGATTACATAGTGCCTTCAGGATTAGTGGCAGAACATACCAATATGAAAACGATCACCCTGCTGAAGGGAGAAGAAACAGCTCCTTGCCCCATTATTACCTCCATGACTAGATTAAATTTTCAGCAAATCTTAAACTGACTTGCCTATTATAATGATAACTTATTCTGAGAATCCCCTTGCTTCCTTTTAGATACTTGTACATTCATGGAGAACCTCAATAGAAACATACTCTCATACTCCTTTTATTTCACAGTCCCAGACTCAAGATTTTTTTAAATCTGACCATTTATCCTGGTTAGAGCTCTTCCTCTTGTTCCTCAATATTATTCTTACTAAACAATACAACTATTTGGAAGGTGTGATTTTTCATTATTTGCCAAAGAGAAGCTCAAGAAATAAAATATAGATAACCCATTTGCAGATTCCCTTCTATAACCAGAAGGAATAAGCAGTAGTTTAACAGCAAATTACTAGTGGTTAGCTATGGGTTGTTCAGTAGTAGGACATTTTTTTCTAAACTAGAAACACAATTCCATTGTGAACCAAGGCAAATACTCTTCTCTTTCTACCAGAGTGCAAAAGCTTGCTCTGCATAATTAGACCCAGCTTGGATGACTATTGCTTTCAACTAGGAGGCAAAAGTTCTCCTTCTATGTCACTGTTGTTTAATTACACTGTAACTACCAATCTGTTGCTCTGCACTCCACCACTTAGTGCCACTGTAATTACAGACTCCTCACCATTCTCTGGGAACAAATGAGAGTCCACTAGCATTGCTTCCTGTAATTGGGCACCATGGTGCTGGAAACAGAGCAAACACCATGCTGACTTCCTTATTGCTTTGTTAGTTACTCTGTCATTATCTCTAGGTTTCTCTAGTGTGAGAGATTTGACATGTCATTATGTGAAGACCAGGGCTCCTGTCAAATATCTGTGTGTCTTTTGTTTAATCTGCTAATACTATTTTTTAAAGGCCATTAGCTAGAAAATATGGCAATAATGTTCACCTTCTTAAGATGCACACCACAGAGTCAGCTTAGTTTTTTAATGATTTATTTTGCTTTAGGTAGAACAATATGTTCTACCTAGCTAATTTTACAAATTTTACAAATAAATAAATAGCTACTCAAAATAGGCTACCGCTGTTAGCTCTGCCAAGCCTGTAAGACCTAGAGGAACAAGAATGCTGAGTCTGATGCTATGATTTCAGGACAATGTCAGAACCGATCTGTAGAAACAGACAGAAAACAGCCTGATTTCATAGATCCCAGGGCTGAGGCTGCAGGATATATATGCGGAAGAGAAAAACCTGAATATATGCAAATATAACATGGAAATTAAGTTTGCAGAGTAAATGCAACCTGCTGAGATATCATCTTTTTCAGTTGCTTCTGTGGACAAAAATAAGGAATGATGAATGATACTTTGGAGAAATGGGCAGAGGGCTTCAGGCAAGACTTCCAAACTATGGCAACAGGACATTTAACTGATCCTGTTGATGACAATTAAAGGCAGCATCTGAGCAGGGCTGTCAAACGCCTGGCCCACAGGCCAGATGCATCATGCGCTGGTCACTGCCACAGACGGTTTAGCGAAGGGGGAGAAGTCCCAATATGATGTGATGCCGCCCTATCAACATGAGTTTGACACCCCGATCTAGAGTAAGTCAACTCTCCATTCCATGATTGCAAAAAATACATCTGGGTCCCACATTCATGCAGATTAGTGCTATAGTGAACTGCACCTAGGTTTGAACCAGGAGTAGGCAGCCCACATGCTGATGACCCATATAAATATGTGTGTGTGTGTGTGATTTTTTTTGTTGAGTCACCCTAGTATATAGAAGGAGCATCACAGCTTCCTTTTTGCTTCTTGGCCCCACCAGGGGTCATATTCCAAGGCAGATAAACCTTTTTTATAGCTGACAACTATAATCTATAGATATAACGTATTTTTGCTGATAATGAAATGGAAGGGAGACTACCATAGATCTATTTCAGGCTTATTTGCCTTCATCAGGTAGCCATGTCCTTTTACTGGGATTTGAGCCATTAGGCTTCAGGCTCATCTGTATCAGCTTGTGCCAGGGAAGGGTTATGTGTGATTTTTTTAGTTTTATGGGAATGAAGGGGTTTTTTTTACATCCCTTAGCATCAGAGAGCAATAGCAATAGCACATAGACTTACAGTGATACTTCGCCACTTCACGGTTCACCTTCCATGGTTTTAGTGCATCGTGGGTTGCTGAAGGAACCAGAAGTGAGCGTGGGTGGCGGCGGCTACTGCTGCCACCGCTGCTGCTATGGCCGTCCTACGATGCTGAGGTGAGGAAGGGGCAGCGAGCCAATGTGGAAATCTTCCTCCTCCCCCCTGCCACTCCTCAGGCTTTTCTCTTGAGTGTCCAAGCCTCCTTTTGCCTGCCTAGCTGGGACTTTATATATATATTTTTGGCTCTCGGCTGTGTGCACTTTCAACTCCTTGCCTGGCGGCTTCCCCGGGCCACGGTGCTTCCGGAGCCCCATCTGGCTCTCCTTCCTCTGCTCCCTGCTGCTTTCAAGCCAAACTGATTTGGCTGGCCAGCTTGTTGATGGCAGGGACAAGGGGTGGGTGTGGGGACAAAAGAAAGACATAGCAGAATTAAACTGCAGCGCAAAGTTCAAAGCTGAAGAAGAAGGTGCCGAAGAGCTCGACGCATCTTTCTTTTGTCCCCTCCCCCCTCTCTGCCAGATGGGGCTCTGGAAGCACCGCTGCCCAAGGAAGCAGCCGGGAAGGAGTTGGAAGTGCACACAGCCGAGAGGCAAAAAAAAGAGAGGCCCAGCTAGGCAGCCAAAAGGAGACTCAGACTTGGCACTGACCTCTATGGGGCTGACAGGCATAGAGGAGAACGACTGCAGGTATTCCGGGTGCAGGAAGTGACCGCTGTGGGAAATGAGGGACAATGTGTGGGAGATTAAAAGTGGAAATCCTACTTCACAGATTTTCGTGTGGTCCTGAAACTGAAACTGAACACCCGTGTAAACGAGGGATCACTGTATATACTACTCCATAATGCTTTATAGCACTCTCTCGGCTGTTTACAGAGTCAGCATATTGCCCCCAACAATCATTTTACCCATCTTGGAAGGTTAGAAGGCTGAGTCAACCTTGAGCTGGTCAGGATCATTCTTGTGTTTAAAACCTTTGGAGCCAATCTCATGCATCCAGGGATGAGCATCAGGATACACAATTGAATTCAAAGCCTTCCTCCCTCCCATCTTTTCAGTGTCAGACAGGAATCCATTTTTCCATTGTGGTGCCCTTCTATTTGCAACAGTGTACCCCAATGATTAGAGCAGCTCTAAACCTTCTAGCTTTTTGGAAGATCATTAATACCTTTAAAGAAGATGGCTTTTACTTTTCCTGGAGATTTGGTGCCTATTGAATATTGTCTTTTGAGCTGTCTTACTGGTTCATTTTGCATTATATGAGTTTTGTAACCTGGGGACTCTTTATGCGGTGTAAACTGTTAATAGATAATGGCAATTGGAGAGGAATATATAAGACTAAGCAAACAAATAAATTAAATTTAAAGCCTATTTAATCTTCATTAAAACACAGTAATAAAACAAGCAGCCTCTGTTCATCTCATCAGCCAAAGAAGATTAGCTACCAAAGGTCAGCCTAAATAAAATATGAAATACCCAAAAACATTCAGATTCAGGGCTAAAACAAATTTTACTCCCCAACCTGAATGTTTAGGAGGAATGTAATACTACTTAACACAGTTAGAGTGACTATTTGTGGGTTTTCCTTTTTCTAAGCAGAACTCTTTCCATCTTGTTTGGATTTTGAGTTATCTGCTTGAAATATCT